>NC_139685.1:4245323-4955889 GCF_964106915.1 Podarcis gaigeae | reverse complement strand
AGACCACCCAAGCAGGTCTCCCTCAGAGGAGCCAGCTCTCTCGCCCCGACTCCGTTGCCAGGGTGATGCCCGCCGGGCCCGCCTTGACTACGGCCCCGTCGGCCACTGGCCGAGGCGGGCTGTCAATCACGGGGCCCTCGGCTGGCCCGACGAGCTGGCGTGGCGGGAGGCGGCAGTTTTCGAGAGACTACAACTCCCACCATGCCCCTCCCCGCCCGCCCGCCCGCCCGCCCGCCGGCCGCTCGGAGGCCCCGACGCGTGAGGCCTGGTGGGAAGTTCAGTCCTTGCCCCGAGTTTTGAGAGGAAAGGCGGAACCCCCCCCCCCCACAAAGCTCCTAAATAAAATGAGCTCTTGAAACAGCCCCTTTTGACCTACGTGCTTCGAAAATAATGACAGGAATCGCCACATCACACACATTTATTCTCAAACTGAGGGTTAATTTTAATTTTGAAAAACTGCACAAAACTACTCGGAAGAGAAGTGCCTAGTCAGCAGGTTAGGCCAAGGCCCAATCTCCTCCAGCATCCTCGTCTCGCAATGGCCGGGCAGAGGGACGTGGGAAGGCATAAGCAGACACGGGGTGCAGCCACCACAGTCTCCTGCGTCTCCCAGAAACCGGCATTGAAAGGCACCAAGGGCAGCGAAGGCAGAACCACTAGTGGCCCAACAGCCTTGTCCTCCCTGGATTTGTCTGATCCTCTCTTAAAGCCATCCAAGTTGGTGGCCATTGCTTCGTCTCATGAGAGCAAATGCCAGTTTTATGAGCCATTGATCAGCCTTAACAACAGTCCACTTTATTGAATGACCCCAAGTTCTAGTACCGTGCAACAGGAAATACTTCTCTGTCCACTTTCTCCATAACAGGACCCATAACACAATTGGCATGCATGCAACCCCTGACACACCACAAGCGGGACGGGGCAGGCTTACATGCATCCTGATGTGCACCTCAGAACCATAGCTGTCAACGTCTCCCTTTTTTTAAAGGGAAATTCCCTTATTCCGAATAGGATTCCTCACAAGAAAAGGGACAGCTATGCTCAGAACTCAACCCCTGCATAAAAGGGGCCTGTAAAGTATCGTGCACGCTTCTTACCTTTCATCTAAATTAAAAAGCTACAAATGTTGCAACCTTTCCTCTAAGGGCAGTTGCACCATCCCCTTGGTCATCTTGGGAGTTTTCCCCACTCTACAATATTATTTTTGAGGTAAAACAGTGTGGTCACACCATAGAGTTCAGCATTTAGGACAGTCGATTTTATTTACAATCCCATTCCTAAAGATTCCTAGCATGGAATTTGCTTTTTTCACATTTGCCACATCCTGGGCCAACATCATCAAGCTATCAACGCTTTGGAGTACAAGCCTGGGCAGCGTGTCTGGAGACCCTGGGCTTCTCAAGCAACAAGACCCCCCCTCTTCACCTCGCTGATGTGGTCCAAAGGAAAGCAAGAGAAATACGTTTGGAACTAGTTTGGCTGAAGGAATTGCCGGAAGGAGCCTTAGGGACTCCACTCCAGATTTGTGTAGGATTTACTCCCAAAGATGTCCCACAAGCCAGCAGGTACAGATTTTTCCTCACGGTTTACTCCCAAAGCCTTTCCCACTAATTAGTGTAGCTGCAAGGCATCAGGGGTTTAGGATCAAAGTCTTCCTTCTCTTAAAGCTACTCACTACAATTTCAGTATCTTATTAATGGTCAGTCACTATCAGTTCTATTCAGCACATATACAGTGGTACCTCAGGTTACAGATGCTTCAGGTTACAGACTCCGCTAACCCAGGAATCGTACCTTGGGTTAAGAACTTTGCTTCAGGATGAGAACAGAAATTGTGCTCTGGCGGCGTGGCAGCAGCAGGAGGCTCCATTAGCTAAAGTGGTGCTTCAGGTTAAGAACAGTTTCAGGATAAGAACAGACCTCCAGAATGAATTAAGTTCTTAACCCGAGGTACCACTTTATGTGCATTTAGGGGCTTTTTTGGGAGGGTTCCCCTTAGTGCATCACTTTACACTTGCTTATGTTGAACTGTGTTTGCCAATTTTCTCCCCGTTCAATTAGGAGAAATCCTTTGGGGCTTCTACTTGTTTTTGGTATTGTAGACCTGATAGCTTCACTGCTCGCCACTAACTTTTGATGAGCAATGAGCTCAAGCCAGAGAGAAGGCGAGGCAGCAAGCAGGGTGCTCCTTGCAAGGGCTAGTCCCCCTTGGGTGGCAGGTTTCGGTCTTTCTTCTCCCCCTATTCCTGGTGCCTTCTTCGCTGGCGGGGAGGAGAAGGAGGAGGAGGTGGCGCCCGTTTGGGGCTCGACCCAGGTGCCCCAACGCCACCAGCCCTGCCGCCCCGTCGGGCTCTCCGGCCGCCTCCCTCCGGCTCGCCTCCGCCCCGCCTGCTCCCACTCGCAGCAGTGACCCAATAAAGCTATTTTGAAAGTGACCCCCGCAGCAGCTCAGCCCAGCCGGCAGCAGCTGTCGGAAATCATGACTGAAGATGACGGATTCCGCGGTGGTGGTGGAGGGCCCGCTCAAGTGGAGAGACGGCAAAAAGGTGCCCGCCGCGGCCTGCGTTGTCTGCCTGGGGGCTGGGGGGGTCGGGCTGTGGGGGGGGGGTCGGGGGGCTGCCGGAGGGGCTGGGCGCGGGAGAGGGGCGAGGGCAGGCGCGCCGCCACCAACGCCTTGTCTCTCTTTCTGTCTCCGCAGTGGAAGAACCGATGGGCGGTGCTGCGCAAACCTTCGCCGGTGGCGGGTGAGTCCGGGAGCGGGGGAAACGGGGGACGGGACGGGACAAAGGGGCTTTTCGCTCTTTCCTCTTTGCTTTCCCCCCCCTTCGCAATGAGACGCGCGAGAGGGAGAGCCAGGGGACGCCGTGCGCCTTTGGAGAGGCGCCCGGAGAAGAAGGGAAGGAGGCGAGGGCGAGCGCTCTCTCCCCGCCGCGCCTCTCGCCCCCCTCGCTGCCCTTGTCCGTCTCGCGGCTCTTCCTTTTCCCTTCCTGTTCTGGTGGCCGGAGGGCGCGCTAATTATAGAAAGAGGATATGGAAGGGGCCTGGAAGCCTGCGCGGATCAGTTGATCCCTCCTCTATCAAACCAAATCTTGGATTCAGTTTCGAACCATTTCTATATTAAGAAGGCCAGGCTGTGGGCCGGGTCCTCTCAGTCTGCTGGTGTATATTAAACACAAGCTGCGGGGCATAATATAAATAAATAAACACAGCGTAATATAAGATTATCCCTAGTTTTTTTTCTGATGAAACCGTCTACAGTATAGGCTAGCTGCCTTTCAAAAGACCCACACCTTTCAATTAACTAATTCCACTTGCATTCTTTTCTAGCTAGTTACATGCTGCCTCCATTTGTCTCTGTTCTTCAGCCTTTCCTCCCCAGTGACAATTGCCTCTTCTCTATTCCCATCCCATTCTTCCCATAAGAAATGGCTGTGATAATGAATGGATAGGCAGAGATTTCTTTTTAATGCATGTAATATATTGGGTTTTTGAAGCATCATATATATTAAAATTAACTTATATTGGACTGAAATTCATGCTGTAATAAATACTGAAGTACACTTGCCTCCCCCTGTTGGTAATCTTGCATGGACATGTAAAATGTACAGTTTCAAGAAAAGTTCATAATTCTTGAGAAATATTTTATTTATTGCCTTAAATTAATCTTACTCACGTTGAATGGCTAACAAAAAAATTAAACAAACTTTCTTAGGTAAGTTACAGGTAGGTAGCTGTGTTGGTCTGCCATAGTTGAAACATAAACAAAATAATTCCTTCCAGTAGCACCTTAGACAAAAGCTCATACCAGTAACAAACTTAGTTGGTCTCTAAGGTGCTACTGGAAGGAATTCTGTTTGTATGTTTGTTTCTTAGGTAAAACATGTTATTCCAGCAACCTCTTTGGAGACCTCTCAGAATAATTTACATTTTTGGAACAATAGGTATCATAAGTGGAATTTTACATCACATTGCTTTTATCTGCTCTTTGATTATATATATATAAGACATTTTTGTATGTGCTGTAACATTTTTTAAAAATGCATCAAGAGCTTTATGTCACATAAAAAGTGTGTGCCAATAGGTTCTCAATATTAAAAATAAAAAGTAAAAGTGGAGGAAAGCACCCCCCCCAAAATGACCTGTAACTGATCTTCATGGTTACCCTGTTCTAGTAAGGTGGACATGCTCTAGACATTTCAGGGTTATCCTCCCACCCTTGTTGCATCAGAATGAGATAAGGCCGGCTTGAACTTTGACTCCTCTGCTGGAGAGGAGCTCCCAGTCTCTAGAATTGTCCTGCCTTACATCTCAAAAGCGGGATCTGTGCTCTTCTTTTTATGCTCTCTTTTATTTTAATGACACATCTTACATGACACATCTTCAACAAGGGCTTAGGTTTTTTTCTTTAAAAAAGTATGATGCAGGTGAAGATAGGTGAGCTCTATGGGGGCTGAGTCTTTTCTGCCATCCCTTTCTGGCTTGTGATGGGGAGGGAGAAGCAGAGTCTAGATTAGCCAGATGCTACATTGTTTTGCAGCAATTCTTGTACTTCTCCCCACCCCGCCATTTCTTCAAAGGAATCAGTTGGGGCTTACTTTTCTTTGGGGAGCACTTGGCAGACAAGAAAGTATGCTTGAGCTGCCTGCTTCTTTCCTAAACTACATGGTTGCAGGAAGGCATTTTCCTTGGCCTTTTCTGCTGGTCTAGGGCAGCAGGGAAGTGGAGGCAGCATGATGAACTTGAAATACACCTGCCCTTTTCTCTATCCTGTTACACCATCCCCTCAAGTTCAAGTGGACTGGGCAGAGAGGAACAACTGGGCAGAGGGGGCACCACAGTTTGAGAAGGATATTGACAAGCTGGAACATGTGCAGTGGAGGGCGACCAAGATGATCAAGCCTCTGGAAACCAAGCCTTAAGATGAATGGTTAAAGGAGTTGGGTATGTTTCGCCTGGGAAACAGGAAAATGAGAGGAGATATGATAGCCTACTTCAGATATCTGAAGGACTGTCAATCACGTAGAAGGTGGAGTGAGCTTGTTTGCTCCTGCTCCAGAGAGTAGGACCAAATCCAAAGAATCCAAATTACAAGGAAGGAGATTCCAACTAAACATCAGGAAGAACTTTCTGATAGGCAATCTCAGAATGTGGTGGAGTATCCTTCACTGGAGGTTTTTGAACAGAGGTTGGATCTGTCAAGGATTATTTGCAGGGGGTTGGACGAGATGATCCTTGGGGGTCCCTTACAACTCTATGATTCTATCAAAAGGAGGTACAATTCCTCATAGCCTTTCTGTTTTTACTCCCATTTTTCTCTCCTGCCTTTGCTGCCTTCTCAGGGCTGGGCAAGCAGAGCAGGCAATAGACACCTGCAAAGTTGCAGTCCCTTGCCCTTGGGCTTTCTTCCATTTGACTTCACCGTTGGCTTATTTTCAGGAGCAGGCAAGCCATTCAGTGACAAACTACACTTTCCCCTCTTCTCAGTGACAAGGGTAGGGTGCAGGACCCTTGGGTACAAGGCAGTGGTTGAGGCCTCAAAGGATTTGCATTATAGGGGAAACCTCAAAGGATTCGCGTATGAAAATGCACTGACTTGGTTTTAAATAAGAGTTTTGAGGCCTCAGTGACTAAGCAACTTTAGTCCCACTTACCTGAAAATAAGTCCTAATGAATTCAGTCGGACTTACTTCTGAGTAGACATGAATAGGATTGTGCTGTAACTCAGCATTTGCTAGGGTGGAAACAGGAGCTGCTTCTCCCATATTTGTTACTTAATACCACAAACCTCACAGCAAGATCTATGGCAGCCAATGGTCCTTTAGCAGCTCCATCACTCAAATGTGGATCCCATCTTCCAGTTGGTAGGCCCTTTTTTCTCAGGAGTGAAGCTCTTCGGTAGTTCCTTAAAGAAGGTCCTCATGGTAGCTAATGAAAAGAAGAAAGCCTTGCCTAAGAAGAAAAGGCTACACAGTGCCAGTCCTCTCAGGTCTTCAGTCAACACTAAAGACTCAGACCACAACCACAACCACAAGTCTAAGTGACAAGACCACAAGACTTTGAGCATTTAATTGTTTAAATGCTAAATTGCTTGTTTTATTATACTATCTATAAACCATGTGTCAGGTGAGGGTGGTGGTTGCTCATGAGTAACCAGGCAGGACTCCAACCTGTCTTTTACAGGTTTTATTGGTGCAAACTATTTACAGTGCAGAACCACAAAGTTCATGTCCGTCTTAGTCACTTGCAGATTCCGGGAGTGGCCCCTTCCGGTTTCTCCCCCAACACAAGAACTTAGACACCCCGAATCTCTACCTCCCCTCTTTACGTTTCACCCCTCTGTGTAAGCTGGGCGATGGAAACGTTATGTGTGCCTCCTGGCCAGCTGGGCTAGGTGAGGCGCTTGGGCTCTCAGCAGCATCTTTGAGCCCTCCCTTTGCTTGGCTGCCCCCTTCCCTCTCTTCTCCGCTGGAGGTGTGGCTTTCCCCACTGCTGGACGAGGAGCTGCTCCTCAGAAGCATGGGAGGCTCTCTGTATCCCCCTGCCTCCCTCCCCTGTTCCGATGGCAGTCCCCTGATACCATGATAAGAACGTTGGAAAAAAGAAGCCTGTGCATTTAAAATATGGAAATAAATAATTATTCTCATTCTAGAGCTTTGGTAGTAGCATGTGAAATGAGAGTGATTTCTTTCCTGCTTTCTTCAGAACAGTCCCAGTGACAGAACTGGGAAGAGATATAGACAATATATATTTATTTTCTGAATAGCTAACAAAAGATAGCATTAGGATAATGACATAGATTTTGTTTTAACCCATAAATTCATATTGATAATCTTGTGGAGTGGTGGAATTATTTTTTCCGCAAGGTGAGATGGCTTTGCGGAACATGGCAATGTTTGCACACCTGAATTAGCGTAGTACCTGTAATTATTCCTTTTGTATCTGATAAGTGCTTAAATGTGGTGCTTTAACACCTATATTATCTGATCAGGAAATGTTTAGGAAATGAGTCGTGGTTAATACTAAGGATAAATTCTGATCAGCATGAGAATAAATGTTGCAATGCATCCATACTTTGTATTTGATCATAGGCTTCCATCTTTCAGATTGCTTGCTTATGCTTATATACAAGGAAAGATCTGAACGACTGAAGGGGCTGAAGGAGAGGAACAGCGTGACTTTGGAAGACATCTGTGGCCTGGATCCTGGGCTTTGTTATGAGGGCCTGAATCACACTCTTGCCATCATCTGTTTGAGTCAAGTTGTTATGCTGGGCTTTGAAAACAAGGAAACCATGCATGCCTGGGATCTGCGCATTCGCTACAGTTTAGGTGAAGGTAATGTTTGCTTCTTTTAAACACATGGTTCATTTGGTTAAAGCAAAAATATTGTGTACAGGAATGTGCTTTTGGTGCATAAGGGAATTTCTGAAGTACTTTGTGATATACCATATTTTTCGCTCCATAAGACACACCTGACCATAAGTCACACCTAGTTTTAGAGGGGGAATTCAAGAAAAAAAATTAATTAAAGGAAGCGCTGAGCAGAACCCCGAAGAGCCACACACACACTCTGTGCGGCTCTTTAAAGGGAGTGCGGCTCTTGGGGGCCACCTCCCGCAAAAGCCAGGGATAGCCGCGCGAAGCCTCCGCAGGGCAGCAGGATGAAGGTTCCCCGCTGCCCTGTGAAGGCTTTGCGCTGCTAAGGCAGAAGCTAAAACAGCTAGAGGGAGCGCTGCGCAGCACTCTCTCTAGCTGTTCTGGCTTCTGGGGTAGCCTGCGAAACCTCTGCAGGGCAGCGGGGAGCCTTCATCCCACTGCCCTGCAAAGGCTTCACGGGCTACCCCACAGCTGCTCAGGAGCATGGGGCATCTGCACGCAGCCTGCCCGCTGCTCCCAGGGCTGGCGGGGGAAGCCCGGGCCCCCCCCCCCAGCCCCAGGGACCACACATTCGCTCCATAAGACGCACAGACATTTCCCCTTAGTTTTTAAGAGGAAAAAAGTGTGTCTTATGGAGCGAAAAATACAGTAGCTTTGAGACCAGAGAGAAAAGAAAAACAACATTAACAATTTTACTAGCCTATGTGCAAACCTAAACAACTGTTTGGCTCCCATGGGCTTTGTAAACCTAGCATCAGTTACCATTTATACATATCAGCAAATTCATTCATGCACCTCTGCTTTTGTGAAGGTGAATAACATGGAGTTAATCTGATAGCTCTGAGCCATCCCACATTGGTCCAGAAGCATTGTGAGTCCACTTTGCTTCAGAGACTACACAACTCTTGCTTTGTGTGTTGGTTGAATCATGCTTCCCCTTATCCTATTTTATTTTATTTTTGGTTTTTTACAATGATATTGTTAACATATGATGGTTCCCTGCTCCTTGGTTGCCTTCTACAATTAGTTTGGCTACTTGTCCCTCTTTTATTTTGCCTTTTATAGCATCTCTCAGGACAGAGATTGGGAACTTGAGGCTCTCCAGATGTTATTGGACTAGAAATCGCATCATTGGTTGGGGCTGATGGGAGTTGGAGTGCGACAACATCTGGAGAAATGGAGGACCAGAGTTTCCCCAATCATGTCTTAGGGTCTGTTGTCGTGACCACTTCATCCTTAGCTGTCATGTAAAAAAGTCAGTCTCGTGAAGCTTGATGGTCTCAGCATTTTACGCACCATTGCGAATCAACCTGAATATTAGTGCTGGTATGCAGGAGCTTGAAGCTGGCACACTAGAAAGCTGCGTTATAAGGAAAAATTGGGGTTCTTAACCAATATCTCCACCCATTGATGCTTAATTCCCACTCCCTACTTCTCCCATGCAGATGCCCCCTAGGTCATTTCAACCATCTGTGACTCTTAAGACTGGAAGTAGTCTTAGGTAAGGGGAAAGCTGCAGGAGGAGTGTTGCTTCGCTCTCTCTCGCTGGTTTATTTCTCCCCTGCAAGTGTCCCTGTACCACTGAGATGATAACTCACTAGATGGACTTCACTTGATGGAGAGCAGATTTTCTGAATAGCTGTGACTCGAGTATAAGTGAGAGCCAGTGTGGTGTAGTGGTTAAGAGCGGTGGACTCGTAACGTGGTGAACTGGGTTCGCATCCCCGCTCCTCCACATGCGGCAGCTGGGTGACCTTGGGCCAGTCACACTTCTCTGAAGTCTCTCAGCCCCACTCACCTCACAGAGTGCTTGTTGTGGGGGAGGAAGGGAAAGGAGAATGTTAGCCACTTTGAGACTTAGGGTAGTGATAAAGCGGGATATCAAATCCAAACTACTACTACTACTACTACTACTCTTCTTCTTCCTCTTCTTCTTCTTCTTCTTCTTCTTCTTCTTCTTCTTCTCTCCCACCCCCTTCACATCTTGTTAAAATGCAGCCTTCTCTTTGTTGCCATTAAAGTAATGTCTTTTTCTGTGAAATATGAAAAAGATTGTTTCAGTACAGTGGTACCTCGGGTTAAGTACCGTATTTTTCGCCCTATAGGATGCACCGTCCAATAAGGCGCACCTAGTTTTTTGGGGGGGAAATAAAGGGGAAAAAATTATTTCCCCCCCCCCAGGTGCGGGGCTGGGGCGGGGGAGGCCCGAGCTTCCCCCGACCCCAGTCCCCAAACAGGCAGCTCTCTGCAAGCCGTGGGAGCCCAGGGCTGGCTCCCACTGCTTGCGGAGAGCTCAGCGCGCACAGGCTTCAGCATGCAAGCAACACTCCGCAAGCAGGGGTAGCGCTCCGCTGCTTGCGGAGAGGTCCGCGAAGCCTGGAGAGCAAGAGTGGTTTGTGCGCACCGACCCCTCTCGCTCTCCAGGCTTCAGCGAAAGCCTGCATTTGCCCCATAGGGCGCGCACACATTTCCCCTTCATTTTTTGAGGGGAAAAAGTGCGTCCTATAGGGCGAAAAATACGGTACTTAATTTGTTCCAGAGGTCCGTTCCTAACCTGAAACTGTTCTTAACCTGAAGCACCACTTTAGCTAATGGGGCCTCCTGCTGCCGCCGCGCCGCCAGAGCATGATTTCTGTTCTCATCCTGAAGCAAAGTTCTTAACCCGAGGTACTATTTCTGGGTTAGCGGAGTCTGTAACCTGAAGCGTATGTAACCCGAGGTACGACTGTAGTTGGAAGTTCTTTGTTTTCCCTGTGAGCCATCAGAGTAAATGAGTTGCTCTTAAAATGTTCAGCCCTTTGCTGTTATATATTTAAATATATATTTAAAATATATTTAAATATATATTTAAATATAGAATTAAAATAAAATTGTAATGAAATTACAGGAAAAGAGGTTACCACCACCAAGTTTTATTTTATGTCTTGTAGCCTTTGCTAAACGTCATTATATGAACATGGATTAGCATGAACATTTTTATGTTAGTGGCAATGAAACCAGTCTTCGTGCGCATTTGACTCTTTAATTATTTTTGGCAAAATGATTAAATTAATCCCTTGTACTTTCATTTCCCCCTCCTTCTGATAGTTCACAGGTTTCATGTTGTGGTAGCACCTGGGACTAAACTGGAGAGTGGTCCAGCAACTCTGCACTTTTGCAATGATATCCTAGTACTAGCAAAAGATAACCCACCCTCTATCATGGGACAATGGAAACTCTCAGATCTGCGACGCTACGGAGCTGTTCCTAATGGATTTGTCTTTGAAGGAGGAACTCGGTGTGGTTTCTGTGAGTGTTCTGCACTTAAATTTTGATTAGCTTTTTGAATATAGGAAATCGTAGAATGATAGCATCTCATCAGTTAGGGATCTGTATGTAAGAATATATATATTAAAAATATGAGGGCTGCAAATAAAGTGGCAAAATGGTCCTAAAATATAAGGTTCTGTCTGTGAACAACTATGGGGCTGTGAAACTGTGTGGATGTGCATTTTTCTCAGAAAGGGGAGGTTTATTTGCACAGCTTGACATATCCCACCCCATTCTGAGGCTTTTAGTCACATTGGCTAGCTGTGCCCCTTTGATAATGAATGTATTAGCAACATCCCCAATTTCTACACATTTTCAGCTGATATGTGGAGGGGCCATATGCATTTATCTAGGGATGGATGGATCAGTCAGTTTTGTAAGTACATTTTAATGCAATTTTGGCATCTATTTTTAGCTGAGAGCTACAGTGCAAAATCTGGGGAATTTCAAAAGCCAAATGATAGCTGCATTCCAATCTTCGTATTAGACGAGCCACTTCACTCAACATGCAGATCACATGAAATCATTGCATCAGTATGGATGCAGAACCCCTTTACATGCCGGCTGCACACACAGGGGAAGGAGCCCACACAGCCCCACAACACTCTTCACTTTGTCTTTCAATGTGGGACCGAGTTTGTCTCAACATTTCTCGGGGATGTTTGTGAACATTGGGCTGAAACTGGCATCTTTGCTTCAGGTGCCTCCACTTTTCCACTGAGAGGTAGGGCTGAAAGCACCTAGTGCTCAGACAGATTTAGGGTCCTAAACGTCTTCCTCAAACTCCCCCGTAAAGGTAAAGAACCCCTGACAGTTAAGTCCAGTCGCAAACGGACTCTGGGGTTGTGGCGCTCATCTTGCTTTACTGGGCAAGGGAGCCAATGTTTGTCCACAGACAGTTTTTCCAGGTCATGTGGCCAGCATGACTAAGCCGCTTCTGGTGAAACCAGAGCAGCGCAGGGAAACGCCGTTTACCTTCCCGCCGGAGCGGTATCTATTTATCTACTTGCACTTTTGAACTGCTAGGTTGGGACTGAGGAGCAGGAGCTAGGAGCAGGGACCGAGCAACGGGAGCTCACCCCGTCACGGGGATTTAAACCACTGACCTTCTACTTATGTAAAAACACCAGGCAGGCCCTACAAATAACCCAGAACTGTATTTTAAATAAAAGCACACATTCTACTCATGTAAAAACACTGATTCCCAGACCGTCCACGGGCCGCATTGGGAAGGCGATTGGGCTGGATTCGGCCCCTGGGCCTTAGTTTGCCTCCCCATGTTCTAACACTTGGGTTGTGTCAATATTTTTTGCAGACCAGAACAGCCCTAAATGATTTTTAATGTTGACCCAGTGATAGAAGAATGTCTTCAGTTGTCATTAAGCAAATACAACACACTGTCCAAATTGGACATGAGCTGAGGGAGGATAGGAATGTGTCTTGGATACGTGCTTTCTCTTCCAAGAACTGGAAAAACATTATTCTGTCAAGTAATGTAGGGCATTCATAGAGCATTGTAGACATCAATAAATTAGAGGTAAACTGAATTTTTGTGAGGTTTGATTTTTGTGTTGAAATATGAATATTGAAATATAAATATGGATGAACCTTTCAATACAGCTAAGCAAATCTCTCTCTCTCTCTCTCTCTCTCTCTCTCTCTCTCTCACACACACACACACACAATCAAAATAGTGTTCTGCTATTTTCCCATTTTTTATGTTAATCACAGTTCAAACAGACCTATACAAATGCCCCCCCCAACTGAATGTTTAGGCACCAGGGAATCTTGTAGTCCCTTTGGGAGCAAGGGAACTGTGCATTCTCAAAAATTGTCAGAATAAGCTTGGAGAATCTCCTTTATACACTTTCTGAAAGCCTTCCATCTTCCTTGTAGAGAAATAATGATTTGACTCAAAATTGTGAAATTTACCCAGTTAATTTCAATTGCCTCTCCAGCTTTGTTTAACTTTGATTCAGTGATTGATTTTGCTGATTTATTAGCATACTCACAAACTGTTGAGTCTATTTTTAAATAAAGCATATTTTGGGTTTTGCAAGGTAATTTTTTAAAAGAAAGAAATGGTTTTTTTCAAAGGGATGTTTTTTAAAAAAGAAATTTTAAATTGAGCTGTTGGAAGAACAATATGCTTACTCTGTAAAAAAAATTTTTTAGTGGATATTCAACTGCTGTCCACTATAATGGCTCCCCCTAGTGAGTAGCAAAGGAGGCAGCTATTTTTATGAGTTTGAATTTTCCAAAATTCACCTCAGAACAGGTGTTGGGGGGGGGGGAGGAAACAGCTCCCCTGCAAAAGAATTTTGTCTCCCTGTCATTAAAATGTTTCCTAATATAAATACCCCATTTGAAACAGCTGTGAACCAGTCCATGTCAGTTTATTACAGGATTTGGAAGCTAACCCTGTGGACTATTTTAGGGATTGTGTGGTTTCCTGGAGCCTTAATATCCAGATTTCACTCACTTTATTCCCATGTCTAGAATGTGGACAAATATTAGATAATGTTTCAGGGGGGATACTTTAAACAGACTGAAAAATTAAGAATCATTTTTGTCAATGAAATAATAAAAAAAGACTTTTTGGCTTATTTCTAGGAAAAAAATAAGTAGTAAAATAATATTTAAAAAGGAAAGGCAGTTAAAGTTTCATTTTGAAAGCATTTGATCACTATTCATTCTAGACTGTAATAATAAATTCAAAATGTTTGATAGAAGATCGGGTTCTTGTTTCATTGTGTCAAAACCACTGTTAAAAAAAAGCCTTCTGCAACTATGTGGTTTTTGCTATATTTAATTATCCACTAAGACAAGAGCCCAATAATGTGTTGCCCTTCACAAACAAAAGTTCACAATGTAGCGCAAGATAGCACCTTTTCCACTCTGGTTCAGGAATTTGACCAAAACAGCAACCATAAGTCCATATTATTATAGTGCTCTGGTCTAGTACAGAAACACTGTACACAGGTACACAGGTTAAGAACCTCTGAAATGTAACCGCTTAAGGATAAGATCTTTCTGGTAGCAACGCTAGAGCCAGCATAGCATATACCATATTTTTCGCTCTATAACACGCACCTGACCATAACATGCACATCGTTTTTAGAGGAGGAAAACAAGGGAAAAAACATTCTGAATGAAACAGTGGATGTATCATTTTTGTGCTTCATGCTGTGGCCACAGACATGTGATCTGATGGTGAATTTGGGGTGACCCAATGCAAAAATCCTGAGAATCCCTGTGGATCCATGCTTTGTAACCACGTTTTTGCACCATTGCAGCCCCAGGCAACAGTGGGTGTGTGATTTTGGGGGGGCAGGCTGTAGCCATGGACATGCTATGTGCTCTGATGGTGAATTTGGGCTGACCCAATGCAAAGATCCTGAGGATCCATGTGGATCCATGTTTTGTAACCACGTTTTTGCACCATTGCAGCCCCAGGCAACAGTGGGTGCGTGATTTTTGGGGGGCAGGCTGTAGCCATGAACATGCTATGTGATCTGATGGTGAATTTGGGGTGACCCAATGCAAAGATCCTGAGGATCCATGTGGATCCATGCTTTTTAACCACATTTTAAGTGGGGAGGGAAGGAAAAGCACAGAACGGACAAGGAGCACGAGAGGGGTGTGCAGAGAAGCAGCTGGCTAAGAATACAGGAGAGGGGTATAACGGGAGGGAGGAAAGGAAGGCAAAAGTTTTCCCTCACCTACCCACCCAGGCCAGCTAGCTCTCTCTCTCTCTCTCTCTCTCTCTCTCTCTCTCTCTCTCTCTCTTCCTCCTGCATGTTTTCAGCAGCACCGGAGCACAGAGACGACACTCTGCTTTCCCCTCTGCTTGCCTGGAGGGGAGGGGCTTTCCCTGCTCTTTGTTCTGTTTGAGCAAACACAGCAAGGAAACAGAGGTGGGTGGGCAGTAAGACCCTGAGGCAGAATGCAGGAAAGCAGCCGCTTCCTCTTTTCAGGTTTCCCTTCTCCGAGACGCGCAATTTGATTTTTGCCTGCTTTTTTTTGCCTCCACTCGCGCCATTTGGCTCCAGGGACCACACATTCACTCAATAACACGCACAGACATTTCCCCTTCCTTTTTAGGAGAAAAAATCTGCGTGTTATAGAGGGAAAAATACGGTAGATTGCTCCTTAGCTTGTTTTTGATGTTGCATAAATATGCCAATGTGTCCTTCATCCAGATTTAAAATTGTCCTAAACGTTTTGCTTTCTTTCAGGGGCTGGTGTGTTTTTTTTATCTTGCATGGAAGGAGAAAAGATCAGCTTTCTCTTTGATTGCATTGTTCATGGCATCTCTCCGATGAAAGGCCCTTTTGGTCTACGTCCAGTCCTGCCAGGTTAGTTTTGGATGTATAGCATAACTAGCACTTTTTTTCAGCCGGAGCTCAGTTCCAGCACCTCCCAGGTAGGCGCCATTGCCATTATAAGAGAACAAGGGATGCATTTATAGTGAGTTCTGCCACCTCTTTTTCTAGAAAAATAGCACTGTGCATAACCATGTAACAAGGGAGTTTAGCTTGTATAATATATTTCACTTTGATTGGAATAAGAGGTTCTGGATGCATAAAATGTTTGTCATCATTAAACATCAAAATACAATTACATGTACATTTTCCCTTGGATTGTCTAAATAAAAGGTATATATATAGTTGCATATTCGTGACTGGACAGTTAAGTCCAGTCACGAATGACTCTGGGGTTGCGGTGCTCATCTCGTTTTACTGGCTGAGAGAGACGGCGTTTGTCTGCAGACAGTTTTCCCAGGTCATGTGGCCAGCATGACTAAGCTGCTTCTGGCGAAACCAGAGCAGCGCATGGAAACACCGTATACCTTCCCACCGGAGCGGTACCTGTTTACCTACCTGCACTTTTTGGTGTGCTTTCAAACTGCTAGATTGGCAGGAGCTGGGACCGAGCAATGGGAGCTTACCCTGTTGCGGGGATTCGAACTGCCGACCTTCTGATCGGCAAGTCCTAGGCTCTGTGGTTTAGACCATAGCGCCACCCACGTCCCATATAGTTGCATAAAAGGTAAAGGTAAAGGTACCCCTGCCCGTACGGGCCAGTTGTGTCCGACTCTAGGGTTGTGCGCTCATCTCACTTAAGAGGCCAGGGGCCAGCGCTGTCCGGAGACACTTCCGGGTCACGTGGCCAGCGTGCCGAAGCTGCTCTGGCGAGCTGGCACCAGTGCAGCACACGGAAACGCCGTTTACCTTCCCGCTGTAAAGCGGTACCTATTTATCTACTTGCACTTAGGAGTGCTTTCGAACTGCTAGGTAGGCAGGAGCTGGGACCGAAAGACGGGAGCTCACCCCGCCGCGTGGATTCGAACCGCTGACCATGCACTCGGCAAGCCCTAGGTGCTGAGGTTTTACCCACAGCGCCACCCGCGTCCTGTGATATAGTTGCATAAATGTGTATAAATGTTAAAAAGCTAGAGGGGGACCCAGCATTAATTTGAGATGTTGAGTTGAGTTGCATCACACTACTCTGAAAATTAACTTGTTAAACTTTGACATAATTGGAAGTTGCCAGGTAATTAATTTTGAAAGTAAAAATTTTCCTTGCTAGGCAACCATCAAGAACATTGCTATTAGTTCAGTTTGTTATATAGAACATCAAGAACATTGCTATATAGTTCAGGTGAATCATAAGATCATAGAATTGTAGAGTTGGAAGGGACTCAAGTGGCAACTGGTCTAATGCCCTGCAATGCAGGAATCTCAACTACAACAGATGACCAAACATCCTCTGCTTATAAACCTCCAAGGAGAGTCCACTACATTCTAAAGAAGTCCATTCCACTGTCAAAAAGCTCTTACTGTCAGAAAGTTCTTCCCGATGTTTAGTTGGCATCTCCTTTCTTGTAATTTGAAACTATTGGTTCAAGTCCTATCCTCCAGAGCAGGAGAAAACAAGCTTGCTTCATCTTCCATGGGACATACCCAACTCCCTCAACCATTCCTCATCAGTCTTGGTTTCCAGACCCTTGATTATCTTGGTCACTCTCCTCTGCACATGTTCTAACTTGTCAATATCCTTCTTAAATTGTGATGCCCAGAACTGGACACAGTACTCCAGGTGTGGTCTGACCAAGGCATAATAGAGTGGTGCTACACCCTGAGAAGGGACGCGGGTGGCGCTGTGGGTAAAACCTCAGTGCCTAGGACTTGCCGATCGCATGGCCGGCGGTTCGAATCCCCGCGGTGGGGTGAGCTCCCGTCTTTCGGTCCCAGCTCCTGCCAATCTAGCAGTTCGAAAGCACCCCTAAGTGCAAGTAGATAAATAGGTACCACTTTATAGCGGGAAGGTAAAGGGCATTCTGTGTGCTGCGCTGGCTCGCCAGAGCAGCTTCGTCACGCTGGCCACGTGACCCGGAAGTGCCTCCGGACAGCGCTGGCCCCCGGCCTCTTAAGTGAGATGGGTGCACAACCCTCGAGTCGGACACGACTGGCCCGTACGGGCAGGGGGTACCTTTTTACACCCTGAGTACAGCTGACTGGCAGGCTAAACCAAGTGTGGGTAGCCAATGGATCTTAAATCCTTTGTGAGTTAGGGACTTGCCCTGCATGTGAAGACAGGCTCTGGTGGATTGAGCAGAAGAGACCCACAGTGGGCCAGTGGTCATGAAGGCAGTTTCTGCACGTGCTGTCAAGGGAAGTAAGGACAGATGGGGCTCAACCTCGGAGAAGCAAAACTCTAATCCTAAACCTCCACTGCCTTTTGGGATATCTTTGGGAGAAGAAAAGTCTCAGGAGTAAACCCTAGACAAATCCAGAGTTGAGTCCCTAAGATGGTTGGATGGAGCCTTGTACACTCCTTCCAGCAACTCCTGCAGCCAAGCCGATGCCAAACATATTGCTCTGCTTTTCTTTGGACCACCTCAGTGAGTCCAAGGGGGGGGGGCGTTGTTGTCTGGGCAGCCCAGGACCTCCAGACACACTGCCCATTCTTGCACGCTTTGGAGGTCACTTTGGTGCTGTTAACGCAAAGGTTAGATTTCACCCCTAGAGGCAGACTCCATTGTCTCTCGAGACCGATGGAGGCCAACAACAACTGGTTGGTTAGAAGGAAACAATCATATTGTGTAGTTTGAAATACATGAATACATTATTAGCGCCCCAAATTTTTAGTCCAAGCATCATTAGTTCAGTTGTATCTCATAGAATGAGACAAACCTTGAAGAAACATGATTTACAGGCCAATTCTAAAAGTGTTGACTCAGCTGTAAATCCTAGTAGGCTCAACTGGGCTCACTTTCTGATAGGTGTGCATAGGATTTCAGCTGTTAAATATTTAGAACATTAACACTTAAACCTCAAAGTGGTTCAAGAAATCACTGTGTGGTCTTCAACAACCTAGATTAAAATTTGTGCGTCCTACCAGATTAAATGAGGGCATGGTTATCACTGAAAGGAAAGTAATATCTGACAAATTGTGAAAATAGCACAGATGTCTAGCCATTCAAATATCTTTTTACAAATATATTAACTGTAATAATTACTGAAATTCCTGACTGGAAAATGGAAGAACAAGTATTGTCTGCCAAGAAGGAATTATGAATTTATCATTTTACAGTGGTACCTCGGGTTAAGAACTTAATTCGTTCTGGAGGTCCGTTCTTAACCTGAAACTGTTCTTAACCTGAGGTACCACTTTAGCTAATGGGGCCTCCAACTGCTGCCACCGCACAATTTCTGTTCTCATTCTGAAGCAAAGTTCTTAACCCAAGGTACTATTTCTGGGTTAGCAGAGTCTGTAACCTGAAGCATCTGTAACCCGAGGTACCACTCCTGGAGGGAGTTATTAGCAGCTGATATTAAAAACCTCCCCTTCTGATGCTATATGTGAAGATTTTGGGAGGCAGGAAAGAACAGAACTCCGGTACCGGAACCCTCTTGATTATAAAGCAACAAAGTGCTCATGTTTAAGGTTCGCAGGTAGCTCCAGGTGCTCTGCTTAGACTATTAAAGTGGAAGCGTTGTTGTTTTTTACAGCTAAGTCTCAGTTGTGATTTGTCACTTTGGATTTGTTTTTTTAAGACCCCAGCATAAATCCTGCATGCACGGAAGAGAGAGTGGCCCATGAAGCTTTGCAGTTAGAGAAGCGACTCAGCCTTCTGTCCCATACAAGTTATCATGGGAGTGCAGGTAAGGACAAAGTACATCATCCACCTGGGCATTTGATTCTGTTTTCTCAGGCCTCTGGCATAAGGGGTAGTGGCACATGGGCCACAAGGCCTCTCCAACGGACTCACCAACCACTTCTCCCAGGCCCCACACCCTCTGAGGCCCCTTGCCTTCTGCAGTCCTGGTTCCAAGGCTGTACAGCCATTTCCCCCTGAGCAGCAGGACCAGATTGTGGGAGGCATGAAATTTCCACCGCCCCTGTTTGTGATGTCTCCCCGCCTGCTGCTGCTCCGCTGATTTGCAAGAACAAGTGGGAAAGGGGGGCCATGGGTGCCCACAGAGGAGGGGGTTGCTCTCTTCCCTCGTGGGCAGGTCACCATGTTTCTGTGCTATTGGAAAAAGAGAGGACTCTCCGTGGGGTGTTTCTGTCTCTTTGATCTCACCCACTGCAGGTTTTCAAGCCCCTAGAAGCTGGCCAGGGAGTGAATGTGCCCTCAAATGATGTCCCCTTACCTGATAAAGGGCTTTTCCACACTTCCTCTTCCCTGCAGCTTTCCCCCATGGAAAGCACTCAATCAGAGCAAATGTCAATTTGGGTTTTCCCCAGGTTGCCATTTGTTCTGACCTCTTGCGAGAGTGGGTTTTACTTTGGAAAGGAGCAGCAAGGCAATGGTGAAAGCCCTCGGACCTGTGTTTTCTAGGCATCACACAAGCGGAAGTGCGGATGAGCCCTTAAAAGGTAAAGGTAAAGGACCCTGACAGTTATGTCCAGTCGCAGACGACTCTGGGGTTGTGGCACTCATCTTGCTTTACAGGCCAAGGGAGCCGGCGTTTGTCCACAGACAGTTTTTCCAGGTCATGTGGCCAGCATGACTAAGCTGCTTCTGGCGCAACAGAACACTGAAACCAGAGCAGTGCAAGGAAAAGCCATTTACCTTCCCGCCGGATCAGTACCTATTTATCTACTTGCACTGGTGTGTTTTGAACTGCTAGGTTGGCAGGAGCTGGGACCAAGCAATGGGAGCTCACCCTGTCACGGGGATTCGAACCGCCGACCTTCTGATCTGCAAGCCCAAGAGGCTCAGTGGTTTAAACCACACCACCACCTGCGTCCCTGGGACGAGCCCTTAGACTCCTCAAAATAGCTAAAGCTAAAGTCACATCTAGGCCATGGCTTTAGACTAGAGAGATGATGAGATGAAATTTGTCATTGGGTATATTTGCCGTTCTTCATTCTCCTGTAGCAGTTGTGGGGTACCTCTGGCCTAGTGGCCTAATTAGATTTGGCATGAATCCTAATTTGGTCCACACCTGATGTCACATATGATGTTGGAGTGGGGCAGGTAGAGACAGGGCTTCAAAGGGACAACTGTGAGCTTCTGGCGGTTCCTTTGCAAGTGGGGCTCCTTGTCAATGTCAATCAGCTGGATGATGCTGACAGGGTCCCGTTCTGGAACTGGCTGCACTAGGAAGTTTCCCACTGGAAAATCCCTAATGCAGCCAAGGGACTTGGTTTCTCTAAATGGAGTGTTACTCCCCTGACAGATGTAGTGGTCTAGAACTCCCTGAACTGTCAAAGTTAGAAGTATGGCTGATACCCCAGCTATCATCTTTATAGTGCAGCCATTTCCACTTGAATCATCAATCTCCTTTCTTTCACCCTAGGTGATGACAGAAGTTTATCAAGTTCATCTTCAGACACAAGCCATTCTGATGCTAGCATTGGGAGCAGATTGACTATTTGGGCAGACCAGTCTTCAGCCAGTACTTCTCAAGAAAGTCATGGATTGCCTGCAGCAAAGGGAATTCACCTTGGGGAGGAGAAGGCCCATTCAGAAGGTGTCCGCAGCATCACCAAACCACCTCCTAAGCTTCTTCGATCCAGACAGCTGCAGGAAATAGGCCGCCAAAGTTCTTCTGATAGTGGGATAGCTACTGGGAGTCATTCTTCTTACTCAGGAAGTTTTTCCTCATATGCTGGGAGCCTGGACATTTGCCGTGGTGATGAATTTGGATCATTGTTGAGTCTGCCGCTGAACCTCCCTTCAGACCAGAATATATGCACTTGCCCACCAGGTGATCACCTGAGGAGCCCTGGCCTTGAGTACCAAGTTCCCAGTTCCCTTAGACACGCCTATGACACACCCAGGAGTTTGCTACAAGTAGCTGCTAAAGACACACAAAGTTCAAGTTCAGATTCCTCATTATCCAAGGGTGAATTGTCTCAAGAAATTAGTGACCTCAAACTGCCATTGCCACATCTGGAAACACAAGCTTCTCCTGAGCACAGAGGGGAAGGGGGCATTCAAGCAGCTCTCCCCCAGGAACATGCCAAAGACTCATCGCTTGAGGCAAGCATAGATTTTGTCTCAAGGTGGTCACATATAAGACAGCAAGCACAATTGTTAGATTCTAGAAGTACTGATGTGGCAACATTCATTGGGGTCTCCAGCAGCCCATGTGAACTGTGTAGCTCTCCTTCTGGGACAACTCGAGCTTTCTTTTCACCTTGCCCGGTCTGTGGAGGGCTAAAGGTAAATCATTGTTCTGAGCACAATCTGGTCTTGTTTGTAGAACTGTGTGCATTTTATGGGCGGATAAATGCTACTATATGGTAGCCAATGGTAGCTGAAATCAGTTACCGTCAGGAAAACATTAACAACAACAGGTAAATGTTATTTTATTCATTACACTTATATCCAACCTTTTGTTCCATTGAATTCAAGGTGAGGTTACTTGGTGATTTCCCATGCAGACATTGACCAGCCCAGGTTTGCTGAGCTTTAGCCTTCATACCTTGTCCCAGGACTATGTGGAGCCTCTAAGATGGTTGGAGGGCACCTTGTACGCCTCCTTCCAGCAACTCCTGCAGCCAGGCTGGGGCCAAATGAATTGCTCTGCTTGCCTTTGGTCTTGTCATCTGAGCAGTCATACACACTGCCTGGGCTTGTGCCCCGGAGAGGTCACTTTAGTGCTGCTAACACAGTTGCTTGGCTTCACCCCTGGAGGTGCGCTCCACTGTCTATTGAGACGGACAAGTGCCAATGATTCTTTTACCATTTTGGAGGGCCAAATGTTCCTGAAGACAACTACTAAGTCTGTAGGAGAAATCAGTTTGTTCCATCAGAAATAACTGAACATTTGTTCAGACTTTTATTAAAATAAATTGTGTTGGGCCATTCTGAGGATATGGTTCCTGCCAGCCAGCTCGTAATTCAACTGAAGATTGCCCCTAGTCCAGCAGTGGGAACCTTTTCTCTATAAAGGGTCAATGGCACTGGCGGAGGAAGAGGAGTGCGGGGGGAGTGCACCGCCCCTGGCAGCACGATCCCAGTGGGGTGCCATCGCAGTTGCCCCCAACACCCGCTCTGGGCACCATGCCCCCAGGACACACACCATGCCCCTGTGGGCGGTGCGCCATGCCCCTGGGATGCGTGCCAGCCACACCCCCACCTGCTCTCCGCCCCCCCTGGTGCCAGAGCATGAAGCTCCGCCACTGGCCAGTGGTGCAATAGGTCGGTGCGTCTCGCTGTTAACCAGAAGGTTGGTGGTTTGAGCCAACCCAGCGATAGCTGTGGGCAGGATTCATGCATTTCATGGGTCCCTTGGGGGTTCCTTCCAACTCTGGTGCTATGATTCTATTACCCTTTGTAAAAGCCAGTCAAGGGCTATAACTGATGGTGGGCTAAGCCAGAGCCAAAAACGAGTGGTATTTGCAGCATTTTATAGCTTGCTTGCTCGCTCTCTGTGCCACCCTGACTTTGAAATTGGGCCAAGCGTTGCATGCTGCCTGGGAGCCATCGGGCCCTTAGCCCAAGGCATTAGTGTTATTGTACCACCTGCTATATCTAGATGTTCAAGTGGAAAGTTTCATCCTTTTAAACAAAAGTGATTCAGTTCTTTGTCTCTGCAAAATCTTTAGGTGAGCAGCTCCACAATATAATCATGCCTTATTGCGCTGGCATTTTAGCTCCTTGAGAATATGGTTGGTTGAATGTGGCCTGAAAATGAGACAAAACATGGTACTTATGCTAGTGAAAAGTTTATTGCAACAGGTTGGGGGAGCATGAACAAAGTTGGGCCAAGTACACTATAAAGTCTTGAGTAAACATCATGGGTCATTCATATATATAATTCAGAGTCTAGTTACTGTGATGGTTAAGAATATATGAAGTACCATAACTGAAGAACTTTAAATATAATGATCTTACTCAGCTGTCACAGTCTTGCTTGTGTCATTTCCCCCTGCTGTTCCTGGCGACTTCTTGACTGACTGGTTGCTTCCAAAGGCCTCCAGACAGAGACCATTGAGAAGGGGGAAGTTTGGGATGCCACTGTAATTTTAGCTTTTCTAATAATAGGGCAGTGGTGCAAAAAGTGTTAGGCAAATTGACCAGTCCTCTTTCAGAATTTGCCAAGGCCTGAGATGGGCAAATGGGAGGACTAGTATCTCTGAAAATGTGCCACGTTAGAAATTAAGTGCTTACCGTGATTTCTAAATCAGCACGTGTTCAGAATACCCGTTGTTAAGGAAAAGCAATAGGAGAGCTGTTGTATCATGCCTGGCTTGTAAACCACACTGGAATTTCTGAATGGTCACTGAATAATAACAGAATGCTAGACAGATGAACCTTGATTGCTGGGATGCCACAATTATTTTCCTGTTCTTATGAGGATTTGGTCCTACTCTTTGGCTTCAAGTCATTTGTCCCTCATATTTGCTGTGTGGTGGCTGCTTTATGTTTCTCAGCGATGAGGGAGCAAGCATGCAACAGAGGCTTACTTCTTTATTGCTGCACATATTCCAGGGCTGAGACAATACAGAAATATATACTAGGCTTGCTTTTTCTCCATTTAACAGTGTGGGCCTACTTGCAGTGCACTGGTCTGCATGTAACCATAAACCAAGAAATTCAGTGGTGTCCTGAACTTTCCAGCAGCAGGAGTTAGTGGCTAGTGGGATTGATTTATTCATTACATTTCTGTATCTCATGATAACAACTCTCTTGGGCAGCTTGCAATGTCAATAAACTATTAAAATGCATCGGCCACTTACAAAAGAATAAAACATCAGGCTTCAACAGAATTAAAAGATTTAAGATTAATTTAAAGAAATTAAAAAGGTTTGTGCCTGCCACAAAAAACTCTAAAATAGGTGCCAAGTGAGCCTCTCTGGGGACAGCACTCTGCAGCCAAGGGGCCAGTGCCAAAGGGGGCCTCTCTCTACTAGCCCCTTCTTAAAAGATGTTGTAGTTTAATGTTGAATGAACAGCTTACTGGTGCATGCTGATCAATAATGCCTGATTTGCTCCTCCTCGGCCCCTGCTTTTGCTGCATTGAGGAGAAGACAAACCAGATTCTTTCTTCACATTATATGGAAACCCATCCCTTGCCTTTTCCACATTTGTGGAAGCCAGGGCAATTCCTCCTGGAGCTCAGCTGAAGTTGGCTGACCATGGTAAGTCCCCCAATGGGGTTGTTCTGGGGGTGCAGCAATGCTGGGGTAGGACAGGACAGGGGCAGACTTGTACCTATTCCAAACACCTTTCAGCTCAGCCATGTGACCTAGCAACCCGGTTGAACTTACACCAGCAAAAATGATAATGTAAGTCAAAGTCTTGTTTTCCCTCTGCCAGGCTCAGGACAGCTCAGCCAGCACTAGCCCCAGTGCTGGACAGAGTTTGGGAAAGGAGTGACTTATGCCTGCTTAACTCAAGGCAGTGTTAAGTTCTGCTGGATTCCTATAGTTAGGATTGATCTGTTTTTTTTTTTATTTAATAGTGATTATCTTCTAGTTCGTATGGAGGCCAATTTCAGCATAAAGTGTTCATCTGTTGCATATATATAATCATTTACATATGCATAAAGGATTAATCATTCCAAATGTACTTTTAAAATTATTCACAAACCAGATTGAGAGCTGGACTGACAGAATTTGAGCTCATGTAAACAAGGTGAATTTCTTATGCAGTTCCTTGGAACTTTTATCAACACGATTAACATGGTTGAAAATAGTTTTGAGAACAGTTTATCAGGTGAAAAAATTCAGTGTTAAGTTTGCAAGAAACTCATTCATGATAATGCATCTGTTTTACTCTCTTTCTGTGTTTTGTTTAAAAAGGAAACGTCCATTTTATCATCTGGAATTTTACCAGCCAGCCCAGGTAAGAGGCAATGAGATTTTTGCTAGATGTTGACACCTGTTGATTTCAGTACTCAGGGAAGTGAAATTACAAGTTAAGGTCCCAGTTCACAAGACTGCAATATTTATTCTTGGACTTTAAAGAAGACAAAAAGAAAAACAAGTCTTAAGCTTAAGGAGAGCAAAGTATTAATAAATTCACTCTGTATCAAAAAGAATTGTAAGCTCAGGTGTGCCATCTCTCATTGTGTGCTGATTTTACAGCTACCTATATTTACCTGGTCTTTGAGCCCTGATCCTCTTTCTTTGTGGGTTGGGCAAGTCTGTACATGCACACAAAACAAAAGCCCCCTCAACATCCCTCCCTTTCTTTCCTTCCCATCCCCACCCCTATAACTGCTTCATAGCAGGTATATTTTCCTTACGAGTCATGTGTGCAAACAGATCCTGCTTCCACAGGCTTCGGCATTCATTTCAGTAGAGGAGACAGCATGGTACAGTGGTGCCCCGCAAGACAAATGCCTTGCAAGACAAAAAACCCGCTAGACGAAAGGGTTTTCCGCTTTTCGATGCGCTTCGCAAGACGAATTTCCCTATGGGCTTGCTTAGCAAGACGAAAACATCTTGCGAGTCTTGCGATTTTTTCGCTCCCCCCCTTTTTTCTAAGCCGCTAATAGCCTTTTAGCCGCTAAGCCGCTAAGCCTTTAATAGCCGCTAAGCTGCTAAACCGCTAATAGCGCTAATCCGCTAAGCCGCTAATAGGGTTGCTTCGCAAGATGAAAAAACCACTAGACGAAGAGACTCGCGGAACGGATTATTTTTGTCTTGCGAGGCACCACTGTACATGCAAACAGCCTCCTCCATAGAAGCCAACCGACAAGTTTTTGTGGGTGTGGATCTCTGTGTGCCCACATTTCCCACTAGTTGAAGGTTCTAGTTTGTCTTCAAAGTCAGTAAGGTCCAAGACAGAGAGCATTACAATAGTCAGACAGACATAGCAAAATCCCCTCAACTACCTTCAATAAGCATTCCTAGTTACTCTACCTCCAAAGATGAGGAAGTAACAGCCCTGTCAGTTGCAGCCAAACCAACCTCTGTCTCCTGGGTCAAATCAAACTCTCCAGAGTTCAAAGAGATCCAGCCAGAATCAGCTTTGTCTTCTCTGGCATGAGCTTCTGCCATGCAGGACTTGGAAGTAAATATGAGGATTGAAATCCAATACACATCTGAAGGCATTAGCCTTCTTGACCCAAGCTGACCTATTTTTCCAGAAGTTACTTAAGAACCAAATCAATAAATTTTTTATTTCTTGGAAAAATTGGTTTCAAATAATCTTTTGACTTTATGTTCGTTTCTATATGTAATCTGTTCTTACAAATTAATAATGATTATTATCACATAACGATGTGCATCTAGGTACAAGTCCAATTAAAATAATTCCTGTTGGCATTATTTTACTTGGTTGGAGATGGCTGTTCCATTTCTGTTGTCACGCAAGTGGGAATGCATATCTCATTTTGTTCTCCTTGGCTACTAGTCATGTGCAGTTGTTATATTGTGGTCAATTGTGTTATATTTTTAGTGTTAATGATATCTAATGGATATCAGAAAGGCTGCAATAGGAAATAGAAAAATGTTTTAACTGATTCCCTTCATCAGCTGAATTAGCTTTAGGAAGCATTTGCTGAGTTTTTGTTCAAAGCAAAGTCAATAGAATAATGACTTTATCTCTCGGTGACTCCAAAGGTGGGGGGAATAGTAGTAGGAAGAAGAAAGAGGGAATTGATTTATCTATTACAGTACTGCCCCACTGCTATGAATATCTCTACAAAGCAATTTATTTTGAGCAACTGGGCACAATAGAACCATAAATGTAGCTAACGATTTTTAGTATTAAGTTGGAGATGGTTTTAAAACAGGTGGTGCTTCTATGATAGTGTTTTGGTCCCTGAAAGCAAATGAAGGACAAACTTTACAAGTAGATATGCATAGTATTTGGAGAGGCAATTTCCTCAAACAAACCTAGGTCAAAGAGGCAAGTACTCAGTATTTTTGATGAGATAGATGCTTTATTTTTCTATTCAGATAGGAAAGGTTGTGTGTGTGGAAAGTCACAGGCAGTAATTTTTGCATCTAAACTGCAAGTTGGAAGACCTTTTGTGAAGAACTTCATCACAGGAATGCTGGTTTTGGTAGGATCCCCATGGTCAAAGCAATGTTTGCTGTAGTTCTTGGTCCTTGGAGTTCCTGTGATGATGTTTGAATTATTTAAGAAAATGAAGTTGAATGAGGAGTAAGCTCCATGAAAGATAAGAAAATCCTGTTTACAGATGATCTTCTGGAGTTCATTTTTATGTCCATCTTATGTGGTACTGATCCTGAAGTGCAGATTACACCATATGGGAAAGCAACTGTTCCCTTGCAGAAATTGTAAAAAGTACCATGACAAACTTTTCTCTCTAGTTGGATAGGTTTAACAGTTTTGATTTTTCAGGTGTCCCCTCACATAAAATTGAGGTGAACTAGTCCTTCTGTGGAGCTGTACCATTTCTAACCAGATGTGTCTGCTATTACTGTCATTGAGTTAGGCAGACTGTTTTAAAAGACTCTGGGAAGGTTGCAAGTATCACAGCACTCCCAACCCCCATGCATCATGAGCGATTAGCGCACGGTGCAAACTCTTTAAACAGTAGTAGTATTTATTCCCTTCGGAGTGTTCTTAGAAGCATGTAATGCTTCCTAGATAATCTCCATATTTCTTGACTGAGCCACATTTTTTAATCCTTTGCGAGGAAACTTGAAGAATTGAGACATGTGTGTTATTATTGCTGTCCATTTTGTTGTTTAAAATTGAATCAACAATGTCTAGATTTCTGTATGTTCCAGGTCCTAAAGGAAGCTATGAATTTATGATGCCACCTACAGAGTCTGGAGCGCCACCTGATCCTGAAGAAGCTGGTGAGTAAACTGACTTGCAGCAGAGTACACAGACTGGTGGTGATTTCATATGAATAGGCAGACAGATCCAGTTCAATGGGTGGCGAGGGAACACTCCAAATGACACAAGGCGTTGGGCAACCCTTAATGGGGGATATGCAGAAACTCAATTCCAGCACCTCTCAGGTGTGTGCCGTTGCAATTACAGTGGTGCCTCGCTAGACGAAAAGAATCCGTTCCGCGATTCTCTTCGTCTAGCTGTTTTTTCGTCTTGCGAAGCAAGCCCATTGACAGATTAGCGGATTAGCGCTACAGCTGTCAAGCGGCTTCCAGCGATCAGCTGTTAAGCGGCTTATCAGCGGAACAGCTGATAAGCAGCTTAGCGGCTTAAGAAAAGGGCGAAAAAAGCGGAAAAAAACCGCGGGGGGATGCAAGATTTTTTTCGTCTTGCAAAGCAACCCCATAGGGAAATTCGTTTTACGAAGCGCCTCCAAAACGGAAAACCCTTTCGTCTAGCGGGTTTTTCGTCTTGCGAGGCGTTCGTCTTGCGGGGCACCACTGTATAAGAGAACAAGGGAGGTGTTCATGGTGAGTTCTGGCACCTCTTTTTCTTGAAAAATAGCACTGGGGATATGATGAGGGCCCAAGCAAGCACTTGCTGGAGGAACAACGTGAGCTACTTCCTAAATGAAAAAGCCATGAACATATAGGGAGGGTTCCCTGGAGTATTACAAAGCATACCTCACCCCAAGAGAGTTTTGTTTTCCATAGAATACCCAACTTTAATCAGACCTTTGCCTCGCCTAGTCCTCTTTTCCTCACTTCTAAGCAAGATATTCTTTGTGGAGAATCTGTAGAAATTCTTTTATTCGTAAGTTATTCCACTGCCCTTTACTGGGTAATTCCCCCCCCCCATGCAAATACAAGCTTCAGAGGAAGGAATGTCCCTCAGAACCAAAACAGGGGAGGAAAGGGTTATATTCTCCAGCCCCAGCTGCTGCAATCCTGATCATTATCATTGCCCCCCATCCAATTGATGCTATTTGCATTTTTTTAAACTTCAACTGTAAATCCAAAGATGTATTTTAACATCATGTCTAGTTTGATCCTCAGCACCTGCAGAGCAAGGGCACTTTCAGAATGCAGTCTTACCCTCTCATTGTAATACAACCAACAGCTGTATGCACTCTGGGCGTGCATGGAACTCATGTATGCTTGGGTTGGCACATTCATTTTCAGCCATATCACAAAGGAGAATCCATTTCCTCTGTTGAAATGAACGGGGTGGGGGCTTTTAGGAGGAGAACTCCATGAGCGCATGAATTCAAAGATTTCCCTTCTTGTCTTACACCCAAGTTGATGTCTTTTTACTTCTTCAGGGGGCTTAAGTTAATGTATCTTTTAAAAGCATGTTCCTTCTCATGGCAGGGGCAGTTGGTTATTCAGCAGACCTACCGATGGCTGATCGACTGCATGGTGAAATGGCAACCTATGTTAATATTCCTACCAGCCCCACATCAAAGAAACAGCTTCATTACATGGAGCTGGAACTTCAGGAACCTAGCACAAGCATAAGAGGTAAATATCTTTGAAAGCAACTGAAGCATGTTTCTGCTGTTTTTGCATAACATTTTAGGCTGTTCCATGGACCAAAAGGGGCTTTTGCAAAGCTACACTGTGGCATGGTCACCTTTTACAGATGCACCAATCACCACTGGTTATTGGGTACTTGTTAGCTCCAATGCACTACTGCTACATGCTTTGTTTTTTCTCTTTGATTTCAAGTAATATACAATCTCCAACTATTTATTTGCTGCTCTGTCATGAATTTCTTCACCACTTTTGATGTGTGACGGGGGTGAAGTCCTGCTGCAATATCCCAGTACTGCCAGGATACCGCTTTTCCAGCTCTGGAATAACTCTCTTTCATAGAACCTTAATATATTGTGGCGAGCGCATCATTCCTTCTATAGGCTGCAGGCTTCTGACACCATAATGATCAACTGACTTTTCGTGTTTCTTTTGAGTACAGGATTACGAGTAAGGTAGAAAACATGCTTTGTTTCAATTGATTTGCACAAGGGTGTAGAGCTGTCTGTCAGCAGTGGGTAGGTGCTCTTGGAAGCCATACTACCCTGGCACAAAGTATTTAGAGAGAATAGCACAGAACTCTTAAGAAGCTCACTGGAGAGTAGCTGAAGCGTTCCCCCTAAGGAGATATTGGAGAAGTAATAAGGTCAAGTAGGAAGATAACCATTTGAGGACAGAATCACAGTGATCAAGAGAAATGAGGGGGAGATCAACTGTTGGCTTTTCTAAATTACCTGTTCATGGAACATCCTGATTTGGTTGCACAAAACTTACACCCTGAGACCTGCAGGTATAGGGAGGTATACAAATTTAATTAATAGTAGTAGTAGTAGTAGTAGTAGTATAATATATGATACGATATCTTCTTTAAATTCATTATTTGCTTGTGCAGAAGTTATACATCTTCCCATCAGTCAACCATTATCCCACACTTTTTAATGCATTTCCCTGCTACTTTGCTATACGCAAAAAAATGTTTTTTTTTAAAAGTGTATTTGTTGGGCCCAGAACAACGCAGCACTTTAATTGAGCAAACCTACATTTCTGATATGCAATGAAATCCCTGCTACAGAATAGTGACATTCTGGATGTGACCCATATCTAAGGGAGCAAAAATGTTGAGGAAACTGAGAACTGAGGACTGAGTAGAGGCCAAGAGATTTGATATGTTTGAATACCAATGGGAAGGAGCCAGAGGAGAGTAGTTTGACAGTGTGCTTTATTTTACTTTTCTGTTTAGTTTTTTTCTGTTTGGTATGTTGTTTTCTATTATTATTTTTTAGTTTAATTGGAATTTTATGGTATATATTAGGTTGAAAACCTTTAATAAAATTAATTAAAAAATGATAATGTGGTGGACTACATGGAACTGGCCGAAATGACTGGCAGAATCCGAGACTTGGGAGAAGAAACAATTGAGGAGGACTGGGAAAAATTTAAGGACTATTTGAAAAAACATTATAAGCTGTACGAATGTTAAAAAATGCACCCTCTAGGAAACTCTAGCTTCAGCAATTGTAAATTAATGAAATGGAAATTAAGGTACAAGAAGTCAGAGGTAGAATAATGAAATAACTTTATTGTGTTTAAACGAAAATGTATAAGATTTGGGTTATAACATCTTTGAAATTAGGTAACATGATAAAATGAAGGATACAATAAGTATTGAAACAAGTTAACAAATTGCTGATGTTCTGTATCACAGAGAATGCAGGGTTTGGAGGATGCGGGGAAGTCCACTAGACTTGCTGGAAAAAAAGAATACGGAAATTTGTAACTTTTTTATTTTATTTCTTACATCTGTCTTCTATTCTTTTTTTCTGTATTTCATAAACTTAATAAAAATATTATAAAAAAAATAAAAAATGATAATGTGGAAAAGAGCGTGGTTGATGGCAGCTGGAAGCCAGGAAAACACAGGTTAGGTCAGGATTATAGGGTGGTCAGCTCATCACAGGTGGCAGGGAAGAAGGAAGGAAGGTTGGAAGGAAGTAACTGAAGAGAGAAAGGAAAAAGCTCTGGTGGATTCGATTTTGGTATTTTAAAAGTGCATTCCTAAAGCTGCATATCTTCAGAACCTTTTACAACTCCTTCGCTAGGGAGGAAGCAGCGGTTGCTGATGCCCATTAGGGCTGGCAGCATGGAAGACAAAGAGACCAAGAGAACCAATGGCTGGCAGTACAAACCAGTTCTAGCTTTTTCTTGATCCCTACAGGGGCAATGCTGAGATTAAGGAGAAGGAATGTGACAAGTAGTGATACTTCCTGGACTGGTTGGTAGTGCAAAAGCAAACAGGCAGCAGCTGATTGTGGGGCAGGGCCCCATCTACCCTAGCAAACTAGTGTCCAGCGGGACGAGATGCTGTCCGTCTTCCCATTGGGTACAGAGCAGCCCCTCTGGGTCTGCTTCGTGAGAAGGACAAGCATCTTCCCAGCAGGAAAACGATGTGGAAGGAAAGATGGTCCTGAGCAGGAACACTACTAATGGGGAAGTTGTGAGATGTGAAACACAGAGCAGTCAAGTACAACATCCCTAAAGTGGACATAAAAAGGGGGTGTCTGGACCAGCCAGTCGGAATTTTCTGTTTCCTCCTAGGCTGGGACAGACTTCCTCTACATGTGACCAGAGGTGGGTGTGGCCTCACCTGTGCAGGAACAAAAGCATAGGGCTGGCTGCTATATCTCTCTCTCTCTGACTACATTCATCAAAGAAGTAACATCTGCTTTTAGCCTAAGATGTTCTCTTGGCTTCCAGCCAAGAGAGGACAAAGGGACTATCTCTTTATGGGATAGATTCCAGGTATATTACTTTTGTAACTTAAGTCTGCCTTCTGGGATCCATCTGTGAACAGAATGTGAGTGAGTAAACTTTTAATACTTTTATAGAAGACTGTAATGTGTCTATTTCTTTTATGAGGGACTAAAGGGGAAATTACCAGGTAACTTATTTTAGAGGCTTTAGCGAGCCGAGCAAATGCATCTGCTGTGCAAGTTTAAAAAGGGGAATGTTACTCTGCTAAATTGTAGAACTTGTTAACACAGGTTGGAAAGGATATAATCAAGCAATATATCCTCTCCTGCATCCCTGGTCATTCCCACAGAAGTGCTGATAGCACTGCAACATTATGTTGTAGGTTCCACTTGTTTGTTTGGATTCTGAGTTACAAGAGCTTAACTGTTTCTTGATGCTATGTTTTCCAGTAACAAAGATTATAGCTTTTAGGTTCTGGTGTGGGTATTATTATTTGTGCTGTGTGTGACATCAAACTGAGTATTATTGTATTCTTACCTAATTATCTTAGGTGAAAGTACATGAAGATGTTATAACCATGGCAATGTTTTTCTGCCATAGGGAGTGGATCAACTAAATATGCCCAGATTGACATCACAGCGACAGAGACTGCTCATAAAGTAGGGACACAACATGCTCAGTTCAGAGAAGAGCGTCTGCAAGAGCTGGAACAGAAGAAGAAAGGCTCTTCATAGCTGCCCCTAACATAGTACTTGTAAATGTTTCATGAGTTTATTAATTTAACTGAACGCTGCCATCGTTTTCAGATTTGTACCAGATTCATTCCAATCTATTCATTTCCAATTGGAAAACTGGTAGCATGGGGTGTGTGGGTTTGTGTGTAAAAACATTGGTTGTACACATGTATGACAGATCATTTACGTTGTAATTTTTTTACTATCTTGACAAATCAGGTATCAAATACAAATGATTTCAAACTGTGGCATTTAATTTAAAGACATTTGAATGTGTTGTGTGTTAACAAGGATGTACATGTAGCTAAGTATACATTAAATATTGGTCTATACAGCATGCGTATTGACAAGAATGCTGTGTTTTGTTAAGAGTTAAGGTAGCTTTTCATGCTATTTTTCAAAAGTCAAAGACAGATTTCTCATAAGAATCACTGTTGTAGAACAGATACAGCTTTAAATTTCCAGTCTCTATATTTCTGCTTTTTGGCAACTCTTGAGTTGCATAGGAAACGTAATTATTAATTATAATGAAGAAATAAGATATTACCAAACAGTTTCTCTTTAATAGTTGCAGCAGCAACACTATTGCCAATGCAGGCAAAGCCTAATCGTATGGCAAGTGAAGCTTTGCTCCACTTCCCAGGAAAAGATACACAGGAAAATAGGCTCACACACCTACTTGCTACTTGCCTGACCAAAGGCAGCTGCCACTCTACTGTCCCACTTTGTCTTGGCAGCATCGTAAGGGACAACAGCAAGCCCACATTCTGGCCTTTGAGCTGGTGCCTCAGTGCTGTAGCACACTAGCTCAGTTCTTAAACAAAATCATAATGGTAGAGGCAATGCTGAACAGCAAAGCAACAGCCAATCGCACCTTGAATAAACCAAGTTGCAGTCCGTAATTCACAGTAGAAATTGCAGAATTAAGGCACACCAGCTATGCTGAACATTATGGGTAATCTTCAGTGGCAACCATGTGCTGATGGAGGGAGTCCGTCAGAGGAATGGACCAGGGGTGGGACCAGTGGCACATCTCCAAAAATGCCACCCTGGACTCTTTTGGGAGATAAATAATTTGATAAATAAAAATTGCCTCCCTCCCCATTCTGCTGGTGGATTCCTATTATCTGTGGATACACCACCTTTCTTCTTTTTTGGCTTGTTTAGTTGGACTTTTGAAAAACAACATTTATGGCAACCTCATCTCTTGATAAAATAGGTATGCTGTCAATGACTTCCTCTGGGGTTTTTGGGGTTTTTTACAAGTAACTTTTCTACTAAAGCAACACCCTGACTTTCCTTTTTTTATTAGATGTAACTAGTGACTCTGGATTCAGCGGTACCATGTAGAATGAACTGGTATCTCTGCCATCTTCCCCTCCGTCAAATCCAATTTATTATTTACTCTACTGAAACAGGTTAATATATTATTCCTGTCCACATTTCATGACTGTGCCATTTTCTTTGTTTATCTCACTTTGTTTATTTCATGTAGTTTAGCGTTTGGTTCAACATCTTAAGAAATTGTCACATGATTTTATAGAATATTGTAAGGGGTAGTTTATGCAGAATCCATGGCCCCTTTTGAAAATAGAGATTTGCATTTTGATTTCCCAAGTTTGCCTCAAAAGGTGGCTGAAACAAAAACTCTCACAGGGGTGCTTGATCATGACCTTTGGGTCAACAGTGTGGCTTCCTGTGTTGTTTCCAGAACCTGCTTATGCGCAAATCCATGTTCACCTAGATGAACATTTCTTGCCTTCAGTTGCTGTGGGCCCAAATGAAGTAAGTGTGTCTATCGTTTGTTTTCATTTCATTTCATTTCAGTGTTTTAATTTGTCCCATTTTCTGATTGAGATCATGTCTTACATGTATTTTCCCACTTAATACAACTTTCCCACTGAATACAGTGGTACCTCGCAAGACGAATGCCGCGTAAGACGAAAAACTCGCAAAACGAAAGAGTTTTTCGTTTTTTGAGTTGCTTCGCAAGACGGATTTCCCTATGGGCTTGCTTCGCAAGACGAAAACGTCTTGCAAGTTTGTTTCCTTTGTCTTGCAAGTTTGTTTCCTTTTTCTTAAAACTGTGCATTCACTTCGAGGAGCAACTCATAGCACGCGATGTGGTAGCCTTTTTTTGAGGTTTTTGAAGACTTTGGTGATTTTTGAAGCTTTTCCAAAGTCCGTGCTTTGCAAGACGAAAAAATTGCAAGACGAAAAAACTCGCGGAACGAATTAATTTCGTCTTGTGAGGCACCACTGTACTTAAAATATGGAGGTGCTCTCAAGCAAAGAAGTTGCTATTTTATGAAAAGTGGCACTAATACTACTGACACAATTCAGATATTAGTGCATTGTACTCTGGGCTTTAGCAACTATAACAGTATTCCATAAACAGTATACTTATTTACTCTTGCAAATAAGTAGTCAAAAGAATATTTACCCGAATTCATAACATTTATTGCAAATATAGCTGCAGATACTTAGAGAACAGTGCTCAATCTATTGGAAAGTCAGTAATGTCACTGTACTTTGTATTGAAGGATTGGTACAACTGAGCCTTTAATTCTATAAATGTTTTTATATTCAACTGTAGTCTAATACAATTTACTATTTATAATTTACTGCTGTGTCTTTTTGTATCAAACTGCTATTATTCAAAGTTGCTTCTGGCAATGCAGGGGTTTAAAAGAGAAAGTTAAACAATCTCATAATATTCAAATAATACCCCCTTCTAAGAATTGTCCACTTGAGCACTTACCACTATTTTTTGCCTCCAATTGTACCTGTCAGATGAGAACTCCCATGATAGCTACTAAATAGGCAGAATGAGCTATGCTTCATTTTACACAGCATACTATAATGTGAAAGAACCAGAATTTTGTGATATCACTCAAATTCACTTTTGATGGAATCCTTTTTATGACCAGCTTTTGCCTCCATACTACTATACAAAAATTCAAAAACAAGAAGCAGTTTCTCCTTCCAGCAAACAGCAGCAACTCTGCTGATGGGAAGTTATAACAATTATACAAAAATATAAAATGATTTTTCCATCAGTGCCTTTGAAATTGAAAAGTGGAGTTCTTTCAGAAATACAGTTCTCCGCATGGGTGTTCAGCAGGGTAGGAACACCCCCACCCCAATAAAAAACAATGTTCTCCAGATCCCCAGCTATCATTTTTAAACAGGTACGTTTCTAGCATTTATTTGTAGAGTCTGAGATATGAAGCAAAATGTACAGGCCTTTTCTTTTCATGTTGTGTGTGGAAAAACTGGCCTGCTCCATTCAGTGTTTTATATTTCAGTCACCCAGAAAAATTCATGGCTCAAACCTATGGCTCTCCGTTTATTTCTATTTCACAATACTTTGACCTTTTCCGTAAATGCATTTTCATTTTTCCTTCCCCATTCTACCATTAAACCAAGTACTATATACCTTAGATGGTATCTTGTAAGTACACTTAACAAATTTTCAAACCAAGTTCCAGTGTACAGTGGTACCTCTAGTTGCGTTCTGCTCTTGTTATGGACTTTCAACTTATGAACACGGCAAACCTGGAAGTGTTTACTTTGGGTTCGCCACGCGCACATGCACAGAAGTGATCTGCGCACCTCGCCCATGTGCAGAAGCGCTCGATAGCACATGCGCGGAAGAGGCACTCTAGTTGCAGACTTTTCGGGGTGCAAACAGCACCCCGAAACAGATTAAGCCCGCAACTAGAGGTACCACTGTATTCCAATATTGCTCACTAAGGATGAACTCCAATAATTTACCTGGGAGTAAGTTCCATTTAACTCAATGGGACTTTCTTCTGATAAGACATGCATGGAGTTGCACTATAAATAACTAAATATATGCTATAATTGAAAGTTTTCAAACAAAAAATTGTCCTCAATTTTTATTCATATCTATACATAGTAGAAAGTATTCTATTCTATTTTAAGAACTAACACAATTGTCAGGTTTAAACATATACTGTGATCTTGAACTGGATCAAATCTAAAATTTTGAACCTAATCATTAAACTAGAAGGATGCATATGAGACAATTAACAGTACTTAAGCTGGATCGTTTTCCAACGTGTATAAAAGGAATGAATTACAGGAGTAGCCAAGACATTTACTTGCCCTTTATTTGGGTATATTTATTCATAATGTAAAAACAAAAACAATTTAGAATTACATTCAATTCTTGCTGTTCTTGGTTGCAATCTCTTTGATTCACAAATAATTCAAGGTGGGGAGGAGCCCAGAACAGATTTAGGGAGCCTTTGCTTGTTTTGATATAGAATCTTGCATGCAAGTCCAGATCTTTTAATCCTGTTAATGTATACCTTTATCATTTTCTCCTTTATTTGGGTATATTTATTCATAATGTAAAAACAAAAACAATTTAGAATTACATTCAATTCTTGCTGTTCTCGGTTGCAATCTCTTTGATTCACAAATAATTCAAAGAAAATTCTTTAACGTCTACTGCTAAGTAATATATGGAAATAATTAACTTTCTTCTTCCAAGGGTTTTTACAAAAAGCTATAACTTTAAAGACTGTGGTATTATGATTATTCCCAAAATGTCCTACTTTAATTTATTTAACTACTGGAAATCTAGCTATACTTCTTTAAAAAGCACTAACACTGATAGCATTAACACCCTATCACCAACATTTAATGTTAACTTTCTTTATTTCTCAGAGACATCCCTTTAATTAGTTCTTACTGCTATTGCTCAGATTTTAGTACTCTAAATAAAAAATATTGGCGAAAGGGAACAAATCTGTCGTGTTCTTCTTTCCAATAATGCTGTTTCTGGCTATCTATTACTTGGAGTAATCCTAGGAATGGGTCTATCATAAATACTTGAAAACTAATTCACAAACTTGAGTTCTCAAAATAAATGTAGTTAATACTGCTTTTTAACAAAGGCTTCTCTACAATATCAAATGCTTTTTGAGCATCCAACATGGTAATTCAGTTTTTTTGCCTTGTTATTAAACTGAAACTAGTAATAGATAATGCCCTTAAATATGTTTCAATATGCTATTTCATGGAAGGTGACATGAAGGCACTGTATTGTAATTCTGAGATAATTATTTCATAGTCGCTTCTGCTTTGCACATAATTTCCCCATGATAAGGCTAAATTGATCTTATACATTTTCCTTTTTGTTTCATAATTTAAGTATCTTTCAAAATTTAAGTATCAAAAGCTAGTATCTGATCTGATGTCATTTCTTAAAATTATTTTTGTCTTTTTCTAACATCTATTTGGTTTTGTTTATACTTGTTGTAATGATCGATAAACTGGATAACTCTTTTCAGCAATAAAAGGGGTGACTAAAATAAAGGCAAATCTCTGGGGCGCATTGCATGGTACAGACATATCTTGCATGGAAGGTAAAATAGCACTGATGTACTCTCTGGTTCTGTTTTTTTTATTATTAAAAAAACTATGGCGTTCCTAGCACTACGGATGGCAGAGGTTATAAATGTTGACTTGAGAAATACATATGTACATGGATACAATGCACAGAAATTCATAGACATACATGCACAAACAAACACACTTTGGGTCTAAGGTAACTTCCTGTATATGTTCCAGACCTATGATATGTGTGCTTACTTGCATGAATATGAACTCAACCACATCTACACACAGGCGCATCCCACAAATATCTCTAAATTGTTTTAGCAATTATTGCTGTGGTCACAGCACACTTCACTAGCCCTCTTGGGGCAGTCTTGCCCCCATGTTGGTCCACAGAGGAGCCCTGGCACACTGGCAAGCACTGCCCCCTAGAGTGCAGAGCTACTCAAACCCAGACCATACTAAAGGAATGGAAGAGGGGATTCTAGTTCTCCCTTCATCCCTAGGAGGCATACAAGAGACTGAGATAGTGGGGTGGGGTGGGGTGGGGTGGCCTATGTGCCAAGGACATGGGCTGGGACAAGGCTGAGTAGGCTTGACAGAATGGCAGGAGGAAAGATACAAAGGTAGGAGTGGGAGAAGCAAACAAAAGAATGACTTGGTACCATCTGCAGATTTCAGATAGATGCTCCTACTTTCCTCCCTAAGGTGACTAATGAAAATATTTCAAAAATAGAACTAACAATTGTTCTCTCAGAGATCATCCGCTCCTTTCTTATCACTGACTTAATAGTATGCCTTTTAGCACTAGCTTCACACTTTAACCAGTTACTCATGCTGCAGGCCCTGAACTGAAATCTGCCTTTTTTCATTTCTCATTTGGCATGTCATGAACACTTCACTGACACAACTGAAATTTAATGACTCTCCACCTCTTATATTCCTCATTTGCTGTATCTTTGACTTGCCAGAATATTTATCTGCATAACTCTTAAAGAATAAAACTGGTGGGGGGTTTTTTTGGGGGGGGGGTTGCATATGTGAAAAGAACTAGTGATGGTGCTGAAGTTTGGAACTGGGGAGTGCAAAAAGCAACAACTCCCCCAGTTCAAAAACCAAAAACCAAAACCCAAGTTCAATCTTAATCTACCACATTGGAAGAATGGCAGATGCAACTGATGGACTATATGGAATTGGCAGAGATGACCGGCAGAATCCGTGACCAGGGAGAAGAATTGGTGGAGGAGGATTGGAAGAAATTTAAGGACTATTTACAAAAATACTGTAAATTGTATGAATGTTAAGAAAGGTGTAAGATCTGCAATAAGATGGTTCCAACAAATTAGTAACAAGGAATATAAATTTAAACGTGATTTTAAATTCTAAGGTTTGAGATTTAATATTGGACAATTATATGATATAAACTGAATTAAGTGAATAATTTGCTAGAAAAATCTATGTGTTTAAAAAGCAGGAACAAGAGATGTGAGGAAGTCCAAATATGAGAATGAAACGTGGTTAATGAGAAAGATCATGTTGTTATGTATGTTGATTTTTGTTATATAAAATTAATAAATATTATTATAAAAAATAAAAAAACCAATCTTAATCTAATGCATGGGCCTTGCTTGGATTCAGACTGGCACAAGCCTTTCCCTCCCCTTTCCAGTCCAAATTTACAAGGCGGCTGCCTTAATATTTTGCATAAAAGATCCATGGGAGAGCTAATTCCCATTGGTTCTGATGTCCAAGCTAGCATAATCTTCAAGACCCATGGGAACTACATTTCCCATGTTTTCTTACACCTGGGATGCTTCTGGACATCACTTGGACAGTATCACAAGTGTGGTACCAAGAGATTTAGTTCCTAATGATCCCTCTAAGATGTCAATCTATGAGAACTATAGTGGTATCTTGGGTTAAGAACTTAATTCGTTCTGGAGGTCCGTTCTCAACCTGAAACTGTTCTTAACCTGAAGCACCACTTTAGCTAATGGGGCTTCCTGCTGCCGCCGCGCCACCGGAGCATGATTTCTGTTCTCATCCTGAAGCAAAGATCTTAACCCGAGGTACTATTTCTGGGTTAGCTGAGTCTGTAACCTGAAGCATCTGTAACCCGAGGCACCACTGTATATTTATTCAAGATTCTGCCAACAACCACAGTAATATAATTGTGCTGGTCCCGGGGGGAAGGTTACCGTTGGCGTAGTCAAAGTCCGGTCCTGGGTCAATAGCCTGGAAACAGTCCACAAGGAGCAGGGCGAGGACCGAAGCAGGAAGCCGGGCGGGGACAGGGGCACTGGAGAGTCAGGTCTGGGTCCGGGCAGGAACAGGTACTCAACAACGACGTTGCTCCCACAACCTGGGACCGGGCCGACTGGCCTTTATCTGTTCTGAGGCCAGGGGCGGCCCCGGCCCCGGCCCCTAGGAGACCCGCCTCTCTTGGCCTTAAGGCGAGCACTCCTCCTGGGAGAAACCAGTTCCCTTCGCCTCTCTGCCCTGAGTCTCTGCAGTTCAGGAGAGGCTAAAGGGTTACTGGGCCCAGGGGGAGACTCACCTGCAGGCACTGAGTCCTCAACCACCTCTGGAGCCAGAGTGGAATCACCTGGTGCCTGCTCCTGAGGATCCGGCACAGGTGCAGGTGCTTCAGAATCAAGGCCCTGCCCCAGTTCAGCCGGCCCTGGAGGCGGGGACTCCTGTGCAGGCTGGGATTCCTCTGGTTCAGCCTCTGAATCGGAATCCCAGGCCATCACAATAATCAGGTGTGTGCTGAAGCTATCACTCTAGATGGGACTTAGCGGATATTAACTTATTTGAGGCCCATGTTGAATCAAGCCGAGATTAACCTATTTGAAGCAAGCCCATTCCTGGCGAAGATCGCCATCCATTTCTAATTATGTCACATTTCATCCTGCTGCAGATGTCTGAAAATAATGGACAAAAGTAAGAGGAACTGAAGCATCCCCTCCAAGTCTCCTGATTTTTCCAGGGGCAGTCCCAGAATTTATGAAGGCCATTCCGGCTTCTGGTTTGATCCTGGAATGTCCCTATTTCTGTCGCCAGTGCTGAGCTTGGGGAGGAAGATGAGCCAGCGCTTGTCCCAAGCAGTGGTGGTTGCAGTGGTGTGGGAGCATCCGCTGGCCTCCTTCTGTCAACTCATAGCAGCTGCTGGAGAGCTGGTGATGAGGAGGAGAGGCTGCCACCACCATGTCTCAACCTCGCATGATACGCTGACTGAGGGGCAGGCATAGGACAGGGCCACCCTGGGCTGGAAGAAACGGGGAGCAGAGCAGAGCAGAGCACAAAGAGCCTTGATTTTATTTTTTTAATGCTTTGTGCATCCACATCTAACTTTGCCTCTTTCTAAAATTAATTTATTGGTGTGTGTTTTTCTTTTTGTACATCTAAGGTAAAGGGACCCCAGACCATTAGGTCCAGTTGTGGCCAACTCTGGGGTTGTGGCGCTCATCTTGCTTTATTGGCCAAGGGAGCCGGTGTACAGCTTCCAAGTCATGTGGCCAGCATGACTAAGCCACTTCTGGCAAACCAGAGCAGTGCACGGAAACGCCGTTTACCTTCTTGCCAGAGCAGTACCTGTTTATCTACTTGCACTTTGACGTGCTTTCAAACTGCTAGGTTGGCAGGAGCAGGGAGAGAGCAACGGGAGCTCACCCCATCGCAGGGATTCGAACTGCCGACCTTCTGATCGGCAAGTCCTAGGCTCTGTGGTTTAACCCACAGCACCACCCGTGTCCATTTTTGTACATCTACCAAAGAGTAAAATACAATAACATTGCAATGAAGGGGTTTTCTAAGGACAGTGGAGGGCATATGTGCTGTGTCCTATTAGCATGCACTCACCCTTCTTCTGATAAGAAATGCTCTGCAGCAGGGGACAACGTCAAAAAATCGGAGGTCGAGGAGAGTCAGTAGATGAGGAGTGAGAAATGTCCCTATTTTCATCCGAGGGATGCTGGGGGGGGGGGTATACTGAAGTAAAAAGAAGAGAAATGGTTCAAGTGTGTTTTTCCTGTCTGCATAATAGTGTTATTTTTCAGGGAATGTCTGTCACAGATACTTTGAGCTACTCTGTAAAATTCTGGTGAAAAACACAGCAGCATTGATGAGGCAACCTTCACGTTCTTCCGCTTCAGCATCTAGAATCCTGCAACTGGAAAAGGCTTTCATCCAGCTCAACCTCTCTAGGGCTTAATGCAGGAAATGTAGAGCTGGAGCAGTCCCAAGAGATAGCCTGCCTGCCTCTTTTATTGACATTTGTAAGGCAGTATAACATTTGAAAGTTTCAGTCGTGGTAAATGATTCCACATCAGACTCAACTTTTAATAAAGAATTGTCATTCGGAAAGAAATCCCATGCAATAAATCCTTATATGCATGGGATTTGAACAAGTGAAGGACGGTTGACAAAAATACATTGGGTGGATGTTTTGGTTTAGCTCCTATTGCACAGATGAAAGGTATAAGGCCTTTGGGAGCACAGGAGAGGACAGTTCTTGTTCCAGAGAGTTTCTCTTTGCTAATAAGTTCTTAGCTTGTGTTTCCATGCCACTTATGCAATAACAGTGATAATGAGCTTACCTACAAGCCAAAGGTTTGTTTTGTCTGCCCCCTAAGCTCTTTGAGATTTAGAGCAATTGCTCTCTTTGTTCTCACTTTCTATCAGAAGACTGAGCATTCTGAAATCTCCTGCTTTCTGTCAGCAGTTTTCTAAATTAATTAATTTTTAAATCCTGGCCAGTGGCATAACCTGATTGCACATATACTGTTGTGAATCAGTGACATTTTTGTCCATCCAAAAGGCTGCCCTATGATGTTCCATACACTAGATGGGCAAACTTAGGGACTGAAATATTCAGGAATCTGCACAGGACCATGTAAGGAGAAAGGTGCAATGACAGGAAAAGAAACTGTAACTTTCTAGCCCCTTCGTGTCTTTCCCCTGGAATGAATATTCTTTTTGTTTTGTTTCTCGCAAAATGAAGAGTTCTGGAAAATTCACAAATCTCAAACAGCCATTAAAAACTGTTACAGGAGTCTATGACACTCCTCGTGTATCTTTAAAGCTGTCTGTGACCTACTTTGCTGTGTTCATACATACGAATCTGGGAGCTTCATTCCCCCAACACTACAACCTTTACCTTTCCCCTGCAAACTTTGCAGCTTCTTGCAACTTGGCTGAAATAACTTGAGTTGTACTCAGATGTAAAACGACTTTACAATTCCTTGTTCATTATATCAGAATAATACTGTTTCTCAGGTTAACCAGTAAGCCCAAATTAACAACACCTTACAGTATGTCTTGAGCATATACAATTGTTGCTGCCACCTTTCTCTCTGCCACTGGCCCTCAGGCTTGCAGCCAGAAGTAATTCAGACATCAGGCACCATACAGTATGTTTCCAAGCACAATTCAAAATGTTGGTGCTGACCTTTAAAGCCCTAAACGGCCTCGGTCCTGTATACCTGAAGGAGCATCTCCACCCCCATCGTTCAGCCCGGACACTGAGGTCCAGCACCGAGGGCCTTCTGGCAGTTCCCTCATTGCGAGAAGTGAGGTTACAGGGAACCAGGCAGAGGGCCTTCTTGGTAGTGGCGCCCGCCATATTGAACACCCTCCCTTCAGATGTGAAGGTGAAAAGCAGCTATCTTATCTTTAAAAGGCATCTGAAGGCAGCCCTGTTTAGGGAAGTTTTTAATATTTAATGCTGTATTGTTTTTAACACTTTATTGGGAGCTGCCCAGAGTGGCTGGGGAAACTCAGCCAGATGGGCGGGGTAATAATAATAATAATAATAATAATAATAATAATAATAATATGCTTCAGCTCTCTCGGACCAATGTTAGGGGTGAGGAGCCACCTTCTCATTGGCTAAGCAGCAGGAGAGCTCCTGTGCTGAGAGACTTGTGCTTCCAGGGAGATGGGGGCAAAACCACCTCCACCCAGGGTGGGGAGGGAATTGTTCAAAGAACTAGCCCACTTGGGAGGTAATCAAACAACCTATCCAATGGGGCTGAGCCTGCTTATCTTAAAAATGTGCTATTGCAAATCAAATGTGGAAATAAATTAGTCTGTGTGTAGTCCAGACTGCAATTTTGTATGTCAACAAAAACCTAAAGTGGTTTGAGTGATGGCATACAAATGAAACCAGAGTCTTATGACAAACTACTCACAGAGCTGGTTCACTTCAAGCCAATCTGGAGACTGGGTTGAAAACAAGCTGACTCCATGCAGGTTCACTTGGTATACTGAGGAAATAGGTGAGCGCTAGACTTCTCACAAAGAGCAATTGGAGGGGCGAAGCAGCTGACAGGAGGCTTTTCATACTGGGCTGAAGTGTGATGACCTGCTTTTCATTTTGCACAGCGTTGCAGTTCACCTTAGGGACCGCACAGGAGACATACTGGGATGCTCCTGTCACTCGGTTTTGAACTGCAGCAGACTGCAGTCTTGGAAGGATTGTGCAACCTCAACTGATCTGGGCAATCAATCAGTATTTTGGATCAGACATTACATAATCTGTTTTCTTCTGCTAGTGTCTTTTTCATACAAAATACGTGAAGAAGACGACTAAGGAATATATTTTCTGTCTCTTTAGAGAAGCTTTTATAAACAGTTAGGAGTGTCACACTTTTAAAGCAGAGTATTTTAAAATGCACCCTCCCACCCAAACCCTGCCAATCTTTGTCACTGTTAACTATATCACAATTTTAAATGTCTTGTGTATTAAAGCTACTCTTCATCCCTGGCATTAGTAGTACAAGAGCACTGACTGCTACAGTAGGCAGGAAGCATCGAATGGCAACTGGTTGCCATCCCTGCCTTTGGCAAAAAGCATAGCAGTTGCCAGTAGCAGAGGGAAAGCTCAAGGGCCGTTTCTCTCGCTCCCCTCCCTCCTGTCCTTAGGTGACTATATCAGTTGTGAATATCAGTTGCCAGGTTCTCTTGCCAGACTAAGGAAGGGTGCCTCTCCCTTCTTGTGGAGGTTAATACTGGTCAAAATGAACATGTCCCCCCATCGAGAATTCCAAAGGTTGGAAAGTATGGGGATTTGCCAGGACCCAAGACTGGCTTCAACAGCCAATTTCACATACAAGAAGGTCAGAGCAGAGGCAGTGAGAGAGAATTCTCCATTTGCATAGCTTGAGGGATCTTTTAAAATCCTGGAGGTTGCAGTGAGCAGGTCAGACCAACCTAAATTTAAATAATGACTGAACACAGGCACAAATAATAAGCAGCGGGCTGAAAATAAATATCAGGCTGGGTACAATATGGGTCTGGAGGGACACAGGTGGCACTGTGGGTTAAACCACAGAGCCTAGGAATTGCCGATCAGAAGATCGGCGGTTCGAATCCCCGCGACGGGGTGAGCTCCCGTTGCTCAGTCCCTGCTCCTGCCAACCTAGCAGTTTGAAAGCACGTCAAGTGCAAGTAGATAAATAGGTACCGCTCCGGCGGGAAGGTAAACGGCGTTTCTGTGCGCTGCTCTGGTTCGCCAGAAGCAGCTTAGTCATGCTGGCCACATGACCCAGAAGCTGTACGCTGGCTCCCTCGGCCAATAAAGCGAGATGAGCACCGCAACCCCAGAGTCGGCCACGACTGGTCCTAATGGTCAGGGGTCCCTTTACCTTTACTTACAATATGGGTCAGTGCTGAGTGGTTCCAATTACATTCATTATACTACCTAGGTGGAGAGCACAACTATTGAATTATTGGTAGGGTATGGAGTGGGACTTCATTTTCAGTATGATCAGTCCAAGTGTTAGGGGATTTTACTTTTGTTTAATAAAATCCCACGCGGACTCATGGTTATAGGAGAAAGGAATTCAGGTTCATAACCTTGTTAACGTTTACATCCTTCAGACCAAATGCTGGGATGATAAAGGACTGTTATACTACCATAGAAGACCTTGTATCACTGCATTAACCTTATCAGATTTTTGTAGGAAGCATGCAGACCAGCTCATAAAAGTATGAATCATGCAAGTCCTGGGGGTGTAGGTTCTCCTCTGAGTATAACATTTCGTGAATTTTTGTTTCTCTGCTACGTGCAGGATGTCCCTGTGGTACAATGATGTCAGTGAGTTGACTTCCCGATGAGAACCTGAAAAGGCACATTTACAAAGCATGCAGCTAAAAGGTTTAAGAGTCCATTTGGTCACTGGCTACATGTACATGTACTTTAATACACAAGTACATGTACCAAGGGACATAGAAACACTGGAGTCAGGAAAACTTTGTTCCTCAGGCAAAGCCCCAGCCCAAACAGGAAACCATTTATGGCCCTGTCCCATGCAGAAGGCTCCAATGACCTGACGCGAGTAAGCAGGACCAGATCAGGTTCTGAGAAGGCTTCCTTATCAGCCTGGGAAAGAACTGGTGCTGCAGTTCTGATAGCTCACTACACTGGACAGCCACACACACGAGTGGAAAGGTCCCTGGTATCTCCTGACATCTTACAACAGCTGTACCATACCATACCCCTCAGCACTTCTCCGATGTAAATAGGGATGTCCCATTCCATAATGATAAATTTTACTCTTTATACCCCACACATCTTACTGGGTTGCCCCAGCCACTCTGGGCAGGTTCCAACATATATAAAAACATAACAAAACATTAAACATTGAAAAACTTCCCTATAAAGGATTGCCTTCAGATGGCTCAGGAGTCAGATAACTCCATACCCTCCAACATTTCACCAATGAAAAAAGGGACGTCCTAAGGAAAAATTGGACATTTTGGGGTCAAATCAGAAACCGGGATGGCTTCTCTAAATCAGGGACATTCCTGATAGGGAAACTTGGGGGGTCTGCTGCACAACTGAAACTGCTGGTTGTTACTGTTAAAGCCCTAAATGGCCTGGCTTCAGGAATGTTCTGCCAGTATGAGACTGCTCAGTCCTTAAGATCTGCAGGAGATCTCTTACCTCCTTGGATTAGTTGAGGTGTGGCTGGCGAGAAATGCTGCCCACGTTATACATTTCAGTGCAATTTTAATGCTACAATAACTAGAACTTTAGGAATTTTACAACTTACACGAGTCCACATATTTGCAGTCGTTCCCTCTGTAAAACAGATCTCACACTTCCCTTAACACAAGACAATGTCATTTCATCTTGTCTCTAGCACATTAGCACATCAATCACAAGGGGCATTCCAGGTTTGACTTGGTGTTTCCTTTTCCTTCTCATTATATCCCTGCAGTCTCAAAGCAGAAAAATATTTGAGATCCCTGTATAGAAGGTGCTGCTCACCAATCAGATTGATTCCATACAGTCCTTGAAATCATTCTTTTCTTCTAACAATACTGAGAAGATTTAGAGACATCTGTTTCCATGGTGACTGGAGGTACCCATATAAAATACCATGGAGCTTAGAGCATGTTGACTGCTGTTGTCTCCATAGTAACAGAAGATCCAAGTATTTCTCCTCCACACAACTGCTGCAGAAACTTTTGCTGATGTGTGTCTGGGGGGGGGGTGGCCTTGGCAGAGGGACCTTCAACCGAACTTTAAGCAATCCAATTTTGGAAAGATTCAAGGCCTTCATAGACGTTACTTGGGAGTTGAAACTATACATGGATAACATGAGTGAAGCTGTGCTGCTGCTCCACCTTTTATAACATGCACACTGAGGGATCTGGCCTCTCATTGCAGGGTGCCTACTTGCATTCAGATGAGTATGTGTTGGTGTTCTGTGTTGTCAGGACCTCTGCACAGTTGGGGATATTGAATTTGGTGGAATGCATTTTGTGGAAGAATGCTTGCACTCCTTTTGGCTCAGCCGGTTTAGTTAAATATCCAAAAATCAGACTGAAGGGGAGGAAGTGTGGTGAACTTGTAGCATTCTACCTCTTGTCGGACTCCCACTTCCATCGTCCCTGATCACAGGTTCTCCATCCATGACTCTCTAACATTAGCTTATGCTTTGTTACTGTCATTTCAATTAATCAAGTACCTGACAAAAGGCTCAATACTTTATTGTAATATATATATATATATATATATATATATATATATATATATATATATATATAATATAAAGCTTATAGTAATAACAATTAATTTATTTTTGGAAAAAATATCACTTACTTGCATACAGGACTATTGCATAAACTTTACATTAAAAATAGAGATGGAGTACTTAGGGAGGGGAAAGAAATTCCATTCAGTTCACACTTAAAAGGCAAACTTACTTCACAGTTCTCTGAATTTTAAAGTGCAATTCTCCAGCCAAGTAATGTGTACAAAAATTCACATAGCAGGGTAAAAGTGGGCATCAAAATGCATCTATTAGTTAAAGCAACATACAAAAATGCATTATATTAGGGGGAAATTGTTTGCAAAAAAAAGTGTACATTTGGCAAATTTGCATTAAAATGTGTATATTGGGAGAAATGCACACTAAAATGCTGGTGAACATTGTGTGTATATATATATATATATATATAGAGAGAGAGAGAGAGAGAGAGAGAGAGAGAGAATATGTCACAAACTACATGGAGAACTGAATTTAAGATTGGTAGATTGGTGTAATGAGAAACTGAAACTGTTAGATTCTCCCATCCTTAGAGGTCATTCTCCCCCTTCACAAAACCTTTTTCACCCATGAAATTGCAAGAGAATTTATGCCAACATTTAGGAGAGTGGGCAAGTGTTAGCTGTTCATGGCCCAGGAGCTTCCTTGCTTTTTCTTCATAGACCCCTCTGGGAAGCAATCTCCTGCCCCCAAAGCCCTGGGAATAATGCTATGTCACGGTATAGAAATACTATTTCAACTATCTTAAAAACTGTTGACCGTCTGTCTTCTGTTAGTCTTTCAGAATGGAATCCTTCTCAACTATCAGGAGCCCAGAAGTGGTTTTAATTTTAGAACATATTTTCCTGTAGTTTGACCATCTAGGTGCACACTTACTTTTAAAAGAATAAAAATATATGGACGTAAGAACTGCAAACTCTGGAGAAACTGGGGCCATTTATTCCCCTAAGCCACACATTTTATGATGCTGCTCTATTTATTGTTTGTAGAACAGAGACACTCTACTCAATTATTCATTTCTGTCATCAATCATCTTTTGAAATGTCTGAAGTTGCAAAAATATATTGTCTAGACTTGTAAAGGATGCAGCACCAAATATATGTGATTTATGCTGTGGTGTATTACACTGAGCTGATTTACAATGTAGCTTTTCCTTAATCCAAGGAATGAAAAATGATTTATGCTAAAACCAAAGTGTTAAGCTATAGCAGAAGGTATCTACATTTGCTACAGAAAATCATGACCTGTTTGCTGGTCATTTGATACCATGTGATTGTTATAATTAATAGCATCAGCACATCATGCAGAGAGTCCCCACAGCTAATAGCACAATATACTTCCCTATCAGTGCAGTGCCAAAAATACACTTCATTGCAATTATAATAATGATAATCAAAGCAAGGATCCTGGAAAGTTAATAGGGGAAGGCTTGCAATATCTTTCTGTGAGGTCTGCGCTGGGGCCTGCTGAGTTCTGTAAGTGACAGGTGCAGTGGTACCTCGGGTTACAGACGCTTCAGATTACAGATGCTTCAGGATGAGAACAAAAATCGTGTGCCGGCGGCGCAACGGCAGCGGGAGGCCCCATTAGCTAAAGTGGTACCTCAGGTTAAGAACAGTTTCAGGTTAAGAATGGACCTCCAGAACGAATTAAGTTCTTAACCCGAGGTACCACTGTACTACTATCCAGTGCTATCCATCCTGCTCAGTAGCGAACCACCTGCCATCGCCATGTGTCGCTTTTTCCTCTGGAGAGTGGCCGGAATCATTCTGTACACTGTACTTTCCACAGCCTCCTTGGTGTATTCTGAGGTCTCCAACTGCTGTCCTTGCTCCTCTGGCCCAGAATTGGTGTCTGAGGTGAGGGCATGGAATCATGTTTGCAGCTCTTGACAGTCCTGCTTGTGTGTGTGTTACAATTCTCCCGGGGTTCATCTCCTGCAATGGGCAATCTTCTTCCTCCCGGGGTGGGGGTGGGGGCAGCCTATCTGCATTGCTGTTCCAGGACAGTCCATCCTTGCAAGAAATTCCTCATTTTGCTTCAAAGTGAGGCTAGGAAGGCCTCAAGGTGTTGTACCTTCTCTTCCAGCAAGGCAACCAACTTGCACTTGCTGCAGGTGTACTTTTGCACATCCTCAGGAAGATAAACATGACACAGGTGTTGCAGATCACTGCCCCAACTCTCTCACCCCCCCCATGTCTCTTGATCCTATCCATGTACCGTATGAGGCAGCACTCCAGGCCTCCTCCTCCAAATGCCCTCGCATTTGTCAGGGCAAAGCTCCCCCCAAGTTCCTCTGAAGAAAGGGGAAGGCAACTGAATCTTGCTCATAAAGACATGATGGAGGAGCACCAGGCCCTGGTTGCTCACAAACCAGTTTTCCCGAAATGCTTTCTGCTGACTGCTACTGTGCAGTGAAGCTTTCCACAAAGGTGAAGCCTGCTTTCGGATAGATAGCAGAATAAAAGGTAGACTCTACCTGGTAGCAGTGGCGTAGCGTGGGGGGTACAGGGGGGGCCGGCCGCACCGGGCGCAACATCTGGGGGTTAGAGTTAGGGGCGCAAATCCACGGGTTAGGGGGCACAAATCCACGGGTTAGGGGGTGCAAATTACTTGCCTTGCCCCGGGTGCTGACAACCCACGCTACGCCACTGCCTGGTAGTGCTACTTCTATGGAGCTCTAGAGTGAACAAGTTTCCTGTTACCTTCATTTTTGAGGAGAGATGCATGCTGCGTTGGAGATGTGACAAAGCTACCCCCATTGATGTGAAATGGAAAACCTCTCTTTATGTGCAGCTCAGTGTAAGCATTTGTGAGTACTGCATCTCCTTCTGCATTTGCAAATGCTGGGATCCAGGTTACTGTCTCCAGGTTACTAATTCACATCCTCTCGGCACATGAAAGGGGTTTCAATGACTCAAAAGCTCTTCTTCTTCTTCTTCTTACTTACTTACTTATTTAAGAGTTGAGAACAAAATGAAGCCCCCAGATTCATCTCATGAGTTAAAATGGATTTTAAAGCAGGTAATCATATCCCTGATTAATTTTCTGTGTCACTCAGTGCCCTAAGGAAATGGATTAAGCTATGTGCTGCATTGAAACAAATTCAGTCTAAAAGCACCTTAAAGAAGTCAGTGGAATTTTGATCTGAACTGGAACAAACAGGCTGTAAGAATGCCTGCCAGTTGCACAGCGCATGATGCCCTCTGGAACTCTGGGGATTTACTTCCCAGGTTCTTCAACAAAGTCCCACAAAACCTCCTTAAGCAAATAACGTGGTGGTGGGAGAACACTGTCTCACTAGAGCTTTGATTATTAATTCCCGCAGGTTATTTATGCAGTGTGAGAACCGCATTACAAATCCATTATCTCATCTAGCCTCGCAAGAACTCCAACTGGCTGTTCCATGGAAGGAAAATTGAAACTGACAAAGTGGCACATGTCTTGCATGCAGAATTTTCGACCTGTTCTGGAACACAAGTGGGCTCCCAAATCTATGTTCAATCTATATTCAACTTGCAGTATTCTGATCACACTGCTTGTTAACAAAGATGTGGGGAGGAGGGGCAAAGATCCAAAGGCAGCTCCTCAAATCTGAAATTCTAGAGAACAGAACTAAGGTGGGCACAGTTTGCCTGAAACAGTTCCCTTGCCCCAATCCTTCTCACAGCCCACTGCCACTTGCTACCCTTTCACTTGTGGGGTATCCAGAAAGAGCAGTCAAGTCCAACAATTCCTGTTTGCTAGAATGGGCACTCAGCCGAATGTGGATCCAACAGGGAGAACTTCCTGTCAAAGCTGTGGGAGCCACTCCCCCCTGGGTGCAGCCAGGAAGAGATGGGTGTAACTTATATAAAAGGGCTGGTCATGCCGCCATCTTTCTCTCTTGGCTCTCTTACTCCAGGCATAGGCAAACTCGGCCCGCCAGATGTTTTCGGACTACAACTCCCATGATCCCTAGCTAACAGGACCAGTGGTGAGGGATGATGGGAATTGTAGTCCCAAAACATCTGGAGGACTGAGTTTGCCTATTCCTGCTCTAGTCCATCTTGTCACTGCAATCTCTACAGAGATGTAGCTAGTTCTCAAGTCTGAGGTCAGACTCAGATTCCATTGTTCACACACAAACACACAGACAAAATGTACCTATGACTGCAACATAAGCCTGCCTCCAGATTGCTGCTGAAAGTGAACTGCGAGTAAACTATTTTCTTCTTAGAAGACTGTTGGTCTGCTGTTATTGTTTTTAAGCGGGATAAAAGAGGGAAATACCAGAGAAATCCAGGCTGCACCAAGGCATCCTGGATTGCTTCATCATCAAGGCTGTGACCCGCTGAATCAACAGCTTCCTTGAAGCCTAGTTTCACCCCTGATCCACATACGGCAAATCTATCCACCAACCCTTCCGCCTCCCCAGCTTTGCTAAGGAAGGAGCTGGGGAGCCCTTTCCAGCCTGTGGGAGGCCTGTCCCTTGCGCTGCTCTCAAGGAAGCATTCAGAACAGGTCCATCTGCGCACCCTCGACAGTTGCCTGGAAAGCATCCAAGCCACACAACGTCCCAGGCCAACATCCCTGCTCGGTTGCCCGGGGACCTCGTTGCTCTCCGCAGCACCAGCGGAAACAGGCCGGGCGGGGCAGCAGCTAACTGACGGGGCCTCCCTTCTGGTTTCCAGCTGGGCAGCTTCTCGGTGCTGCCGTCGCGTTTTTTCTCCCCCCGCCCTGGTCAGCTGGATGAGAAAGCGAAGGGCTTACAAGTCAGCCAGTCCCACGGGCGGCGCCGCGTCCGCCGTTGCGAAGGGGGGGGGGACTGGCGCTCGTGGGGAGGGGGCAGGGTTTCTCTCGGGGTCTCCTCCGCCCCCTGCTGCTCCCCGTTCTCTTCGGGGAAAGGCGGCCCCTGCTTTCCTCCGGGGAGGCTCCGCCACCCCTACGGCGAGGCTGCCCTCGAGCGCGGCTCCCGGGCGCGCTTTCTTCCGCGCTTCTCCCGCCCCCTCGCCCGCCCCGCGAGGGCCAGGACGGGGGGGGGGCGTCCATGCAGTGGCGTAGCGTGGGGGGTGCAGGGGGGCCGGGCGCACCGGGCGCAACATCTGGGGGTTAGGGGGTGCAAATTACTTGCCTTGCCCCAGGTGCTGACAACCCACGCTACGCCACTGCGTCCGTGCTGGAGCAGGAGCGCGCTCCGGGGAGCCCCCTGCGACGGAGGGCGCGGCGGGCGCTGTCGGGCTCCCTGGCCGCCCCTCCCGTCTGGCGCACGTGAGGGAGCGTGCCTGGCCGCCAACGCCGCCGCCGCTACTGGGCATGCTCGAGGCAGCGTCGGGCGCCGTCCGCAGCAGCCGGCAGTGCGCTGGGCGCCCCGGAGAGAGGCGCCGGCCGGCGGGAGGAGCGCGGCTCCGGGGGCCCGGCCAGCAGCCCGCGCCACGCCGCCTCTCCCGCCCCAGGAGCGCCGGGCGCCCGGAGCCGCGGAGGAGCCAGGAGCAGAGGACGAGGGAGTCCCCGCCTGCCGGGGCGCGCAGGCAGGCAGGCAGGCAGGCAAGCGCCGCTGCTCCGGGAAGGGGTCCGGGGGCGCCCCCTTCTCCCCGGGATGGCGGGGCCGGCGGGGGGAGCGCGCTCCGGCCGGGCTAAGGTGAGGATCCAGCGCGGGGTGCCGGCGTCTCCCTAGAGCCGCGCCCGTCTCGCCCGGGGGATGGAGGCTCCCCCCAACAGCAGCGCGACCCCCCTCAACGGGTCCCTGCTGGGGGCGCCGCCCTCGCCCCCCGCCGCCGCCGCCGCCTACTCCCCGGGCGCCGTGGCCGGGCTGGCCGCCGTGGTGGGCTTCCTCATCGTCTTCACCATCGTGGGCAACGTGCTGGTGGTGATCGCGGTGCTGACCAGCCGCGCCCTGCGCGCCCCGCAGAACCTCTTCCTGGTCTCGCTGGCCAGCGCCGACATCTTGGTGGCCGCCCTGGTGATGCCCTTCTCCCTGGCCAACGAGCTGATGGGCGCCTGGCACTTCGGCAAGGCCTGGTGCAACATCTACCTGGCACTGGACGTCCTCTTCTGCACCTCCTCCATCGTGCACCTGTGCGCCATCAGCCTGGACAGGTACTGGTCGGTCACGCAGGCGGTGGAGTACAACCAGAAGCGGACCCCGCGGCGCATCAAGGGCATCATCCTGCTGGTCTGGCTCCTCTCGGCGCTCATCTCCTCGCCGCCGCTGGTCTCCAAGTACTGGCAGCCCCCGGGCGAGGCGCCCGCCACGTGCCAGCTCAACGACGAGACCTGGTACATCCTCTCCTCCTGCATCGGCTCCTTCTTCGCGCCCTGCCTCATCATGGTGCTGGTCTACGTGCGCATCTACCGCGTGGCCAAGCTCAGGACCAGGACGCTCTCCGAGAAGCGGCCCGGGCCCGACGGCGCGCCCCAGGCCCAGAACGGCGCGCCCCGCGCCCTCGGCGCCCGGGGCTTCATGTCGCTGCGCTCTCCGCCGCGGGAGAAGGGCCCGTGGCCCCGCGCGCGCTGGGAGGAGGAGGCGGCGGCGGCGGCGGAGCTGCAGGACGTGGAGCTGGACGAGAGCAGCACCCTGGAGAGCCGACGGCGGCGGAGCCGGGAGGCGGCGCGGGCCAGGCGGCCCCTGGCGTCGGCGTCGTGCAAGGCGGCGTCGAGCGGGCGCCTGTCGCGCTCCAGCAGCCGCTCGCTGGAGTTCTTCTCGTCGCACCGGCGGCGGCAGCGGGCGGGCAGCCTGGGCGCCAAGACGGCGGCCAGCCAGGCGCGCGAGAAGCGCTTCACCTTCGTGCTGGCGGTGGTGATGGGCGTCTTCGTGGTGTGCTGGTCGCCCTTCTTCTTCAGCTACAGCCTGTACGGCATCTGCCGCGAGGCCTGCGAGGTCCCCGAGGCGCTCTTCAAGTTCTTCTTCTGGATCGGCTACTGCAACAGCTCCCTCAACCCCGTCATCTACACCATCTTCAACCAGGACTTCCGCAGGTCCTTCAAGCACATTCTCTTCGGGAGGACCAGGAGGAGGAGGAGGGAGAGGAAGCTGCCCTTCTTGCACTGAGAGGCGCCTGAGCTCAGCACCAGAGAGGGGCAGGAAAGGGCTCCCTTGGCCTCTGCACAAGGGGGGGGGGGCAGCCAGAACTTGGGGTTGTCTTCAGGGCTGGATTTGCCCCAAGACGGAGCCGGGCTTTACTGGAGGAGGAGGAGAAGAGGGGGGAAAGGAGCCCAGCCTGCACTCACTGTCAGGCATTGACAGTCTTTTATACCTGAAATGATTTATATACTTGCCCAAATCCTGCTAAAGGAGAATATTAACTTTTCTTTTTCTAAATAAATGTTTCTAATCAGTTGTAAACCTTGCTGAATTGTGGTTTTACACTGAGGTGACGTTTCTCTTCCCTGCTGAGTGATTCCCTGAGGGACTGGGAATGAACGTGGCCTTCCAGATGTTGCTGTGCTCCAACCCCCATCATTCTCCACCAGCCTGAACAGCGGTCAGGGAAGAGGGGAATTGTAGCCCAACAATGTCTGGAGCGCCACAGGTTCCCACATCTCTGTGCCAGAATCTACTTTGTATCTCCCACCCCCATGGGGAGGGCTGAGGGGCTACTACTAGCAACAGAGTAGATTTGCTTATAGATGCCTTTCCCACAGAATGTGATGGTATGCCTGTTTTCAGGTGAACTTGGGTTTCCAGAGACTTGGCATCCTGTGACAAACTATTTCTTTAAAAAAGAAACAACATCCAACAACAGTCATTTATTAGAGAGAGTTAGGATAACCAAAACCAATTAAGGTGCCCTTATTCTGCCTGTGTGTTGGTTGGTTGATTGATTGATTATTTATTTGTATACAGATTAAAATTTCTAATCCGTTTTACAAGTGACAAACTATTTTCTCAGATAATTTATAAATTTTCTTAACTACCAAAGAGTACACAGAGAAGGTACTCTCAGCCCAGCCATTAATAGCTAAACCATTTCCAGGAGGATTTCAGAGGTTTGCTCTCTCACCCACAATATACTGTTGCCAAAGGTCTGTAAATTGAAGGGGAAACCTGCTAGATTATATTAGGCATATCACTTCTTCCGAAGAGAGAAGGACAAATCTGTCTTCAGGCCATTCCATAGTAAACAACTCTTTCAGATTTGACTAAACTTAATTGAATAAGGTTGGCATCTTGAGCTGCCCAAATCAAATCTATCCTTGAGCCAGATATATATTGCTTCTCAGTTTCTCCTCTGAAATAAATGGATTTCTGCTATAGCTCTTCTGCATCTTTGGGCAGTGCACTGTCCTTTCCCCACCTGTCCTTGTAGCACCCACCTGATTTCCATAAACATCTTGTTGCCTTGCACTAACCCTGCCCAGCTTACCTCAGTACAGCCTTTTTCTTTATCCATGAAGTAGCACGACGACTTTGCTACAACCCACTCTCCGCTTCTCTCCTTCCTCAGAATGGGCCAAAAATTATACGGACAAGAAGGCTCCACTAAGATGGAGCAAATGAAGTTATGGGGAATCAGAGGGGAAAGGAAATAGAATTGTAGAAGTGGAAAGGACCCTGAGAGTCATCTAGTCCAATTCCCTGCAATGCAATAATCCTGGATGGGCTCAAACGGCCAATCTTCTGGTTAACAGCCAGACGTGCTGACCCATTGCACCACAGGAGGCCTCAAATATAAAGTTGTATGGGTCCAGGCTGCTGATCCTCTCCATTTACGGAGCACCCCAGAAAGGGGATGGGATGGCACACAATTGGGCAGCATCACTGCATAGAACCCTGCAGGGATAGAACCCTTGGGTGGGTGGGGCTCTGTGGGTTTTCCGTCTGCCCTGCAGTAGCACAGCAAGCAAGTATCTTGATCTCAAGGGGCATTAGGAAGGAAGTGGGACAAAAACACATGATTGTTTTGTGTGTGCCAGGTCTTTCTCTTTTTTGGAGGGGGGCTGGGAATACTGTGTGCACAATCACATGCCTGTAGCTGAGTGATGCATAGAGGCTTGTAGTCTTATGGTGGAAGGGCTGCAATGGGTCAATAGCTCCCACCACTCTTTCTTTATCCAACGTCTAACATCTGTCGCACATTGTTTCAATAGAGATGTTCAGATAACCATGAAGGCCCCTCTTGAATGAGTAACAGTTAGTACAAGGATATGTTACTTCAGGTTTAGGTCACAACAGTCATTAAACTAAGCAGCTAATTTCACATGCTGGTAATGTCATTGAGCAAACATTTTGCTGAAGGAAGATGAAGAGGGGAGTCATCTGTAAGGAGCACCTGTCAGAACATAATGAATTTTAAATATATGTGTAAGTTATTAAGTGATTTGGAATGCTTATCATTTCATTTTGCTCCACAATGAGTTTTGGCTTCTTTTTTTTAAAGGAAGTAGGCCTTGGTTACATTTCCTAAGTTAACTCTGATTCTTATTATGTTTGTGTTAAAAACAATGCAGCCATTTTCAGTGGATTTTGAAGGGTTGAACTAGTCTTACAACTTAAAGAGTATTCAGATAATGACTTAGCCCCAAACTTTTGAGTATTTTGGGGGATGTGGGGAAAGATGAACCAACACACATGTCAAAGCATTCACAAGGGTGGGTCGAAATCAGTGAAGGTATCAATTAATGTTAACCTCAACCTATATAAAATGGTAGAGTATATGAGTCTAGAGTTTATACGTTCAGAATTGCTAAGAATAATTTGTTCCTGTTCACTAAAACACTGAATACAACTGTGTATGTGCAAATCCATGAAGAATCAAAGTCCCAGGATTTCTGCTTTTGTGAAATAGGATTGGTTTGGAAACAATAATCCTGGTTGTTTCAAAACATTTGCTAACTAAAACCAGGAAATTTCATAAGATTCAACAAAGAGATTTTTGATGGTGCTTTCCTCTTGCTGTGGATCATCTAAGTTTCCAGAATGGGTTTGTTTTGGGTTTTTTTAAATTTTGTTTTGGTAGCTTGATTTTTTTAAAAAAGGAAAAATTGGACAATGCTGATAGGGTAAAGTAATTCTATTAATATGAAACCATTCTTTTCCTCATGGAAAATGGTACTGAATAATTTTAGAGCAGGTTCACTGTTGCCTGCTATCAAAAGATAAACAAAATGCATTGGTATATGAAGGAAGAATCTTATATTATAGTCCTTGACACATTGCCTTGAAAAGAAAATGACCAAAATCAATGGAATTTACAGTGAAATACTATTCATGTCTACTCAGAAGTCAACACCATTGAGTTTGACAGGGCTTACTCCTAGGTAAATTGGTATAGGATTGCAGCCTCAGTTACAAAAAATATGTTTAGGACCAGGTAGAAGGATACTTAGCATCCAAGTAGGTAACAGATCATTAAAATACAGAAATCTTGTTTTCTGCAAAATAGTTACCAGGTACATAATTTCAAGATGGCATATGCAACCTTATGAGGAACGTTTATGTATGTTATGGGCAGTAGATTAGCTACTGTGTCATCCACATCAATGATGTGATTTCCAAAACAACCAAAGCCAGAAACAAAATGTCTTTGTTCAGATGTTCTTATCTTAGAAACTGGAAATGTCAAAATTTGTAGTGTTTTGTGAAGGCTTTTCAAGCAGATTACTTGTTATGGTTTTCCCATGAAAACAAATGGTTTTACAACTTGACATGTGCCTTAAACTTTGCTATTTGCCCATGATAATGTACGTACCACGTCATAGGCTTTTCGAAGAATGTCCTACTGTTGCAACTGACCATTCTGCACTCTTAAGAAGCTGTCTTCCTAAGAAGGAGATGGTGGTCAGTAATTGCAGCAAAATACTTTGATAACCAGGGACGCAGGTGGCGCTGTGGGTTAAAGCCTCAGCGCCTAGGACTTGCCGATCGAAAGGTCGGCGGTTCGAATCCCTGCGGCGGGGTGCACTCCCGCTGCTCGGTCCCAGCGCCTGCCAACCTAGCAGTTCGAAAGCACCTCCGGGTGCAAGTAGATAAATAGGGACCGCTTACCAGCGGGAAGGTAAACGGCGTTTCCGTGTGCGGCTCTGGCTCGCCAGATGCAGCTTTGTCATGCTGGCCACGTGACCCGGAAGTGTCTCCGGACAGCGCTGGCCCCTGGCCTCTTGAGTGAGATGGGCGCACAACCCCAGAGTCTGGCAAGACTGGCCTGTACGGGCAGGGGTACCTTTACCTTTACCTTTTTACTTTGATAACCATGGAATTTCTGTTTATCTGATGCACTTGAAAGGAGGTATATCTCTTGAGGTGTATACCTATTTCTCTCTGTAGTAGTCAAAATATAATGTGCAATTCCATTCTTTCTGAAAGGTCAAGATTTGATATTTTACGTTTTATATCATTTGTGCAATTCTAGCTTCATAATATTACCTGTATGTGTCCTTATGGATCCAGAATTATGGACAATTCTTCTTCAGGAAAATTACCTGATTATGGAAGATGAGAAAGTAGGAGACAAGTTAGGTATTTATTTGGGAACTGCAGTAAATCTGTTCTATATAGGTAATGATTTCAGCAGATGTGCAGCATCAGACTTGATGCTCTTTTGCCTTGGTTGGTGGTGATTAAAAACAAAGGCAGCGTCAGTCCTCTAATAAGTTTAGAAGCAGATCTAGACTGTTTTATATGTTTGTTGTGTTCAGAGGATCTTTGACCAAAATCTGCTAAGTAAAGCTAGGAATCAGTTATAAAAATAAAGTCATACAAATTTTATTGAGCATTAATTAAACATTACAACTAGCCAGCCACTCCATATCTGAAAGGAGTAGAGGGGGAGGCAGATGCAAGATTCCTGATATCTTTGGGATGACAGATTGTCTGTTTTGCAAAACAGTTTTTTAAACCTTCCTATGTGGTGTGGGGACTATGGGGAGGGGCCTTCAGAGAAGCTATTACACCTGTACTGATGCTTCATGATCAACAACATCATTGGGTTACAGAAAAGTGTAAGAAAAAGAGTCAACAGGTGAAGTTGACATTGCCAATCTAAGTGGAGACCAAGGCCACAAAAATAGTCTCAGACTATGAAAACCAGACAAAAATGATGCTCAGAGGTGAATAATGCCCTAGATATGAGGAGGAAAATTAACTGGGCCACCCTGTCTCTTGCAAATGTACAAAGTTTGAAGGCTGTTAGTGAATTCCACTGAAGGAAAAAATTAAATGGGATTTTGGAGGCATCACAGAGTCATCTGGGGGCAGTGTGGGGAGCCTGATTTGGTCTGTGCAGTCTTCAGCAGCCATAGGGCCCTGGATATTACTGCACATGCGTAATGTCTCAGGGTCACCTTGGGGACCATTCTTCGGTTTTCAGGAACCTTATATTGGAGTCCAGCACAAACTTGTAACATTTCTCTCACCTTCCATAGAATACCTTGTCTCTAATGAAGAAATGAATGACTGGATGGTGTCCTTTAGCTTTTTTTTGAATACCTTTACAGTATTAAGTAAAGGAAATCAAACGGACGTCCGGAACAAATTAAGTTTGAGAACCAAGGTACCACTGTAGTATTATTTTTTGAGGGGAGGAGGTTATTTATCACATGGGTGGGGTTGTTTCAGTGGGTGGTATTTAATGCAGTTCGAAAGCACCTCCGGGTGCAAGTAGATAAATAAGGACCGCTTACCAGCGGGAAGGTAAACGGCGTTTCCGTGTGCGGCTCTGGCTCGCCAGAGCAGCGATGTCACGCTGGCCACGTGACCCGGAAGTGTCTTCGGACAGCGCTGGCCCCTGGCCTCTTGAGTGAGATGGGCGCACAACCCCAGAGTCTGTCAAGACTGGCCCGTACGGGCAGGGGTACCTTTACCTTTACCTTACAGTATTAAGTTCCATTTTGGCCACCTGATTTGTATTTTTAAGCCACACATGTGGTATGTAGGGATGCGGGTGGCGCTGTGGGTTAAACCACAGAGCCTAGGACTTGCCGATCAGAAGGTCGGTGGTTTGAATCCCCGCAACGGGGTGAGCTCCCATTGTTCGGTCCCTGCTCCTGCCAACTTAGCAGTTCGAAAGCACGTCAAAGTGCAAGTAGATAAATAGGTATCACTCCAGCGGGAAGGTAAGCAGTGTTTCCGTGCACTGCTCTGGTTCACCAGAAGCAGCTTAGTCATGCTGGCCACATGACCTGGAAGCTGTGCGCTGGCTCCCTCAGCCAATAAAGCGAGAGGAGCGCCGCAACCCCAGAGTCAGCCATGACTGGACCTAATGGTCAGGCATCCCTTTACCTATGGTGGTATGTATAATAAGCACTGAGTGGGCTTCTAACACTAAGCTCAGTCAACTGAGCATGCTTAGAAGCCTCCCTCCAATCAGGAAGGGATTGTGGGAGGCTTCTAAGTGCAGTCACCTGAATGTGCTTATAAACCCCCTTCAGACCTTCCCACCCATTATGGACATGTTGGGGATGGAGCAGGTATGGCTTGCAGATCTGGGGACATTTGAGGTGGAGGCAGGGCGAGCATGCCTCCCAATCCACATGCCCATATATATTCTTTTGAATACGTGAAGAAAAAGCAGGAAGGAAATAATACCCAGCACAGCAGCACCCACATAGGTTTCTGGGCAGGATATCTGCAGAAAGTCCATACAACCCTCCTGAGACAGGGGTGCAAGATCCACAGAGGGAGGGTAAGACTACTTTGATAAGCAGTCAAGGGCCACACCAGGATGTGCAAAAAGAGGAGTCACAGGCCCATGCCCACAGCTGCCACAAGTGACTCATGCACCGTGCATGCGGTTGAGAAGCAGAAGACAGAAATCAAACCCTACTTGAGGGAAGGGGAGGAATATAAGCCTACTCATTGGATGGTTGGTGGGGAAAACAGTCACATCAGGACATAAGAGAGTGAACTCCTAGGATCTGAACCACAGAGCAGAACTGCTCTGTGATAGCACATGGGGGACATATGTCTCTGTCAGGAGTGAGCCAGCAGTAAATCACACCGAGCAAATTGGAGTTAATTCTTCATTAGCAAAACAGGATCTGCACAGAAGTGTCAGACCTAGTGAGCAGAGCAGTTCATCTCCAGCAGGTCTTGCCCCTATGAAGCAGTTGCTGAGACTGAAGGTCCCTGCCTCCCCACAGCTGCTTGTCCCCTCCTCTCCAGGGATTTTCCCAAGCAATCTGAGACTGCGCCTGTGTGAAGCTAATTTCTTCTTCAGCCTCTTCATGCCTCTCCTGGCTCTGGGAGACCAAGAGCAGGAAGAAGAGACACCCACGCCTCTTCACCAGTCAGACTCATCTCTGTCCCTTGGCCTCCCACCTCTCCTGCTTCAGCTTCTGCTTCCGATTCTGGACTTGTCTCTGCCACAGACTCCTCCAGCTTACTAAGCCCTGTTACCTCTTCAGCTTCTGATACCTCCTCCCTGTCGTCTTCTTCTTCTGACCACTCATCGTCATCCCACCATCAGTCTTCTGGCTCTGAGCCTTCTTCCCTTGGTGGTTCCACAGCTGGCTCTTCCCACCATTCCTCTGTGTCCAATCAGTCCATGACAATCTCTTTGCCCAGTGGCATAGCGGGGGTGCAGGGGGGCCGGCCGCACCGGGTGCAACATCTGGGGGGGGGTGCGCTCGCACTCGCAGCTCTCTGCCCCTACCTGGCTCACTCACTCTCTCTCACTGCAGTACTGGCTGTGCGAATCCAATCCGAACTGCCGGGGCGCCGTGGGTGCCAGGCGTGCGGTGCGGAGAGAGAGCGAGGGACTATCTGGGGTAGGGACAGTGCAGCGGCCACCCAGCGCAGCGCTGAGTGCTTGCCTTGCCTTGCCCCGGGTGCTGACAACCCACGCTATGCCACTGTCTTTGCCCACCCCCTGCCCCCAAAACACACTCGCAGGGGCCAAGAGCATAGGATTTGCTGGAAGTGCTTTAGGCTATGGAGCAGGTTGTTTTGCATGTTAGATGTCACTGGTTTGAATCCAGGGAATAACACCCTAGAGAAAGGAGAAGGGTGAGTCCCTCACTGTCCAAAGAAGCTTAGTGAACAAGAGGCAGTGTCTCTGTACACATCGAGTTCCTCTGCACCCATCAAGTTCCTGATCAAGCTGCTCAACCTGAGGTCAGAGGAAGCAACTAAGCACACATGTGCCAAAGCTTTTAATGAACAGCATCTGGCTGGAGGACACCCTGAAAGGAAAAATACATGTGCAGGTTTGCCAACCAGTCACCCCAGCAGGGCTGATTCCTTATCATGGTACAGTAAAGTAGCAAGTCCTTTTTGGCACCCTATTCCATCACTAGGACACCGTTACCTGTTGCCAATCATAGCGTGTACAACCTGCTTAGGAAACTAGGTGGTTATTCCTGCTGTTTGTCATGAGGTGGTCCTCCTGAGTGGACTTCCCTTAGTAACCTGACTATAGAGAAGCTTCCTCATCCTGCAGATTGTCTCTCAACTTCCTCCACCTCATACAAATAATAATAATCCCCAACCTCATCATTTTACACAGAAAACATAGACATACAGTGAACAATGAAAATACATACACAAAATCATCATATTTATCAATTTGCAAATCTAATGCCTGACCTTCACCCCCCCCCCCCGTTAATTAAAGCACCTGCCATTAAATCAGAGGATTTCTAGGACTATGACATAATCTATTTAGGTACAAAATGTCTCTATATCACAGAAAACATTCTTTCTTACATATTTTGTAACATTCTGTAATAACTTTATCTCAGGACTGAAGGAGATGCATTGAGGATTAAATATGTAAATTTAAATTTAAACCTCCTATACCATGTGTGTGGGAAAAACATGAGAGTAAACCAGCTGTGAAGCCTTTTTAGCAGAGTAAAAATACTTACACACTTTTGCAGCTTAGGCAATTACACCTCTGATCCTTCCTTATTTGTGGGCTGCTGATCTTTCCCCCCTCTGTCCCCATTGCTAAGAATGAACCACACTTTTTAGTAAAAACAAAAAGGTTTACTTACATTTCAATGCAGGCAGCAAATATTTCAAAGGTAAAAATACTTCTTAGTTACAAAATGCAAGATTAGGTTCCAAAACAGAGTAGAGCCCAGGCATATGTGTCTGCTCACATAGCTAGCTTGAAAGAAAGAGAAAGACCTGAGGCAAGGAGGAAGGAAAAAAAAAGATTAAGATCCTTTGTCCTATTTCCCACCACAGGAATGAATCACTCACTCACTCACTCACTCACCCATTATATACCCCCCATTATCAAAAGATCTCAGGGCAGTGTATATTAAGAGCACATTTTATGGAGCACAACAATAAAATCATAATGAAAAGCATAATAATAAACAACATAATAATAAAATTACCATAATAACCGTCATCCCCCCATGTGGCCATTGATCATTTAATGGCCAAGGCCTGGGTGAAGAGGAATGTTTTTGCCTGGGGCCTAAAGACATGTAATGATGGTGCCAGGAGAGCCTCTCTGAGAGGAGCATTCCACAAGTGGGGAGCCACCACAGAAAAGGCCCATGCTCGTGTTGCTACTCTCCAAATCTCTTGGGGAGAAGGGACATAGAGAAGGGCCTCGGATGACAAGTGCAGGGCCCTAGTTGGTTTGTATGGGGAGAGGCGGTCCCTAAGGTATTGGGGTCTTGAGCCATGTAAGGCTTTATAGGTCAAAACCAGCACTTTGAACTAGGCCTAGAAGCTAATTGGCAGCCAGTGCAGTCGAGCCAGGATTGGAATTATATATAAGGGATATGTCATCATACAGACCTTTCTTCTCTAGGGATACAGGAACTCTGTGAGTCTTAACCCCTTCATATGCTTATTTGGCTAACATAATTTGCAGATTTTACCACAAGGATTTTGTGATTCCCCACAGGGGAAGGCTGTTCCGTGTGTGTGTGTGTGTGTGTGTGTGTGTGTGTGCAGAAGTAGTGTTAGAACAATATAATTAAGAAAAGTGACAGTATTCACATATGTCAAAGAGAGAAAGTTATGAAAGATAGTTCTACATTACATGATGTGTTCCTCCTTCCCTTGCTTACGGCTCATTGACCTTGTGTCAAGAGTGCGTGCAGGAGCCAGGCCCTGTGACCAATAGGACTTTGCAGGACTGGGGCCTTCCTAAGTTTGTTCTGAAGAGGCAAGGCCCGCGCAGGTGAGGCCGATTGGTAACTCACAGCACCTGGTGGCAAGAGCTGGGCAGGGATATAAAGTCAACATTTCTCTTCGGCTCTTTGCCACAGCAACACGTTCCCTGCCTTTGGCTTCTTGCTTCCTGATCCTTGAACCTCGGCTTCTTGACTCCCTGCTTCTTGATCCTCGGACTCTTGACTTCATGACACCTTGCTTCCTGACCCTTGGACCCTTGGCTTTTTGACTCCCCTCTCTGACTCTTGGCTCCTGACTCCTGGCTTCTTGACTCCCTGCTTCTTGATCCTCGGACTCTTGACTTCATGACACCTTGCTTCCTGACCCTCGGACCCTTGGCTTTTTGACTCCCAACTCTCTGACTCTTGGCTTCTGACTCCTGGCTTCTTGACTCCCTGCTTCTTGATCCTCGGACTCTTGACTTCATGACACCTTGCTTCCTGACCCTCGGACCCTTGGCTTTTTGACTCCCAACTCTCTGACTCTTGGCTCCTGACTCCTGGCTTCTTGACTCCCTGCTTCTTGATCCTCAGACTCTTGACTTCATGACACCTTGTTTCCTGACCCTCAGACCATTGGCTTTTTGACTCCCAGCTCTCTGACTCTTGGCTCCTGACTCCTGGCTTCTGGACCCCCATTCCTGCTCCCACACCGCCATCTTGCCCCTGGTCCTGATGTCCCCTGCCGGGACTTCGATCGCCCGTGAACCGGATCGTGACACCTTGAAGTCTGGAAACTGAGGCGGCCATTTCCTGCTCCAGGTCTAGGGTTGATGCAAAGCTGCAAAGCTGCACAGGTGACCAGAGTGTGCCGGTGTGTTAAAGAAGTATGGAGTCTGGCCTGTGTGCTCCTCCCCTGGACCAACCATGGCCCCACCCCATTCCTGTTGTCCTGCAGCTAGGCTTTCTGGGGGATTCTAGTGGCATATCTGTCATAATGGTGGTGTATCAGGGCCACAGCTGGTGTAATGTGGCTTCTGCTGAATCCTAAATTCCCAGGTGGCAAGCTTGTGGCCTGTGAGCCAAATTCAGACAGGCTCCTGCACCTTTGCAAACTCTGTGATAGACAATTATGCAACAGTGAAGCCACGCCCAGCATAAAGATGGAACAACATTTTCTGCATCTGTAATGCAAGTGTCAGAAGCAAAGGAGCCTTGTTGGTTTGAAAAGGTCAGCAAGCCTAGCCGTGCATATTTTCAGGCACCCTCCTAATCAAATCAAATCTTTATTGTTATGGACAATGATCAGCATTAAGAAAGCAAGATAAGAAGAACAGAGAACACATTTCACTGGTGTGCATAATAGAGTAAAAAAGAAAAAAAGGAAACAAAGTAAATAAAGTAAATAAAAGTAGCACAGAGCATAAAATGGGCATCAACATTATAGAAAGTTGTAGTCATGACATGAACTCCAAAAAGGGAAATTACAAAACTTATGGGTTCAGTTCCTGGTGGGTCTGGCTTGCCACAGCACTGTACTTGACCATACTGAGTATTTTGATCTGAGAGAAGGAGAAGGACATAAAATTGCATCTGATCATCCTGGCAAATTTCATAAGAAGGGTACAATAAAGGTTTTATGCAAATCTTGATCATAGAAGCAGTACAGGAGGACTTGACCTCTCCAGAATCACAAGGGCACTTGCCTTTAGGTAGAGAATTTCTAAACATCTTCTCACAAACACTGACGAGACACCCATCTATCTCTGTCTCTATTCAGTAAAACCTTTCACTTGATTACAGCTCCTCTTCTATGTTACTGGGGGCTAGCTATAAGGATTCCACCCCTCTGCCCTAATGCAGTCTCATTTTGCTTCACCTCAGAGTAAATCTTTGGCTGGGAGAGGTACCACAATTTTTCTTGTTACCAGGGCTCAGGGTCGATGCATGGTAGTCCAGCAATTACGGCAATCAGTAGTCTTGGAGATATGTGAAATCATCTGGCATCAACTGGAACTGATACCCAAACAACTACTCTTAGATCTAATAGTTTCTGAGAATCATCCGTATTACCACAAATGGCTAGTTGCCTATTTGTTAACGGCAATGGCGGGGTGCTGAAAGCAAAAGACAGAACCAACAATCAAACAATGGCAGAAAGTCTGGCAGAATCCGAGACCAGGGAGAAGAGTCGGTGGAAGAAGATTGGAAGGAATTTAAAGACTATTTGCAGAAACATTGTAAAATTAATGAATGTTAAAATGATGTCGGATTGAAATGAAGTGGCCATAGCAACAAGGTTAATAAGAATATGTAAAAGTGGATTGATAACGGATGAAAATATAGTTATAATACGTTAAGATATAGAATTAAGATAAAAATAAAGAGGGTAAGGATTTGCTGAATTAACCATGTGAACTGGAATACAAAAAAGGGAGGTGAGGGAAGTCAGGGAAATAAGTAAATGAAATTTAAGATATGAAAAGATTGATTTGTTTTTAACTGTTTTTTATCTATTTTTTCTGTATTTTGCATTCTTTTTTCTATGTATTTTTGTACTTTTTGTATTTTTCCTTTTTTTCCTTTTTTATTCTGTAACCTTTTTTTCTTTGTAAAACTTTAATAAATATCTTTAAAAAAAAAAAAATACAATGGCAGAAAGTCTAGTGCAGGCCTTGGATGGGGGAATTATCCAATCAGGAAATGGATGGGGCAGACTCACAAAAATCCAACCATTACCTGAAGATGTGATTTCTATGACTAAGGTTCAAAGTGCCCAGCAAAATCCAGACTACAGCAATGCATGAATCTGTCCATTTCCTAAGGGGGTCTTCTTTGTAATAAATAGTGTAATTGCCACAATCTCTGTTTCTTAAATCAGCCTTGAGTCAGCAGTGGCTTTGCTGCTGTTAGATGAAGGGTCTACTTCTACATAATAACTACGGTTATTCTGCAAAATAATTACGGTTATTTATGACAGCAGACTAGGAAGCTTTCACTGGTATCTTCACATGACAGGTTGCAACCAACCCTTCATGGAGCAGCCCCTTCACTCTGCAACATCTATAGAAGACAATAGCTAGAAGGATCTCCATTCAGGTGCTCATACTGAGCTGTGATCCTGATCCATCTTCATGCCTCAAATATCCCCTGAACAATAAGGGGAGAAGACGATACAAAACAGAGGCGAGGGGGAATCAACATGCCAGACCAGACTGGCTGTCTGTGCTAATCAGAGTCAGCACATAAAATTGCTTTATGGATAGTGTATGCATGCAGAATTCTCAGACGTGAACACTAGATGGCAATATTCTGTAAATAATAATGTTCCACATTCTGTGATTTGCAGGTTAAACTGCACTTTCCATGGAATCTCCATGGAATCCATTTACCGGATCTCTCATTTTTTAAACTGAAAAATAATTTCACTTTAAAATAAGGGAGGGTGCTGTTCCTCTGAAAATTAGACCCTCAGTGCTCCCCCCCCCCAGAAATCACCATAAAGCAGGGGTGCAAACTTGAATAAAATATTGGTGGGGGTGTGTGAGCCCTGCCCTGTGTAAGTGATCACATGATGTGGTGCATGCACACCATTTGAATGGCAATGCTCACCAACTGGGGGGAGCAGCCCCATTAAATATTTGGTGGGGGGGGCAAAGGGAACTTAGTTCCTAGAAGTTTGCTCCTTTGCCATGGAGTTGTTGCAGTTAAGTCGTCAGGCAACTTGGTGGTGGCCTGAACAGATGCTGTTTTGACAACAGCCACATTTGCCACTCCCAGAGCTGCTAAAAACTATGGCAAGCGGTCTCTCTAGCTGATTTGGGGGCTGCCTCTTGTTCTGGTGCAGGTCAAATAAATGTGCCCCTGCCTCCCTTGTTCTCTTAGATTCTGGCAGATGGCTAGGGCAGTTCGGAAGGGCCCTTATGTAAATGCGAGTGTGTGCAATGGTAGAGGCCTGGCTTGAAAGCTTAAAGCCTGTGCTGCTACACAGGAGATGGGTTTAAGAAAAGGAAATACGAATTGGCCCCACCCTGTGCTTGACCAACCACGATGAGGAGCAGCTAGGAGTTAGGTGGAGTCATAGACCTTAAAAAAGTGTAGACTCACACATGCTGGCCAGCTTCCATTTTGACTTGAAATGTTCGTTTTGGGCTTCTCAGAAGTACGTAAAGGCAAGAAGCAGGCGGGGGGAGCACTGGCCCACAATGGCGCCCACCTGAGAGGTGCTGGAAGTGTGCTCTGGTGCATTCTGGCTGAAAAAAAGGACTGCTCATAGATGTCATTAAAAATAAAAATCTAATGAGTAAAAAAATAACAAAGCCTATATACTGGACAGACCAAATAGCTTTGTAATTTGAGGAACAGAATGAGAAACATGGGCATAGCCAGGATTTATTTTTGAGGGGAGCAGATCCAAGTTATCTGTGTCGCAATCGGTCAATTAGTTAAGTATTTTTCTTTATTTACTTTCTTTAATGGGGGCAGCTACCCTCCCACCTCCCCGACTATGCCCGTGGCTTCCTGCATTTTATTTGGTGCACCTTTGAAGTCTCCCTTCTTCATTACTTCGCTTTCAATGAAAGATGCGGACAGCTGGGAACTGGTAAGAGGCAAATTTGGATTCAAGCCCCCAGCCTTTACTCATACACCTGCAGCTCCAGAGATCTGGCTTCAAGATATGTGGATTTGGCTAGATCTGGATTTATTCCAAAGGGGAATATGCAGATCCAGCTATTACTGGCATTCAATCAGTACACCGATGAAAGCTTTTCAATGCATATTAAACTCTGCTAGCCTGCAGTCCCAGGCACACTCAACAGGAAGTTCATGAATCAATAAGACTTAATTCATGTTGTGTTAAGATGTGTTTCACCCCACAGGTAATTTGGAAACATCTTCTGTTATTGACAAATTTCTCTTTTGTCTTCTGTTTTGTTTTTGCTCTGATGTTTTACTAGCCTGTCAGGGCAGAATGATGTCAGAGCAGAGGATAGCTATTCATACTCAAATGCCTCTCTCTTTTGTCATTTTAATTCTTTGGGAGAAGGAATAAAGAACACTTCAGGTGCCCCCAGGAGAGAATTGGCTAGAACACGGGTAGGCAACCTAAGGCCCGGGGGCGAGATGCGACCCAATCGCTTTCTAAATCCAACTCACGGACGGTCCAGGAATCAGCATGTATTTACATGAGTAGAATGTGTCCTTTTATTTAAAATGCATTTCTGGGTTATTTGTGGGGCCTACCTGGTGTTTTTACATGAGTAGAATGTGCCCTTTTATTTAAAATGCACCTCTGGGTTATTTGTGGGGCATAGGAATTATTTTATATATTTTTTCAAAATATAGTCCGACTCCCCACAAGGTCTGAGGGACGGTGGACCGGCCCACGGCTGAAAAAGATTGCTGACCCCTGGTCTAGAAGCTTGTAAGCATACCAGGGTTACGTGACAAGGCAGAGGGCCATGTAAGAATTAAAATCCTGTAGAGAAAATTATTTGTTGGGACCCTCATTGCTCATTGGAAAGCAAAAGCAAAACTCAGGCACCCTGAAGGTGATGAGGGGAGGAGAGATGCCAATGGCTGTCTAGGATCTTCAGCTGGGGGGGAGGACCAAAGGGCCCTGGAAACATCCCAAAACCCAATCCATGGACATGATCTAAGAAAGAGAAAATACTTTGTAATTCAATGTAAATGGTGCCTTCCCTATTTAAAATCTAGAGAGCAAGTTAGAAACAAGGGGAAGGATGCTGGCTACCAGCGGCGTAGCGTGGGTTGTCAGCACCCGGGGCAAGGCAAGTAATTTGCGCCCCTAACCCCTAACCTGCCGCCGCTGCCAACTTCTTCTTGCTGCTGCCTGGGCTGGGGTATTTACAGTAAGGTAGCCATGGCGGCGGCGGCGGGTCCGTGTCAGGTGATCTGAGGCGAGTTGCCGCTGGCGCTGCCGCCCAAACGACGTCGCTTGCCCGGAGGAGGAGGGCAGAGAGGCGAGAGGCAGAGAGGCGAGCCCAGCAGCAGCAGCGGCAGCGGCGGGGCTGTGAGGAGGGGCTGCCTGGCGCGCCCTCCGCGGCGAGCGCTGAGAGCCACTGCCTGCCGGACGCCTTCAGCCCGGACGCGCACACAGCTCGTCAGTTCCACGAGACATGGGGCTCTGCTACAGCCTGTGCCCGACGCTCTTCGGCGACTCCGGAGGCGGCGAGCACGCCCCCCCCGATGTTGCGCCCGGTGAGGCCGGCCCCCCCTGCACCCCCCACGCTACGCCACTGTGCTACAATCTCAGCTGAGCTGAGGCAAGATCCCAGGGGTCTTGGCACAACCAGAGTTTGTGCTCCTTTGCAATGTAGGGTTGTCATACGTCTGGAATTTCCCGGACATATCTGGAATACTGCAGTCACAAGCAAGGTCCAGGCAGAAATGTTCGGGGAAATCCGGGTGTGTGGCAGTCCATGGCAGCAGTATCCTTTTTGCCAATTTCCCCCAGAAATAGCTCAGAAACCTCCTACTTCTTTGCCCTTTTGCAAAAATAGCTCAACAGCTTTTCTGTCCATTTTGAAATATGGCAGCCCTATGCAATGAGGTGCAGTAGAGACTGTCATCGAATTGCAAAATGATAGAGTAGGAAGGGACCATGTGGGTCATCTATTTTACATATATACAACCTGGTTTGTGATGGAGCATTCCCATCTCAAGAGGGACTAATCCTTCCCAGCAGCTCAGCGTTGGATTCAGAGGCATCCCAGGCACCATTCCCATCTCTCTCTGTAACAGCCTTCTCGAGTAGCCAGCATGGTTGCTGCCTGCCCTTCCACCCCTGCATGGAGTTCTGCCCCTCCTTTCTCCTGCCCCAAAACCTCAGGATACTTTCCTTCCTGTGGCAACATCATGCCCTCCCCGTTACCCTGGCAACCTCTCCCTCTCAACTCTTCCCTTCCCACCATGAAAATTTAGAGGATATGACATCATATAGTCAGAGTCCCCTGTGAGTGACTATCTAGCCATCATGCAATCTGTGATTTGGCTGCACACCTCACATGCACTAAATAGGTATGTAGCAAGCAGGAAGGGGATCTGATCTGGAGACTTCCAGATTAATAGCTCTTACAGCTCAATCTGAAGCATGTTCACTCAGGAGTACATTGCACTGAGCTGCTGTTGTGTAACTGTGCATAAAACAGTTTCTTGACATGAAAGATTAGTGGCTGAGGAAATTCTTGTGGAAATGTTAGGGAAGGTAGGAGAGTATATATTGTTTTGATATTATCCCTCCCAGTGGTGGAGGAACCCTCTATGGCACCCGGGGTGGCGCTGCCCATACGGACTGCGCATGTGTGGCTACCATACAGGATGCTGCACATGCGCAGTCCGTAAGGCTTCCGAGTGCACGGCGGCCTGTACGGACTGCGCATGTGTGGTAGGCCTTACGGTCGCTGTGCGAGAGGACACCACATGAGCAGCGCCCATATGGACAGCGGGTGCCCTCAGCCGCTCTACAGCCCCTCCGCCCCACCTTCCTACGCCACTGATCCCTCCTCACTCAACTTACTGGAAGTAGTTGGTGACTCATTAGAGCAGGCATGTCCAAAGTCTGTTTTGGGGGCCTAATCCGGCTCACTGGGCCCTGTGGCAGTTTATTTCCCTTGGGTAAAATTCTAAAAAAAAAAAAAACCTCAAAAAAATATGAACGAATTCCTGTGCCCCACAAATAACCCAGAGATGCATTTTAAATAAAAGGATATATTCTACTCATATAAAAACACGCTGACTGTCCGTGGGCCGGATTTAGAAGGTGATTGGGCCGCATCCGGCCCACGGGCCTTACGTTGCCTACCGCTGGTTCAACATCCATAGGAGAGTCTAATGGTTAGACTGGAGGCTCTAACTTAAACCAGCACTTTAACTGAAGGTTAACCCCTTGCCAAATTAGTCAGGGCAGCCTGCCAAGGAAAGTATCCAGGGGAGAGAATTGCTTCCTTCCTGTGTCTCCTAAAGACTTGAAAAGGAACTTCCCCATTCTTTGCACTCCAAGTCAGCTGACGTTTTGTGTTTCAAGGTAAAGCTACTACCACTGACAACTGATGAAATCAATATCAATATATCCTTTTAAACCACGACCTTCCACAATAGATGAGAGGAAGTCCTCCACTTTTGAAGTAGTTCTTGCTTCTGCATTGTGGTTATTAAAATAAAAAAGGGCTGTATTTCAGACTTACAAGCAGTTTAGAAAAGAAAATGGTAGAACACAGTCATTTCTTCTGAAAATGTGGTTATTTATTCCCTTATAATGTGAAACTCTGCTCTTCTTTCAATAACTTTAGAAGGACACACTTATATTGAAGTTCTGGGAATTCACATTTTTATTGAATTTTAACTGATACATTAAAGCCAGATGACTAATGATCAAATAATAATCCAAAGGCCATTAGTTTGTCAACAACCCCACGAATAGTGCAACTATCCAGTCACTCTTCCTGTGAATCCATGTTGATTTATTCTTCTTCTTCATAGAATCATAGAATCTTAGAGTTGGAAGGGAACCCAAAGGTCATCTAGTTCTATCCCCTGCAAAGTTGGTCATTGAACCCCTGCTTTAAAACTTCCAAGGAAGGACACTCCACAACCTCCCAAGGGAGACCGTTCCACTGTCGAACAGCTCTTACTGTCAGAAGGTTTCTCCTGATGTTTAGTCAGAATCTCCTTTCTTGCAACTTGAAGCCATTGGTTTGAGTCCTTCCCTCCAGAGCAGGAGAAAACAAGCTTCTTCCTCCTTCCATGTCACATCCCTTGAGATATTTGGAGATAGCTATCATATCTCCTCTCAGTCTCCTCTTTTCCAGGCTAAACATACCCAGCTCCTTCAACCATTCCTCATAAGGCTTGGTTTCCAGACCCTGAATCATCTTGGTTGCCCTCCTCTGCATACTTTCCAGCATGTAAATATGCTTCTTAGATTGTGGTGCCCAGAATTGGACACAGTATTATAGGTGTGGTCTGACCAAGGCAGAATAGAGTGGTACTAATACTTCCCTTGATCTGGACACTACACTTAATTTGATGCAGCCTAGAATAGCATTACTTTTTTTCCTGCTGCATCACACTGTTGACTCATGTTAAGCCTGTGGTCCACCAAGACCCCTAGATCCTTTTCAAATTACTGCTAGTAAGCCAGGTGTCCCCCATCTTATATTTGTGCAGCTGGTTCTTCCTGTCTTAGTGTAGAACCTTACATTTGTCCCTATTGAAATTCATTTTGTTAGTTTGTGCCCAGTTTTCCAATCTGTTACGGTCATTTTGAATTCTGATTCTGTCTTCTACCTACCCCTCCCAGTTTAGTGTCATCTGCAAATTTGATGAGCATCCGCTCAGTTCGTTTATCCAAGTCCTTTATAAAGACAACAACAGGCCCAGGACAGAACCCCTCGGTGTGTCCGCAGAATGTGAGACGGCCCTGAAACTCTTGACTTTAAACAAATTCACAGACCTTTAAAGGTTGTCATTTGGATTTACTTATGGACTTGTTCAAAATTGGGAAAGGAGTACAACAAGGCTGTACTGGAGTACAACAAGGCTGTATTGTCTCCCTGCTTATTTAATTTATATGCAGAATTCATCATGCAAAAGGCTGGGCTGGATGAATCCCAAACTGGAATTAAGATTGCCAGAAGAAATATCAACAACCTCAGATATGCAGATGACACAAACTTGATGGCAGAAAGTGAGGAGGAATTAAAGAACCTTCTAATGAGGGTGAAAGAGGAGAGCGCAAAATATGGTCTGAAGCTCAACATCAAAAAAACTAAGATCATGGCCACTGGTCCCATCACCTCCTGGCAAATAGAAGGGGAAGAAATGGAGGCAGTGAGAGTTTTTACTTTCTTGGGCTCCATGATCACTGCAGATGGTGACAGCAGTCACAAAATTAAAAGACGCCTGCTTCTTGGGAGAAAAGCGATGACAAACCTAGACAGCATCTTAAAAAGCAGAGACATGACCTTGCCAACAAAGGTCCGTATAGTAAAAGCTATGGTTTTCCCAGTAGTGATGTATGGAAGTGAGAGCTGGACCATAAAGAAGGCAGATCTCCGAAGAATTGATGCTTTTGAATTATGGTGCTGGAGGAGACTCTTGAGAGTCCCGTGGACTGCAAGAAGAACAAACTGATCCATTCTTAGGGAAATCAGCCCTGAGTGCTCACTGGAAGGACAGATCATGAAGCTGAGGCTCCAAGACTTTGGCCACCTCATGAGAAGAGAAGACTCCCTGGAAAAGACCCTGATGCTGGGAAAGATGGAGGGCACAAGGAGAAGGGGAGGACAGAGGACGAGATGGTTGGACAGTGTTCTCCAAGCTACCAGCATGAGTTTGACCAAACTGCGGGAGGCAGTGGAAGACAGGAGTGTGGAAGACAGTGGAAGACAGGTGTGCTCTGGTCCAGGGGGTCACGAAGAGTCGGACATGACTAAACGACTAAACAGCAAAGTACCTAGTGATTTCCAAGGCACCTTTACAAACTGAAACGATTATGCCCCAGAAGCTTGACGCCTCCATGTCGAGGGGAAGCAGCTCCAAGCGGCCTCCATCCCGCGCCAAAGCGGCCTTTCCTTCGCCACGGTTAACCTGGGCAGGCGCTATTCACACGCGTGGGTCCTTCACGCAGAAGAGCCCTCCAGGCGGCGCGCACGCCGTTTTGCTTTCAAAGCGGGAGCTTGCCTTAGCCTCTTCATCGGGGCGGCTCGGGTTTTCCGCGTGGGAACTCGACGGGCCCGACTCCGATCCGAGCGCTGAAAAGAGGTCCCCCGACACCCCACGAGCCGCCGGGCTCAGCTTCTATTTAAGTTTTATTTTGGTAAAGGGAGGAGGTCTAGTCGCGAACCCCCAGACGGAGCTAAAGTACCTGTTTTAAAAGTTGTGGGTGGTTTTTTTTTTTTTTTACTGTATTAAACAAATAAAAGCGGGAAAGAACTTTTCAAAAGCGTATTTCTGCTCCCATCGTCCTGCCGCCGCCCCGACGTCCAAGCTGAGGAAAATGACCGGGACTGGGCATCGCTTCGACGGAGATCGCGCTTGGCTCTCCCTGCCCACTCGCTTGACCAGAAGAACTTCTGCTCCCTTCCTAAGAGCAACACACCATCTATCAGGTAGTTGGAGAGATCGAGAGGTGTTTGCTTTGAAACGAAGAGGCCGCTTTTCCCTCCGCAGCAACGCCGGCGAAAGCGGCGCGGCTGCTCCTGCCCTTCGGCCGCTCCCTTTCCGCCCCGACGGGCTGCTCTCGGCAGCGCCACAGCCGGACTCGCCTCGCTCCCCCGCCCCGTAAATCCATCTGCACCTTTTGGGGTAACACTGGGGAGCCCGAAGTTCCCCGCCGTGCGCTGGCTGGTGCAAGCGGACTTGGTAATGCGAAGTTTTGGTTCTGGAAAGAAGGAGCGCCTGCTGGTGGCGTCCGGCAGGTTCGCCGGGAAACGGCAGGCCGAATCCGGTCTGCCCCAGCCGAGTGCACCTTCTGGCCGTTTCCGCGGCGAGCATTTCAATTTGGCTGCGTTGTGTGACTCCGGCTTTGCTCGAGGGGGCGGCGGAAGAGGCAGCCTCGACGCGCCGCTCCTCAGCTCTGGAAGGGCTTTTCCGCGAGAGGGGAAGCAGCTCCGGCTGCCCAGCTCCGAGGCTCGTTTTTCTCGGCCCCGAACTCAGCTTGGGAAGCACCGGAGAGGGGAAGAGGCTCCCATCGCAGTGCCGCCCTTTGGGAGACGGGTGGGGAGCGACAGGCCCACTGGCCTAGGGGTCAGATTTGGCCCTCGGGTCACGACCCTTACCACCCCTGCTTTTAGAGCCCATCCTCCTCCAGTGCTGCCCGCCCCCGGTCGTGCCTTTTGCTCGCCTGGAAGGAGGATGGAGAGATCTGAGGAGGGGGCTGCAGTAGCTGGCGCCTGACTCACGTCCATTGCTCTGGCCATGTCCAGCCCCGCGGGGCCCCGCGACGGAGCGCAGCTCTGCTGTAGAGGAAATCCTCACGGACCTTGAATCCTCCCGTCCTTCTGGCTCTGCCGCGCGCGAGCTCTTCCTTTAACGCGTTTCCCGGGCATGCCGTCGGGGGGGCTTGAGACGCTTTCCCTGGCATAGCTGCCTGGTCCTCCTTGACAGGATTCCTTCTGGATATCTTGTTTCGGGGTCACGTCTGCAGTCCAAGCACACAGGCACCCCCATTCTAGGCGTGGGGAAAACCGTCAGGCCGCGAACCCGCGAAAGAGAGCGAGACGCGGCGGATCCGGGGGCAGAAGTCGGGATAACTTTCACGCGCCAAGCTCCTTCTCCTCTCAGCCGACGGAGCGCCTTTCAACAAAGAAGGGAGGCTTTTTCAGGTCAGGCGGTCCAAGTGGGGAGGCGACGGAGCAAGAGGGAAAGGTGGTGCGTTTCCCCACCCGCTCGCTCTCCCGCGGGCGCCCCTGTTCTCCATTAGGGAGCTCCAGGCAGCCGGGGGTCCTTGGAGGCGCCCCTTCGCGGACCAGCCCCTTCAGCGCCTTCGCAGCGGGTTCTGGCCAATACCTCCTCCCTCCTCTCTTCGGGCCACTTAGGAGGGGCACTGCACCCCCAGCTCCACCAACACCCCCTGGCTTTAGCGAAAGCGACCGGCCTGAGCCTGGCGGGGCCGAAGCAAGGCGGTAAGGATCAGGGCCCTTTCCGGAGGCGAGGGGAGCTTTCCCCCAGAGGCAGCAGTTTGAAGGCCTGTTCCGAGGCTCGTATGTGAATCTCTGGAAGGGGAGTCGGAAGAGGCTAGTGAAAGATGCAGAGACCTCGCTTGCCAAACATGAGAAAGTCCGACCAGGGGGGGGCTTTGCTCGCGGCCCCACAGCAGAAGTGCTTCGCAGTCCACGTACAAGGCTGTGTTACTGACCAAAGAGCAATATTTATTTACTGTCAGAGAATATAAATTACATCAATTTGTCTTGTGGAGGAGTTGCAGATAATTCCTGCGCATTTTAAAACCAGGGTTTGGGTTTGTGCGTTATTGCTCTTCGGAGCGCTTTGTGTGTACATTTCTTTGTGTGTACATTGTCACTGGGACGCCGCGCAACTTCCTTAAATCCTTCGCACTTCAAAAGCATTGAAGCAGCTCAAGTAAGTGCAGGAAGGATCGCAGTGGAAGGGGGGGGGGGAGAGAGAGAGCTCCGTGGCTCATTGAAAACAAAGCAAGCCCATCAACTCCCGGAGGCCAAAAACTCCTTCCTCAAACCTATCTCGTTTGTCAAAGGAAGACGTCTCGCGTAGCTGACAAAAGTGATCTCCGAAAAGCTTATACTGCCTAAGTCTGTTAATCTGTAGAAAAACACAAGAATAAAACGCTATTCGTTGATTTCTGTACAATAGGCGCACTAGACTAATTTGAAATTATTGTTATTATGTGTCTTTCGTTTTTACAACATTCCTCCAGGAGAAACAAACTTCTGACTTCCAGCTCGCTTGCAAAACAGATCCATGTCTGTTGTTACCGAAACTGATGATGCTTGCTGGAACTGGTCCTTGCTTACAGATTGCAAAAAATATATATTTAAAACCAGTTGAGATCTATTTGATTGTCGGACTTCACATTTTGCCTATCATTTCTGTCTCAAACTTTTCTATTTCCCCCCTCCCCACCCCACGCCTTACGCGCGCGTGTGTCCTGTGCAAACCCAAGACCCACCCTCCGTGCAGCTGGTGAGGTCCAAGAAACCTGCCTCTCCAAAACGCCGCAAGATGTTTGTTGTGGCGCTTGCAACGCACTAACACGGCTGCCCTGCCGGCTTTGGAAGTTAAGGACCTAACAGCCTTCTGTTCCTCGGTCTCTGTGAAATTGTTAATCTATTTCCTCCTCTGATGAATCCCTCATAATTTAATGTAGCGCGCTTTAAGATTTCCTCTCCTTGGCACTCGGTGCCACGGGAGGCGAGTCCCGGCCACTTCACCCCCCACGCCACGAGTTCGCCTTCGTCCCGTCCTCTCCATTGACTTAACCAGCCAAAGCTCCACCTAAGATGCTGGACCGGGAGGTCACTAACGCATGGCTGCCTTAAGATTTCTTTCTTCGAAACAAGGTATACTTCCAGATGCGCGCAGGCAGTTTTCGAGGGGTAAGGCCAGTGGGTAGCGTGGGGGATGCAGGGGGGGGGGCTGGCCGCATCGGGCGCAACATTGGGGGGGGGGGCGCTCGCTGCCTCCGGAGTCGCCTAAGAGCCTCGGGCGCAGGCTATAGCAGAGCCCCATGGCAGCAGCCCAGGCAGCAGCAAGAAGAAGCTGGCAGCGGCGGCAGGTTAGGGGTTAGGGGCGCAAATTACTTGCCTTGCCCCGGGTGCTGACAACCCACGCTACGCCGCTGGGTAAGGCGACTGGGGCTTGCAGATCGGGAGGAGGAGCAGAGCCGCTGCCTCGGGGCTTCCTTGGCACCAAGCGCGAGAGGGGAAGGAAAGCCCTTTGGAAATCAACTTCTGGCTTCCTCCTGGCGAGGGTCGCGCGAGCCCTGGAGCCTGGAGCTCCGGCAGCCCCCGCTCGCTTCTCCCGCCCTCTTGGCTGTTCTGGGAAAAGAAGGGCGGAGGAGGGAACTATCGACCCCGGGAAGGGGCGCGCGTCCCGGGTGGGCACAGCCAGGGGCCGCCCGCCCCCGAGCCCAGAAACCAGCTGCCAACGCGGTTGCCTTTTTCCTGGAACCCGCCTGGCGGTAATGGGCGAGATCGATCCGCGCTTGTCAAGTGGTTCTCGGGCGCCTGGAGTTGCCCATTGCTCCGGCCGTCGCAGCAAACCTTTTACAGGCCGAAACCCCCCGAGCGGCTCCATTAGAAACCCGGGGCGGGGCGGAGCAGGCGGACGAGCCCGGGAGGGAGGGTGGGACGCGGGACCCGAGGCCGAGTCTCCAGCCCTGGCCTTCCCTCCCGCCGCTGCCTCCCTGCCGGATCCCCGACAGCCCAGAGGAACTTCGAGCCGCCCCGAAATCCGCCGCCGCCGCTGAGATGGGAGGGAGAGGGACCCCTGAGCTCCCCCCGCGAGGCTTGTAGCACCCCGAAAATGTGCCCAGGCCGGCAACTTCCGTCGGACTGGAGTCTGAAGGTGTAAACATGTGAATACATCGTATTTCCTAAAACTACGACAACCTTCACTACGTCTGGATTCTCAAAGGAGCCTGGATCCTGGGTGAGCGCCTAGAACCAACCCCCCCCCCCCCGACTTTTGCCACCGCTCGGCAGAAATTGAAGTGGCACCCAAGCCTTGTAACGGTATCTTCAACAAGATCTCTCCACAGTGCCCGAAAGGCTTCTGGCTGAGTTCTGCCTAGCATGAATCTTACATGCTGTGTAAGCTTTTCCTGTATAGCTTACATCGCCAGACGTGATCCCACCGTTTCCCAATACCAGATTCCTCCCCTTCTGAACAATGATAGCACATGCTGCCACTAAGAAAAAATAATAATAGCGAGTTTGATTTTACTTTCTCATTTCTACCATCAAATATTGATAATAATGCTGACTGAGGTGTAGCTTGAACAGGTTCTCTATTATATTCCTTATTTCAATAAAAAATGTGGCCCATAACATCTGTGTTCCAGGAGGATTCATCAGGATTGGTGCAGTTGCTCCTCAAAGTGGATCCTAAAACACGGAAAGGATGAACACCATCTATTGGAGGAAATCTGAAGTAGCAAAACTTTCATTTGTCCCTGCTCCTGCCCACCTAGCAGTTCGAAAGCTCGTCAAAGTGCAAGTAGATAAATAGGTACCGCTCTGGCGGGAAGGTAAACAGTGTTTCCGTGCGCTGCTCTGGTTTCGCCAGAAGGGGCTTAGTGATGCTGGCCACATGACCCAGAAGCTGTCTACGGAGAAACATCGGCTCCCTCGGGCTATAGAGTGAGATGAGCACCTCAACCCCAGAATCGTCCGCAACTGGACCTAACTGTCAGGGGTACCTTTACCTTTACAGAACAGTCAGGCAAAGGCAACTGCTGATCATTGCTCAAGTCCCTTCCATGTGTCTCTCCAGCTCTTCACAGGCAGTCCTCCAACAGGTGCAGAGAAATGTAGGTTTGCCATTATCATCATTTACAGCAACCACTGTGCCATTTCCCAGTGCAGTTGGCAACTGTACTTTTGTGCAGGGCCCTTGTTGCTTACCAGGCCATCCTGTAGTATTGAACTCATACCTGCATTGGGCATGCAGCAATGGAAAAGAGACTTGACTATTATTTTTTGCTGGGGATCTTCAAGGGTACAGGCACTGCTATGATGAAACACCATCCATGTGTCTTTGTGTTTGTTGTTTTTAAGACCCTCCTACAATTATGCTGCACCTACAAACTGTGGGAATGTTCAGGGGTGCAGGAGAGGATATATTGACTAATTATATCCTTATCCAACTTGTGCTAACAAGTTCCCAAAATATCAGCAGAGTTTATAAACATTCCCCTTTAAGTCCGCAATGGTAACATCTGCACAGGTTCGCTAGAACCTCTATAATAATTACTCTGGTAATTTCCCCTTTGTTTCCTCTTAAAATACAAGACACGACACAGTCTTTATAAAAGTATAAAAGAGTTTACTCACGTTCTGTATCACAATATGATCCCAGAAGGCAGACAGCTTTAAAAAGGTTACATACATTCAGAATCTATCTTATAGCAAGATAGTCCCGTCCTCTCTTGGCTGAGAGCCAAGAGGGCATCCTGCTTCTTCGAAAGATGGAGATGAGAGAGAGAGAGAGAGAGAGAGAGAGAGAGAGAGAGAGAGAATGGCTGCCTGCCCTGTGCTTTTATCATTACCTGCACAGGTGAGGCCACACCCACCTCTGGTCACATGCGGAGGAAGTCCGTCCCCAGGAAGTTCACCTGCTTGCTGGACAGACATCCCTCCCCATGTTCTAACATGTACACTCTAGGAATGTTGTCATTGACTGCTCCTGTGTTTTACATCCCACACAAACTACACATTGGAATAAATGCAAAACCACATGCAATGTATGATGTTGTTGTTGCTGCTGTTGTGATTGTGTACACCCACACCCAGACACCCACACCCCTGTTGGGAGATTACTGTGATATTGGTCATGACACATGAAGATGGGAGAGTTGACTCACACACCCACACGCCCCTGCATGGTTATGTTCCATTCACAAGTAGCATACAAATCCTGGAAAGGCTGGGATGTGATTGGGACAGTGGCAGCAGCTTAGCAGCAGTGTGTTGACACTGGGGCAGATAAGGTGGGATCCTATACATGGGCGTAACCAAGGGGGGGCAGGGGCAGCTGCCCCTCCAAATCAAGTAAATCAATAAAAAAACACTAACTGAGGTTCTGTCCCCCCCTCCCAACATAAATCCAGGTTATGCCCATGATCCTATACATTTTTAGCAAGGAAGTTGAAAAGGAAACAGCAGCATTTCCAAATCAGAGCAACCACATCAGTGGCAATGCCCATGATACTCTTTGCATCAACCACACACAGAAGGAAACAGTACCAAAACATAGCTGCAAAAGTATGGAAATGTCCAGGCAATATCCAGTGGCTGCTGGGGGTGGAGGGAGTAGTCAAATCAAGCTCTAAAAAAGATATTCTTTTAGAGTAAGGATTGGGAACCTTCATTTTCATTTCATTTCTTTATTTTGGAATTTTGAAGGCCTCGCATTTCCCCCTCTGGTTGTCTCTCCAGGGGCAAATGTCCCTGCAGGATGGGGCACCCAAACCTCCCATCTAAAATACACAAGCTTGTGTGCTCCATCATTCGCTCACACATCCGCACATCCAAATGCCCACACCTTTGGGATCCACTAGCCAGAGGGGATACAGGAGACCAGATGAGAGAGTTCTGTGAGCCACGTGCAGCTAGCTGTCCTCCACCTTTCTTATAGAAGGTTTCTTTGAGCCAAATCCCATATCTATGTGGCTCAGGTCAGTTGTGGAAGCACCCCTTCCACATACATGGAAAGGCTGCGAGAATCATGCCCAGTTCTATGCAGTATTTATACATTCCCATCAGTTCTCAGATGGAGCAAAATTGCAGAAATTTAAAGGTGAGACTGTCCAGATTAAAAGCATGATTTTTCTCGACCCCTTCCCAGTTTTGGTGTTTAGAGAAGGGGGAGAATAAGCACCCCTGTGCAGGGAATTGTATAGTCTCCACAGCATTAGGAAATGCTTTAATTTCCCAATTAAATTAACATTTCCCAGAATCTTTTGGCATTGGGCGTGAGGATTCTGTCTGGAAGCTGTGTTTTATTAAGTTAATATTATTCTTGTAATATTTTTATACCACCTTTCTGCTGCACTATGAAATTCAAACTGGCTCCTAATTACAATGTGATCTATAGCGTCTTCCCAGGTACAAAATATTGTGGTTTTTACTGCTGAGAAATGAGATATTCCCACAGCAGAAATCCAGCCTTGGGGGGATGGCCTAGGCACAGTGAGAACAAAATAGAAATTTATTGAGCAAAAAATGGAGGGAGCCGTCCCTCCCCCCCTTCTCTCTGCTCACTGCAATGCGCTTTCTCTCTTCTTCCTTTGGGCTGCCTCTGGCCTCTCTGCCATTTCAAAGCATTTCGCAGGGAGGGCAGTTTCAATTTATATCAGTTTGCCAACTATTTCAAACTGACACTTCTAATTCACCTCAGTTGCACAGAGAGAGAGAGAGAGAGAGAGAGAGAGAGAGAGAGAGAGAGAGAGAGAGAGAGAGAGAGAGAAGAGTGTGGAGAGGTCTGTGAAACAGGAGACGTCTTGCAGGCATTCTGTACTTCGGGAAGCATAAAAAGAATGTGGACAGGGACAGTTTTATTGGTGATAAAACCTCTTTTTTCTTCTAAATCAAAAGTGAAAGATGTTCCATTTTAATCACAAGAAAATTTATCTTCAAATCTAGTGGTCAAGATTCTCCAGATATTATCTTACTAGGAACATATTCACGGTATATTTGCTATCTGTTTGATCTTGAAGCCTACAGCCAAAGAATCACCTGAGATAAAACTCAATGGGTGAAATCCAGCCCTACCAAACTCTGTAGCTTTTTATCCCTCATTGCTCACTTAGAGTTGCCAGCTACAATGCTACAACAATACCACCAGTAGAAGCTGCAATGGGTGCAATATGTCTCTCAGGGTCTTGGCTCAAAAACCTAGCAGCCTTGTGTCCCCTTGGGGTCCTAATCTACAAATCTCTCTGTCAAGACAAGAGTGCAGAACCCAAGACCAGCCTCCTTGGCTCTACTTTCCTTCAACTCCATGTCTCCCCATCCCCTTTTTGGGGATGGCCCCAATCCAGATCATCCAGTTTGGGTAGCAAGTTTTACAATTGGATAAAAACCTTGCAAAAGGGAGCAGATATGTGCTAATATTTTGTCTAGTTTGGCCCTTAATTTGTGATCAGCTGGTAAATTACCCTGACATGAATTGGTTATCAAAGTATCTTCCTCGGTTTGTTTTTACTGAACCAAAGGTACTAATCTCCAAACATGTTCAAATCAGTATTCTAGTTTTTCAAGCAGGTCATTTCCCCAAGAATGGGGATTAATATTAATAAAAACTTGTTTCTAAACTCAGTAGCTATTATTTATTAAGAAGTACTAAAAAGGTCTGATCTCCATTAAAGATATAGCTTAGTATTTCACCACAGAACTGTGCATCAGATGTTGGCATGAGTTCTCTTTGCTCATTGGCAAACCAAACTAAACAGAAAATGATGGAACAAGGATAAGTTCTGTTCATGAATCAGTGATCACAATGTATTTCAGTCTAGTGAGTTATTTTGCAGACAGTTGCATATACTATCTTTTGGCTTATATATTTTTTTAAGGCAGGTGACTATTTGGTAAAACTCTAAAACTTGAATTATGTGTTTGCAGAATTGCTTATAGCCCAAGGTCCTAACATAGCATTTATCTACCGTCATTTTTGCACAGGTGCTTTGGTGATCTTTTCTGCTCTCCAGCTTCTAATCATCTGAAAACAGAAGTATAGGGAAATGTGGCAGTCCATACATTAGATTAATTCCATAAACTCCAAGTGTCCTGAACACCCCAGGATTGCCCCAGCTGATAAATTTGGGCATGTTTCTGTCATGCATATAGGAATCCAGTTTTTAAACCTCCCTGGCAAAAGCAGAGTAAAAACGGTATTTGAGAAGGATCTTTTAATTAAAAAGTTATTGCCATGGTCGGCCAATTGGTGTCAAAGAAGGATAGAACTTTCTTTATGTATGCTACGACAGCAGCAAGAATACTCATTGCAAAGTACTGGAAGACACAGGATCTACCCACTCTGGAAGAATGGCATACGAAGGTGATGGACTATATGGGATTGGCAGAAATGACTGGCAGAATCCGAGACCAGGGAGAAGAGTCAGCGGAAGAAGATTGGAAGAAATTTAAAGACTATCTACAGAAATATTGCAAAATTAATGAATGTTAGAATGATGTCGGATAGAAATTAAGTGGTTTCCAGCTGTAATGCTTTAAGAGAATATGGGAAAAAAAGATTTAGAAATAGGTTAAAATTTATTAATAAGGATTTGCTGAACTAACAATTTGAATTGGAATACAAAAAAGGGAGGTATGAGGAGGTCTGGGAAATAAGTTAATGAAAAATAAGTAATGGAAACTTTATGTGTTTTTAAATTATTTTTATTTTTGTATTTTTGTTATTATTTTTGTCTTTTTACTTTTTGATTTTTATTGTATTATTATTGAAAACCTTAATAAATATTCTTGAAAAAAAAATAATTAAAAAGTTATTGCATTTCCACCAGAAAGGGTAGATCTGAATCAAATGGGGGGAATTTGCAGGCTGACATTTTGATGCCAATGATGCCATGCAGATGCTGCCCCACACACACACACACACACACACACACACACACACAATCTTGTATACCTGCATAACTGCCTTCTGGAAGAATCCTAGTGGGCTAGTGCAGGGGAGAAGCATTTGGCAAATCATCCTAACATTGCCTTTAAAAGGTTAAATCTGGCCTAAGAAGCCACAACAGACGAGGAATAAGTATCTGTTTTGCATGTGCTTCAAAATACCCCTGCTGTCTAAACACAAACTCAGTCTTTATCAGCAGCTCAGCTAAGCCAGTGAAACTTCCTCTTGGAGTCCTGATCTTGGAAGGAGTGGCAGCCAGGTGGGTCAAGCAAGAGGGGTTCTTGCCAGTACGAAGGCAACACATTACTAAACATATTTAAATAGCATGCTTAGTGCTAGTCATACATTTCTTCACAAAAAAGCAGCTGCAACAGCCTGGTCTGGATTGGGACCATGGTGCACAGGGAAAATGTTTACACCCCTGCCTCCTGCCACAGTCTGGATGTGGATCAGAGCTCTTGCAGATGCGTTTGTTTGTTTGTTTGTTTATGAAGAGGCCTGGTCAGTCCTAAGCACATGATTAACATAATTGCAGCGGGTAGCTAACTCCAGATATTTCCGCCTTGCAGATCCCATAATATCTGACTATAGACCATGCTTCCCGAGGCTGGTGAGAGCTGGAGTCCACAGCATCTGGAGGGCACGAGGTTGGCAGTGCCTGTATAGTTTGTGTGGGAAGTATTATTGCTAGAGCAGTCGAGTACAACATTTTCCTGTTGCCTAGAATGGACACAGAAGGGAACGTGGCTCCAGACAGGGAGGACTTCCTGTCATACCTGCTCAGGATTCTCCTCCCCCTGTGTGTGAACAGGTAGATGGGTGTGACCCTAGCTGACCAAGTAAACGGGCTGGCCATGCCACCATCTCTTTCTTGGACTCTTGGACTCTTCCTCTTGGACTCTTGGTCTCCGCTGGCTCCTTGCCAGCACATGGCTCAACCTTTACATAGGATGGAGCCCACAAGCAGATAGTCTGAGATGTAACTCAGACTTCTTTTCTTTGTAATCACAAGATAAAGCCTGCTTTCAGATCACTGCTGTGAACTGAATGTGAGTGAAACTTTGTTCTTACTTTTAAAGAAGACTGTGTTGTGCTATTATTATTTTAAGAGGGAAATAAAGGGGAAACTTACCCGGAACAATCCAGACTGGTCTAATCCAGCAGGGTGCTGATAGTATTGCCTATCTGCATGTGACTTGTGTGACATATGCTTGTATATAAAGTCTTGTTTGTGTACATCAGAGAGAGAGAGAAAAAACGAGGAGTGATGATGTTGTGCACTTGTGTGCATCTTCTATGTGTGTGTCTGACACGGGTATTTCTCTTCTGTGAAATATCATATGTATGCTTGTATGATGTTCTCCGCCATGAATTCACTAACCAAGTCTAAAACTTACTGCAAGGACTGTGTTTACCATGTAAATAAAATGAGTTCCACGATGCCCACTAAATGTAATTCCTACCTAATGTGCTGGCATCCGTCTATCTTGAGAGACAATAAAGTAATGCACCTTTGGGGGGAGGTCAAGCTGTTGGAAGGTTGCAGCACCTGCGGTGGTTGCAGAGATCTGAAATAAAATATATGGCATATATACATGTGTGTATATATGTACATGTGTGTGTGCTGTATTTTTCCTTGCCCAGTTTGTGACTTGGTGTGACTTTACCTGTCTTGTGTCAGTTATGTTGACTGCACTTATTTATTTTCTACATTCTGCTTGGGTTGTTTAGGCCCTGCCCCTAAATGTTTAAAAGAGTGTTCCTATTCCCAATGGTGAAATGTCAGAGGGTATTTAGTAGTGGTTGATGCACTCTGTACAGGCTCTGCCAGTCCCTTTCCATGTTGCTGTAGTGGGAGCAATGAGTAGAGCAATGTCATTCCCAGGACCCCTCCCCAGTGGCGGAGAGCAGGCGGGGGCGTGGCGTGCCACCCACAGGGGCGTGACATGCATCCTGGGGGCATGGCGTGCTACCTGTGGGGGTGTGGTGCCCAGTGCAAGGGGGGGGACAGCCACGATGGCACCCCACAGGGATCGTGGTGCCGGGAGCAGTGCTCCCCTCCGCCCCCTCTTCCTCTGCCAGTGCCCCACCCCTGCCTTACTTTCCATCTAAGTTACTTGCCAGGACAAGCTATTGGAATTGTGCCAGATTTACTTATTTGGCACATCATGACAGTGACTGGTGTAACAAGACAGAACCTGATTCCTAGACTGGAGGGATTAAGTTTGCTGCTTGCACCATAGGCTGGGAGGTCAATTCTTCCCTGAGGGCCTTCTTTTATGACCTGGCTAAAGCAGAGAATGATGAGAGCATTCTTTGCTCCAGCTCAGCACACTAAATAAACATTTTCCTCTCTGTTGAACTCTAAATTAACAACTTGCTTCTTGAATTATTACTTTCTCCTAATGCAATGAGAGATGGACTCTGCTGGGGGCACCTACGGTACCTCTTTTCTGTGTTGGGTACTCTTGTTGCTTTCAGAGTGAGGTTAGGGTTGATTGGTAATGGTTTCCTGGTCACTCATTTACAAAGACCTCGGTCTTGGAGATGACCTTCCTCATCCTTCTCCATTAAGTTATATTTCCACTTGCTTTTTAAAAAGTGGGTTATGTTTGTTTCTGTGCGAGTGTGTTCTGAAATTGGTTGGGGACTAACAGATGATAAAAGATTGCAATCATCGACATGGCTCTCCCACACAGCAACTGGGATATATGCAGTCTCTCGTATAAGGATATAGCATCTCACTAGCGGGAAGCGCTGTGGTCTAAACCACAAAGCCTAGGACTTGCCAATCAGAAGGTCGGCGGTTCAAATCCCCATGATGGGGTGAGCTCCCGTTGCTCAGTCCCAGCTCCTGCCCACCTAGCAGTTCGAAAACATGTCAAAGTGCAAGTAGATAAATAGGTACTGCTCCGGCGGGAAGGTAAACAGTGTTTCCGTGCGCTGCTCTGGTTCACCAGAAGTGGCTTAGTCATGCTGGCCACATGACCCGGAAGCTGTATGCCGGCTCCCTCAGCCAATAAAGTGAGATGAGCACTGCAACCCCAGAGTCGTCCGCAACTGGACCTACGGTCAGGGGTCCCTTTGATTAGCACTATATTGTTTATTAGTAAAACCACAAAAAAACACTTCACATTAAAACCGGCACAATAAGCATCAGTTTATCTCAGTGCCATTGGACATTGCCATACGTAAGTTTCACTTCAGATATGGTTCTGCACATAGTATGGCACATGCAGTTTGGCAGATGTACAGGTTCAAACACAAACATGTACAAGGGGAGGCATCTGACTGATGTGATGATAGGGCGTATTTATAAATGAATAAAATAAATGTGCAAAGTGAGCCAATATATGCAAATTAGTCAAACTCCAATAATTCACTCTGAAGCAGGATTTGGGCTTCCTTTGCAGATGTGTTGTCTTGCCTTGGTGTGGAATGGGGATGTTCTTTGGCAATCTCTTTTGCTTATTTTTTATCATATTCCCACCACTTCTTAAGTATTTTATGCAACTGCCTTTTGTTTTTAGTAAAGAGCAATGCCAGCACACACCTACCAGTGACATTTAGGGAAAAGTCATATGCTCAAGATATGCTTTTTGAGGGGACGTAGGCATCTTCCTAAAAAGTAGAGACATCACCTTGCCAACAAAGGTCCGTATAGTAAAAGCTATGGTTTTCCCAGTAGTGATGTATGGAAGTGAGAGCTGGACCATAAAGAAGGCAGATCTCCGAAGAATTGATGCTTTTGAATTATGGTGCTGGAGGAGACTCTTGAGAGTCCCGTGGACTGCAAGAAGAACAAACTGATCCATTCTTAGGGAAATCAGCCCTGAGTGCTCACTGGAAGGACAGATCATGAAGCTGAGGCTCCAAGACTTTGGCCACCTCATGAGAAGAGAAGACTCCCTGGAAAAGACCCTGATGTTGGGGAAGATGGAGGGCACAAGGAGAAGGGGACGACAGAGGATGAGATGGTTGGATAGTGTCTTCGAAGCTACAAACATGAGTCTGACCAAACTGACCAAACTGCAGGAGGCAGTGGAAGACAAAAGTGCCTGGCGTGCTCTGGTCCATGGGGTCACGAAGAGTCGGACACGACTAAACGACAACAACAAGGCATCTTCCTTATACTGGGACAGACCATTGGCCCATCTAGCTCACTCATGGTTACACTGACTGGCATCCATTGTCCCGGGTTCCCAACCCTACCTGGAGACTGAACCTGAGGCTACTGCCCTTCCCAGCTGAGCTATGCCCTATAGGATATGATAGAAACCCTGCTCCATTTTAATGGGTCCTCCACGGTTTTCATTCCCTGCAAAGATGCTTATATAGAATAACTTCCCAGAGTTGTATCCATTTATCATTCTGCAGAATCAAAATGGAGCTAAAAGAGGTGATATCTGCTAACCTGAGCCCTTGTTTCTCTAGCACTGCCTGAGGCCTGAGGAGCTGAAAGCACTGTCCCTCCCCGGCCCGGCCCCGGCCTCCGCTCTCATCAGACATTATTTGAACATGATTTGTTCTTTTTGACAAGGTCAAGCTGTTGTGGAAAGGTTAAACAAATGGACCTTGTAAGCTCTTTGTCAGGAAAGCTGCTCAGAATGTGTTCTTCTTAATCGCCATTCTCCCCGTATTCCTGGGAAAGGTCATAATTGACAAAAGCTGATAATTTAGAGGGAACACAAATGGGGGGGGGGTGGACGGAGGGGATGAAGGCTTGGGGTTCCCTTCCTTCCTACGGCCAATTTTGCTTGAGAGCCTTCGTGTATTCAACAAAAATTGCTTGTGATCCCCTTTCTGCTCTGTGCAGAACATTCCTTTGGGGGCTGGAGTTTAAACCAGCATCCCTAATGTTGTCTATGTCTATTCTGTCAGGAGTGTAATGAGGGGAAACTTTCCCAGACAGAAGTAAAAGCATCTCTGTATTCAGCACTTGGTGAGAGGAGTATGGATGCTTTAATACTCCAAAACTGGCTTAGAACTTCGTTCTTAAGCTCTGCCTGTGCCAGAGAGAGGGGCCACTGAAAGAAAGGCATTTTTCTATTTAATTTGCAGAGTTAAGGAAATTTCATTGCCTCTTTTTAAATTCAGCTCTGGTTCATTACCTTAGGCCCTGCTGGAATCAGTGGGCATCATCAATAAACAATTTAGGATACACATAATTTATAGTAGTGATCACTATTCTTGCCTATGAAGCACAAAATGTTCTTTGCCTGTTCTGTTCCCACTAAAGTCCAAAGTGAGCCAATGAGTACTTGTTTGCGCTGGAGTTGATGAGCACATTTGCCCCCGGACCTAGGAATGTGAGAACTTTTATTTAGGTCAATAACTTTGTTATCTTTACAATCAGGTTCTGCACTAGTTAATTAGCCTTACGAAATACTACCCACCTGTCAAATGTGGCTCAGGTAGGGTTGGCCACAGCTGAATCCAACAGGCCAGCCAAAACAGGTCCCCAACCCTGGAACTAGAATAACAAAGTTTCCATGTGATCTCCATCAACATGTGTTGGCTTTGCTCTTGCAGAAGCAGGACTGGGGAACTTCTGGCCCTCCAGATGTGGTTGGAGTCCAGCTCCCATAATTCCCAGCCACCATGGCCAACGGTCAGGGATGCCAGCACTTGCTTTCCAGCAACATCTGGAGGACCCTTCCCACCTCTGTGCTAAAGTACATGCTTTCTGCTTTTTGAGCCTGGTATGACTGCCCTGCCCATGGAAAACCAAAGACATCATAACCCTGCCATGCCTTAAGGTAAAGGTAAAGGTACGCCTGCCCGTACGGGCCAGTCTTGCCAGACTCTAGGGTTGTGCGCTCATCTCTAGAGGCCGGGAGCCAGCACCCTCCGGAGACACTTCCGGGTCACGCGTCCAGCGTGACAAGCTGCATCTGGCGAGCCAGCGCAGCACACGGAATGCCGTTTACCTTCCCGCTGGTAAGCGGTCCCTATTTATCTACTTGCACCCGGGGGTGCTTTCGAACTGCTAGGTTGGCAGGCGCTGGGACCGAGCAGCGGGAGCGCACCCACCGTGGGGATTTGAACCGCCGACCATGCGATCGGCAATTCCTAGGCGCTGAGGTTTTACCACAGCGCCACCCGCGTCCCTACAGCGCCACCCGCGTCCCATGCCTTATGCGCCTAGTATTCTGTGCAATAACAGAAATGTAACATGTAGCATTTTTGGTTCCATTTTCTATCATAAAGTTTATCCTGTCAATACCACTGTAGGTCATTAAATAGGCTACATTATGTTGTGGGGGTTGCTAGCGTAGGTGTTTACAGCCTCAGATGTCTCAGGCCCCAAAATATCTGAAAAATCGCCTTCTTTCCTAATACCTTCTCAGGTGCTGATGTTGGAGGAGGTGGCCCTCTTGGAAATTACTCAACCCTCAGGGTTTGTGGGGGAGAGGGCATTCTCTGTGGTGGCCCCTAAGAGCTGTTCCATTTTACCCTGGCTTTTGGCACTTGAGGTACATGTTTTAAGGATCCACCAAATTTTTCCAACTAAATTGTTTTAATTTGTTGCTAATGTTGTGTTTTTAATGATGTAACCTGCCCTGGGACCTTAGCGTGAAGGGTGAGTAATAATAATAACCACAACACACACACACACACACACACACACACACACACACACACATATATATGACCAGAACATCCTCAGACATTAACTTATAATGTAAACCTCCAAGCTTTAATTGTAGGGAAAATGTTGATTAGTTGGTTAAAATGTATATATTTTGTTATTTTATTTTCAATTGAAAGGATCACCATACAGTATTTCACAACCTCTCTTGTTCAAGAAAATATCTCACAACATGTTTAAATTTATTTTAACTTGCTCGAGCTTCTTTCAGAGGATGCTGCCATAACAGATCTTGTTAAATGTTTGTATTGGTAGCCTATACACACACACACACACACACACACACACACACACACACACACACACACACTATATATATATGGTGAATTAGTGTTGACCTTAGAAACTACTGTTGCTGTTGAGTGACCTACACAGCAACAGAATCAAAAGCCAGGCAAGACCCAAATCAATGTGTATTACATGGGGCTTTGTGTTGTCACAAATGTGATCTCACCACACAACTAGGCTGACAGCAGAGGAAAGGTAACTGTGACTGTGCTTTGTGCTTCTTGTCCAGCTCTTGAAACATTTGCCTGGTTGCTGCCAACTTGATACTACACTTTCTTCTTCTTCTTCTTCTTCTTCTTCTTCTTCTTCTTCTTCTTCCTCTTCCTCTTCCTCTTCCTCTTCCTCTTCCTCTTCCTCTTCCTCTTTGTCTCCTCCTCAACTGTGTTCCCCCCCCCCAAATAATATTTGGTACAATCTGATACCAATAAGTTCACATAACACATTATTTAAAATAAACAGATTTTATTTTTGTAAATAGAACACACACACACACACACACCATTAGCAATGATTTTGGCCACCCACCCTGCGAATCAGGGCCAAATTCAGGGTAAATACTAATACTAATACTAATACTAATACTAATACTAATACTAATATATTATTTATACCCTGCCCATTATTTATACCCTTCCCCAGCCACCCTGGGTGGCTTCCAACCAAATATTAAAATACAGTAATGCATCAAACATTAAAAGCTTCCCTAAACAGGGCTGCCTTCAGATGTCTTCTAAAAGTTTGGTAGTTGTTCTCTTTGACGTCTTGTGGGAGGACATTCCACAGGGCGGGCGCCACCACCGAGAAGGCCCTCTGCCTGGTTCCCTGTAACTTGGCTTCTCTCAGTGAGGGAACCGCCAGAAGATTCTTTGGCCCCAGATATCTGGAAGACAGTCTCCAACCCTATCAACCTTTTGAGTATTAAGATAGTTCCATCACCCTCAAGAGTGCAGGTGGGGGGTGGGTGTGGGTGGGGGGTGGTTTGGGGAAAGGACTTCCTCTGTGACAGCCTGCAAACTGTATAGCTCACACCTGAGTGTCTCTTTAACCCTGGCATTTGACAGCTGAGGTGATTTGTTTAGTGGGACTCTCTTCTGTTCCATTTGGAATGGTTTTCTCTTTTTTAATTGTAATGGTTACACACACACACACACACACACACACACACGTATGCATGTATGTATATGTATAGTTGTATATTTGTATATCCTTCTGTTTTATGCCACGCTTGGGCCTTATGGTGAAGAAATCAAATCAATCAATCAATCAATCAATCAATGTATTTGAAGAACCATTCAGTGTGCCATGCCCAGTGCCATCCAGTGTGCTTTCTGCTGGTATATGGGATTGAACACAGATTTGCTCACACTGTCCCACAACACTTAAAGGTAAAGGTAAAGGGACCCCTGACCATTAAGTTCAGTCGTGACCAACTCTGGGGTTGTGGCGCTCATCTCGCTTTATTGGCCGAGGGAGCCAGCGAACAGCTTCCGGGTCATGTGGCCAGCATGACTAAGCCACTTCTGGCAAACCAGAGCAGTGCATGGAAACGCCATTTACCTTCTCACTGGAGCGGTACCTATTTATCTATTTGCACTTTGATGTGCTTTCGAACTGCTAGGTTGGCAGGAGCAGGGACCAAGCAACGGGAGCTCACCCCATTGCAGGGATTTGAACTGCCGACCTTCTGATCGGCAAGCCCTAGGCCCTGTGGTTTAACCCACAGCGCCACCCGCGTCCCCCCACAACACTTACTACTTTGCAATTATAGTAATTTAATATTTGTATAGAATTTGCTGTATTCCAGTGTTCTGCCTCATTACATCAGGTGTGAGAATTTGTATAAAATAAAAGAAGCAAGATCTTAAAATGCATTTGATACTGATGTGTACATATGGCATAACATCCATCTAAATAAAGATAAATTGACTGCACTGATTTATTTAAATAGGTAGGAATTGCTCCTAATTGCAATGCTGATAATCTCCTCAAGATGGCACTGTGTTACACATTACCTGTTCAGAATTCTCCCTTTTTTTCTGAGCGGCCAAATAAATTAGAATTTATTTCCTTTTTTCTTTTTAGGTTGATATTGGCAAACCACGTCACATCTTTTTCATTTCATGTTTCTGTTTGATATTTGGTTCTGGGAATGGATGGGCAGAAAATGATGGGATAGCTTACTTCAGTGTGGCTTAACCAGCATGTGGGACTTCTGTGGCCCTGATCTCTTTTACCGACTCACACTAAAAAAAAGGAGATTTATTATTATCTGCTTGTGTTATGTATTAAAAACATGCTTCCTATCTATCACCATCAGATAGATAGGTTGCCCACTCCAAAAACTCCTACCGTCCACCACTTTGAGAAGTGGATGGGAATACCCACCTGTCAATCACCTGAAATCATATAATTCCAGCTGATTGTAAATTGAATCCACAGTCCAGAGTGAGATTTTTTTCCTTTGCAAGCCCCAGCTGGAATTTGTGTGATGTCAGGTGATAGACAGGTGGGTGTTGCTTGGCCAAAATGGGCTTGTTGGCCAAATGGGGGACTCTGAGGATAATAATGGATACTGGTTTTACCCATTTTTAAAGGCTGGTTTGAATGGTAATTGGAATCACAATCCTGGAATATTTTATTAGTGGCTTGTCCTTCCTTCCTTCCTTCCTTCCTTCCTTCCTTCCTTCCTTCCTTCCTTCTTTCTTTCTTTCTTTCTTTCTTTCTTTCTTTCTTTCTGATTTGTATCTGGCTTTCCACTGCAAAAATTGCAATGCCCAAAGTAGCCAATAAAATATAGGAACTAGTGCTCATCTGAAAGTTGGTTTGATAGATCTTTCAGCTCCTAAGTGGTGGGAGGCTCAATAAAGGGTGAAATGGAAATCTGTTAAAATCACTTCCCTTTTGTGGTGGCAGCGGTCACCTTTATTTTCTTGCTTTCGGGCACTGCTCTCTCCATCCCAGAGTGCTCCTGGAATCACACCACATTGTGAGAGAGTATAATTCTGGGAGCACTCTGGAGAAAAGAAAATATCTACCAGAAGACTTTGGCCACCAGAAAGAACGGCTGGTGTTCTTTCACTGTTACTGCTGTCCCAATAGAGGGAAACAAGGGAAATAAATTAAAAGGAAGAATATATATATAAGAAACTCCCCTACCACCACCAAAGGCAAAGGGGTCCTAAAACTTTAGCAGAATCCCCCCCCCATTTTGTCACCTACAAATGAGGTAATGAATTTGAGGAGGGAATAAAACAACACAAAACCAGCAAGAAAAATAAATGATCTCTAAAATAATTTACAATATCAATAAACAGCAATAAACATTAACAAACATGTAAACAGCAGGAGCAACTTTAGAAAAAAATTGTAACTGAATCAGCAGAAAAGCAAGGATTTCAAATGACAATGGAATCTTCTAGGGAAGAATATTCCACGCTCTGGGTTCTGCTACAGAAATTTGTCTATATTCTTACAGGCAAACAGACAGTCGTGTTCTAACTTAGCTAAAATAGAAAGGTGACTTAATAAGAATGTGATTTCCAAAGTTTTATTGACAAACATAAATTATCTTTTTATAATGGTGTCTCATTTTAGCCACTTATTGTTCAGAAGCCATTGTGTGCTCAGCAGTTTTACTCAGTCAATCTCTCTGTTGGTTTTAGAGATCCCTTTGTCAGAATGCAATTTTGCTATACTTCTGATCTGTGCAGAAATTTGCTTTATGTATGGCATGTTAGAAAGATAAATAATGTTACAAGGGTTGTCATGTTTCCGTTTGGAATGAAGATGTGGTGGAGACTGTCATGTCTTTAAGAAATGTGGTTTATCAACACATATTAACTACCTGCGTGCAGATGGAGAGAGTGCAGAACTTACAGCATTCACATCTCAAGAGGGGCTTGTCCTTCACAGCAGCCCAGCACTGCATTCAAAGGCTTTCTATGTGCCACTCTGTGCTTTTGCCCTAGCTTGTCTCCAGCCAGCACTCATGGTGCCTGTCGCTCAGTCTGCCCCACTTCCTGCTTCTCCTTCCCAGAAAACTCCTTTGAAGCAACTCCTCCTCTTCTGTCTGCTCATCCTCATTCTCCCTGCTATTCCAAGCCTAGTTTTAAAAGGTGACAATTTTCCTGTAGTAACCTCAGTTGGCACAGGCACAAGGATTTCCCTTTGGTGGGCCATCAACACCTTTTGCTATGCTTAATGGCTTCTATCCCAGGTGAGACCCTGGCCTGGAAAGGGAACTTAGCCCATAATTTTCCACTGACATGGCATCGTCCCTTAAATACTCAAAAAATCAGCTAAATCCTACCCTTTTATTTTTTCCTAACATTCACGAACTCTAGCATCAGGTAGGTAGCCATGTTGGTCTGACGCAATTGAAATAAAAAATTAAAAAATAGTCCTGTAGCACCTTAGAGACCAACTAAGTTTGTTCTAGGTTTAAGCTTTCATGTGCATGCACATTTCTTCAGATACAAACTCCACTATTTATGGGTGCCCTTGCACCCCAAACCCTGTTCTCCCATATCTGTAACAATAATAATTTGTTTGCATTTTGTGCTCCCCATGAATAAAGTTTTAGGTCTGGCTAGAGAATGGACCCTGGCTTTTGAGGCCTAATGAGAAGAGAGGAGAGCTTCTGTCTTTGTCATGTGGCTGATGTCATTCTACCATGCCTTTGTCTTTTATTTGGCTTGCCTTTTGACCTATTTTTCAGACAACAAAGGCACTCCCACCAATTGCATCCATGCTGTGCTCTTGAAGCTACAGATCAGAGGCTGGCTGTGTCTGTGCAGGTTTTCTGGGTGCTGGACACACAGCCCCTCATAACTTCACTCAGCCCCACGTTAACTTCAGCAGAGTTTACCCCACCTGCCTTCTCCTTTTCTAAGCTAGCTTTTATCCACCTTGTTTTCCCTCATTTATCCTGTCCTCCTCTCTCAGATCCATTACCTTATTTGCTTCTGTCTGCTGCCTCATCTGCCTGCTTGGGAACTTGCTTTGTCCAGTGAATACTCCCCCCATTTAGCAGGGGCAGAGGTCCTTCCCCCTGCTTCCATACCTGCTTTGCCTCATAAACACTTCCTATTTCAGGTTTTGCAATTACGAGTCTTTGTTCTAATGTCATTTTAGGTTACATTGTTTCCCCAATTACGATGCATTTGATCTTAGATTCAACAATGGATCTGTTGTTTGCTAGGTAATCTTTTGAATCAGCAGCGAGGCTCAGCGTCTCCAGACCAAACTACACATTACACGTACTGGTCAGAATGTCTCTTTTCTCTGATGCTTTCTTTCTTAACCAATTGCAAAAGAACTGCTTAAAGCTCCACTTTCTTGCCACTTTCTGCTATTATTCTGCAGCGGAATCAATATTTGTTTCCTAAAGGGGGAAATCACTTGGCATGCGAATGTACATATGACAACTTATTTTTGTATTCTAATTCTAATAAATTATTTTTATTGTTATAGGTTATGAAACATTTTATTGTTATAGGTTACAAAACATCTTAATTAACTTTCTCTGAGATAGCCACTGGGAAACCACCCTGAAGGAATAAATTGGGGTGTGGGGGTGTGTGCTTAGCGCCTTATCCGGTAGCTGTCCTCACCCAACAGAAACACAGCAGAATGTTTATCAATATTTAGCCTTGGTCTGAAATGTCAGTTTATGGAGCTCCTGTAACAATTGTGTCAGGGGACGATTATCTGTTTCCATGTTCCCCGTAAGGATCCCCTCCTCTAAAACCGGATAGTCCAGTATGTTTTTCTGTCTCTTCACCATACTCACAAATGCAGTAATATTATTACCTAGGAAGAAGTTCCACTGAATAGATAGAAGAAGTGTGCATGCACACGAAAGCTCATACCAAGAACTGACTTAGTTGGTCTTTAAGGTGCTACTGGAAGGAAATTTTTTTGTTTTGACTATGGCAGACCAACACGGCTACCTATCTGTAACTGAATAGATAGAGTTACTTTTAAATATAAATGCATAGAATTAGGCTACACATCACTCTTTTTAGCTTCTGAGACAAAACATATTAGGTGAAAATAAATCCCATTGGTTTCGATATAATTTATTTCCAAGAGCTAAGCCTCTTTTGGAAAGGAGTAACCTAGTATTTATACCATCCCCAATGGCATCTTATATATATATGTACTGGGAGGTCAGTGCAGGAGAATCAGAGTGAGTTCTTACATCTAGTAGCTGATTTAGTAAATACGCTGATATGTTTGTTTCTCTGTATGCCAGCATCCCCTATGGTTTTGAAATATTTAAAACATTTTTTTTAAAATCCCCTCTCTCTCCCCTTTCGTCCCTCCCCGCCTCTCTCAAGATGCACACCACATCACATATTACAAATCGAAATATTCAGTAAACTAAACCCACCTTAACATTACACGAAATCTAAGTATACAAACTATTTAAACCAAATATTTGTGGGGTTAAAAACAGGGGTGATATTCTGATTTTGATTTTTGTAGCTGCGTTGCACACCAGGCTGGCAAAGCAATCTTGATAAATGCGCGCGTATTAGTGATCTTATACAGCTGATTGCTGTTATTATTGGTAACGCTCTCACGTTAGTGTTCACACGCGAGTTGATAATAGCACGCCACAATGTTATCTCCCACGGTGGAGTGAGCTAGCTACTGTTTAACGTTTCTGCGACTCTTTCCTGCAGCGTGGGAAGCGACTTTACAGGCCAGAGGGCCACACTCTGCCCCTCTCGGCTAGTCTTCACACGCTGCTACGAAAGTAACGGGGGACTCAAACCCGGTTCCTCCGCTGCAGCGCGGCCGCTCCTTTCCCTTTCCTAGACTGCGGCGCGAGGCGCGCGTTGGAAACCAAGAAGCCAAACTGACGCTGCAAACCATTTGCCAAGCGCAGAGCCCGAGCTCGCGCCCGCCCAGGAAAAAGCCCCACTCGGTGCCTACTGGCTCCTCGGGAGCCTGCATCTGCAGAACACTGTCCATTTGGTTGTAGTCGCTTTGGGTTGCCCTAGGCAAGATAAAGCGACTAGCAAAATTAATAAATAACAATAATTTCCATTGCAACTACCGGTAAGCGGGACGTTTGCAATGCCCGAGTCTGCGCTAGGCCAAGCCGGAGGTGCGGAAGGCGGGCCAATGGAAAGGGATGCCTGGCCCGCGAGGAAACATGGGGAGAAAGTCGGCAGGGAACCTTGATGGAGCCCCTCGGCTCCTTCGAGGCACCTTGCCACAGCCGGCTCCGCGCCAGCCTGGGATCGAGAGCCTCGAGGGCTGCTGCAGCCCTGGCCCGACGGCACCCTCGGTGCTTAGGCTCTGTTGCAGCTCTGTAGTGCCGGCTCCAGGTTCCGGCCGGCCTGGAGAGGCAAACCGGAGGCCTCTCGGACAGAAGCCGCTCTTGGCCCGCGAGAGCTCCCTGCGCAAGGAGACCCGAGCCAGCCAAGGCCGCCGAAGCGCGGGCGCCAAGTTCAGGTGCGTGGGTCCAAGGCGGCCCTCGGGGTCGGAGAGCCGCGCGGGTCTAGTCCGTGGCTGTCTCCCTGGTGGCGCAGGAGACGCGGCAGCCGAGCGGCTCTTATCCCTGTCGGGAAACGCGCCTCCGCGCCGCCCCCAAGTGGCCGGGTGCTCCTCGGGCCGCCTCGACCTCTCTGCGCTCTAGGGGCTGGGAAGTGCCTCGCTTCCAGAAAACGGACGCGGCCCCGAAGCCTGGGGCGCTAGAGACCTGGGCGCAGGGCCGCGCCATGGGCTTTCCTTCCCGTCTGCAGATCTCTCCGCGCTCCCCTCGCGCGAAGAATGCGCCCTGCTGGAGAGGCGGCTAGGCGCCAGGCGACCAGGTGAGGCGAGTGCCTCGGGCTGCCCGATTCACGGGGCAGGAGATGCCCATGTCGCTCTTTCTTCCCCCTTGTTCCTGATGTCCATCTTCCCTCAGGGAGGCGCCCTTCGGGGGTCCGCCGCAGGTGTCCACATGGGCCGCCCGGGCCACCCGTCCGCCTTTCAAGGGCTGCTGCGCCTCTTGGCAGAAAGCTACCAAGGAAGCTTGCTGGAGCTCTGCAGACTCTTGTTGCAGCAGACCGAGGTGTCTCCCCTGGTCACGGGTAGCCTCTGCGTGTGTGTGTGTGTGTGTGTGTGTGTGTGTGAGAGAGAGAGAGAGAGAGAGAGAGAGAGAGAGAGAGAGAGAGAGAGAGAGAGAGAGAGAGAGAGAGAGAGAGAGAGAGAAGGTCCAAATAAGGAATGCAAAGGGGGAGCTTTGCCAGGAGCGCGCAGGCTGCCGTTCGGGTCGTCAGCATCCTTCCGTGGCCGAGGTCGTGATTGGCTGCCCCGTCTGTCCTCTCCCTCCCGGCTGACCAATGGGAGTCCCGGATTCCGGCCTCCTTCCTCTCTCCCGGAGTTGCGGCCAGTGAGTCTCGCTTTCTGCATTTTGATTTGCTCCCCAATTGACCTAAATAACGAGGCTGGCGAGGGCGAGGCATCGAGCCCGGGGCTGCGCGCTCGCTCGCTCGCTCTCCGGCGGGCTCTTCCCGGGCGCTCCCCGGCCGAGCCGCGCGCAGGAATCCGGCTGCCCGCCCGGCGCGTCCCAGAGGGAAGCTCTGCTCGCGGGCCGAGCGCGGGACCGGGGCCGGTTTTGGCGCAGCCCCTGGCGCCTCGGACGGGGGCTTCCCTGCGCGCTGCCCGGGCAGGAAATGAGGGCCGATTGCGCTCGCGGATGAGGACTCCGTCGACGGCGCCTCGCCTGGCCAGCCCGGTGAGCTGAGCGGGCGGCGCCCCTCGCCTTGGCAGCAGCCCGGAGCGCGGCCGCCGCGCTGGCTCTCGCCTCCCCTCGGCGATGCCCGACCAAGCCGCGGAGAGCGCGCCTCCCGCCTCGGCGCCCGCGCGCGTCTCCTCCTTCTTCATCGCCAATTTGCTGGCCGCCAAAGCCCAGGACGAGCAGCGGCCGGACGGCGCCGACGACGAGCGCCAAGCGCGGCGGGCGCGCGGCGGAGGCTTCGCGGGCAGCCATTGTTCGCTCGCCTGCTGCCCGTGCCAGGCTTCCCGCTTCGGGCTGGGGCTGCGCGGCTTCCCGCTCCGGGAGAGCACCGTGGACTGGTACAGAAGAGCGCACGTGGCTTTCATAGGCTGCGCCAGTCCGGAAAGTAAGTGCCCGCCGCCGCCCTCCGGGGTCGCCGCAGCTCCCCTTCCCGGCCCCGGGCCCCCGGCCGCTCCCCAGGCTCAGCGGACGGAGATCACGCCGACCCCTGTTCCCGGGAGTGGGTGTCTCGTCAGATTGCACGAGGGCATTTCTAAGAGGGACAGCCTCGCGGGGAGGGGGCAGGGGTCGTGGAGCTCCCCACGGAAGGAAGCCCAGCCGGGTTCAAGGCTAATGAAGGCGGCTCTTGAAAGCGTATTGAGGACCAAGCAAACCCCCTCGTGATTCCCTAGAGTTGGAGGAAACGCCCCCCCCTTTAAAAATAAAAAATAAACATTTAAAGATAAAGCCCTTTTCTGCCCTGTGCTCCGCTGTTCTGAGAGGGTCGCCGGCCGACCTCTCTCCGCGGGCCCCGCGAAGTGCAACTCCTTCCTGCCTCTTCGTCTGTCCTGGTCGCCCCGTCGACCGCAGGCCCTGGCACTGTCGGTGGGCTAGTCCTATCCTTGGGGTGTCACACGAATTTGCTTAAGACATTATTAAGGCCTCTTGAGAGAGAGAAATAATATTTCTCGCGAAAGATTCGTTTTTACAACCAGGTCTTTCTTTTGGAGACATAAAACGACACTTCTTTTCTGGAAATGGGAAATGTTTTTACAACCTATAGCTCTCCCTCGGATTTACAAATCAGTCCCCATACAAAATCCATTGAAGTTGGAAAGTGTCCCCGGATTCATTGAAAAAAATCTGGTCATTTTAGCACATATACATCCAGTCGTAAGGAGTGCCTCTTCCTTCAGTCCTCCGGCCTAGTCTAAAAGGCGGGCGCCGGCCTGCAGCACCGGAGCGCCTTTCTCGGAAGCAAGTTTTGGAAACAAGAGAAGCGGCTTCCGAGGAAAGCGCTTCGGCTTAGCTTGAAGAGACCACTTTGTCGCCTATTAGCGGGAAGAAACTTGGCTAAATCCAGATGTTTAGCTTTACCTGAGCTGGGCGCTTGGGTGCTTTGTCCCTAAAACAAACACAAACAAAGGCTTTGCTTAACTTCAGGAGGAGAGGTCGAGGATTGCAAAAGGTACTTTGCGCGAGAGGAGACTAAGATTTGGGGTGTGCCACAAGCAACGACGGTATTGGGGAATTTATTTGGCTTTTTGCAGCCTATTTTCTAAAAACACAGACACCTCGACTCATTGTAGTATTTATGTTGGGCCTTGAGGCGTGCAGCCCCATTCCCTGCACTTTAAATTGCTTCGGGGAGCCTCGTGATCTTCAGATCTTGGCGCTTGAATCTTGAAGGCTTCAAGGCGGGCGGGCGGGCGGGCGGGCGGGCGTGTGGGCTGGGGTCTGCCCAAAGAGGCTGGCTGTCTCAGCACTCTGTTAACACAAATTCCTCCTGTAACATAGGAAAGAGGAAAACAAGAATAACGAGGGGGAGAGAAACAGCCACGCCAGTAAGTCCGGTCGTTTTATAGCGTTGCGCGCCTTTGCGAGTCCAGATACCTACGGATACTTAGTTAGGGTTTAGCTGCCGGCACAAATTCGAGGTGAATTAACCGGCAGCACCGTTAGCACTTGAGCAAGGCTTGTTGGAGGGGGATGGACGAAGGTCAGAGCTCAGGATCCTTTCGTTGCAGTCCTTGGCCCGTCCCTGCTTCGCTCACCCTCTCCTCCTCCTTTTTCAGCCAGCGACAGAGACTCTCCGGAGATCCCCGAGGAGGCATCTTCCGGGAAGGAAGCAGCAGCAGCAGGAGGCGGCGGCGGCGGCTGCGAGAAAGTGGCCGCGGAGCTGAGCCCCGGCGCGAAAAGCGAGGACTTGGCGTGCAGCGGCGGTGCCCAGGAAGGCGGTGGCGGCAGTCAGGGCAGCAGCCTGGACGAGGAGCGCGCGGAGGAGTCGGAGGGCGGCGAGGCGCGCGGCGGCGGCGGCGGGCGCAAGAAGAAGACGCGCACCGTCTTCAGCCGGAGCCAGGTCTTCCAGCTGGAGTCCACCTTCGACGTGAAGCGCTACCTGAGCAGCTCGGAGCGGGCCGGCCTGGCCGCCTCGCTGCACCTCACCGAGACGCAGGTGAAGATCTGGTTCCAGAACCGCCGCAACAAGTGGAAGAGGCAGCTGGCGGCCGACCTGGAGGCCGCCAACCTCCCGCACACGGCGGCGCAAAGGATAGTCCGCGTGCCCATTTTGTACCATGAGAACTCGCTGGCGGGCGGCACGCTGGGCTGCTTCCCGCTGCCGCCTCCCGCGCACGCCTCCCCGCCGCTGGTCGCCGTCTCCGGCAGCGTCGCCTACCCGCTGGCGACCTTCCCCGCGGCCTCGGCGCCCTTCCTCCGCTCGCAAGTGACGGGCCTCGTTTGATCCTCGGCCGCCTGGACACCGCTTTCCTTTCTGGGTCCCAAACTACTTGATTGGATGCTTTTGATTGTTTTAAAGGTGCAATAAACTTATATATTTTCCCCGGGCCTAATAATATTTTTTTTTTTCAAAAAGCCAAGCAAAAAGTCTCTACTTGAGCTGTGTTCCTCGGACTTCTCCTGAGCAAGAGCCTGCCACGGTTGCGTCCAGGAATACTGGAGAAAACGCCAACCCGAGTTTGCGGGCTCAAGTCCTAGAGACACTTCTCCTTATACTCCGAAGATCTGCGGACGGGCTTCTCGCGTTTCTTAATGGCGGCAATGTTGTGTAAGAAAAGAATGTAAAGATGTTTACTTCTCCAGCCACAATGACAGGGACCACGGCCTCCTTTCCTTGTCCGCCCCCCGCAGCTCTTCCTTGGATCAAAAGTATAGTTGAAACAGTGAATCTGTCGCATAGTTTATTGCCTTTTCATAGGATGAGGAAGATTGAGGGAAACTGAAGTATTGGCATTCAACAAAATAGTTTTATCACCCTCCCTCAGAAAGCTTTTCATTCGGTATCTTGTTTAGGAAAGGCCTTAGGTGGCCTAACTTGAAATTGATTGTCAATGGGTGTTTTGTAACTTTTTTAAAAAAAAACAAACCTGCAATTAATTGGATGCTAAAGAGATTTGCTTTCCAATTTGCAAATAATTATTGAATTTTGGACCGGTTTTCATGAGGAAAAAAAAAAACTTCAATCTTTTCTTGCTGTAACATTTAAGATATAAAATCCATATTCGGATTTATTTTCTGTCCCTCACACCCCAGAAATCAACATATATGAAGTATGCGCTATAATTATTCAGTTGATTTTAATTTATGGTATAAAATGTTTTTAAATCCTCCTTAATAATTTTCATTCTTCAACCATTTCCCCAAGCGCCCCATTATAATAGTTTATACTTCCCTTGACGTCATGTTATAGCCTAATTCTGTTTGAGCAGCTGAAAACGATCAATTTGCCAAAGCCTTTGATTTCCTTCAGTCATGTTCAAATATGTTTCCTGTGGAAAGCTGGAATGCGCATTCATGTGTCCTGTTCACAACATATTAGAGTAAAACTTCAGTTGATAAGTTGTCTTTAGCGACTGTAATGCGGTATTATATGAAGTATTATGCATGCGTAAACTATGTTTCTTTAACCAACCTTTTTCTCTGCCTAAATATTTATGGAAGCAAGTCCAAGTCACAGTATCAATCCCAGTTTCGTCAGTTTGCTGTAGCAAATCTGATTTGGGGGTGGGGGAAGGAGAAATGAAGAAGGGATTTCGCCAGATAAGTTACTCTGGGATGTACATCAAGCTGTAAACATATGTATTATCGTAGTACACTCAACTATAATTTAGTCTCTTAGCTCGGAGCTATTCCCAGCATAGAGATTGTGGAATATTGAGGGGTTGGGTGCCCTCTTTTTAAAAAGCAAGCAAACTAATTTTTAGTGTTATTTGGAACAAGCTAACCATTTATGATAAGACGAGAACGTTGAAATAGCCGGTGAGGAGGGAACATCCATGACGCCTGTAAAGCTTGAAGGATGTATTTTGTAAACATAAAGCTTTTCCAATTTTTGAAGCCTACTTGCAATTATGAATTAATGACTCTAGGATCAAAATTGGCAGCTAAACACGAAAAAATAGAGGGGGAAACGATTTTTGTTGGTAGTTCGGCTAGTATTTTGAGAAGCGTATTTAGATATTTAAACCAGTTTTTATCTGCATAACAGTAATGCAGTCTTTATATTAAAATGCCCACTTATTTTTATGCAACTAAATCTTAAAGCAGTGTGTCTGTCACGGAACAAGCTACCTTCGCAGAGGGGCTTTGAAATCGTTGTCTGCTGGGGCAAAGCGCAGACTATTCAACGTGTTAAAGATCACATGCTCCAAAGTATTATTATTTATACAACAGGCATATATATTGTCTTGTCCCAGGCTATTAGGATGTGATTCTGCCGTTGTGCGTCGGAGGGTCTTTCATGCCTTCAGCGCTGTGATTACAACACTAGCTGGATCCAAGATGGCTCATTATCCTTCAGATAATTTAGATTGAATATGTTTAAGGTTGCAAGTTTAGGCCTACATGGAAGTAAATCCCATTGAACTATGTAGGATTTACTTCCCAACAAATTCGAGTTTTTTGTTCCAGTTAAAGCCCCCCCCTTGATCCACGTGTTTACAGGTATCCAAGAAAACACAAAAAGTAGCTCCATGACCACCATAATTGGTTTCCCAAAAATCTTTAAGTGTAAAAAGGACACTTCGCGGCACGCATATCAACCCGGGAGGACCCCGCCCCCTTCCCTGGGCGCCCCGGACCTCTTTCTGCTCCTCCCTTGAAAACGCGAGTGCTCGGGGGTTATTCTCCAAAATGTTTTTTAAGGCAACAAACTGGCAGCTAAAAAATGTCTCCTTGCTGCTGCTGCTTCTCTCTCTCTCTCTCTCTTTTTAAAAGGCATTCTGAATATTTCAATAAACAATTGTTCATGTATGCTAATCTTGCAATCTGTGATCGTGGCTTCTCCTTTTTAAAGGCTTCTTAGTAGGAGTTCAAACGAGCTCCCTTTAAGGCGCAGTGCTAAGTGCGGAAAAGCTCCCATTCCGTTCAGTCGGGCTTACTCACAAATTCGTGAGCAGGGGCTCGAACACTTAATTTGGGAACGAGACGCCACGAGTTTATTCCTGGGTAAATATCCTTGGGAACTGGGGGGCCCGAGAGGCTGCCGTTGTCTGCACCGCTTCTCTTCTGCGCCTGGTTCTGAAAGTTTGATTTTGAATTTTTGCCTGGCGAATGCTGGAGGCAGTGGAAGACTCATAACACAGCATCGTGAATTTCACTGCCATTTCGATTTCCAAGAAGAATCAGTTTATATGCGTTAAGCTGCTTCCTCGAAAGTGAGGAAAGAGGTGGAAATAGCATGTCTCCCCGTTTGTTTGTTTTAATTAAAACCTAGTGCAGGAGTCACACAATTAAATTGCAAAATTCAGTGCACTGTCCGTATTTGGAATAATAAAGACATCCGATGGCTTTATAAACTATACAGTATAAGATACAGCAAAGTAATACATAATTATTTTTAGTATAACTTACGGAGAAAAAACAAAAGCATGTCAAAGAAAACTTTAAGTTGCCTATGTACAACTTTATGCTTGGATATAAATGTCTCGTATGTAAGAGGGAAGACTTACTTAGAGTTCACTCTTAATCCTAAAGACAGACACAAATCTATATGTGTTTAATAGGAAGAAAGTCGGATTTGAATCCAGTGACCTTTCCTCTCAAATATGTGTACACAGAATTGCATCTGGGGAAGTGACAAATCGTGTAGGTAAAGTGCTTTGAATACTAAACAAGAGAAGAAGAGTTGCATAGATATAAAATTATTAACTACTATTGCTATTGCGTAAATACGACGGATTTCGATGGAAAGTATTAAGCAAAGATAAAACCCTCGACAGTTGTAAGTCTCTGTGATCTTGGCAGGACTTGCTTCTAAGAAGGCCTGCACAGGATTGCATAGCCAAGTAAAGCCGCCTCTTAGAGGGACTATGCTATTACACACCCAAATCCCGCGCGTTGGGGCGTCCTCAAAGGGAATCGCTGCTGCAACAACTCGTACTGAGGCCCAGGAGCTCCCGGAGCTCCTCCCACTTGCGTGAAAATCTCTGCTTAGGTTTCGGGCCCAAACTACCAGGGAACCCATAGACACAAATGCGGAACCATTAAATAAGTGCGCCTCAGCAGGATCCTTATCCCTTTCTCCCACTGATCCGCTTGTCTTGCCACCCCTGGCAAGGGATGAGGCCACCTCGCCCGCTCTGCCTCAATAGGTGGCTGCAGCGCTCAGCTGCGGAGGGCAAGGAAGTGGCTGGAGTCTGGGCTGTCCCTCTTCTACGAATATGGACCAGGAGCACCGGCGAAGGTCCCTACTGGAAGGTAAATTATTGGGCAAAGAAAAACGTGCATGAATCTTGAGAGTGGAAGGGACTTGAAAGGTAGGCGCCGAAGAAGCATTGCTATTTACAGGGCGGCACTGTTGCTTCCGGAGATGGACTCAGGCAAATTGTCACGGAGGCAAGTTAAGATTAATTAGGATGAAGATGTGGGGTGGCGTTGCGTCTCCCTAACCCTCACCTCCTACAAAGCTCGGCGTCAGAGAAAGAAGCAAGCAGTTCAAGCCTTTTCCTGCGTCCTGGGAGCCAGAGCCCACTGAACGGGTTTGCAGGTGTTTAATAGTGTCGCCAAATTTAGCCATAAACACTGGAACAACTAACCTCCCAACCTTAGGAAGACATTTTGTGTGTGGAAAAAACCCATTAAGGGTGTTCCCTCCCTCCTTGATTACTCCTCTGAGTAATGTTTCCTCTCCTGAGTAAAGGATACTTCCGCCCTTGAGCATGTCTAGTTCTCACTAAAGGGACACTGAGGTCCAGCTCCGAGGGCCTTCTGGCGGATCCCTCACTGCAAGAAGTGAAGTTACAGGGAACCAGGCACAGGGTCTTCTTGGCAGTGGCGCCCGCCCTGTGGAACGCCCTTCCACCAGAAGTTTTTAATGCTTGATTTTGTATTGTGTTTTTGTATGTGTAGGAAGCCGCCTAGAGTGGCTGGGTGGGGTATAAATAATAACATTATAATTTTTATGAAACGGCTGCCCGCGCAGGCTGCTCGGAAGGAAGTGCTCAGTGGGGTGAAGGAAGCTCTCCTCAAGGAAGGGCCCGTCCATTGCAGGTAAACCTGTGCCAAGACCAGCTGCAGCTTGCGCACAGTCCAGTGACTAGTTGACTCGGCTGGGATCCCGCTTCTAGGCGCACGAGGCCTCTGCCTAGCTAGACTTGCGCTATTGATTCCCACGTGGAGCGTCGGTCATTTGAAGCACATTCCGTTGAAATAAAGTGCAATTCGATTTTTTATTCTATTTATTGCGTTCATATCCCACCTTTTTCTCTAGGGAGCTCAAGATGGTGTACATGGTACTTCCCCTCCTAGTTTAAATCACCACAACAACCCTGTGAGGTAGGTCGGGCGGAGAGACAGTGACGGGTCCAGTGAACACCTTGGCTGAAGGGGGACTTTGAAGCCTGGTCTTCCAGGTCTTAGCCCGACACTCTAACCACTACGCCACACTGCAAACTCTGCTACTACCAGAGTCCCCCACGGAGAAGCACTGCATGTTTGTCTCTCCCATTTGTAGCCCCCTTCCCGGTAAAGACCGCCGCCCCCAAGTGGCTCACGTGAAGGTATCTAATGGCGCTTTCTTTCTTTCTTTCTTTCTTTCTTTCTTTCTTTCTTTCTTTCTTTCTTTCTTTCTTTCTTTCCCTAGAAAGTTAAAAGCCAGCCAACCATTCAGCTGGTAACCGGCTTCTACTGCTGCAGCCAAGTGCCGAGAGAGGGGCGATTGCTCAAGCCTGCCCTTCCGTTTCCGCCCTTTGCCCCCCAAAAAGAGCATGTGCTGGTGCAATAATAATAATAATAATAATAATAATAATAATAATAATAATAATAATAATAATAATAATTTATGCCGCCCTATACCCGGAGGTCTCAGGGCGGTTACAAACATAAAATCACAATATAAAAACACAAGAAGTATAATAAAAACAAACAAACAACAACAACAACCAATAAGCCCCACTCCCCATGGAAATGGTTCTTTTTCATCATCAATTTGGGGTCAAATGGCTTACAGAGGAAGAGCACCTGAGCCAACTTGTTCCCAATTGAACGTATTGAGATTCCAGCTTTACGAGGTCCGGTGGTGACCGAACAACGCAGCCCACAGCAAGTGTCCGTGTCATCTTCGGGATTCGCTTTTGAAATCCGAATAGGACGTGAGCTGAGTCATATTGGACAAGTTATTGATGCGAAGGCCAGTAGCCAGCTCCAAAAACCAGTTCGGAGAGGGTGGACTTCTTGTCCCCAGACTGGTGTTCTGGAGCACGTGCTCAGCACAACAATGGCGCAGAGTAGTGGATATATTCTGATTGGTGGGGGGCGGCTTGTTGAGATTCCAGCATTGCAAGGGGTTGGAATAGATGACCCTCGAGGTCCCTTTCCAATTCTACAATTCGATGATTCTTTTCGTTGTTCTGCCATACTTCCTCCAGTACTACTATCTTAGGCTGAGGGGCTACAGCAGGGGTCAGCAAAGTTTTTCAGCAGGGGGCCGGTCCCAGTGGCGTAGCGTGGGGGGTGCAGGGGGGGGGGAGCCAGCCGCACCGGGCGCAACATGGGGGGGGGGGCGCTCGCACTCGTAGTGCTAAAATCCACAGGTTAGGGGGCGCAAATTACTTGCCTTGCCCCGGGTGCTGACAACCCACGCTACACCACTGGCCGGTCCACTGTCCCTCAGACCTTCTGAGGGGCCAGACTATAGGGTGTTTTTTTTTGGGGGGGGGTATGAACGAATTCCTATGCCGCACAAATAACCCAGAGATGCATTTTAAATAAAAGGACACATTCAACTCATGTAAAAACACGCAGATTCCTGGACCCTCCGTGGGCCGGATTTAGAAGGCGATTGGGCCTTAGTTTGCTTACCCATGGGCTACAGCATACACACACTCACAACATTGTGGCACGAAAAGTCACGGGATTTCAGCTGGAAGTTACCGTCTTATCAGAAATGAAGCCGAGCGACTGCCTGGAAGGCTTTGCAAGGCCAAACAGTATCGAAGGTGGCATTGGTATGCCTGCGCCGACAGCGTTAGGATCACAAATATCACTAGTTACAGGTAGGTAGCCGTGTTGGTCTGCCGTAGTCGAAACAAAATAATCCCCCCCCCCTTCCAGTAGCACCTTAGAGACCAACTAAGTTTGTTACTGGTATGAGCTTTCGTGTGCATGCACACTTATCTGAAAGCTCGTGTGCATGCACACGAAAGCTCATACCAATAACGAATTTAGTTGGTCTCTAAGGTGCTACTGGAAGGAATTTTTTTGTTTGTTTGTTTGTTAAAAATATCACTGAATGCGCAGCTAAAAGAAGTCTGGAGTCACGCAGGGGAGGCAGGATTTCTTCCTTGTATGGGAGCTGATTTGGGGCTCTGTAGTCCATCACCCTCTCCTTTTTTCCTAAGGCCTTGCTACCCTGAACACGCAGATCTTGTCTGATCACCCTCTACTTTTGAACGCAGAGCCTATTTATTTGCGTTTGATATTTTGGACTTTATGTGCTGCCGCTCAGACCAGGGCTGATACAGATGGAGGCGTTGGGAGTAGGTAGAATGGGGGCAGCTTTGCACCCCCGGATGCGAAACTCAGCAGTAAAACACACAGAGACGCACACAGACACACAGAAACTCCTCCACCCTTAAAGGCTGCCCTCCTGAACTCGGGCCAGTTCATTGCCGTCCACTTCAGTAAGATTTGAGCCTCCTTTCTCCGCGCAGCATTTCAGCCAATTTACTCCGGCTTCCCGACTTGCAGGGAACTTAACTGGGTTTCCTTCTTGCCCCTTTTAAGTGAACGTGTTTGAGTGATGGGACGGAGAGGCATTTGGGTTGAAGCAACGCCACTCTCGACCTGTTAAGCGCAGGAAGGTGCCATATACGTATATTTGGTCAAGATGCAGCCGTGTGGCCTTCCTCAGGCAATAATAATAATAATAATAATAATAATAATAATAATAATAATAATTTTATTTATATCCCGCCCTCCCCAGCCGAAGCCGGGCTCAGAGCAGCTAACAACAGTTAGCCATTCCTCTCCAAGCAGGTTTTCACCAACAGCCTAAGCTTCTGTGGCCCCTGAACATGCACAGTTCTCCCTCCCCATTGGGCGCCTTTCAGTGTGCGCCTCCAAAAGCCGGGGCAAGTGCTGTTGGACTTCGATTCCCATCAGCCTCAGCCAGCATGGCCAACGGTAATGGATGATGGGAGTCGTAGTCCGACAAAATCCGGAGGCCAGTTGGCTACGCGTGCATTTTATTACTTCCGCCGGTGCCGCCTTTTCTCCATCAGCATCCACATTCGGAGAAAGAATTGCTATTTGTCTAGGTCTCCGATAGGTAAACGTTACTATCCGCTTTGACCTCAGGGCTCTCTTTACGCCACTAAAGGAGGCTGGTACTAACCGAATTACATCGAGTTACTGTGGGTCTAGTCTTTAGCGGTGCGGTGGTAGCGCTGCAAAAATTACCTGGCCATTTCTTTTTGGATAACGTTTGCTTTCTTTAAAAACAAGACTATGTTGGGAGAGGGAGACCTTCTAGCGCCCTCCGCCCAAACTGGATTCATATCCAAAGTCACACAGTTTCAGGTGCAGGATTTACAAACCTCACTCATGAATGCGTAATATGTCTGGGATGTCGAAGACGAATCGTGTTCATTATTACATATTTTGTTGTTGCAGGTATATCCCACCTTTTCCTGCAAAGAGCTCAAGGTGGGGTACACGGTCCTCCCTTTCCTCGTTTAATCCCCCACAATAACCCTGTGAGGGAGGTCAGGCTGAGAGGCAGCGACTGAGTGGGGCTCTGAAGCAGGATCTTACAGGTCCGACACTTTCACCACTACACCACGTGGGCTTAGGTTTCAGTTTATACAAGAACCAAACCCAAACTTGTTTTCAAAACACTTTGTCCGCAATACCGTACACATAGGCGTTGCTGCAATCCCACTGGAGACAATAAGAATGGAGTCAACAGTGCGCAATGAAGGCGGCTGATTCTCCGCGTCTCCATGCTAAGCAGACTGTGCGGAGCAAGGCAAGTTACACACGCCTTAATCTCGATGCCTTGCTAGGGTTGGTCCTTTTTGCCCACTGGAAACCAGGCAGGTCGGTGGGTGCGCGCGCGCGCCTCTGGGTCGGTTTGTGAAGTCGCTCTGCGACTGTATTCTAAAGCTTCCCTTTCCAAAGAAGCGCGTCAGCCTCCGCCACAATTGATGCCCCAGGTTGGAAGATGCGCGTCCATCCCATCCAGACTCAGTTATCTTTCACGGGATGTCAGCAACTCTAATATAAACCGAGGAGAGTCTCGCGGCACCTGAAAGACTACGGAATTTATCACGGCACGAACTTCTCTCGTTCTTGTTGCTTTTGCTGCACGGAAATAGCTTGGCTGGGAACTGTTCTCCTCTAAGCCCGCTCGCTGGCCAGACTCTGACCTGCTTTCAGCCTCTTCCCGTTTCACCGAGGATCTTCTCTGAAACTCTGGCAGGGCTTATCTGCAGCCGGAGCCCTAGCTACTCAGTGGCTGATTCCAAGGAGCCTCCTCGTCGCCAGGCCGCCGGAGCCGAGAGGCCTCCCAAGCGCAGGGCTGCCGCTTCTCTTGGGTCCCTCCAGGCGCGCGCTTGTCCCTGGTAAGGAGCGCGGCTGCCCCACACAGCGCAGGCGCCTCTGCCCCAGCCCCACATCCCAGGCGGGCCCTTCCCAGGGATCAGGGACCGGCCGATTATTGCTTTGGCGCTGGAAGGCGCGATCTCGCAGCAAGGGGAAAAGGGAAGCTGCTCCCGCCTCGGGGCTCTCCGGGAAGCGAAGACCGGCCCTCCTGTCCCGGGAGATTCGCTGTCCCACGGAAGCCGGCGGGGGGCGCCTCGGACCGCGTCCCTCGGCCCAAACCCCGCCGCGCGTCTGGCTTGCGCAACTGTGGCGCATCTCCGGAAGGCTAGCGCAGAACAGCCCTCTGCCCAAGGGCGTCTTGGCTCGCTGGCTGGATCCTGCAACCAACACCTGAGCGGGTGCTGCTCCAGAGGTCAGGGGCGTCTTATCCAAGGATCGCTCAACTGTGACCTGAACGTTCCTTCTTCCACCACGAGCCCCCCTTCCCCTTCCTAACCTGAGGATCGGGGGCCAAATACGACCCTGCCTCAGGCGGAGATCCCGTACGGCTCGCCTCCCCCTGCCTCAGGCCTCCTTCTCTGGTGGGGAGACGGGAGGGACGGCGGCCGAGCCTCGCCTTTCCTTCAAGCTGCCGTCGAGGCCTCCAGGATGTCATACTTTGAACAGCACCGGACACTTTTTCTTTTTAAAAACAAGCGCGCGGTGTTGAGCAACGTGTTAGAGCGCAAACGAGGCCAGCCAAACGGGCCGCTGGCGCAAGGAAGCCGGATCCGTTTCCTTTCCCTCGGGTCGCCTGGTCGGATCCGAGCACGAGGGTTCCGGGGGTTCCGGAGCTGCAGCTCCCTGCCCCCCCCCCCCGCGATCCCCGCCCCTTCCTCTCGCCCTCTCGGCCGCCAACCCAATCGTCAGCGCCTGGCAGCTGTCCCTCCCGGTCGCCGTCCGAGATCCCGCTCCGCTGCTGGGAAAGCCTCGCCGCCGACGGATAGTGCAGCCCGGAGGCGGCTTTGGAGTCCAAGGCTTCGGGGACCCGCAGAGCTCCTGGCAGGGAGCCATCAGCTGAGCTGCATCCCCGGCCGCGGCTGCCCTTAGCCACCAACAATATCCCGGAGCGAAGCTCGGCCGGGAGCGCTTCCCCCAGCAGGCCGGAGAGGACGCGAGGGAGCGCGCCGGCCCTGCAGGGACAGAGGCAGCCTGGAAGGGGAGCTCCGGTGCCTCGGGGGACCGAGGAGGAGCCGGGCGGGGGCCGGAGGGCTCTTCCGCCATAGCCGAGAGAGAGAGGGAGAGAGTCCGTCAGGTGGGACCCTGCGCGCTAGCTCGGGGATGGGAAAGGTTCGGGGTTTGGAAAGGGGCGCGTTCGTTCCAAACCATACTGGGGGGACTGGGAGCGAGGGAGGGAGGGGTTGCTGGGGTAGGCAGGCCTTACAAGGGAAGGGAAGCGCTTCGCTTCCAGTGCCTGCGCCCCATGCTGCAGGGGAGGCGCTTTCCATGCCAGGCTCACGCCTGAAGCCCTGCAGGACCGATGCTAGTCCGGGTAGGCAAGACCCTATCCTGCGCCTGTGGTCCTGAAGCGCCAGACTTTCCCCTTTGACTTGTGGTCGGGTCGCCGCGCTCACTCTGCCGCGTTTTGGAAAGGTGGGCTCGAGTGATGCCTTCTTCTGTGCCCCCACTCGAGGCCGAGGACATCTGCAGCCGCGCCCTGGAGCCCTCCCCGCGAGAACTGGCCTGGAGCTGCGGTCACGCGCCGACGGAGGCCTCCAGGAAGGAGATCCACCAGCCAGATCCTCCAGCTGGAGGCCTCCTCGGACGCCCAGTGCCGCCTGAGATGGCAGCTCAGCCAAACCAAGGGGAAGATCTGCTTCCAGAATCCCCGAAACCAGCTCCAGAGTGTTGGGATATCCAGACAGGGCAGTCAAGTCCAACATTTCCTCTTTGCTAGACTGGACACTGGAGGAATGTGGCTCCAACAGGGAGGACTTCCTGTCAAATAATATCTCACTGCCCAAATTAGAAGTATTGGGGTAGGCAAAAATGACTCCCCACAATGCCCTCCCTTTCTTCCTCCATCCATACTTCTCTATTTAATCTAACCAAGGAGATCTACACACCAAAGCACCCTCCCACCTTCAAGTCACATGCTGGATCTGGAGCTGGCATACTGGCCAATTCAAGCCTCAGCTGATCCTGGGCTTCATTCTTATAGGTGTTGGGCCCTGTGTGTTTTTGGCTAATTTGGCTTCCCAAACTTGTATTGGTGTAAGGATGCAGCCTGAGTGCCAATGCCCTTTCCTTGACTGCTTCCTTGGATCTTGATTTGAGCCTGACTTGTGACTGCACACCTACCTCTGGTCTATCTGGTCCTTGCCTGCAGCTCTGGAATGCAAGGCCGGCATCTGGGGCCCAAACAACTGCTTCTGGCTCACCTGAATTGATGGGTGGCTCCTCTCCGTCACAAAACTGACTTCCTGGAGTGCCGGCACTGTTGTTATTTCTGAAAAGAAGGAGCAGAGCAGGACTGAGCCAAGCTGGCTATCGGTGGCAGAATGGACAGCAGTTCCTCACACTCATTTGTGGCACTTTTGAACACGAAGAACATAGGGGCATTCAAAGAAAGATTGTGCTGCCTTGTCATGTTACAATTTAGTGGTCCAGACTAAAGGGGAGTCTGAGAGCTGGGCTGGTGGCATGACTGGAGAAAGTGGCCCTCCCCACCACTTTTCATGGGGGAGGGGAGAGAAAAAATGTTTTTGTTTGTTTGTTTAAATAGAGCTGGTGGAGGTAAGCGGAGGAGGAAATTACTATGGCAAAATTTGAGGGAAATTAATTTTTGGAAAGGAAATAAATGTTTGTAATGGGATAAATTCCTTGGAGAGTTTGAGCGCCTAAAGGCAAGACTGAAGGGAGGCCAGGGAGAACGAAGAGGACATTGGCCCTATGCAGACACTACTTTTGGATAGGGCAGACCCCCATGGGACCCCATTTTTAGACCTCGTTTCACTTTGGTAAAATGAATGTTGCCGCAGCAAATGTGAAAGAGACAAGAGCCACTTGGCTTTGCAGCTTAGCCCCTCGACTCTTTCTGGTACACAGTTTGCTGGCTTGCTGAGCTAGCCACTGGCCCCCATCTAGTCCAGCGTTCTGTTTCCAGCTGTGCGCAGTTCTTTGGGCAGCTGGCAAGCGGAGTTTGTTGCCTACAATGTTAGTCTTTTGAAGCAAAAGCAACAGAGTCTTGCAGCAACCTGCAAGAGTTACACCTTTATTATGGCCGATGCTTTCCTGGACAACATTCAGTGTGACAAAGTGGTTAGAGTGTAAGACTAGGACCTGGGAGACCAGAGTTCAAATCCTCACTTGGCCACAAAATTCGCTGGGTAACCTTGGCCAGTTGCTACCTCCTGGGCTAACCTAAATCATGCAGTTCTTGTGGGGATTAAATGAGGGGTGCGTGTGGACAATGTAAGGCACCCTGAGCTCCTTGAAGAAAAAAGTGGGATATAAATGCAATGTATAAAGAATAAAATAACAAATAATCAGATGCAGGAAGTCAAATGTTCCAGTTGTCTCCAGCACCAGGTATACAGGGATACATTGAACACGGAAGTTCCATGTACCTATTATGGCTGAGAAGAGGGGCTTCCATGAGCAGAGCAAACTACTGCTAGAGAGGACACAGGCACTGCTGGTGTGTTTCTGCAGCAGGTGGGAGGAGCCTGGATGGGCGGAGTTTAGGGAACATGCAGTGGGAGTGGCTTGGCAAGGTGAATGGGGACGGATGGTGGTCTCACTTTCCAGATACCTCAACCACTTCTGGGTATCAATTTCTTTCTCTTTAAATCTTTAACATTCTTATTAAAGAAGAGGCTGCATCCTAATGTTTTAATGTTATATCTTAATCTTTTAAATTGTATTTTAATCAACTTGTTTTTATTATTGGGTGTTAGCCACCCTGAGCCCGGTCTTGGCTGGGGAGGGCGGGCGATAAATAAAAAATTATTATTATTATTATTATTATTATTATTATTATTATTAATTCAAGCGCAACATACAGTAGCTATCAATTATATCTGCATGTACAGTAGTACCTCGGGTTAAGAACGTAATTTGTTCTGGAGGTCCATTCTTAACCTGAAACTGTTCTTAACTTGCAGTACCACTTTAGCTAATGGGGCCTCCTGCTGCCGCCGCACGATTTCTGTTCTCATCCTGAAGCAAAGTTCTTAACCTGAGGTACTATTTCTGGGTTAGCGGAGTCTGTAACCTGAAGCATCTGTAACCTGAAGCGTCTGTAACCCGAGGTACCACTGTATACTTTTTCCAAGAAAAATAAAATAAACCTTTTTGAAAAATTGCATTACGGGAGTCATTGTGTGGTATGCCTGCTGAACTGAGAGAGGTACTGCTCCGTTACTATTTAAGAGAGAAACCAATCAGAAGGAGCCCTGATTCAGCCAAACTGCCAGACTCCCACAATACTTTTGCATTAGCCCTCCCATCTATTGCCTGAGCTTGCTGAATATTTCCCTAGCAAACTTCATTGTCCATCCTTCTGACCACCATGTAGCAGAATGCCTTGTTTACCATGGAAGCTAATGAGACCAGAGTAAGCTGCCCTCTTACGTTGTTGAGGCTAAAGTGGTCAGCGGGTGAAGGCCCCTGTTGCAAAGGTTTCCTTGTGTTGGTTCCCTGTTCACATTATCATCCGGAGGTCAATTCAGGTGAGCAAGAACACCAACACCACAACAACAGCTGTTATAAAGTGAAAGTTAACACTGTCAGAGCAGGATTAGGTCCTGGGCACTGCAGCCCCGTGGGTGCCAGACTGGCGCCCCCAGCCCCATATGCAGCATGAAACAGGCATGAACTGGTGTCTGAATGGTGGCACAAAATTTGTTGGTCCTAACTGGGGGAGGGAGAGAGGAAAAGGCCTGTCATTCACAAATAGAGAAGTTATCTTCATGGACTAAAGTTCACGGGCTCCCCTTGCTGCAAACTGAGGACTTGCATCTCCTGTGTAGAAGAGACACTGCAAATTAAACTGGTTGCGTTAGTTTCTGGTTGTGTATTCTGCATTCTGAAACCTTGCAGATTTATTCTGCAGTCATTATGACGCATCCACTAGCTTCCTTGATTTCAGAAACACAGGATTCAACACCACATACAGTCTAATATTTGAATCAACATGGACTTTAGGAAATGATGCAAAATGACTCCAAGTCATTGTGTCCCCTCTTCTCCGGAAATCTAGTCAATGAGGACAGATTACTGGCCAAAGAATTATGAATGGACGTTTTCGCATAAAGCCACTGGATTTGTCATTTACTGGCCTACCAAAGGGGCAAAGGGCAAGAAATATACATTGTCTGTTCGTGTTACAATTGATGGATGAACTTCTTTTGTTTTGCAGTATTACTTTAAGCAGGTAAGAAAGTTTATTGTAATGAAAACCTCTTTCAGCTGTATAAAACTGAGCTCCCACTTCCTACATTTTTAGTAAAAGCCTTTTATTATTATTATTTAAGCCTCAAACAGAAGTTCTCCAACAAAGACAGGAGATAAATATATCAATATAATGTGGATGCAAGCAAGTATATTTTATGCCAGCAAAATCTTTGAGAGTGAGAAGGTATCTTCTGGTAATTCAATTCAATTGTATTCCTTATTAAGTTATTTGTACCTCTAGCTTAAAGAACTGCAACAATTTTTGACAAGATCCAAAGTTTTGTCAGTTGTTAGGAATTAATTGAAAAAATTACTGGAGCAGAGCAGTCATTTCAAAGGGACTGACCCCGAACCAATTAGAATTTTGTAACAATTGACCATTCACCACAAAACAGTTGTCATGAGCTTTGGCCTCTAAAGTGTGTGTTGGGGGAGGGGAAAAAGAGATTAAAGTAACTAAGTTTGGTTTCCTAACTAAAATAGTATTAGCTAAATTATCAAACAGCCATGAGTTTTAAATGCTATGTTAAACATGCAGGAGGTTTGTGAAAGAGCACAATATATTGCGCTATCATTGGTTCCTGTGGCACACAATATAGGTTACCAGTGAAAAAACAGGTCAGACAGAGGGACGTTCTTTATCAAATTGCTGTTGACAGCCCAAACAAGAGATTGAAGAATACAACAAAAAGGTTCTTTCATGTAAATACAGCAAAGCTTATAATTGGTTGTTATTTCTTCCTTCCTTTCCTCCTTCTCAGCAGAAAAATGTCCTAGAGCACTTTCTTGAACACCAGCAACCCAAAACAATAATGTATGTTCAGAAATTGAGTCTTCTTTTGAGCCTTTACATTTAGTGTTTGATCGTTGTGGAGGGGAAATGTGATTTGATTCTTGCATGTGTTTATTAGAGAGTGGTACTATGCCTCTTCTTAAGTTTAATAATCTTGCAAAAGTTCATTTGTCCCAGATGTTACAGATATTATTTTCTCTTGGTATTGTACATGGTATTAATATTTTATACCAAATATTTTCTTGTCATGTTCAAATTCCAGTAGTGCACAGACACATATCCATATACCTTTTCCCCATAATCTTTATTGGTTTTTTTCATCATACAATGCAATAAAAAACAAACTAATCTAAATAAAACAAAAACAGAGAAAGAAAAAGGAGAAGAAACACAGTCCTTTCTCAAAGGTAGATCTTAATACTTTTCTCACACTGAAGGGGGTGGACCTTCCCAGCTCTCACCTGGGAGCTTCTTTTTCTTCTCCCATTCTCCCACTCTGGGAGATCTTCCCTTCCTTGTCTCTCACACAGGGTTCTTCACCTACCATCCATCACGTTGGTTGAGTCTTGGTTGACCACAAACTTGACATGAGCCAACAGTGTGACGCGGCAGCTAAAAAAGCCAATGCAATTCTGGGCTGCATCAATAGGAGTATAGCATCTAGATTAAGGGAAGTAATAGTGCCACTGTATTCTGCTCTGGTCAGACCTCACCTGGAGTACTGTGTCCAGTTCTGGGCACCACAGTCCAAGAAGGACACTGACAAACTGGAACGTGTCCAGAGGAGGGCAACCAAAATGGTCAAAGCTTGGAAACGATGCCTTATGAGGAACGGCTAAGGGAGCTGGGCATGTTTAGCCTGGAGAAGAGGAGGTTAAGGGGTGATATGATAGCCATGTTCAAATATATAAAAGGATGTCACATAGAGGAGGGAGAAAGGTTGTTTTCTGCTGCTCCAGAGAAGCGGACACGGAGCAATGGATCCAAACTACAAGAAAGAAGATTCCACCTAAACATTAGGAAGAACTTCCTGACAGTAAGAGCTGTTTGACAGTGGAATTTGCTGCCAAGGAGTGTGGTGGAGTCTCCTTCTTTGGAGGTCTTTAAGCAGAGGCTTGACAACCATATGTCAGGAGTGCTCTGATGGTGTTTCCTGCTTGGCAGGGGGTTGGACTCGATCGCCCTTGTGGTCTCTTCCAACTCTATGATTCTATGATTCTATGATTCTACGTTAATGTGTGTACAATCCCCTCAGTACCCCAGAGTTGTTGTTGTTTAATCATTTAGTTGTGTCCGACTCTTCGTGACCCCATGGACCACAGCATGCTAGGCATTCCTGTCTTCCACCTCCTCCCGCAGTTTGGTCAAACGCATATTGGTAGCTTCGAGAACACTGTCCAACCATCTTGTCCTCTGTTGTCCCCTTCTACTTGTGCCCTCCATCTTTCCCAACATCAGGGTCTGTTCCAGGGAGTCTTCTCTTCTCATGAGGAGGCCCAAGTATTGGAGCCTCAGTTTCAGGATCTGTCCTTCCAGTGAGCACTCAGGGCTGATTTCCTGGAGGACACCAAAAAGAACAGAACAAAAGCAAAGCAAGGAAAAAAGAAGAAAAAGAAGCAGGAAGATAAAAACCACAAAAGAATGAAAAAAGAAAAGAAATAAAAAGGACTTGCAATTCTCCATCTGTCAGTCATATATATAAAGATTATTCAGGGTGGTATCCAGGTGTTCCTCCTTCTAGGCAATATTTTCCCCATCTTCAGATCCATACATCTCAACTTCATTCATTTCCCCTCCCACACAAAATGCCTAAAAGGGGTTCTCCAATTATTATTATAAATAAATGTCAAAAATAGTCTTTCTCCAGTCCAGCACAACAACTTTAATTTCTATGTTGAAAAACAATAAACCCTTCGTCTTATTTCACACAGGAGTCTCTCCACCAAGGTCACATATTCAAACAGTAATTTACTTATTGTATATTAATCAGTTCACACCCAGTTCCATATCTTCCAATCCCATCTCCTGTTGGCCATGATTTTTCATTCCAGTTTAGGGGGGAAAGTTCCTTCCATTTCCGTTCTTCCATTCTTTTTCCAGGAGAATCACCAGAGGTTAGTAGTTCCCACTCTGCATTCACTCCAAATTGTACACAGCAGTGGTGTAACATTGAGGCGGGGGGCAGGGAGGCCATGGCCCTGGGTGCAAAATGCTGAGGGGGTGCAACAAGGCATCAGCTTCTGTGGTGATCCCTGCCCCAGTGAAGACAGCAGAGTTGTCCATGGGGGGGGGGGGCTGTTGCCACTGCAGCCTAGGCACATCCTGGTGGGCCCCGTCCTGTGCTGCCCATCCTTTCCTACCTGCCTGCTGCTGGGGTCTGTGGGCCCTGGAGCCCATCCTGGCCTCACTGCTGCATCCCCAGCAGAGGCCGGTAAACACAGATGCTGTGCACAGGCCTGGCAGAGGGCTCTGTCCATCTTCCTTGTGTTCCTGAGGGTGCATTTCTGAGGCTGGGCTGCCCTTCAGTCTCCAGGCTGGGTCACATCAAGGCTGGCTTCCTCACTAAATGGCCCCCTGGCCAGTGCTTGTTCACTTCTCGCTGGGCACACCATGCTTCTGGATGGTGGTGGGAGAAGCCAAGTTGAGGATGAGGGATTCAGGGAAGGGGCTACCCCAGCACAGCTTTTTGTTTTGCTTTTAGCATTTATGTCTCTTCTTCAGCAAGCAGTCAGCTGGTAGATTGGCAGACAGATCAGCTCAGTCATAATTTATAACAGCCTGAAAAGGAATTAAAGAAAGGGAGGTTTTGTTGACCTTGTGGTCTGACCCTCAGCACGATTGTGTGGTGTCTGGGCATGAATGAAGTGCCTTGCTTTAGGTCACTCACCCCCATCTGGGTCCCTTGAAACTTCTCTGTCTCCTGGCATGGAAAGCAGGCTTTTCAGAGCATCAGAGGTTGATCCCCTGTTCTCTCCATTTTCTCAGAGAGAATGTGATAACCAAGATTTATGGTTTGGCTATCATTAATACCACATAATTATCTCTGCCGACAGATTGTCAACAAGAAACATCTAGTCTGCCATCTTCCTCCCTCGGAAGTCCTATGCATATCCATATACTATACTCAACAGGACACATACATATTATTGTCATTTTAACAGAAACCCTAAGAATGGCTTTACAAATCCTCACACAGGAATATGTGTGAACACCCTGCAAGCAAATCTGGATGAATGCAGGATAAATGCTTATTGTTATATAACTGCCCTATAACAAAATCAGTATGAATGTTCAGTGAAGACCAGATATAATCTACTCAGTGTGTAAGCTTTATGCAAGCAAGTCAGGATGAATGCTAAATAAACTGGTTATCTGTTTGGGGGGAATATTTGAGAGAAGGGCTTGGATCACTCAGACATATCAGATCCCTCAGACACAAACTCTTTTGGAGCAATGGCATCACAGCAGGTGACCCTTGGGAGCAGTCATTTTTTATTTTTAAAACATAAACAGTTGTCATTATTATTTTAAACGATAATAATACGATAAATGTTGGGTACTCTTTGGGGTCAGATGGCCATGGGTTAGCAATCTCTGGTTCACAGTCTTCATAAGAGGCAGTTAGGTTCAGGAATATAGCTAAAGCTTGTTAGACAGTTTCAAGAAACTGAATGCACTGTGTTTTGCCTCCAACTCTTTCCCTAAGATAATTCCCTCCAGGAATTAGCCTCAGCACCTGTTTTCAGTGAAGAGTTCAGATCAGCACTGGCTTTAGGGTGGTGTGGGTGGTTCCACTGCGCAGGGCACCAAGCCAAGGAAAGAAGATCCATTTGTGGGTGCCGAATTTTGGCCTCACAAAGGGTACCACATTATGAAAGGTAACCAAAGTCCACCCCTGCTCAGACCCAGAGCATGTGAAAAACTGAATCTGTGCATAGTTATTATTCCTTCATCCATAGCTAGTACCACCATTCTTCTAGAAGCAGAAGGCAGGCAGACTTCAGGCTCTGGCACCACATTCTGAGCACCAGTCCAGGGAGAAAGTTTGAAGAGAAGAAGAAATAGGAACGTGCTCCCATGTCCCACTACTCTAAGTTAAAGAGGATGTAGCTGGACCACACTGAGGTCAGGAACGAGAAGCTGTAGCTACCCAAGTCTGTTGCACTGGTGTGCTAGCAATTTCTTAGTGCAAGCAGACACAACTTAGGTCTCTGCTCAGTACTTAACTTGTATTATTTTCCCTCGGAAAACATCGGGCCAAAGTGCCTGTTGAATTCAATGTACAGTTTGGTTCTGTGTGCCCAGTGCTTCCACTTTAAATAGTACCTAGGGTGTGACGTACCAGGATCAGAACACAATGAGTTTTTTAAAAACCCTTTACCCTGGTGCCATGATCTTGACAAAAATTGTGCCTTTCCCTGCTGCTACTTGCACTGGACGGAAACTGATATTTGTGCAAAGCTGTCCTTGCTATTTAAAGCTGAAAAATTAAAGATACAGGGCCAAACTAGGCGTTATAACAAGTTGCCTTGCCCTTTGTTGCCAAGCTTAATGAATGGGTGCAAAACTCCCAGTGTTAGTGACAACAATAGAAAGGTAGCATGCTACTAATGGCATCTTAAGTCTATCAAGAGAACTTCCAGAGACAACATATAAGATTTCTCAGTATTTTCTTTTGCAAATATTTAGTGCATTAATAATTAAGCTTTTCTGATTCTAACTCATTATCAGTTCTCAACACTGCAGCTTCTAAACTAGCAGTGTAAAGTGAAACATTAATGAATAATTCTGAGATGGTTGCATGTACAAATAGACTTAAGATTCTTCTTAAATGAGATCTCCAAGGTTTATTTCCATTACTCAGGCTCCAGAAGTTTTGACAGTTGAATCAAACTAAATGAACACAGAAGTGACAGACATGCCAGTTCATTAATATTAGGTTACTATTTCCCCCCTTAAACTCCCATTAACGCTTCTTCCTTTGGCTGCTAATGCTAGGATAACAGATAGTGGCCAGACTTTCTGGCTCTGCCCATGAACAAAGTTCTAAACATGGGACCATTTTTTGTCTCCAGCTGCACTTTGCTATAAAACCACAAGGTTAACACGACCTTCTGGTCCTGTCCATTTTCTGCCTTGTTTTGAGTCAAGCTTTGTTAGGGACAAAAATCTATGTAATATTCCATCTGATCAAAGTACTCTTGATGAAGACACACCAGCTGTAATCATTTAGAGATAGCTAAGACTATGGACCATTATAATGGTATTTTGTACATACTATTGATTGGCTTCATTTATAGCAATTATAGACACCGGATACTGTTCACGCTGAAATCCAAGCATCCTATTTCCCATTTGCAATCTCTAAGCACTTTCTGTGTGTATGTCCCCCCTTTTTTTTCTTCAATAGCCCCTTGAGATAGGCAATAGCTTAAAAAGACATTCAATCAAGTTTCCTTTAAAGTGCTGAAAATAGTTTAATGTGTACTGTTGCCTTTTGTTTCTGTGTGAAATGCTCCGAAATGAGAGCAAGGATGGAAAGTGTTGGGGGCATCCAAAAGTCATTCCCTTCACCGTTTTATTTTGCACATTGGTATTTTCTGGCTATAAGAGGTCAGTGGCATAATAGGTTCTTATGGTCCCGATTCTTGAACCCCTTATGCTTCAATGAAACAATGCTTGTATGGAAGTAAATCTTGTTCCTATCAATGGATCACAGTGGCCACATTTCAAGTCTCCCCACTTAATGCACAGAATATTTCTGCCACTGAGTAGAATTTGTGTGCATTACAATGTATTTGAGTACTTGTACTGGTGAGATTTTTAGACTACTGTAATAGTTCTTAGAAAAAGCTTATTTAAAGTCCAAGGACAGGCCCCTTCCCTAAACCATCATTCAAATTCACAGATCACTAATGATTCTATATATATTGAAGCCAAGTTGTCCTCCAAAAACATTTTAAGATAGAAGTAATTCAGGGTATGTCTCTTTTTAGTTTTAAAATTATTAATATACAGTGGTACCTCAGGTTACAGACGCTTCAGGTCACAGACGCTTCAGGTTACAGACCCTGCTAACCCAGAAATAGTACCTCGGGTTAAGAACTTTGCTTCAGGTTGAGAACAGAAATCGGGCTCCGGCAGCGCGGCGGCGGTGGGAGGCCCCATTAGCTAAAGTGGTGCTTCAGGCTAAGAACAGTTTCAGGTTAAGTACGGACCTCCGGAATCAATTAAGTTCTTAACCCGAGGTACTACTGTATCTGGACTATTGTCTGGGCACACTGGTGGAGTGGAGGACACTGTGAATTGAAGTTTCCTATGTTTGGGAGATTGACCAGATCTGAATAGGGTTGTACTCCCTCTGAAGGAACAGGTTTGGAGCTTGGGGATGCTCCTGGATCCATCTTTGGTGCTGGAGGCTCAGGTAGCATCAGGGTCTAGGAGTGCCTTTTCCCAGCTACAGCTGGTATGCCAAATGTGGCCATTTTTGGACAGGAAGAGTATGGAAACAATGATGCACACATTGGTAGCTCCAAGGCTTAATTAGTGCAATGCGCTCTATGTGTGGCTACCCTTGGCACTGGTTCTGTAGATTCTGGGTCTACAGCCAAACTAGAGGAACGAGAAATGACTTGAAATAACTTTATTCTTCAGAACCTCTAAAGCAGTGTTTCCCAACCTTTTTTGGGCAAAGGCACACTTGTTTCATGAAAAAAATCTCGAGGCACACCACCATTAGAAAATGTTTAAAAAATTAACTCTGTGCCTATATTGACTATATGCCGCTTGGGGTGGCAGCCTGTTGCCCGAAGCACAGGGAGCCCTCCGGAGGGCTCCCCGTGCTTCGGGCGAGTGTCTGCAACCCTGCGCGCCCGGCAGGAGCTCCTGCCAGGCGCGCAAGGCTTGGGGCGGCAGCCTGTTGCCCGAAGCACAGGGAGCCCTACGGAGGGCTCCCCGTGCTTCGGGCGAGTGTCTGCAACCCTGCGCGCCCGGCAGGAGCTCCTGCCAGGCGCGCAAGGCTTGGGGCGGCAGCCTGTTGCCCGAAGCACAGGGAGCCCTACGGAGGGCTCCCCGTGCTTCGGGCGAGTGTCTGCAAGCCTTGCGCACCCGGCAGGAGCTCCCGTCGGGCGCGCGAGGCTTGGGGCGGCAGCCTGTTGCTCTAAGCACATGGAGCCCGCCTCCCTCTCACAGCACACCAGGCAAAGTCTCGCGGCACACTATTGTGCCGCGGAACACCGGTTGGGAAACACTGCTCTAAAGCAAACATGTGCAGCAACTTCTAGGACTTCTAGGAATTGCCTGGACTATGTGACTTTAGGGTAAATACAAGACTCTTGAACCTGGACTGGTAGTTTATAGGCAGCCAAGTACAAGTTTTTGAGCACCAGAGTTATGTACAGGCAATAGTTTGTCCTCATCAACAGTCTAGCCACAGCATTTTGCATCAGCTGGAGAGTCTGGAACTTTAGCAGCTGTGTTGTGGGCAGAAATTCAACTAGAAAAGGCTTCACCTGTTCAATTTCTGCCCACCACACAGCTGTTAGAGGTAAAATAACTCCACTTTTCCCAATTACCAACCCCAAACCCAATCTTAGGCAGTAATTCTCCACCAATTTACCTGGGAGTAAGCCCCAAAGAGACTTATTTCTGAGTATACATGTATAGCATTGCACTGCAGGCTGGCTATACAGTGAATTCTTAATGAGTGCCTGGTCTTTAGCAAAAGATATGTCTGAAGCTCATTTGCAAAGCTTTCACATTTCACATTTGCTGTTGGGGGTCTTGCCTCTAGAAGGTTAGTGAGATATGACATCTGTTCAGAAGTAATCTTGATTTTTCTTCAGCAAGACTTTATGTTCCATACATTTGATAATGTTTCTCTTTAATAATGCTTTTAACAAATTTTCGCAGAAAAGTCAATAAGCTAGTTGGCCTGTAATTTTCTGGATCCCTTTCCAAAAATTGATGCTGTATCGGTTACTTTCTAGTGCTCAGGTATGGAGGCTGATCTTAATGACTAGTTACTGTTGTGTATTGAGTCAAAGGATTTTATATCTGTATCATTATTGTCTGTATTGCATTAGGGTAAAGTAACTGCCTTTTGGTTCCAGAGGGTACAGCTACTATTGGTTCATTTAAGCTGCTGTATTTGGATCCTCTGTCTTATTGGTTTCCTCCAAAAGGCAGGACTGTGATTGCCTGAGATTGTTCCCTCCAAAATGTATCCTTTCTAGCTTGTTCCCTGTCCCTATAAATGTAGCTCTCCCCTCCTCAAGTCTCAGTCTTGTTTGCTTTAATAAAGAAGTGTTACTAGAGAACTGTCTCCAGCATATTATGTTAAGAGAGCTGAAATCACAAACCCCACGTCACAACAGTTACGTATTCTTGTTAGAAGATAAGCAGTTTCATATTTGACTTCTTTTTTAAAAAAATCATTGGTGGATACCATCTGAACTCAGGGACCAAAGCAATAAAGTTTAACAGCAGAGGAATTTAAAGCATGCTGGAGAAAAGGCAGCAGCAGAACACTATTCAAGTGTGGGTGGGGGGCTGGAATTCCTCATTCAGGCAATTTCATGATAATTCAGTTCAGTGATCTCAGTCCAGTAATTGAACCCAACTCTGCATATTTGGCCTTGCAATCAGCTGGGTAGTTGAGCTCGGAATTGGTTGTCACATGTTCCAGGTAGGTTTCAAATGGTTAATCACCTTCAGTACAAGAGGCATCTCAAGTGTGATTCTGAGGTCAACTGTACACACAGGAGTGTGCACTTTAACAAGAGTTACTGGCACTTACCCTAGGCAACTGGCAACACTCCGCTTCTCTTACAGCCCAGTCCTAAGGGGCCACTTAATTTGCAGTAGTACAAACAACAGCCTGAGCTATTGCAACTAAAGCACTGCCATCATCATTTGCACTTGGCAAGAAGGAAATAGTTGTGCAGCTCTGCTCTGCTTGCCATTTGAAAGCCCCCAAAGCCCTATTACTCACATCCTGGACCCAGGAGATCTGGCACCGGGCTTATACAATTCTTTCCAGGCACAGTGACAACATTGCATTTGCACAGTATATCTCACAGGACTTATTAATTACACAAATCAAGAACCTCCATCCCATTTCCCCCCTTTATCTTACATACATCATTAGAAAAAAATAATACAAGGCCTTTTCTAGTTCTGAGAAATTGAAGATCTCTCCTATTGTTATTTGTGCAAAAGGACTCCCCAGGTTCATATTGTTCCCCATGCGATGAACAAGGAAGAGAATGCAGCTATGCATATATAGCCAGCCAGTGGGATGAGGGCTCTTACTCATGGGAGACGGGGACAGAAAAAGATGAAGCCAAGTGATTATTTCTACTGTGAACAAAGGGGAAGTAGGGAAGTGGTTTAATAAGCCAAAGTCATTGCATTTTAAGGACCAGTTTATGAAGCCCTCACACAAGAATGAACCTGCATAATAAAACAGGCAGGGAACAAGTGAAAATATATATATATATCTGAATTTGGTAAAGTTTCTTGTTTTTAAGTCACATAAATTACCAGGAAATTATCAGTTATTACTTGTGTGGGCAATAATTATGTAGGGCAGAGAAGTCTTCAATAATGGATAACAATCATCCATAATTTAAAAAGGCCATCTTCAATATGATGCAGCTCAGCACCTGGGATGATTGAACTAAAAAGTGATGACACCAAGCATGAGCTCTATTGGCTTCTTGCACATCACATGATCAGGAAGTACTGAGCAATTTGCAAGAGCAAACACCAGCAAGCCTCTCTAAGGGGTAAAATAGCTTTAAAACTTCCTCAGCAAAAGAGCTGTTCACTCTCTTCATCTTATACTTCCAAAAACAAGTAGATGGAAGGTATAAAAGCATGTTTGTCCATGCAGCAATAATTATTTGGGTACAGTTCTATAAAATGCTGATTCTCAGCATCAGGGAAAAGATAGGGATCTTGAAATTATTGTGATAAATAAATTTATTCAACCCGCCCTTGTATGTTTTAAGCATGCATTCATTTACAAAAGAAGTACTTCTTTACTGCTTCTAGACCCAGAGTTCTAAGGAACTCGCAACAAATTAATATGTATGTATGTATGTATGTATGTATGTATATGAAACACAGCTAATTAAAAACAATGAACTACAATTACTAAAAACAGCAGCAAAAAAATCTAATCTCAGGCAACCAACTCAGGGGGTCAAGCAACATTCAAAGTGCAGCTATAAAGGATCTGCTTTCTGAATAGGAATTTTATCCAGGGGTACAAAGTTCTGTGGGGGCCCCTTCCCTTGTCCATTAGTCATTCTGTTTTTATCCATTATGGTTTATGCCCTGACCTGTGTAAGGTCAAAAAGGGTCTGGAAGACGAGAGAGCGCTCTGTTAATTTTCTGCATTTAAGGATTTATGCTCTGATACTCCTTCCATAAGTACGGTATAAGCAAATATAAATAAAATAGGATCAGAGATAAGAAATCACATTTGGTTTGAACATATTTGTTTTTGCTATGATACCAATAAGGAGAAATAATTCACATTGAAACATCATTGTTTATTGCAGTACAGATCATATCATCAAAAGAAATTAGCATTAATAAAAAAGGTAGAGAAACTTAATATTTTCTTTTTAAAAAGAGCTTTTCTATATTTTTTAAAATATTTTTTTATTAAAGTTTTAAAGATTAAATGACAATCAAAATAAAGAAAAAAGAAGAAACAGTACACCACCAAAAAACAGAAAAAAGAAAAAAGGATAAAGAACAAATCAAGCCTATACATCTCTTGCTTACATTCACTTATTTCCTTGCCCTCCTCACACCTCCCATTTTTGTATTCTAATTCAATGTGTTATTTCAGCAAATCCTTCCAACCTTATTTTTATCTTAATAATTTATCTTAATATACTATAATTTTACACTCTCTCTTTCACCAATTCATTTTTACTTAATCCTTTATGTCATTTCTGCTAAAACCACATAATTTTCTTTTCCCAACATCTTTCTAGCAATCCTTAATTTTGCAATATTTTTGAAGATAAACTTTAAATTTTTTCCAATCTTCTTCCACCGACTCTTCTCCTTGGTCCCGGATTCTGCCAGTCATCTCAGCCAGTTCCATAAATTCCATCACTTTCATCTGCCATTCTTCCCGGGTGGGTAGATCTTGTGTTTTCCAATACTTTGCGATGAGTATTCTTGCTGCTGTTGTGGCGTACATAAAAAAAGTTCTATCCTCCTTTCGCACCAATTGGCCGACCATGCCCAAGAGAAAGGCCTCTGGTTTCTTCTGGAGGGTATATTTAAACACCTTTTTCATTTCGTTATAGATCATCTCCCAGAAGGTCTTAATCTTTGGGCATGTCCACCAAAGGTGAAAGAATGTACCTTCAATTTCTTTACATTTCCAACATTTATTATCGGGCAAATGATAAATTTTTGCGAGCTTGACTGGTGTCAAGTACCACCTGTAAATCATTTTCATTATATTCTCTCTTAAGGCATTACATGCCGTAAACTTCATACCTGTGGTCCATAACTTTTCCCAGTCAGCCATCATAATGTTATGTCCAACATCTTGTGCCCATTTGATCATAACAGATTTAACCATTTCATCCTGTGTATTCCATTTCAACAGCAAGTTATACATTCTTGACAAATTCTTAGTTTTAGGATCTAACAATTCTGTTTCCAATTTTGATTTTTCCACCTGAAAGCCAATTTTCTTGTCCAGGTTATAAGTCTCCCTTATTTGATAATAATGAAGCCAATCTCGTACTTTATTTTTTAGTTTGTCGAAACTCTGCAGTTTTAATCTATCTCCTTCTTGCTCCAAAATTTCCCAATATTTCGGCCAATTTGCCTCCATATTGAGTTTTTTCAGAGCCTTAGCTTCCATTGGTGACAACCACCTTGGAGTTTTATTTTCAAGCAAGTCCTTATATCTTATCCAAACATTAAATAGTGCTTTCCTGACAAGATGGTTTTTAAATGCTTTATGTGCTTTGACCTTATCATACCACAGATATGCATGCCACCCAAATACATTGTTGAAACCTTCCAAGTCCAAAATATCTGTGTTTTCCAGAAGCAGCCATTCTTTCAGCCAACAAAATGCGGCTGATTCATAATAAAGTTTAAGGTCTGGCAGGGCAAATCCCCCTCTTTCTTTAGGATCAGTTAAAATCTTAAATTTTATTCGAGGCTTCTTGCCCTGCCAGACAAATCTAGAAATATCTCTCTGCCACTTCTTGAAACAGTCCACCTTGTCCAAAATTTGTAATGTTTGAAACAAATACAACATCCTTGGCAATACATTCATCTTTATCACAGCAATTCGGCCTAGCAATGATAACTTCAAATTTGACCATATTTCTAAATCCTTTTTCACTTCCATCCAACATTTTTCATAGTTATCTTTGAATAAATTCACATTCTTAGCAGTCATATTAACCCCCATGTATTTCACTTTCTTAACCAATGTTAATCCTGTCTCCTTTTGAAACCTCTCTTTCTCAGTCACTGTTAAGTTCTTCTCTAACACCTTAGTTTTCAGCTTATTCAACTTTAATCCCGCAACCTGACCAAATTCTTGAATTAGTTGCAATACTCTTTTAGTACTGGATTCTGGCTCCTGTAATGTCAAGACTAAATCATCGGCAAAAGCTTTCAATTTATACTGTTTAGCTCCGACTTGTATACCTTTAACCCAACTTGTATAGCTTTAAAAAGAGCTTTTCTAGCCTTTTATGTGAAAAACTTTGAACCACAGCATGAAAACAACAGCAACAACAATTTTATTATTTATATGCCGTCCATCTGACTGGGTTGTCCCAGCCACCCTGAGCGGCTCCCAACAAAATATTAAAAACCACAATAAAAAATGAATTGTTCTGCCAATGTTTGATTCAATACTTAGCCTGGTCAAATCTACAAGATGTTTCTGAGAAACTGTAGACCTTAAATAATTCTTAATTTAGCTGAAGTTTGCTAAATGACCTCTCTCCAGAAGTTACTGTTGCTGGATAGTTTGTGTTAGCTTAAGAATACTAACACAGTGGTACCTCGGTTTTCGAACAGCTTAGTTCTCAAACTACTTGGAACCCGGAAATGAGTATTCTGGTTTTCAAACTTTTTTCGGAAGCCGAACGTGCTCCAATTTGAGTGCACACTTCCGTTTTGAGTGAGGGGCTTGGCCCCAGCAGTGACTTCTGCCTCTTCCTTCCCTTCCCTTTGCTGGCAAGCGCTTCTTTCCTCTGTACAAAGTGGAGTTGGGTGGCTCCTCGGAATGTAAGTGACTTCAGAATAGGGAGACTTGGAAGGTGGCAACTCTCCCCCAGCCTGCAGAAAAGCAGTGTTGGGGGGGGAGCACGCTCCTCATCCCTCCAGTTTGAGTGTTCCCTCCCCCCACTGAAACTCTCCTCTATTGCATTCAGCTAGCCACCTCCTCTCGTTCCTCCAATGCCAATGGGTAGATCACTCCCAGTTTTTGATACTGGGTAGTAGATTGCTTATAGGGACGCGGGTGGCGCTGTGGGTAAAAGCCTCAACGTCTAGGGCTTGCCGATCGAAAGGTCGGCGGTTCGAATCCCCGCGGCGGGGTGCGCTCCCGTTGCTCGGTCCCAGCGCCTGCCAACCTAGCAGTTCGAAAGCACCTCCGGGTGCAAGTAGATAAATAGGGACCGCTTACCAGCGGGAAGGTAAACGGCGTTTCCGTGTGCAGCTCTGGCTCGTCAGAGCAGCGATGTCACGCTGGCCACGTGACCCGGAAGTGTCTCCGGACAGCGCTGGCCCCCGGCCTCTTGAGTGAGATGAGCGCACAACCCCAGAGTCTGGCAAGACTGGCCCCTACGGGCAGGGGTACCTTTACCTTTACCTTTTCTAGTAGATTGCTTACTGCTTTCATTTTATGGATCAATGGTCTCATTAGATTCATGTAAAATTCATGTTAAATTGCTGTTTTAGGGGTTGTTTTCAATTGCCTGGAACAGATTACTCCATTTTGCATTACTTTCTATGGGAAAGTGTGCCTTGCTTTTGGAACGCTTTGGTTTTGGAACAGACTTCCGGAACAGATGAAGGTAGCACTGCATTTGGAAACTGGGACCAAGTCTGTACTCTGTTAGGTCTAATGGTTTTAATTGTGCATTTACAAAATTTGCTTTATGTGCTGAGGGTAAATCTTGCATTTCTTTTCCAAAATCACAATTAAAATAAGCAGGATATTGCTCTGATAAAGGTAAATCTTTTATCTCCACATCACTTTTGGACATGGTGGGATATTTCCACAAGAAATCATCCCCCGTCCCCATCAACTGCTTAGCAGCATTGCAGACACTTAATTCTGCTATAACATTGTCTACCAAAATGTAAAACACACTTTCTGAAGTAGGCCTCTTCTGGAGTATCATCTGTGTCACTCATTTCGTCCATGTTACCATCAGGTGTTCTGTCGTCAGGTGGCCAACACCATCACATCTACATGACAGTTTTATTTCTATATTTAGGTTTGACACAACCAATTTGGCTCTATTCCACATGCATTTCCAATCATTTCAAAGTTTTGTCATCTCTGTGAGGAGAGTTTCTATGTTTGCTACTTCAATATCCAATGTGGCATCTCAAGATTGAATGACCCTGTTACAAATATCTATGCCAGCTAATATTTTGTACCACATGGCTGACATTAACACACAGGCAAAAGATGTCACATATAATAAAACTCTGTGGACTTCATTTCTTATTTTGGTTGTCAAATTTACTAAGTGAGCAATTTCTTCCCCTCTTTGGTTGCTACCAGTGGTGGAGCTTCATGCTCTGGCACCATGGGGTGGAGAGCAAGCGGGGGCGGGGTTGGTGCGCGTCCCGGGGTGGGGCACAGCACACCTCCCACAGGGGCGTGGCGTGCATCCTGGGGGTGGGGCAGGCTGTCTGTGGGGGCGTGGCGCCCAGCGCAGGTGGATCGTGCTCCCGGGGGCGGAGCTCCCCCCCCACTCCTCTTCCTCTGCCAGTGGTTGCTACAATCTGCAAACTTGAGAGATCTTTCTTGAATCTCATCCTGAGTTTCTTTTAAAAGTACATATCTCAAAAGACAACTTATAGCATCCAACAAGTCAAAGGATCCAGATGATCTAATCCTTGAGGTGCTTAGCAAACAACTTGTTATTGATGGTTGTTTTCCACAAGCCACAGACTTCTCTTAAAAGCTTTGCTTGGATGTTACTTCTTCACTGCTGCTACCACACTTTTTAGCCTTTCTCTGTTTAGTCATATTCATCCTGAGTTTTCTTGCAATCTGCATTCTGGCTGTCTCCCAGTGTGCTTCACTGTCATAAAACAAGAAACACAGTTGAGCTTTACAAAATTGGGAGTGAACGTGGGTTTCCACCAAGGTTTCTGGAAAACCTAATATCTTTCTTCATACAGCCTTAAGTTCAGTGATATTTGCAGTGGGTCGCAACCTATAATACAGCTCCAGTACAGAAGCAGGATCCTTATTTTTCAATTAAGTAGCAAATAATTCAGATAAACTGTGCCATTAGGGGATCATATGTTTTAGAATAGCCTATTATTTATTTGATTTTTTAAGAAAATATTTGAAATGTGTTATACTTCCCAAGGATGGAATTTAGATGTTTGGGATAGCACACTCTTCACCACTCACTAGACAGATGCTTCATTATGTATAGTATCAAATATCTAGAGCCCCTAGCAAATGTTACAACAGCTGTTATGGGCAATCCTTCCAATAATACTAACCTATTAAATGATTTTTCAAAGAAGTAAAACTATGCTTGAATTTTGCAATGGAAATCTGCACCAGTCAGCTGCCTCTGCTGATCCTTTGTGTCAAAAGAGAATGAAATCAGAACATGGAATGGAGCAGGATGAAATAAGGGGTAGAAGAAGAAGAAGAAGAAGAGTTTGGATTTGATATCCCGCCTTTCACTCCCTTTAAGGAGTCTCAAAGCGGCTAACATTCTCCCTTCCCTTCCTCCCCCACAACAAACACTCTGTGAGGTGAGTGGGGCTGAGAGACTTCAGAGAAGTGTGACTGGCCCAAGGTCACCCAGCAGCTGCATGGGGAGGAGCGGAGATGCGAACCCAGTTCCCCAGATTACGAGACTACCGCTCTTAACCACTACACCACACTGGCTCTCAATTCCATAGGGGTCCATGGTGAGTCTGTGAAGAACACCCTATAGTTTCAGTTCTATGGAAATTCTCCCCCTTGCAATCCCTTGCCTCTTTTGAAATAGTGAAGGATTGTTAGGTGTCTTTTAGATTCTTTTAATTTACTTTAGTAAACCTTCTAATGTTCCTGCTTTGTCTTCAGACCCAGACACAGCTGTACGCAATGCATGGATATTAAATATACAAAAGGGAGGGATGTTTACACTCTGTTCCCTGTTCTGGGATCTAATGTCAGTTCTTCTATGTGCCAGAGCTCTAATTCTTGAACTCGCCTACTCACATATATTTGGGGCCTGCAAATTCAAACAGTAGATACCATCATCCCAGGGATCTCACTATCCATGGTTATCACTGTTCTTCTCTCTACTTCCTGCTCTCTTCTCTACCAATATCCTGTTGGCTGACATCTCCTTGCCTATGCATAGGAACACAGGAAGCTGGCTTATATCTGCTTTGCACATTTAGAAGGTCCCAGGTTCAGACTTTGGCACCTTCAGACAGGGCTGGGAGAGAACCCCGTCTAGAAGCCTGGAGAGCTGATGCCATTTAACATAGACAAAAGTGAGCCAGTTGGACCAGTGGTCTGTCTAATACTGCCAGCACTGCATGACTGAGTCACAGCATTATAGAGGCTACCTCCAGGTCCACTGCTGCTGCACCCTGTGGCCATGCACTTCCTCTGCATGTTTAGCACATGTGAAATGTATGCATGTCACACGGTGCCATATAAGGAGGGATCTTGATTGGGTCAGAATTCCCCTTGTGTGGTGAGCATGTTGGTGTGCATTTCAAGCCCTTTCTTGCATGTGCCAAATACAAGAAAGGCAGGGGATATGAATGTACTGAGGTGAGGCTAGTCCACATGGCTCCACAATCCTCTCATGTATTTTTTCAATGCTTAGCAGGTGTGCATGACTCCTCCTTTAGAGTATGCTATCCAAACAACAGGGACGTGGATGGTGCTGTGGGTTAAACCACAGAGCCTAGGACTTGCCGATCAGAAGGTTGGCGGTTTGAATCCCCGAAACGGGGTGAGCTCCCGTTGTTCGGTCCCTGCTCCTGCCAACCTAGCAGTTCGAAAACACATCAAAGTGCAAGTAGATAAATAGGTACCACTCTGGCAGGTTTGATGATATCTCTTTGATGATAGAAAAAAGCCTCAAAGTGGTTTTGCAGGAAAAAAAATACAAACCAATAAAATTATCACTAAAAAACCTGCAACCATAAAACATACAGAAAGTTAAAACCGGAATACAGTAGACTAAAACAAATCAAAACTCACACAAACTTTCTAAACATCTGGGTAAGCTTACTTAAATGCATTCATATAGTTGATGCCAATTTGTGATTTAGTGATACCAATCTATTCAAACATCAATAAACAAACAACCACAAATTATGGTACATCACTGGCGGAATCAACTAATTTATCAGATTTGTTTCAGTTTGGAACTTCTGTGATTTAAAAAGTTTCACTATGGACTTATCCACACTTACCTTTCCTCCACGCTGCACTTTAAAACTCTGGCTCTGAGCACCCTATTTTATTTTATTTTATTTTATTTATTTTATTTTATTTTATTTTATTGCTCCTGAGCTTATCCCATGAAATCCTGCTCTTTAAAAATCAATCAGAGCAAATGGCAATCTGTGGATAACCCAAACTGATGTTTGCTCTGATTAATCACGAAAGAGCAAGTTTTTGTGGGGCGGAAAGCTCTGGGGCAAAAAACCCAACACTTGAACATGAAGCTTTTAAGTGTGGACCTGTGCCTGGAAAAAGCAAGGCATGTGTGAAGATTAAGATGAAATGGTGGCTGAAGGCTACATAGATATATTAATAATTTTGTGTTTTATGAGGATCATATGAGGATTATTATTAATGTATCTTACTTTCTTTTTCTCTTTAGTTTTATTCTGTTTGATATATTGTTTTTTATTTTTCTCTTTAGTTTTGTTTGTATTTTATGGTATATTAGGTTGAAAACCCTTAATAATATCAGTGGAAAAAAAGAAAATAAAAGAGTGGGGAAAAGGCTAAGTGTGGATAAGTCGCAAACAGTGGAAACTTTGCATGCTTTCCAATTTTGCAGCATCACAATCCTCAGAAAGTGTGAAACCACAATATGACATAAATATAGTTAAACCGCATACTTGAATACTGTTGCAAAGGTAGGGGAGCGATCTGACAAACTTTGAAGGCGGCATGGGAGTTTGAGGAGGGAAGAGTGCTGGACACCGGCAGAAAAGGTGGCACCACAAAAACATGTTCTTAAAAGTTTACAATGTTTGAAATATCCCTTCCATTTCATAGCATTATAGATTTAAGTACAACGATGTATTCCAGACTATAAAATATTATGTAACATTAGCTGTGGTTTTGCATAGTTAATCAATCTATTTCCATTAACATTTTGCCTTTTGTGAAATGGCTTGACCCTCCCTGGCCATATTGGTCTGATCTTTCACCCTTTGGTCTGGCATTTGTTGAAGAGGATCACATATCTATTTCCCCATTGTGTGCTATTGATTTAAAAAAACACACACGTGTTCTGTCCATTTCAAACATGTGGCTTCTGCCCTGTGGCTTTTGGCAGTGCTTCCTCCCCCCCCTAAAAATGTTTAGGGGTACTCTCATTTTCCTACTCATATTGAACTACTGCCCCTCAATGGGGCCAAACCTAGATTCACAAAATGTTTAGGGGCATGTGTACCCCCAAGTCCCCCCCCCCCCGAATAAAGCACTGGCTTTTGGTATACTTCTGTCAAAATATATTTGAAAATAAGAATCCATTATTCATTTGTTAAATTTATCTAAAATAACAATAATTTCCCAAGTATGCACCCATGTATATGTGCATGCTCATTAAACAGAGAAATTGGTTGATGCCCTTGAAACCACATTGTCTATGAATTATCAGTTTGAGGTGGCTCCTCCTTGAAAAGGGACCTTAAGTTTCCTTATGCCACTGGGAACATTGCCATGGAAAGGTAAATTGTTCCACTATGGTTTCCATGAGCGTGTGGCTGGAAACTGCAGTGCCTAGTGCTACAAGGTCGTCATGGACAGGCAGAAAATGTAGGGAGAAAGCAAGGAAAAAGAGGGTTGGTGTTAGCTGCAGAAGAAGCAAAGAGGAGGTCTAGAAGTAATCCTCTGAAGAAAAAGAGTGCAAAGAAAAAAGACATCAGGAAGAAGAAGAAGATGGAGGAGGAGGAGGAGGAGTTTGGATTTGGTATCCCGCTTTATCACTACCTGAAGGAGTCTCAAAGCGGCTAACATTCTCCTTTCCCTTCCTCCCCCACAACAAACTGTGAGGTGAGTGGGGCTGAGAGACTTCAGAGAAGTGTGACTGGCCCAAGGTCACCCAGCAGCTGCATGTGGAGGAGCGGAGATGCGAACCCGGTTCACCAGATTACGAGTCCACCGCAGAACTATGTACAGAAAGCTGATATTCAGTCAAGAACAGTAAACTAACACAGCAACATAATCAACAAGGGATTGGGATTGAGACATCCATCCCACTGAGAGCCAGTGTGGTGTAGTGGTTAAGAGCGGCAGTCACATAATCTGGGGAACCGGGTTCGTGTCTCCGCTCCTCCACATGCAGCTGCTGGGTGACCTTGGGCCAGTCACACTTCTGTGAAGTCTCTCAGCCCCACTCACCTCACAGAGTGTTTGTTGTGGGAGAGGAAGGGAAAGGAGAATGTTAGCCGCTTTGAGACTCCTGAAGGGGAGTGAAAGGCGGGATATCAAATCCAAACTCCTCCTCTTCTTCTTCTTCTTCTTCTTCTTCTTCTTCTTCTTCTTCTTCTTCTTGTTTTATCTACACTTGGTTGTTCTTAATTGGTCTGGATCTCTCTGTGTGTCTTTCCACATTCCCTGAACTCTATAGCTGCTGCAATCTGCACTGCTCTTTTCATTCAGTATAATGTGCCGAATAAAGAACGGCAAAGAGATCTGACTTTCATTCCAAGAGTCTCTTGTTTTGTGGGGTGGGCCTTCATGGGGTGAATGAAGTGGGCATGCATCCTTTAATTTTATTTTTTAATATGATTGTGCTAGACTCCTAGACTAGCAGGCTGGCCGGCCCTGACAGAGAGATACTTTCCTGCATTGTGATTCATCCACGACCCTTTTCAGCTATTTTGGACTTTGGTTCCAAGATTTCTTTGCATCTTCCAGGATCGGTGAAGTGTCTTATAACTGATATCTTGCTTTAAAAGTTCAAGATTGATTCTTAGTGTTATGTACTGAAGTTTTCACCCTGGGCCAGCAGGGGGATACTGTAGATAGTTTTCACTCAGGTCCAAATATGCAAATAAGGGATTGAAACTGACGTTCAGTGATTGGATAGTTACAGAAAATGGTTACTGTTGCGTTCTAGTGGAGCTCTATATAAGCAGGCTGGCTGAACCTTTCAGTTCAGTTCTGTTCTGGCCTGTGAATAAACAAGAGCTGTTTGAAGAATCGCTGTGTCATCTGATATGTTCACCCACAACCTTACACTTAGTTATTAGGAGACCATGTCCTTTCATAAACTCTCATTGTGAATATGTAGTCAGCCAACAACCTAACTGAGCATTAGCCAACCAGAATCTATAATGATATATTTGCTAGTTCCACATCTCAGATACTGATGCATCAGAGATCTATTGTTCTCCCAATCAACAAGCTTGTATTCCTTACTCCAGCAGCCCACCAGCCAGGCTACCACTGAAATCAAGGAAAGGAATTCCTCTAGTTTTCTGAGCTACCTAAACATCAAGCCCGTCTATGGGTGAAAGGGCAGTGAGGAAAATATCATGCAACCCATCACCCAGGCTGCTCTTTTGATGTGATCAAAGGCACAAGATGCAGGCCTGGTATTCCAGCTCCACCATCCCTTAATCTTGATTTTACTTAATTTTATTCTTTGGTTGATTTTAAAAAGGAAAATTACACACCAATTAATAAATTTTAGAAAGGGGCAAGATTAGACGCGGACACACAAAGCATTTAATTTAATTTAAAAAATCAAGACTCCTTGCGTTCCTCCCCGCTCCCCCTTTCTTCCCGCCCAGGGCAGCCCTGTCCTCTGGCTGTCCCTCAGAGCTGGTACGTCATATGAGGCTATGCCTCAGCAGCCACAGCTCTCCTTTTCTTTGCCTGCTCTCCATCAGCCACTACAAGCTGCTCAAGGGAGGAGGCTGGCAGCAGGAGCCATGGAGAGGCCATGGAGGGGCAACGGGGTGCTCCCTTGCCACCACTGCTGCCGCTTGGGACAAGTGTCAGTTCATCCTCCTTCCTGAGCTCAGTGGTGGCAGCACTGGCGGGGGAGATAGGGACATTCTAGGAGATAGGGACAGAGGACGAGATGGTGGGACAGTGTTCTCGAAGCTACCAGCATGAGTTTGACCAAACTGAGGGAGGCAGTGGAAGACAGGAGTGCCTGGCTTGGGGTCACGAAGGATCGGACACAACTAAACGACTCAACAACAACAACAACAAAGGATCAAATCAGAAGCTGGGATGGCTTTCATAATTCTGGGACTGTCCCTGGAAAATCAGGGTATGCACTGAAGGCTTTTAGTCTGGGGAGAAAGGCCGTATGTTATGTTCAGGAGTTCCCTGTGTCAATGGCTTTTGGAGCTTCATAAAGGCTGCAAATGTCAGTTTATGGCTCACTGGTTAGAACTGGACTCACAAAAACTCACAAAAATAGTTCAAAATAAACAATCATCACCACAGACAGATATTCTGTGTGCTGCAAAAATAATGGTTAGTCAGCAACCATGTTATGTATAGGAGCCAGCTCCTAGGGGCTAAAGTCCCTTTGTCCCCACCTCCAATAAAACATTTGAAGAGGCTGCCCCCCCAGTTGATGGGCATTGCCATTCAAATAGGGTGCATGCGCCACATCGTGTGATTGATTATGTGAGGCAGGGCTTAGCTGGGCCCCCCCAATACTTTATTAAAGTTGGCATCCCTGATCTTAAAAGGTAAAGGGACCCCTGACCGTTAAGTCCAGACACGGACGACTCTGGGGCTGCAGCGCTCATCTCGCTTTACTGGCCAAGGGAGCCGGCGTACAGCTTCTGGGTCATGTGGCCAGCATGACTAAGCTGCTTCTGGTGAACCAGAGCAGCACACGAAAACGCCGTTTACCTTCCTGCCGGAGCAGTACCTATTTATCTACTTGCACTTTGATGTGCTTTTGAACTGCTAGGTTGGCAGGAGCAGGGACTGAGCAACGGGAGCTCACCCCCTTGCGGGGATTCCAACCGCTGACCTTCTGATCAGCAAGTCCTAGGCTCAGTTGTTTAACCCACAGAGTCACCCGCATGCCACCCCTAATCTCATGGCCACCTTAAAAGTAAAAAATATCTATCACGGCATAAGCTTTTATGTTCTACTTCATCAGATACATGAAGTGGACTATGGTTTACCAAAGCTTATGCCCTAATACATTTGTTAGTTTTTCCAGGTGTCACAAGACTCTCTGCTGTTTTAACAACTGTAATAACATTTAAATCGAGTCCAAAGCACTTCACATGCATTATCTAGTGGCAAGTCTTACAACAATCCTGTAAGGTAAGCTATTATTATCTCTCATCCTGCAGACTGAGAGAGTGGCTGGCCTAAGGCCACACCCAGGGAGGTCATGGCAGAGATGAGATTTGAACTTCCTGATTCATAGCTTTATCTTTTAGCCACTATTACGAACCATATTTTAATGGAGTTCGTAGGAATCAAGGGTTAATGGAAGCATTTAGTGTAAGAAAGCATGTTGAACACAGAATAATTAATTCCAATTCTGTGATAAAACTCCTGCCTATTGATTTACATCCCCTTCTGGTTAGAAAGCCCTTTGGTGGAAACCTGATTCTTAATTATTGTCACAGGAATCCTGGGCTTGTCAGGAAGCGATTTCCATCAAGCTGATTAGCCCTTTCACTGCTTGGAGCATTTTCGTGCCATATTTAGCAGCTGCTCCATTGTTCATTACCCTTTCCATTCAGCAGAGTATTCCTGCACTGCCCAGAGGAGAAACACACACTTAAGGGCCACCTAACAATGAACATGGAAATGTTATTTTTCTTAAGCTGCTCATATTTTTTTTAAAGCAAACAAAGTAGCCACTATACAAACAAATACGGATCTAGAAAACAGACAACTCACGATAAGAAACATTGTTAAAGCATATTTTCCTTCAATTATATAATGTAAAAACAATTATTTTTCGTCTTTCTGCTTTGGAATATTCTGCATACCCTCCACACCTTTGCTAAAAATAGAACATAACTTGATAAGGAGAAATATTTTTTAATATTTATTATTTAATTTAATACATCAAGTGTACAGAAGTTCATAACTGTACAAAGTGCTTAATAATACATAATGAATAGTTAATACTGGATGTTTATTAATCATAGTAAACACAATGTAAGCCATATATGATATCACATTTATTTCATCAAGTCATATATTTCTACATGAACAAATATCTCAGTATCTGCAGATACAATAAATACAAATGTCTCTGCAAATAAATATCACATATCAGTAAGGATACATACTATGCAAATGCTAAGAATACTGAATATTATATGACTCTTCAATACCTCTCTTGACCTTCTTACCTCATAATCAATGCCTTACCCATCCGTCAAGAGAGAGGGAACCACCTTCACTGTCGAAAGCACAACGTCTCCATGACTAGTTGCAGTGAATTGCAGGTGAGAAAGTCTGGTTGCCCCCCCCAGGTCCTTTTGGGCTTCCTATAAGCCTCTGGTTGGCCACAGTGAGAAGGGGGAGGTGGCTGAATGGGCCATTGGTCTGATCCAGCAGGCACTTCTATTCTTAAGGAAAAAGCCAACAATTTCTCATTCAAAGCTTTGCCTTGACCACAGACTCCATAACCAGGAAATTTAACTTTCCCACAACATGCAAACAAATCCCACTCTTTAACATATCTTTGCGATGTATTTATTCTGCCCTGATGAAAATCAGAGCTGAATTTTGATTCATTAATATAACAGACCACATTTTTTGAAACCGTTCATATATAGGAGAAGCGCTGCCTTTCTTCCTATAGCTATTAATATCCCAGGAGCTATACGTGTATTAACAGGCAATTCAACATTTTGTTTCCCAAACTCTTATATCATCCAGTAAGGCTTAACTTCGTGCCAAAACCAGCTTTTGGCTAAAAACATCACATAAGCTCCACCATCAGCTAAAATATCTGAATCTTTTTACACCACCAACAGATGTACAAAAAAGTCTGTTTCTTTAAATTTAGATTTACACCTTCAACAAACAGAACTTGATAATACATAAATCACTTAATTTATATTTATAAATAATCTAAGAATTTGCTCTTTATTTCCACATTTAATGAAATTGAAAGCATCCGTGCATTTAAATAATGGCATGCCTGATTATCTGTGGTACTATACAAATTTATTTCCCATTTCAGCTTGAACTTACCTTCCTTACAGTTATCAAGGTCCTATCTGGACCTTAAAAACATATTCAAAATATGTTAAATTCCTTCTAATCTATTTCTAACTTCTACATATTAAGGAGGAATGAGCAGCTAAAACACCCAGGTATTTAATTCAATTTAAAAGTAATCCCTACTTTATAAAATTACTTTTTGTCTTCTAAGACTGTCCATTATTTTAAGGAGATGTCTATTCCTAATTATTCCTCTTCATGTGCTTTCCCTTCTGTCCCCTTCCTCCACTAAGATCTCTCATTACTATCTATACTCTGATTTAGCAAACAAAAACTTTGAATTGTCAAAATCAGCGTCCATTGCAAGCCATTTAACCCATTATACTACTTTGCTACTGTGCTTAGAATCCTAACCTGGATCAGTTACCTCTGCAAAATATTAAAGCCCCAGTTTTGCAGAACACTGCAAATGAAAATTGCATATAAATATTCGTAAGATTAACGTGACTTATTTCATTTAATTATTGGCAGAATCATAAAACAAGACCTCAAGACAATCTGATTCCCGCCCCCCCCCCCATGGCCATATCTGTTTTCAGTGTTGCTGACCATGTTTTCTGTCAGCCATACGAACAAATTAAGAAGTTTGTGCATTTAGTTTAGGGGGGAAATGTTTTGTAGCCTGGCTGAAGCTGGAATTAGCCCTCTGATGAGCACTATGGCCTTGACAGATCTTTAAAAGATTTCTGAGCTTGGTGTGCTATAGCCTGTGGGTTCTCCTGTATTCTAAATCTTAAAGTCCCAAACAGCCTGGGACCAGGTTATTGAACAATTGCCTTCACTCATATAACTGTGTCTATAAATGGAGTTCTGCTTCAGAAGTGCTTCACGATTAAGAATGGTTAGGTTGGTTGGCCCAAGAAATGGGACCTTCTCGGTGGTGGCCTGAGAACAGCAGAACTCCTTTCTTATTGACTTGTGCTTTGCCTCATTGTTCGGACCATTAGGCAAGCATTGAAGATATTCCTAATCAATGCTGCCTTTAACTGAGGATCATAATTAGCAGCTTCTTAACTTTTGCCAGTGCTTCCTGATGTGGCCTATTATCTTTTTATTTTGCCATGTTGCTTTGCAACGGCATAGTTCTATATACCAACCAAAATACTTTGAGAATAATAATAATAATAATTTAATAATAATAATAATTTATTATTTATACCCCGCCCATCTGGCTGGGCCTCCCCAGCCACTCTGGGCGGCTTCCATAGAAACCAAAAATACAGTAAAATCACATGTTAAAAACTTCCCTGAACAGGGCTGCCTTAAGAAAACACACACACACACACACACACACACACATGATTGCATCTTTTGCTCTTTGTATTCTGTATCTGTTTTATTATCTGCTTTACTTTGTCATCTTCAATTTTTGTTTTGCTTATTCTTTTTATTATGCTTGTGGAAAAGGGCAGATGTTTGTGGGAGGAAAGGATGTGTGGTAAAAATATACCATTTGTCCGATAACAAATGTTGGAAATGTAAAGTAAGCGAAGGAACGTTCTTTCACCTCTGGTGGACATGCCCCAGAGTGAAGGCTTTCTGGGAAATGATATATAATGAGCTGAAAAAGGTATTTAAGTATACCTTCCCTAAGAAACCAGAGGCCTTCCTCCTGGGTATTGTCGGCCAGAGGGTGTTAAAGAAGGACCGAACATTTTTTTTGTATGCAACAACGGCAGCAAGGATACTCGTCGCTAAGCACTGGAAAACCCAAGATTTACCCACACTGGAAGAATGGCAGATGCAACTGATAGACTATATGGAACTGGCCGAGATGACCGGCAGAATCCGAGACCTGGGAGAAGAGACAGTTGAAGAAGACTGGAAGAAATTTAAGATTTATTTACAAAAATATTGTAAATTGTATGAATGTTAAGAAGGATGCTAGATCATAAATAATTTGGCACCACTAAGCTAGATGGCGTTATAAAGATAAGTGAGATTTAAGAAAAGATAAATTTTTGGATAATTATTAGATTACATTTAAATTTTTAGGATTTGAACAAAGGATACCTAAAATTAGAGAAACAACATGGGAAAATTAGATAATAAGATTGGAAACAAGGTGATAAATTGCTGGCAATTTTTTTTTTTTTTTGTGAGGAACGCAGGAGCGGGAGATGTGAGGAAGTCCAAAGAAGTCAAGAAATTATGTTAAGATACATGTTATATTGTTTCTTTTTTTCTGCATTGTATTCAAAAATTGTTAATAAATATTTATTTAAAAAAAGGAAAGGATGTGTGGTGCCACTCTCCAATGGGTTTGTGTTGGGGTGAAGAGATCTTAGTATATGGGCAATGGAAACAGGACAAGCCAAGGAAGGAAGGGGAGAAAGGCAACTTTCTGTTATTGTCCTTCTGGTCTTTCCTCTAGTAGGGAAAGCTCCTAGTGGCATGTAGGGCAACAATAGGGCTTTGACTCCTATCACTGAATGGGGAAACATCTGCCACCTAGATTTCTCCAGAAGAGTATGATTTGAGTCTAGATGAGTGCATTGCCATGTATTACTGAGACCAAGGTGGAAGGGTTAGCCCAGGGGCATGCAACCTAAGGCTCAGGGGCCGGATGCGGCCCAATCACCTTCTCAATCCGGTCCAGAAATCAGCATGTTTTTACATGAGTAGAATGTGTCTTTTTATTTTAAATGCACCTCTGGGTTATTTGTGGGGCCTGTCTGGTGTTTTTACATGAGTAGAATGTGTGCTTTTATTTAAAATGCATCTCTGGGTTATTTGTGGGGTATAGGAATTTGTTCATCCCCCCTGCCAATATAGTCCAGCCCACTACATGGTCTGAGGGACGGTGGACCAGCCAATGGCTGAAAAAGGTTGCTGACCTCTGGGTTAGCCTCTCCTAGCTGTGTCTGCCAAAGTGCAGCAAGAACACAGGCCCTATGAGTGGGAAGGTGGGGTGATGGGAATCTATGGAGGTTCCTTTTACATATATGCAGCCCAGCAATATTCCAGCCTGAAGTGTTTTTTTATTGAAGTTAGACATGCAAGGCAGGCTAGGGACTCCAGGCATGCATAATAGGAACCCACCAAGTAGTTACCCACCAGTGTGGTGTAGTGGTTAAGAGCGGTAGACTCGTAATCTGGTGAACCAGGTTCGCGTCTCCGCTCCTCCACATGCAGCTGCTGGGTGACCTTGGGCCAGTCACACTTCTTTGAAGTCTTTCAGCCCCACTCACCTCACAGAGTGCTTGTTGTGGGGGAGGAAGGGAAAGGAGAATGTTAGCCACTTGGAGACTCCTTTGGGAAGTGATAAAGCGGGATATCAAATCCAAACTCTTCTTCTTCTACTACTCTAATTATAACAGAAATACCTTTCCTACCAGGTGTCCCAGAGAGTCTTCTGTGTTTCTTCAAGCAAGCACTAGAAGCAATAGATAGGGTAACGTAGCAGCCTGGTTGCTCTTACCCTCCAAATAGTAGGTCAGCCATCTGGAACATGCTTGAGAGCACAGCCTGGGGTTACAATGTGCGGCTTGGCAGGGCCAGGATTTCAGCATGTTCTTTTAGAGTTTAGCGAAGTGACAATTCACATGAGTTATCCTACCTTTGTTGCCTTCTCCGCAGCCTGCTTCTTCTGCTGGCTCTTTGGGGTATCATCAGCTTGCTGAGTCTTCCTGAAGGAGTAGTTCCCCATTCAGCTTTAGGGTTTTCCTATTGGCAGCTCTGGAATTGCCCTCAGAGAGCAGGAAGAACCCTTCAGCGCCCTTTAAGGCACTGCATGCAAAGGAGACCTCCAAATATTGGCCCCCCAGACCCACTCCATCCGACCCACAGCACTGCGGGTGGAGCTGCTTTTTCACTGCCAGAGCGCTTGGCTGCTCTACATCTTGAGATCTTTGTTCTGCACTCTGCATTTTTGGAAATTGTTGGAACTGCTCAGGAAGGTCTGCAAGTGCTCGTCTACTTGTGGGTGTTTGGGGAAGCGTTACAATAAGCCCCATGTTTCTCTATTTCCTGCCATTAATTAGGAATTCTCCTGAAATCTGTATGCTTGTGGTGGGGGTTGCTGTTAGGGTGCTGCACTGAGAATACATGGGATGTGTGCATGGGAAAGGTTCTGAATGTAGTGTGTGTGTGTGTGTGTGTGTCTAACACACACATACCGCATGGCTGGAATGCAGGCCTGGAGAGCTGTCTTTTCAGGTCATGTGGGCAGCTTTTCAGGTCATGTGGACAGCATGACTAAACCGCTTCTGGTGCAACAGGACACCGTGACGAAAGACATAGCATATGGAAACACCACTTACCTTCCCGCCGGAGCGGTACCTATTTGACGTGCTTTTGAATTGCTAGGTTGGCAGGAGTTGGGACTGAGCAATGGGAGCTCACTCTGTTGTGCGGATTTGAACCACTGACCTTCTGATCAGCAAGCCCAAGAGACTCAGTGGTTTAGATCACAGCACCACCCACATCTGAAGTAAGCACCAGGGAGCTCAAGGGGACTTACCAGCAAGCAAATGTGTTGAAGAATCAGTGAAATAATTCAGAGACGAAGTTGAGGTTGGGACAGTTTCACAAAACTGTTTTCTCTTGAATTTCTGCATCAATTTTGGTTCAGTATTAAAGCCATGATTCCTACATCCTGAATATACTCCTGAGTTTTGTAGAGCAAAATAGTATCAGAGCTCTGCTTGGCTGTCCAGCAGACTCATTTTTATGGAACTCTACTGTACACTTGGGAGCAGAATATGACCTAGTTTGGTAGAATCTTTTTTGTGTGTGCATAAAATTAAAAAACAAGAAGTCCATTGAAGAACATCTATGCATACATCTATCATACAAAGTTCGGACTCAGCCCCAGTTCTCCCTTTGCCACTTATTCATGCACACACCACTTAAAATCTACATAAATTAAATGCTGAGCAACAACAGTTCATTAACTAGCACTTAACTAATGCTAAATTACAATGACATTCATGGGACAGCATCATGAATTTATTATGATGTCAGTAATTATAGAGAATACAAAATGAATTGCAAGGGAGGGTTCAAATCCTACAATATTGCCCTTTCCCAAATTATAGAACCATTCACTGGGAGGAAAACACCAGGAAGGTCACATTTGAGGCATAAGGACAGGGAAAGTGGAACCAAACTGAGCAGTTGCCATTCTTAGTGCCCACAGCATTGGGATATCATTTGATACCATTTTCACAAAGTAAAATATTTGGCAGAAGCCAGACAGAGCTGTTTTCAGTGAGAGAAAGCAACATATGTCCTTAAGTCTCCCACTGAAATTATTGAGCTGAAAAGTGATTAAGGCTGCAATCCTATGGTCTCTGGGAGATCTCTAGTGTTGAAGCAGGAGAACCGATGCTGAGAGAAATTGCAATCAAACATAACTATGCATGAGTGCTAATTAGTGCATGAAGGGGTTAAGACCAGAGAGGCTGATTCCTAGACCCAGCTAGGTCACACCCTCTCTTCTCTGATGATGGAGGAAGTGATGCCTTCTTTTTCTGTTCCCTCTCCTCTCACACAATGTAACTGACAAAGGAAGATGTGCCTAAGTAAGCACCAAGATTAGAGAACATGTTTGAAACTAGATCTCTGTATTTTCTACCCAAGATTATACTGCCTGTGTTCTCCCTGCTGCTGCTTGGATAAGTTCATGATCTGACATTTGGAACATTTAGTAAGTAATGCATTTTAAACTTACTTAATAGTGTGTGGTCTGTTCATTGCAAGAGGGGTAGAAAGAGGGGAATGCTTTGTAAGCAGACAAAACAGGATATGCAGAAGGTTTAGAATGCTACATAGCTAACGCTTTACTGTGCTGCTTGATTTTTGTGAATTTAAACTCTGCTATTGGGGGCTCTCTCCTGCTGGAGAATGAGTTTAGCCCCAAAGTTTTGAATCCAGGCACCCAGCCTTGTTGTTGTTGTTGTTGTTGTTGTTGTTGTTTATCCCACACATGTGGATCACAGGGATTCATATTTTCCACCCACAGGAGTCTCCTAGTCTGATGCCACTCACCCCTCCAATTCCTGGCCCAACCAACATTGGAGCTTTATCATTGGCAAGACCAAAAAGGGGATGCCCCCCCATTCCTTTCTTCTCATTGTTTCCAAAAGTGTTTTAAAGAATTCTGAGACTGAAAACAGAGATAGGAATGCAGAATGTTTATCCACCCTCAGTTCTGCCCTGCTGGCAATGGCCCAGCAGGGTGTTGGAGGAAGCGCTTAAACTTCCTTCATAATTCACTTTAGGATTGTACCGTAAATGGGCTGTCTTGTGCCTATGGTTCAAAAGGCTACAGTTTTGTTTCACTCTCATTATGACCCCAATGTTAACTGCATTAGTTCAGTCAAATATCATAAGGACTCACAATCTATGTGAGCTTGCTTATCTATGGATTGGTTAACTGGGTTTTTTGTCTTTCTAGGAACATATTGTGTGAGTTTCCTCTATTATGTACAATATGGTGCAATGCTTGTATTCTGTCACTAGGTGTTTGACACTTTAACCTGGTGTAGGGACAATAAATAGATTTTTAACTAACAGCCACTTTTCTAAAAAGAAAGACAGCCAATAAACTCAAACAGCAACCACACAATTTAACTACCTAAAGCAGTGATAAAACATTTCATACTAACATTGATTCCCTACAATTGCAAATTTCCTATATAAATAATGAAAACATACGTATAATACAGATAACAGGAGCAAACCCATGGAGTTCTTGGACTGAATAAAGTCACCCTCATGCTTTGTTCCTATTCCCAGGTTTGTTTAGGAATTGTGTAGAGTTCTCGGATCCACGAGGCCCCAATTCCCCACATGTAATACAGGGCTAAGTTTGCCAGTGAAGATTTGAATTGTTCACATTTAACGTCCTTGCTTTTTGTTATTTAAATGCCTTTAACCTTATGCCTTAATGCTGCACTTAACAGATTTGTTACCAAGGAAGATAGTGCTTTTGAATGAGAGTCCCACCAGATGCTCTCTAAGGCTGCAAATTTGTCATAGGTTATGTGGCGGCAGATCTCATTGTCTTCAGCTAGATTTATGTATGAGTTGTAGCTGAAATAGTTAAATTGTTCCAGGCCCATTCACAATGCATGAATAACCATCTTCATCGTCTCCGACATCGACTCCCTTGCATATAGTTCAATTTTTAGTGGGGTGTGCTAAAAAAATGATTTTGAATGATTTTGGTGGAAGGAAAATATATTTTCATGTTTAATAAGTACAGGCTGGTAATAATGTGAATGTTTTTCAAGCCACATGTTGCAAATTCCATTTTGAATTCCTAAGATACAGAGTCTTAGAATGATACTTTAAAAAACTGGGTGGGGGTTTTGTGTGTGTGTGTGATTAATGCCCAAGTAGTTTTATTAGCTGGCTTGCTATCTTCTGTTTCTAAACCATCATGAAGCATCCTTAAAATGGTATTTCTCTTGCATTTTACATGACTTCAGGGCTTGCTGTTCTCGCCTGTCAGGTCTTTTCAAATCACTTAACATTTACTGGAACAATTCTGCACTGCAGGATTTGCTGTTCATCCAGCGTGGTGTTTGGATCACAGCTGCTACACTCTTGTTGTCTCAGCAAGAGAAAACACTTTGTACCATTTCATCAGGAAAGAGCTTGTTCTTTATTTTCTGAATTAAGATTTACACACTCAGCTAAGCAGAGCTATCAGCAGGCTAACGGTTTTTCTAAGTAAAATTTGGATTAAAAAGTGCAGTTTGTACATTTATTTCTAAACACATTTGGTCACTGGGAAACACCAAGCTAGGGATGTACGTAACCAATCTAAATATTTAAGAAAAAAGATGCTCAACACAAGAAGCAGTTTTTGAAAGAAAGCTCGACTCCTGTAGGACTAAGGCTATGCTCCTAGGCATGCTCACCTAGGCTAGGAGTAAACCCCTGGCCACCGCATGAGTATAACATGCAACTGATTGTGCTGCAAAGGCCCCGTACAGCATCAGGTTTCAACATGGCTAATAATGTTTTATACCAAATATTTATGCCAGCAAAGAAATGCCCATACTGGTGCAGGAAAAAGCTGAGTGATCCAGATGCTATACAGCAGCACAAGCAAACTACGTACTGTTCCCTGTTCAGTTAGTCAGGTTTCATTTACTTCTGTGCTTCATTAGTTTTTAAAGCCCAAACCAAGCTACTTTTTTACCTGCAGGGGAAAATATTTGGGGTCTCATCATCTATGTTAGATGACTGCAGTTGGAAAAAGCCCTCCTGAAGCATTTATTGCATGGATACACTACGTAGGCAGTTATGTAACCTAAGAAGGTGCTACACGAATATACTCTCTCTTTCTCCTCTCTCTTTATTTCACTACTTAATAGCTCTTACGTAATGTTTTGATCATGTTGGTCTCGTACTGTGTGTCGTCACTTCCTCTGCTAGTTTTTGCACCTACTCCTTCAGCCTGACGAGAAATAGCAATTCCAACTAAACATCAAGAAGAACTTTTGGATAGTATGAGCTGTTTGACAGTGGAATGGTCTCCCTCAGAAGATGGTGGACTCTCCTTCCTTGGAGGTTTCTAAGCAGAGGTTGGATGGCCATCTGTCATGGATGGATCAGTTGTGATTCCTGCATTCAGGAGGATGGTCTAGATGACCCTCAGGGTCCCTTCCAACTCTATAATTCTGTGATTCTATGAAAACACAGCTTATAGGTAACAGAATATAACACCAGTGTTAGCAGCCCTGATGGAGAAGAGAAGCTGATGCATGCAATAACTATGCTATCTGGGTGACTCCTCTGTGCTGAGCATCTATCCACTAATTGCCAACATGACTTTCAACCTGATCACAGGACAGCTGGGTTTTTTAAAGCAGCCACCATGTCACAAAGTGATCAGGTATGAATTGGGCCAATTGTGTATTGTGCTGTTTAGGGGCTTCTGGATCAGGGCAAGTGGCTTATCCTAAGCCACCCATTAAGTTTCAAAGCTGAAGCAGGATTTGAAGCCAAGTCATCTGCATCCAAATCCTACCTATCATTGTGCAACTCATCACTTTTCCTCATGTTCATAGCAGAGATCAAAATACTAGTATTTTCCGATGCTGCGATATATTAGCAACTGTACAAAGTGCCTTCTGTGCTTGTTTATTGCCCTTCTGACAATGAACTCTACATTTTTGCCCAGGTGAGAATGAAAAGAGGCCCTTGGACCTTGGTGGACAATGCAGCCAGGTGTCCTATGTCGCAGAAGCAATCCTCTATTTGAAGGTGCCCTCTGTTTGAACACTCTTCACCCCAAATTCATTTTAAGAATTAAGGAACTAAAAGAAAGAAGGACAGGTGTCTTGAGATTGCCCATTGCTAGGCAGCAGACTGAGATGGCATGCAAGTCTCCAGGCACACAAGTCCCCCACCCCACTATGACGAGATGCATTTCTACTTAAATTATACAAATTGTATCCAAAAAAGGATCCTCTTTTTTGCTGATGCATTTCTTCTTTTTTGGTAATGTGTCAGTGTTCACTCTCTTGGTGGAACACCAGGGAAAAGCAGGGTTCTTCAAAACCTCTGTCTAGCACTTGTATCATGGGACTGAATGTTGACTCTTGAGTATCATGGAAGCCTTATTGCGAACCACTGCAGGAGCCATATTCAGGGCTATTGTTTTTCATTTTCTTCCTTAATTCAGCTAGTGAAGGGAGGGATTTGCAGAATAGGCTAAAATACTGCAGGACACAAACAATCGAAATAATGCTGGAAGAAACATTTTCTGGTTCTATTATAGAAGGTTAACTGTACACTGTGTTTTTTTTCTGTCAGTACTCTACGGCACGCAGTACCGGCAACCCCCTCCCATCTTAAATGGAGGATGGGGAGAACAAGCAAGCAACCGTGGCTAAAAGGGGGGTTGCAAAAAGCAGGAGGCTACGGTGGTGGTGCCAGCAAGGAAAAGGAGGCCCTTGTTCAAGTTGCCGCTGTCAGTCAACAGGTTCCCCCTTGGCTGCCGCTGGATGTGCAGCTGTGCTGCTGCCTCGCTGCACCATGAGTGCCCAGCTGAGCATGAGCATCACTTCCCTTTCATCTCTGCTCGCTCTTTCCATGTCTGTGGGTGCAGGAGGGAGAGGGGGGGAAAGGGGGGGAGAGAGAGCATCATGGCACATTTTTTCTAGAAAAAAGCACTGATTGTACATATTATTACTATTAATGTTTGATGTTTTATTATGTTTTCATATGTGTTGGAAGCTGCCCAGCAGAGCCGTCTTACCCATGGGCGCTAGGGGTGTGGGGCTCCCGGGCGCCGGGTTCTCAGGGGACCAAGCCGAGAATCTGGGGCCCAAGAGTTGAGTCCGGGGAAGAGCCCGCCCATCGGTTGGAGCGCCATGGCGGGCTCTTCTGCTGCGGACAGCTCTGCACCGCGAGTTTGGGGGAAACCAAGCCAGCGCCTGAGAGTGGGCAACCTGGGGGGGGGGTGCCAGGCAGATCTTTGCACCCCAGCGCCATGCAGATCTTATGCTTAAGATAGCCCTGCCACCCAGAGTGGCTGGGGCAACCCAGGCAGATGGCTGGGGTATAAGTAAAAATATATTATTATTATTATTATTATTATTATTATTATTATTATTATTAGGGCTGGGCCCAATGGATGAAACCTTTTAGTCAGAAGAAGGATGCTTCAGGGTCTCTGGAATGTTCTCTGAAATGCGTGTCAGCCTTTGCTATTTCATATCAATTTGCTTCTGTTCTCTTTCCCTCTCAGTAGCTGCTCCGCAGCTGAGCCAACTGGGGGAGATAATAGAGTCAAAGAATGGTAGAGTTAGAAGGAACCAGGATCAAACAGCAAGTGTGATTGACACATGGCACCATGTGGCAAATGAGATATGGCTAGAGAAATAACTTCATTAAGCCAAATCAGATGCTGCCCTCACTCCAAATAGGCAAACATTTTTCAGGGGGACAGATTCCCCCGTTTCGATTCGGCCTTAATCAGTAATTACATTAGCGTCTTTAAATACGTATATTTATTCTGATGTGAATGTATATGCTCAATATATAGCTCAAAATACCAGGATCTTCACAGCTGAAAATCATTAACCATAACAAATATTATCCTGAGCACATCAGTTACATATAAATGTAATCCAAATATTTGAGCATGTCAGAAATGTTCACATTTATGTGAAACTGATTTCAGCAGAGTTTCTGGCTGATAGCTTTTGGTAATGCAACATTCCTTTAAATTGATTTGACTGTTATTTTCAGCAGATGCGAAAAACAGCCTTGAATAGAATTAATGAAGCCACCTTTTTAGCCTATGGATAAAAGTTGACTAATTAAGTCATTCACTGTGGCAACCTCCAGTCATGATTATATGAATTATTGCTTATTAATTAGATTTAAATGCTCAATTGAATTCAATGGGCTTACTCCCATTTTAGTGTGTATAGGATTGCAGCCCACATTTCTGGCTGTGCTGTAATAAAAAATATACACTCACTATCAATACAGTAGATATATATATAAAAGAAGAAGAAAACACTTCAAAGAAAGAAAACAAAGATAAAACAGAGGTGATGACAGCAAATCAGTGCCTGCAAAAACAATAGAACAAAATAAAATAATGGAATAATAATGGAATCATAGAGGCGGAAGGGACCCATAGGATCATCTAGTCCAACCCCCTGCAATCCAGGAATCTCAGCTAAAGCATCCCTGGCAGATGGCCTCCCATCTGACAAAAATTATGTCAGAGGATGGAATTACATTTAGCTGACACCTGATTGACTGTGTCCCCATTCAATTAGGGGGGCTGTGCATATGGAAGTATACCTGCATATGGAAGTATATGGCAGTAGCATCTCCACCCTCATTGTTCAGCCACTGAGGTCCAGCTCCGAGGGCCTTCTGGCGGTTCCCTCACTGTGAGAAGTGAGGTTACAGGGAACCAGGCAGAGGGCCTTCTCGGTAGTGGCGCCTGCCCTGTGGAACGCCCTCTCACCAGATGTCAAGGAAATGAACAAATATCTGACTTTTAGAAGACATTTGAAGGCCCTGTATAGGGAAATTTTTAATTTCTGATGTTTTACAGTTTTTTATATGTGCTGTAAGCCGCCTAGAGTGGCTGTGGAAACCCAGCCAGATGGGCAGGGTATTAAATAATAATAATAATAATAATAATAATAATAATAATAATAATAATTCCTGCATCATACTGAGTCATACTTGGTGCTCTTTCTGGCTGGGGCAACCCTGGGTGGGGTACAAATAATAAGATTATTATTATATTATCAATCCTGCAGCATCTTTGTTGTCATCCGTGACAAGGCCTCCTGTTACAGGATTTACCTCCAGCAGAGCACTCGGCCCTTTCCCACGTGACTTTTTTTCTGCTCACAAGGCAACTTTTGGTTGTTGACAGTGAGTCTGTAATCTCTTCTAAATTCTTTGAACTCATTTCTTTTCTGTCCTGTAGTGGCATTTATTATTATTCTTTTGCACATTTGATTCTTACAACCTTGAGACAATGAATAGCCCAAGATCCTTCTGCAGCACAAGGTCATCCAGGGAGCTTCAGATGAGAGGTGATTTTATACTGATTTGACACCCTAGTCCATTTAATATCCCTCCACATTCTGGAAAGAAGGCATAGAACTGGGCTTAAATATAAATTCATTGTAGATTCTTTTATATTAGTAAAGTTGTGGTTTGCCTCTTAATTCTTATGAACTTGCTATTTCTGAAAGCATTACTTTTTATTTCTAGCCTGCTTAATACGTAAAAAAAAACAACTCCAGCTGCATGAAAAAGTTTTAAAGTAAGCCCTAAGAACTCTTTCCATATAATGTTGGATTAGGGGTGCTTCTAAGCAACCTCAGTCATCCTTGCACTTGCATAATGGGAGGAAATCTTTCATCAAGCTGATTAACATAGCTGTGATTTAAAGTTTTTATCATGTATATTCATAATTTTCTATCCCGCCCCCCAATAATTTATAGATGGATAAGCCAGGAAAAACAAGTGCATCATATCCAGAATGTTCTTTCTTTGTCCTCTTTGATCTTTTTATTTGATTGCAGGCAGATGAAACGCAAGACTCTGAGATGGTGGTAGTGGCCAGAGGCCCAATGATTACCCATAAACAGAATCCAAAAAGGGTGCTGGTAACATTTAGACTGTTTTATCAGTGATCAAAGCACAGGAGGTGCTGTCTAGACAGCCTAGGTGTGGACTAACAAGTGGCTTTCATTATGCTCTGGTGCCATTCCATTGTTTTGGAGCTGCTCGGGAGCTCTGCTCTTCTTCACGCCAATCTGTGATTGATTTCAAGAGAGGTGCCCAAGTGCCTGTGGCCATGGGATAAAGCTTACAGGACTTTGCTTGTTCTGACAGGGCAGAATAGCTGCCTATCACATTAGCTCAAAGTGACACATTCATTTACTTTCACCCTTCTTTGAAACAAATACTTTCAGCCACAGCAATTGCCCCCTTGCAGCTTAAGTTCTTGACTTGAATTCTTGTGTTCCAGAGAATAAAAATCTTATGAAATCATCTGTGCTATCATTCTGGGCATATTCTTATTTTTCTTGACAGGCACTGGGATTTATTTCTTATGTAAAGTGATGAAATAACGAGGTCAACCTTTATTTATCGATTGTAGTTATGTTGATATGGTATCTTACGAATAAAAGAACAGTTTGACATTTCACCCATAAAATTCCCTGAAGCAAGGAATGTGTGCTTTGTTCTTTCTTCATAAAATCTAGATGACATTCATAATCTTGTATAGTAAATGGTAGCATAGGGTAATGTGCCAATTTGTTACTACGGTGTCTATGCATATAGTCTGTTATCAAAAAACAGACAAGCAAAACCCCCTTTGGTTTACTGTAATAATGTAAGGGCAAAGGCACATTCACACTCCAAAATGCACAATACTTGTAAGTTAAGGCAAATGCCTTAAGTTTTGTATCCTGTAAGCAGTGAAGGCTTTGTGTAGTTCATTATAGAAAAAAGTTTCATGCATCCACATTTTGCCAGGGAGAAAGTCCATTAGTGTAGATCTACCAAACACCTCCTACGCACATGACTAAGAAATTTCTGTCTGATGCATCCATAAAACCATCTCTCACATCCAAAAAGGAGCTGATGCTAGAGCCATGGTCAGAGCTGAGGCTTGTTACCCCATCCTGGCCTCCAAGTTTTTTTTAATAAAAAATAATATTCATTAAAGTTTCAAAGAAGTTACAAAAATGGAAAAAAGGAAACAAAAAATACAAAATACAGAAAAATAAAGACAATTAAAAACAAATCAGTCTTTCCATGTCTTGTCTTTCATTTGCTTGTTTCCCTGACCTCCTCACACCTCCCTTTTTTGTATTCTAGTTCAATAGTTGTTTCAGCAAGTCCTTACCATTTTTGCTTTTATCTTGATATTTTATCTTAATATATTGTAACTTTACATTTTCACCTGTTAACAATCCATTTTTACATATCCCTTTGTAACATTACTACTAAAACCACATAACTTCATTCCAGCATCCTTCTAACATTCCTTAATTTTACAGTGTTTCTGTAAATAGTCTTTAAATTTCTTCCAATCTTCTACCGACTCTTCTCCCTGGTCTCGGATTCTGCCAGTCATTTCCGCCAGTTCCATATAGTCCATCAACTTCATCTGCCATTCTTCCCGGGTGGGTAAATCTTGTGTCTTCCAATACTTTACGATAAGTATTCTTGCTGCTGTTGTAGCATACATAAAGAAAGTTCTATCCTTCTTTGGCACCAATTGGCCGACCATGCCCAGGAGAAAGGCCTCTGGTTTCTTCAGCATCCTGGCCTCCAAGTTAAGCCTTCCCCCCTTGGAGCCAGGATGCGCTTGTGTGTGGCAGGAGTATCTGTTTGCCTTGATCCTGGTCAAACAGTGGCATGCATTTCTTTGTGGTCATTTCTCTAGTTAGGGAGGAAGGGTCAGTCTTAAATTTCAAGTGAAGACAAATTCACCAGTGCTGTGAAGTCCATATTAGGTGGCAAAGTCAGGTTTGTCTTCAGTCACATTCTCCATACAGAACTGTTCCAAGGCGGTCGCTGTCCTAGTTTGTCGTTGCAGCAAAATGACAAATAACCGTTGGCATGGATTTAATGTGGCACAAGGTTTCGTGTGATGTAGCTCACTTCATATTGGATGTGGGTACAAAGAGTTTTAAATCTATCGGTTAGTCTTCAAGTTGCTACTAGACTGCAGTTTCTGTTCCAAAAGCTAAAAGAAAGGCCCTGGACAAGATCCTTTTTCTGCAAGAGTGCTCATGCAGACTTCTTTTGCTCTTTGTTTTCCAGACATAGGCCTGTGCTTTCTAAGTCTGTGACTGGGTGGTTGTTTTTTTGTCCTACCACTTTCTCTGGGAATACCCGCTGTTTACCACTGAATCAGAACAAATAGCAATCTAGAGAAAACCCAATTGTCAAGATTTAGTTCAGACCCCAATTTGGCATGCCGTAAAACAGCCTTGATCAGTTCAAAGGCTGCAAATTCTGTTTGGGGATCCAAATTCACTCCATTCCCCCATCCCCATTCGCTGCAGAAGTTTTTTTTTAATAAAAAAAATAGCTATAACTTTCCTCTTTTGGCAGAATTGGATGAAATTTGCAGGTATAATAGCTCCTCTGGTCTGGATTTGCCAAGGTGCCATAAGGTCCTTTAGGGGTCTCATCTTTGACTTGTCTGACTTTACCTCCGACAGGCTCAAAATAATTCCAGGTATTTGCTTTGCTTCAGGATTTGGGATTTTTCTGAATCTGATGCACACCCCTAGTAGATTATGTGAAATCCAAAGTAATCTAGTAGAGAGTGGATAATGGATGTCATCAATAAGCAAGCACATTAATTAACCGCTTATTAATTAACAGACTTTTATATTGTTTTTAATTAAGAGCAGTCTGCTTTAATTAATTTGAAATTAATACAGATATGCTATAGGAAAGCTCTTAGAGTTGAATTCTTGACATGACATAGTATTAAATACACTGGGTGAAAGACAAACTACTTTTCTATTTAGAGAAAGAACCAGGGAAAAATATCTGCCTTTTCTAACCAACCATTATAATTATGACACAATACTTCATGTATAGTTGTAAGTTTGATACAGGATACCAGGAACTGGCACCCACCCTTGGCTCCAAGAGATGCCATTCTGTATCTCATCATAATCATTCTTTGAGTCCACCTAAGTGATCTTATACTTGTAGGCCTGTAACTACCTATGCTGTCAGTTGTAAAATTATGAATATTTATAACTATCAGGAAGGAAATCCACTTGGAACAATTATTTCTTATTCCATTTATATCACCCTAATCCCCTCTAGTCTAAACCCTAATTTGGGCTGGAGAGAGAGAGAGAGAGGAGAAGTGTGCTTGCATAGGGGTTCATTTCAGAGTTATCTGGGGAGTGACACAGTCCACCATTCTCTCTCTCTCTTTGTGTTCAGCTTCTGGCGTAATATTTTGTAAATACATATTGGCTTTTTAAAAAAAGTGTTGGTAGCAGCAGCTTTATCTACCTACTTATTTATGAAAACCATTTATACTCTGCCATTTACCTGAAGATCCCAGGGTGAAGTGTATATAAATGTCAAAAGTAAGCATTAACAGTATATATGAGAACTAAACAAACCCTAAATACAACACTGTCAAATCAAAATTACAATTAATCTTGAGAATCACAAGGCGACAGCAGCAATAGTGACTTAGAGTACACTCAGTCCATGATGTGCCTGATTCATCCCTAGAGGGGGGACAAAGGTGCTTCTTCATCTGCCAATCTCACTAAGTTTGGGAACCACTAATTAGACTTCCTCTGCAGATCTTAAGCCACAGGCAAGTTAGTTTAAGAAGAAGAGGTATTCTTTCAGATGTTGGGGACCCAAGTTGTTTAGGGCTTTAAAGGTGATTTTAAAACACCTTATATCGAGCTTAGAAGGCAATCTACGACCAGTCCAATTCTTTCAATCTAGTTGTTATATGCAAATGAGCAGCCACACATGCTAGCATCCTAGCTGTAGCACTTTGCAACAGTTGTACCTTCCAAACTGTTTTCAAGGGTAGCTTAATGTTGCCCGCAATACAATACTCAAATCTGGAAGCTACCAGAGTATGTATAACTGTAGCCAGGCTATCCCTGTCCAAGAAAGGCTGCACCTGGCAAACTAGGTGTAACTGAGGATGCGCACTCTTAGCCAATGAAGCTTCAAGTGAGCATCAAATGACAAAGATGGCCCCAGGAGCACTCAAAGCTATAAACCTGTTCCTTCAAGGGGGTGCAACATCATGCTGAGCCTCGCAGAACCCACTGCCAACTTATGATGGACAGCACACAGCACTGCTTGCCCTCTCTATTTGGGCACCCTGTGTAGGATTGGGACCCAGGAAATACTGGGCTGCTGGGTGGGATCTGCAGGGGCCTTCCTATCTGCTCCTGCTCCTTCCACTGCTGTTGGTCCCTTGGCTCCTGCATCTTTGAAGCAGATATGGAGGGGAAAGGATCTGGGGTGGGGGGGGCAGAAACTGGGTGGGTGCTCACTGGAGGCAATTCAACAATTTCCCTTTCAGACCTGAAAGGGAATCTGGTACTGACTGGAGTGCTTACAGATAAAAACATGGGGACTACAGTGGTACCTCGCAAGACGAATGCCTTGTAAGACGAAAAACTCACAAGACGAAAGAGTTTTTCGTTTTTTGAGTTGCTTCATAAGACGAATTTCCCTATGGGCTTGCTTCACAAGACGAAAACGTCCTGCAAGTTTCAATGCATTCCTATGGGAATTTGGTTTCAATGCATTCCTATGGGAATCCATGCTTCGCAAGACGAAAAATTCGCAAGACGAAAAAACTCGCAGAACGAATTAATTTCGTCTTGCGAGGTACCACTGTACAGTGGTTGGTGCTGTCTATTCACCCAGATTCTGGTCAGGAGAGATTCCATTGTTACCTAAAGAGCAGTAGAGGAGGTTGGATTGTCACCAGCTAATTGGTACTGAATTGTGTTCGTGTCACACAAAGCTGCCACAGTACTGACTGAGACATGGATCACTCCCTGGTGCCAAGCAAGATTCTTCTCCAGCCAAAGAGGGACTATAAGCACAAAGCAAAAAATTGTAGCTTTGAATCAACACTGGCAGAACAGCCATATCTGAATTTTGTGAACGCTTCTCTGATCCTGTCGAACAAGCACTACTGAACTGCCCCAGAGACAGCGTTGAAGCAAGGTGGAATTATATCAAAGAGGCAACCTACAACACTGTTGTGTCCTCTTTTGACAAAAGAGAATAGCAGATCCCTGACTGGTTTGAGGCCGTCATTAAGGGCATGGAGCCTGTTATTACTGCAGTGTGAAGCTCTTGTGAAGTATGCACAAGAGAAGACACAAGAGAAGGGCAATACAGCAATTCGGAAAGAGTTAAACCTACTATGGTAGGAAGGCCAGGACAGGAGAGTGCTGGTGCTCCATCAAGTGGGAGGGGTGGCTAACACCCCAGAGGACAGGATCACACTTCAAAACGACCTTGACAGATTAGAGAACTGGGCCAAAACAAACAAGAGAAATGTAAAGTATTGCACTTGGGCAAAAAAAATGAGAGGCACAAATGAGAGGCACAAATACAAGATGGGTGACACCTGGCTTGAGAGCAGTACATGTGAAAAGGATCGAGGAGTCTTGGTTGACCACAAACTTGACATGAGCCAACAGTGTGACGCGGCAGCTAAAAAAGCCAATGCAATTCTGGGCTGCATCAATAGGACTATAGCATCTAGATCAAGGGAAGTAATAGTGCCACTGTATTCTGCTCTGGTCAGACCTCATCTGGAGTACTGTGTCCAGTTCTGGGCACCACAGTTCAAGAAGGACACTGACAAACTGGAACGTGACCAGAGGAGGGCAACCAAAATGGTCAAAGGCCTGGAAACGATGCCTTATGAGGAACGGCTAAGGGAGCTGGGCATGTTTAGCCTGGAGAAGAGGAGGTTAAGGGGTGATATGATAGCCATGTTCAAATATATAAAAGGATGTCACATAGAGAAGGGAGAAAGGTTGTTTTCTGCTGCTCCAGAGAAGCGGACACGGAGCAATGGATCCAGACTGCAGGAGAGAAGATTCCACCTAAACATTAGGAAGAACTTCCTGACAGTAAGAGCTGTTGGACAGTGGAATTTGCTGCCAAGGAGTGTGGTGGAGTCTCCTTCTTTGGAGGTCTTTAAGCAGAGGCTTGACAACCATATGTCAGGAGTGCTCTGATGGTGTTTCCTGCTTGGCAGGGGGTTGGACTCGATGGCCCTTGTGGTCTCTTCCAACTCTATGATTCTATGATTCTAAGTCAAGTTCCAGGGGATCATTTTTAACCTATTACCTCCAAGGATGTGGACAAGTGAAACCAACCACTTGTCTTCTTGACCGTTGCCCATCCTGGGTCATAAATGCAAGCCAGACAGGGCTGGGCAGTGAGCTTCAAGTGGTGGCGAATGCGTCACAATTCTATGATTCTATGAATTCCTCTGGACTTTACAGTCCATACTGTGGTTCCAGAAAAGGGAAGGATACAGGAGGTGCCCAGATAATTCGACAAAGGCTATTGATGACCGCCTTGTCTAGGCCATGGTAGACACCTGGAAAAGGAAATTAACAGCTTAATCCTGTGCATGGTTATTTGAGGGAAAGACCTATTATGTTTAATGCATTCCTCAAAAAGTATGCATAGGACTGCAGTCTGTGCACTTTCACAACAGCACCCCAGGAACAATCTTCCCTTTCTCTTACAGATCTCATCCCCTCCAACATTGTGCTGATCAAAATCGGGATGCTCATTTTTTGCTTCCGAGCTTTCGCAGAGGCCAGGTGACTCATGTATTTTGGTCCAGCACTCTCACAGGACATGTAAACATATTTAAACGTAACATGCTGTCTTCCTTTCTGTTTGTTGAGTCCTGTGCTATAAACACAATATTTTCCATGAAGCCGTTTAAATTTCTCATTAGGTTTGGCTTTTATGTTATGTTTCTGATTATAATAAAGAAGAGATACTTACCATGGTTAGTAGGTAACAATTGACTAGTCACATCGTAATTGTGCCTAATTCCTTGACTTTCTCTTAAATGAAAATCAAGAGCTTGTTGCAACTATCAGGATTCCTTTCTGCAAAAAAGGAGCATAAGGACGATTGGCCACATTTCCTCGTCTATAGCCTGGAGTAACTATTAATTTTAATCACTGAAAGGTTGAACGCTTTGAAGGACAAATGGGTGTCCTAAGGCAGTGGCACTGATGAATGCAAGAATTTCTTTTACTTGTCATTAGTAATTGAGGGTAAATTAATACTTACTAAGCAGAGATTCGTGGAAAAGCTTGTGCATAAGAAATTGAAGCAAAGAACGCCACAGGAGAAAAAATGGAATCCTCCTAGTTCTTTGAAGTCAATGGCAGCAATTAGAAGAGAGCGAGTGGAAACGATGTTAAGCACATCCACAAATCATTGGTCCTTTCCACACAAGGACCTTTTTATTATTCCACAATCAGCTGGACGTTCAGTGATAATTGTGGGTCCACATAGCACTTAATATATCTCCCACAATACATTCTCACGGCAGACACCAAAGCAGATGGCATTATCACTAACCTAGTGTTTTTTCACACCAGAATATAATGTAGATTCAAAGTTACTCAGGTTCTCCTTAGTTTAGCATTGTCCATGTGACATACACTACAAAGAATCATGATCTCACGAATTTGCCCCTCCAAATTCAGATTAACCTGATAAGTGTTGAAAAGAATGACCCCAGGCCACAACGTTTGGAGCAGCAGATATTTTCCACCAGGTTTCTCCCTGTGGGTGGATCAATCCTTCATTTTAGCTACTCTCCTTTCTGTGCCCCCTCATCCACAGCATATGTTTCTTCTCAGGCAGCACTTGTTGGGGAAAACCCCTAGAATAGATATAGGGGTCCTGCAGGGGAGAACATCCCTTCGAACAAGTAGAAATCCTTTCATTGATGGAATGACTGCCTTGCCACCGCGTTGGATTCCACCCCTTCAATTCAGGCTTCTGCCACTTCTTCTCTAGAATGACCGCTCCCCACCTCAAATGGGGGGCGCTTTTTGCGGGGTCATGCACAGCCACCTGATCCTACAGTTCAGCCTGGCTTTGCCTCCCCAAGCTGGATACCTGGAGGTTCCCTCCTAACCTCAGACAGTTAGCCAATTCCCGCTGGGGAGGTGTTGCCAGGTGAGTGGACCAGGTAGGGTTAGGATCGCCCTGCACACACAATAGAGGGTGGAACTCACCCCTTCAATTCTCTAGAAACCAACCATTGCAAAGTACATTTTTGCAATGTTAGTCTACAACCCATATGATGATAGATACCAGAAGTAAATTAATACCTCAGGAGATTCAGTGGGTTTTCTTCTAGAGCCCTCTATGGGTTATGGTGGGCAAGGGAATTCATTTTCTAACCAGTAAAAAAAATCACATTGGATTATCACATAATTATAAAATAATTCCCACCCTTTGCGCACTGAAGCTCAGATATGTATTATTTTGTTTAAAATGAAATAAGAGGTAAAATTAAAACACACCCTTCAGCATGTTTACCCAGAAGTAAATCTCACTAAGTTCAATGGGGCTTTCTTATAATGAAGTGTGCATAGAATTGCAGCTCTTGTTTCTGAACTATACTGCTTAAGGCTGCAAAAAGTTAAATCATATTAATTATTTCTATAATTAAATTATATAAATTTTAAATGGAAAAAATCTTATCTGCAACTTTTTATGTTTAAAAATTGCAGCAAAATTGGAATCCTAGCAGAAATTCTCTATCACTGTAACAAATACTTTTATTTTTTTAAAATAGGGATGCTAATCTTAGTTAAATATATTCCTGGCCTAAATTGATTTACGTCAGGCCTGTTTATATTGTGTGTTTGTGCATGTGTGTTTAAAAAAAGCTTCAGGAGGAAAAAAGGAAATATCGCAGGGAGAATTCAATAAACTTGTAATAATATCCATATGCACAATGGAAGGTTCCCAGCACCTCAGGCGTATCTATTTCCTTTTGAATTGGTGAACAAAAATTGATCCAAGGTGGAGAATTTGTAGGCATTTATGATTGATGGGGCAAAGACAATGGTATGTCATGTATAAGTTTTCTGTGAACAAATATGCTTTCATTTATATGCCAGCAGTCAGGAGCTTATAAGCCTGGAATAAAAACATTCAGAATTAGCTGAAGTGTGTTAACTTTTATTCAAATAATTTATTTTACAAGGACTTTGTTCCTTGCAGAAATAATGAAAGGAAATGGTTAAAAAAACACCGGAAGTTATAAATACAGTGGTACCTCGGGTTAAGAACTTAATTCGTTCTGGAGGTCGGTTCTTAACCTGAAACTGTTCTTAACCTGAAGCACCACTTTAGCTAATGGGGCCTCCCGCTGCTGCCGCACCGCCGGAGCACAATTTCTGTTCTCATCCTGAAGCAAAGTTCTTAACCCAAGGTACTATTTCTGGGTTAGCGGAGTCTGTAACCTGAAGCGTCTGTAACATGGGGTACCACTGTATAGGGACAAGGACAGAGCAGATTACAGCTTAAACTCCCATTTAAGTAATGTCATTAACATGACGTGCCCCTCCAAAAGCTCCTATTGTGCTGGTGTTCTTCTGAAAAATTTATTTCTTTGATCAAGGCATAATGCAGCAAGTTTTGAAAAATGCAATTCCAGAACAACCTTATTCAAGAGAGTAGGCATGAATCAAGCATCCATTTTTGCTATTCTCCTTTCCATAGAATCACAGAATCGTAGAGTTGAAAGGGACCTCAAAGGGAATCTAGTTCAACCTGCTGCAATGCAGGAATCTCAGCTAAAGCTTCCATAGCTTAAAAACCTCCAAGGAAGAAGAGTCTACAACCTCATGAGGGAGACCATTCCACGTGACAGCCCTTTAGATATTTGAAGACAGCTATCATATCTTCTCTCAGTCTCCTCTTTTCTAGGCTAAACAAAACAAGCGGCTTCAATCGCTCCTCATAAGGCTTGGTATTCCAGAACCTTATTCATCTTGGTCACCTCCTCTACTTGTCCTTATCCTTCTTAAATTGTGGTACCCATTATTGGACACAGTATTCCAGGTGTGGCCTGACCCAGGCAGAATAGAGTGGCCCTTGTAGTCTCTTCCAACTCTATGATTGTATGATTCTATTACTTCCATTATCTGGATACTAGACTTCTGTTGATCCAGCCTAGAGCAGCATTAGCTTTCTTTCCTGCTGCATCACTCTGTTGATTCATTATAGCTTGTGGTCCACTAAGACCCCTACATCTCTTTCACATGTAATGCTAGTAAGAAAGGTGTTCCTCATCTTATATGTCCCCCAAACCCGCCTAATGCCAGTTCTGTTCCAGTAGTAGGGTACCTATTTCTATTTTTTTGGGTGGGTGGGTGTGCTCTACAACCATGGATTTTAAAACAAACCTATCAGATTTGGGCAATACTGGAAAACAATTATTTTCCTAGCTCTCACTGCATCATTTCCCCCTATCCATTGCCATCTTCCTGTTCTGCAATGGGAAATTCCAGTTGTTCTAGGATTAAATATAAAGTAAACTGCACACCTACAAACCTAGACAGCATCTTAAAAAGCAGAGACATCACCTTGCCAACAAAGGTCCGTATAGTTAAAGCCATGTATGGAAGTAAGAGCTGGACCATAAAGAAGGCAGATCGCCAAAGAATTGATGCTTTTGAATTATGGTGCTGGAGGAGACTCTTGAGAGTCCCATGGACTGCAAGAAGATCAAACCTATCCATTCTTAAAGAAATCAACTCTGAGTGCTCACTGGAAGGACAGATCCTGAAGCTGAGGCTCCAGTACTTTGGCCACCTCATGAGAAGAGAAGACTCCCTAGAAAAGACCCTGATGTTGGGAAAGATGGAGGACACAAGGAGAAGGGGACGACAGAGGATGAGATGGTTGGACAGTGTTCTCAAAGCTACCAGCATGAGTTTGGCCAAACTGAGGGAAGCAGTGGAAGGTAGGAGTGCCTGGCGTGCTCTGGTCCAGGGGGTCATGAAGAGGCGGACACGACTAAATGACTAAATGACAAAAACTGCACACACACAAACTTGTGTGATAGTAGATGTGTGCTGCTCCACAGATACATTTTTAAAAAATAAAATAAAAAGGTATGCCCATGGCTCTGCTGATTCTTGGACACCAGTTTCATTTCTCCAAAATCAACAAATTGGAAGGCAGGGACAAAGACGGGAAACATATTGGTGTGGAAAGAAACAGGCAGGTTTTATTTGTAAGTACATAAGAAGACCCCTGCTGGATCCGGCCAATGGGCCATCTAATCTAGCAGTGGCCTGTGGGAAACCTGCAACTATTAGGCCGGGGCTTTCCTCAGATTATTTTTCTGCACTTGAAATGCAACATCTTTGACATTCTGTAGAAACACAAATACTACTCAGGCAGGTAAGCATTTGTTTTTAATAATTCTCAAAGGAGATAAATTAACTTGCCAATGACATACATCAAAGAAGAACAACCAGGCTTATTAAAAAAACTACAGCAAAAAATGTGTATTAAAAATGCCGACTATCAGTGTATTAATACAACCCGCCCAGTGGGAATTTAGCACGGCAACTATTTTTAAAATAATAACTTCATACGTTCAGCATAGCTCAAGCAGGTCATGACTGTTTTCTGGTGGGGTAACAACTGAATGGGTGTCTACTAGTCCCAAACTGGCTCAGAGCTTGGCAGGCACAGAACTCAGGTTTTGAAGGAGGTAAACAAAAGGGACCAGAATTGATGACTTTCAGAACTGAGGATCTAGCAGAATGTCATGTCATGCAAATCCTGGAAAAAAATACTGTAGCCCAGTGATTACTTGGTAAACAACAACAACAACATGTCACCATCCTTAAGAGAATGCATAGATGTTATAGTTCTTCAGCTGGAGCAGAAAGCAAGTTGTTCTCTCTTGTGTGGAAGAAACTGATGCAAAACATTCTTTTGATAATTCTTATACACATAAAGTGATCTAAAAAGGGGTAAGGCATGACAGTGAATTAATCTTGTGGGCACTGTTCATAGTCTCATGGCCCTTTGTGCTAGTCTGTGTAGTCTCACTGGAAACCAAGAAAGAACCAGATGGTGTACAACTGTAAGGGAATCATGGAAGTCAAGTGGTGGGGAGTTTAGGTTATTGGGAGGAGCCAGAATTATGGTAATTCGTCCAGCAGAGCTGGACAACATTAAGTTTCTAGTTTTTAGGGATCCTCAATCCTTGTGAACCTGTAGGCCATCATAAAATGGCTGCCATGGGAGTTGACTTGTATACACTCTTATGGCCTCCCATATTTAATCCACCTTTCAAAACAACAAGACAATTTCCTAAAAGACAATTGGATGGTTTGGAAAACATGGAGCAAAATACTAACAGCCTCACTCTCACCCCTGATCCCTATCTTAAGTCAACCTTTATTTTATGAATGATAAATTTCAATCTTTTCAAAATGGGAAGCTCCTTGCCTCTTTCATTTAATGGATTTTTAGATAGGCAGTAGACCAAAACAAGGGGACGCGGGTGGCACTGTGGGTAAAACCTCAGTGCCTAGGACTTGCCGATCATATGGTCGGCGGTTCGAATCCCCGCGGCGGGGTGAGCTCCCGTCGTTCGGTCCCAGCTCCTGCCCACCTAGCAGTTCGAAAGCACCCTTAAGTGCAAGTAGATAAATAGGTACCGCTTTATAGCAGCTTCGTCACGCTGACCACGTGACCCGGAAGTGTCTGCGGACAGCGCTGGCTCCCGGCCTCTTAAGTAAGATGAGCGCACAACCCTAGAGTCGGACACGACTGGCCCGTATGGGCAGGGGTACCTTTACCTTTTTTAGACCAAAACAAAGGGATCAAATAAAAAACACATAAAAGATTATAGGCATTATTGGTTTCAAATTCTTTAGGCCCTTAACTCTCTTACAAATAAGTCAGGCAGTTAGGCCACTTACTCCACTGAAATATTCAATACAGTTTAGTATTAGTTTTTTAAACCAGTATTTCTCTACATATTCCTGAATTTTTTGAAGATTAGGTGACTGGGAACGATACAAATTTGAATAAAAGGTTTTTATTTTCTCTAGGACTTTACTTGTTTGTTTGTTTGTTTGTTTGTTTGTTTGTTTGTTTTGCAGATCCATTTTTAAGAGATACTCTTATTCTTTAATCTTATAGTACATAATCTGCAAACTCACAGAAGGCCTTATTTAAATATTGGAGAGAACGTCTAATATGTTAAATTGCATCCTTTTAAAAAAAATCAGTTGATTCTCTTTTTGTGAGCATATTTCAAATGTTTAATATCAGTAACCAGTTGATTCTGAGTTGGGTCTGTGTCTTTTTAAAAATTCTACTATATTTCCTTATTAAGACTCCTCTAATTACTACTTTTAAAGTTTCACAAATTATGGCTGAAGTGTGATTATCAGTAGTATTTCTTGTAAAAATTCTGTTATTTAAGTTTTAATGAATTTTTCAGTGGAATAGGGTTACAACTTGCACTGGTAAGTTGTATGAGGACTACTGTGTTTTACAACAAGCAGAGGAAGAGGTTGTCTCCAAGGAGCAGAATGTAGATGGGTTTTCAGATGAATACCAGAGGTCAGTGGCAACCAAATGAAGATGATGGTCTCTTCTGCACTTTCCATTCCTGTATCTAATGGATCCTGTGAGAGAGCTTTCTGTTTAATGGCGCAACCGTGGACCAAGGGCAGAAATGGGCAGAGTGATGGCATTATGAAGGTCGAGCTGCAGGTGCGTCTGAACATTAACATTAAATGTGCAGACTTCCTTGCCTTCTTAAAAAAATAATCTAAAAACAGCAAGAGGTCAGGCTCAAATACTTAAACTTAAAAGTAAGGAAGCGAGGGCAAGCCAACCCAGTTTTAAAACAAAACGTCACATTTAATTGTGGTATGAAGGTGTCATGACAGCTGCCTTGCTGCAGGGAGGGAGAATACAATAAACTTAGGAGGGTAACAGAAATGACCTCAGAGAGTTAGTAGTTGTCTGGGGAGAACTACTGCTACCCCTAGGTTAACTGTTTAAAGGTGAATTAAGGGAGTGGAATTGGTTCTGTGAATTCCACCCAGCATTTAGAGGGGTAAAGCAACTTACAGAAATTTGATCTCAGTTTCAAAAAATGTCCAGGAATTTCCTTAGCCAGATTTGGGAACTTGAGCTCCTTCCTGAAGTACTGTGTCCAGTTCTGGGCACCACAGTTCAAGAAGGACACTGACAAACTGGAACGTGTCCAGAGGGCAACCAAAATGGTCAAAGGCCTGGAAACGATGCCTTATGAGGAACGGCTAAGGGAGCATGTTTAGCCTGGAGAAGAGGAGATTAAGGGGTGATATGATAGCCATGTTCAAATATATAAAAGGATGTCACATAGAGGAGGGAGAAAGGTTGTTTTCTGCTGCTCCAGAGAAGTGGACACAGAGCAATGGCTCCAAACTACAAGAAAGAAGATTCCACCTAAACATTAGGAAGAACTTCCTGACAGTAAGAGCTGTTCGACAGTGGAATTTTCTGCCAAGGAGTGTGGTGGAGTCTCCTTCTTTGGAGGTCTTTAAGCAGAGGCTTGACAACCATATGTCAGGAGTGCTCTGATGGTGTTTCCTGCTTGGCAGGGAGTTGGACTCAATGGCCCTTGTGGTCTCTTCCAACTCTATGATTCTATGATTCTATAAGGCTCACTGATCTTTGAGACAGTGCTGCTGGCATGTCCTCTGGTTCTGCCCTTAGACCAGGAGGTTGGGCTTAGAACCACTTTACGAGAGAGAGCACTGGCAACTTCACTGCAAGCCCCAAAGTAGAAATTACAACTAAGATATTGGTGTACAAACCAGATTACCTTTGCACAACTGGTGGAGCCAGGAAACATTGTGTATAGTACTGTAGAGGAACAAGACAGAGGAACAGCCGCTGGTTGTGCTCTTGACCGCCAAATGTTTAATGCCCCATCTGCAAAAGCTCCCTACATCCAATCTGTCATGAACATACCAGCTCCAAGTGCAATCTCTTAGCCAGCTGCAGAATGCAGTCAGGAACAGGGAGGCTGGGCTTTTACGTCGGCCCAGGGGAGCCCACAGCTGCCAGTGTCGACTCCCCCAACCTTGGATGGCCGGCTGATAAGAGAGGAACGGAGAGCAGGCTGGAACACAGCCAAAGCTCTTCAGAAGCCCAAACAGGCACGGAAAGCCACAGAGATAGCTTTTCAGAACAGGAAGGAGCGGTAGCTGACCAAATAAGTCTGAGGTGTAGGTTTATAGGAAGGCTGCTAGACAGGAAGCAAAATAAGAAATGTAAAGGTCGAAGGCTCAATCTCTTCTGCCAACACAGGAAGAACTCCTCAGAAGGGTCAACTGAGTGATGGGGGCCGGAGGCTTGCTAGAGCTGTCCGGAGATAATTGCTTGTTTTTTGCAATAATTGCTTTTTTTTGCAATAAATTCTCCTTTTTAATTACGTACGCTTACTGTGTTATCAAGCCAGAAACGTGGACTCCTAACACAATCTGTACACTGCAAAAATTGAGGGTACAGATCAGCCAGAGGGAGCTCAGCCATCTATGTCACAGGCCCCTAGGCATATGGGACACTGAACACATGAAGTTCTTCCTCCCCATGCATACATTTCTATATGAATATCTACAGAGGCTAAAATATTTGCCTTAAGTAAGACTTACACCCCAAAGAACACTTTTTTCTCCACAATTTTGGCTCCCTCTCTGACCAAAGTTGATTGCAAGATACCTTTTTATTTTATTTTTAGTAATGTAAGTTCTGTCATTGCTGTTGTTGCCACCAATCATACACACATTTGATTTTGTTTTTTTCTTATGAGAGATAAACTGTTTTTTCAGTAGTACTGTTGACCTCAGACACACGTAAAGTAGCATTACTTACAAATAAGACTTTCTGCCTTTCTTTTCACATTCACACATTCAGATGTTTCTTTGGATAATTCCTTGAGCCATTCACATAGTTTTGAAATTGACAAGCTTCTTATCATATGTCTGTGTTGGGAGTAATGTAAGTTGAATGTTTAATGTGCATGACAACCAGCCCTTGCACCCATTCAGCAGGCCTGCCTCATGGAGAATGAGCATGTAAGGCTAGACGCAACCAGTGCATGTGTGCAGATTGCAGGTTTCTGAAAAAAGCATATTTCTTGAAGATTTTATATATATGCATATTGCCACAATGCGGTCAAGATATGCACATCCCCAAGACCTGTTGGAAGTTGTGTGCAGTATATTGACTGAGAAATGTGCACAATTCCCATTTCATGGATGGATTATGTGCACATTCTCCATGACAATGGCCAGTTATTATTCACATTAACCACTCAATTTACACTGCACCTAACATCTATATTATTGAATTTTATCATTATTGTTACTGTCTCAGAACCACAGGTGCTTAATATTTTTTCACAGTGATCAAGGATTAAATAAAACCATGTTTTAACAAAAGGCTTGTGGATAATGATATTTCTTTTATGTTCCAGAATATTCAGTGATGTTTTTTCTCCAAACACATTAAAGCTGGTGCATTGTTGATTTAATTCTTTTAGCTAGAAAAATAGATGAATCGCCTGCGTAAATATACCAAACCATAAGAGGATGCTTTCGCTGAAAACAAATTATTTGTTAAGCGGTTGTCTACATACATGGTTGCTTGCATGGCTCATTGCCTGAATCACATAAAATAAGTGATAATCCCAGTGAGGCCTGAGAAGCAGAGTTAGCACACCTTCTCCACCAATCCCCAGTCAGTCGCCTGTCATGGGAATGATCAGCTGCATATTCTATGCATGCTTGCACTTTCCTGCCTCAGAGCACAATACAGTAATGTGCTCGGCTCAGATTTTGTATCCTTAGTTACCTAATTGTGAAAGAGCAGCACCATCTCCTTTTTGGCTGCTCTCAGCTATACTCAGCTTTAAATATTAGAGCGATGCAATGAACTGTATTGGGAGGGAAGGAATTTGGGGTGTTAAGGTAAGTGGGACAGGGGATTTGAAAGGGGACGGTATGGGTGGGAGTCTTGCCATTTGAAGAGCAAATAGGGGAGAGGGGATTAGAGACTACTAGTTCTAATTGTATTTGTCCTGGACTGCAGTTTATTATGGATCTGCTTTCAGTGCTCCTCAAACAAACACCATGGGTGATATCCAGCTGTGACATCCCCCTTGTGCAATAAACTGCCACTCATGCAAACACACTTCATCTCCACTGCAGCCTTTGCACAGGATCAAAATATGTTCCAGAGTGTGTCCCTCTGCAGTAAATTCAAGTTGTGCAATTCAGGTTGGTCTTCAGCTCGTGTACAACAAACCCACTTCCCTCACCCACATCCCCAAGTTGGACTTTTTACAATAAGGAACATGAAAGGAAAATGCATTGGAAAATGTGGGATAACAATTGATTGGCACAACATCATTTTAAAACGGTGGGGTAGAGGGCATGGTAAAAAACAAGAAGTATTTCTGTTTGTTTACCTGTGGATATCCACAACTACTTCAAAAAGCAGCTGTGGGACTCAGGAGGTCCTGATGTTGCCTGCTGCAGCTGTGGGAGAGCCTGGCAGGTCGCATCCTGCTGCAGAATATTGATTTCATAGGTGTTCACCTGCAGATGCTTCAATTCTTTCTGTCATGAACAAGAAAAAGATGTCACTTGAACCAGCAACCTAATACATCACATGCAAGAGCTATAGACGAAAATAATCAGAAGCTGCACTCAATAGTATCAGTCACTGTGTTCTGTGAGCCACATGACCTTGCTCTTCATGATGAGGCCAGTGTCACAGGTAACACGACAAGCCCTTTTCAGTTTTGTGTTGAGGCAGGAGATTAATTTTTTTTTAAAAAAAGAAATATTTGGAAACTGGGTCAGACAATACTAAGTACTCATCTGCAATAATGAAGAAGGAGTTAATAAAATCTGTGGTCAAATTCTGAGGGAAACTGTCATTGTGAAGGATGATGTGTCCACGAGATTCTCAGTTTTAACAGATGAAACATCAGATATTTCTGGCATAGAACAACTGTCTCTAGATGTAAGGTCTGTGGAAGAAAGTGATGGGAAGCATAAGTACACGAGGAATTCTCTGGGTTCATTTCAGTCTTAAACCCAACTGCTGTCTGCATAGCCAACACAATCTTACATGCTTGCTCTGATTTTGGACTAGATCTCAGTAAGTTAGTTGGACAAGGATATGATGAAGGTGGAGTTTGAGCACAAATCATGGCAACATATCCTCAGGCAACCTTTGTCCACTGCTCATCCCTAGACATACTGTAATCTCACTGTAAATGATCTCAACGGTGGAAGTCATGTGCATAATACAGTTGGCACAATGAAAGCCACCATGAAAAAATGTCTGTGAAAGCACCCAAAGACAACATCTAATATCCAACATACAAAACATGGTGGAGTATCTATCTGTTTGCAGAAAATTACCCAAGCATTTTCTCACAACTCAAGCAATTAGCAGAATCAAGGGACACCAAAAGACGATATCTTTCATGCCAGTTTTATTGTTTGCCTTGTCATCATAAGCAAATATTCTTCAATGCTGAAGCTAGTCATTCAAGCTCTGCAATCTGTGCTGTTAGATGTACAGTAGTACCTCGGGTTACATACGCTTCAGGCTACATACGCTTCAGGTTACAGACTCCGCTAACCCAGAAATAGTGCTTCAGGTTAAGAACTTTGCTTCAGGATGAGAACAGAAATCGTGCTCTGGTGGCGCTGCAGCAGCAGGAGGCCCCATTAGCTAAAGTGATCCTTCAGGTTAGGAACAGTTTCAGGTTAAGTACAGACCTCCGGAACGAATTAAGTACTTAACCAGAAGTACCATTGTAATGGAAATGAAAGCAGCTATATGAGAATTTCTGTGAATAACAGAATAATACAGGGGAGCTAGTCAAGAGGCTATTAGCACAATAATAGAGAAGTGCAAGAAACTGGACAATGAAGTTAACTTAAAGCACCTAGAAAAGTCACCAGCAGTTCTTCTACATTCCCTGCCTCACCGAGGACTCGTTTTAGTGATGAAAGCCAACTTGCTCACAGTTTTCTGAAACTATAACCATCTCAGATATACCACACAGAAGAAAAAGAATTTATAAACTCATATCAATTCAGTTCAGGAACTATACAAATTTGAAAACTTGGGAGATGAAGCTATGACTTGGTACGAAACGTGGGCAAAAAGACGTGCTAAAGAAATGCACCCATCGTCATGTGACCTATGCAACATGAGCCTTACTGAAGTCTAGGACTACGCCAAATGGTTGCCTGCTATTAAAATGACCATCTTTGCAGCACTTTCCATCCCGGCTGCAACATGCATAATTGAACGATCCTTTAGCACTTTGCGCAGGGTGAAGACAGGACTACGTTTGACAACGGCTGAAGATCGATTGTCTGGCTTGTGTTTGTTGAGCATCCATAGAGAAAAGTTGAAGACCTATCTCAAGGAGAAATTCATAGAAAATTTTCTTGACTCTTTTGGCCAAGACCGTTGAAGAGTCCAGTTTTTGTTTAAAGAGTGATCCACTTTGTATTATATTTTCCTTTATGTTGTAGGTGGGCAAGTGCTAACAAAAAAACCCTGACTTCTTTCAGATCCTATATCTGGCATTCACCACAGCTTAGACATAGTCTGTGTAAAAGGTAAAAGGTGTGAAAGTCAGCCTTAGGTGTTTTATTCTTATTCTTATTTGGTTTAGAGTCCTACAGTACTCTTGTTCAATGGGCAAGTTAAAGCTGCTTGTCTTTCTAGTGCCTTACTCTGTTATTATTAAATGGACAAATACAGCAATTGGTTAGATTTCATTCTGAAATATAACACCCCATAGGTAAAGGTAAAGGGACCCCTGACCATTAGATCCAGTTGTGGCCGACTCCTGGGTTACGGCACTCATCTTGCTTTACTGGCCGAGGGAGCCGGCGTACAGCTTCCGGGTCATGTGGCCAGCATGACTAAGCCACTTCTGGCGAACCAGAGCAGCGCATGGAAATGCCATTTACCTTCCCGCTGGAGTGGTACCTATTTATCTACTTGCACTTTGACGTGCTTTCGAACTGCTAGGTTGGCAGGAGCACGGACCGAGCAACGGGAGCCCACTTCATCGCGGGGATTCGAACCACCAACCTTCTGGTCAGCAAGTTCTAGGCTCTGTGGTTTAACTCACAGCACCACCTGCGTCCGTATACCATCCCATACAGTACACTAAATCACCATTGTTTCTTGCTGCTTCTCATGTAATGCCGTGTGGGTTTTAGTCATGAGTCAACAGTCTGTAGTTACAAGTCATAAACCTTGCCTCCCTCAATTATTTCAATGGATGCCCTTGTCAGAGCCCCATGGAAGGCTCTCTGCAAACATGAATGATCAGCTGATTGTGCTAAGGATCTGACCCATGAACACGAGAAGATTCCCCACAAGTACCAGTTTGAAGAGTTGTGAGTTCAGACTATGCAGCATCTTTTACTAATTTTCTACATAGTACTACTTTTATAATTGACTTTATCTGTGAAACTTTGAAGGACTGAAACTTAGAAGGAAGAATTATCTTAAGTTTCCATATTCACCTCCTCCCCTTTTTCAATGTTTCTATGAGATCCACAACTGACTTGAGTTTTGTAATGGTATAGGCAAAAAGTTTACAGTACAATTAATTTTCTTTGTAGTGACACCTTGCTAACAACACTGTTTCAATTTAACCCTATCTTTGAAGTTTGGAACTTTAAAGGCAAGGGCTGTTCAATATACCTGCTTTGTATTAACCTCCTTTTGTTTTGCTATCTCCACAGTAACATCCTAGCTGCTTTTTGGTTCTGAGGCTGAGTAAAAAGGAGCATTCAAAGTTTTCAACAATGAACCTGTTCTTTATGAAAATATCCTCAGCCAATCTATGCTACAATATATCTCTGTGAACATCTTTCTGTATTGTTTGTGAATTAAGTGTTTCTTACCATTTCCCTTTGATTTTATATTCAGGGCTCTATTTAACAAGATTGATTACTCTGTTCCAAAGCTTAGAAATACCAGCTCACCCCTTATTAATTATAAACTACAACTTCCTTTTAAATATAAACTACAGCTTATAAAATATAGAACTTTGCTATTAATGAATTTTACTTGATGATCTATGGACTATGAATTGTTATTGACTTTACTGATTATCTATTTAATTAAAGCTTTATTTATAGGAAATGTAATTTTGCAATTCTATGAATTCATATTCTAATGAGTTCACAATTTTAAACAATTCTATAACTACTGTTACTCTAGTCCCTTTAGGCATTCTTTAAAATAATTACAATATCTAATGGGCTGTCACATGGAAGATGGAGCCATCTTGTTTTCTTCGGCTCTGGAGGGGAGGACTCAAACCAATGGATTCAAGTTACAAGAAAGAGCTGTTCAACAGTGGAATTACTCACTCAGAAGGTGATGGGCTCTCCATCCCTGGGGGTTTTTAAGCAGAGGTTGGATATTCATCTGTCATGGATATTTTACCTGAGATTCCTGCATTGCAGGGGGTTGGACTAGATGACCCTCAGGGTCCCTTCCGCCTCTACAGTTCTATTATTCTATCTCTGATTTGGATATGTGTGTATGTGTTTCTTTAACACATTTTGATTTAAGGGTGTAGCAGTATTGGCAGCTTGGCTGTTCAGAGTTCATGGTTATTTAATCTTATGTTCCAGTCAAGATAAGATTAGTGTTTTATTTGATGTTGAACCTTTTATTTGACGCTAAACCAGCAGAGGCAGTACATGCAAACAATGCTTTCCACACATTTCCCCACAATTTTTTTTTTTAAATAAGACAAGTTTAGAATTATTGGAAATTCCACAAAAAGATAAAAGTCAATATTTTAATGCAGTTTTTACCAAGCAAAACAAAATTATATTGATTTTACCAAAATATCTTTTGAATTCCCAAGTCATGTTACAACTTTTTAACACCCATCATTTGAAAGTTGAAAAATTAAACACACCCTAATGCAGTACAGAAAAGGATATTTCAGATTCCAGTGACATAGTATATAGGTTTAAAGAAGTTTATGCTAAACTGTATTCATTAGAATATTCAAACATGAGAAAGATGCAAACGTTTGACAAAATTAAAGCGGTCTCATTTAGCTATGAATGATATAGCCTTCAAGAGCTAACACTAGTGGTGAAGGGTTTGAGAAACAATCATCCACATGATTCTACAACTGAATATTACAAGTATTTTGACCTTATTAGCAGACTTCATGTTAAATACAATTAACTCTGTCATGTCAGCTTATAAAGTCGTAAAACATAGGAGGAGGCAAAAATTATTCTGATCATAAAGTAGATAAAGATCTGTCCAGAATGTTACAGAGTTATAGCATTAGTAAATCAAAATTTCAAGCTGGGAAGAAATAATCTGGCCAAAAAATTGAAGGATAAATAACTGAAGATTAGTAAGGGTATTGCCAGAAGCCAAAGGCAGGCATAGGCCAGCAATAAAACATTTAAGCACCCGTTGTCAGTGAAGTTAACTCTTTATTCAAGAAACAAAAACAGCTCAGTCCTAGTGGTCACAGCAACCCTTCCAGCAGGTCTTTCCCCAGTGAAGCAGTTGCGAGGACTGAAGGTCCCCGCCTTCCCACCCTTCCCACTGCTCTCTAAGGCTCCTCTCCTGGTTCCTTCCCCAACAGCCTAAGCCTCTGTTGTCTTGTATCTTGTTGATCCACCCTCTTAATTTCTCTGCATTTCTGGGAGACTAGTGGTGATGAGAGCTGATTGCAGCAGGAGGGGGAGACTCCCTGGATTCTTTGGCAGGCTGGATTCTGCCCCAGCCTCTTCCTGCTCACTAAACCCTGTTGCCTCTTCAGCTTCTGACACCTCCTGATCCTAGTCTGCTCACTCTTCTTCTTCTGACCAAGCATTGTCCCACCACCAGTCCCCTGGCTCTGAGCCTTCTTCCCCTGGTGGTTCCTTGGGGGGGGGGGTTCACCAGCCTCCAGCCTCCCACCATGCGTCTGCTTCCAGCCAGTCCATGACAGGTTTATTAATAAGGGCAAGTTAACAACAAATGTGTATAAGGCATTAAATGTGATTCATAACACTAGGAGACAAAAAAAGCGCTGTGGTCTTTTGCTCTCAGATACTGAAAAAGCTTTTGATCAGGTTGAATGGAATTATTATTTTTAAACACTATCAATTTGGCTTTGGAGCAAGGTACATTGCATGAATTAAATTAATATATTAATCCCCCATAACTTTCTACTTTTTGATTTATATACTATTATAATAATACAATTCTAAAATAGAATGGATAGATTGTGAAATATTGTGAAGTGGAGGGAATCTCTTATCCAAACTATAATTCCTACTTTCCCCAGATACATAGCAATAGAGCATTCAGATTCTGGGCTGATATCCAGGCACAATCTTGAGTCTTTTAGCATTATATAGAATAGTGGGTAAAGGTGAAATGCAGACTCAGATCCTTATCGCCTGGAGACCTCCGCTGACCAATCAAAAAGGAGAAAATCCATGGTATTCTTGATTCAGAGTAACTACCTTCAAAGGATGATGCAAATACAGAGCTCTACTGGTTTAATTCCTATAGTACAGAATATATATGTAAGACACTTACACATCGTCTCATTTGCCAAAAAGTATAGAAATTGTAAGTTAAGGCGTCCATACTTAATGACCACACCTTACATGTGCCTGTTCATAGCTCTGCCTCCATCTCTGCAAACTACCCCCTAGTCTTTCCATCTCAATTTTCTTGCTCTGCAGATCTGGGGCAGCAGTGAAGCTGGGTTGGTTGTACGTCAAATTTAAACAAGCTATAAACTTAAAAATTCTTAACTCTTGACTCAGTTAGCCAGCCTCTTTTTATAGTGTACAGACCACGGTCTTCTGCACATGGAACCAAAAGTAAGATCAGTAAAATAATTATTCAAGCAAAGCATCAAATAACTATTACAACATTGTACCTAGCCTTCTCTAGACACAAACATTTGCCAAGGTTTTCTCTGATCCATGTTTTACATGTTTGAGTCCTCTGGATTTCTGTTTTATTTGCTTTTATGTACTTTTATACCACTGTTTAATTGGGTTTAGGTTGTATTTTTGATTTACTGATATTTTGGGGAGGGGTTTAAGACTTTGCACCACTTAAGAGATTTTTGAACTATTAAGTGGTTTATAAGTGCTTTGAAATAAAAGAATGAATTAGTATGAGGGTTTTTCCAGTGTGGCATTTCCGTGCGCTGCTCTGGTTCACATGACCCGGAAGCTGTACGCCGGCTCCCTTGGCCAATAAAGCGAGATGAGCGCCACAACCCCAGAGTTTTTCGCGACTGGACCTAACGGTCAGGGGTCCCTTTACCTTTACCTTTTCCAGTGTAGAATCGTGTGTTTATGTCAGACTTTTTTCTAGCTGGAACTCACCAGAACTCAGTTCTGGCACCTCTTAGGTGGGCACCATTGCCATTATAAGAAAACAAGGGAGGCCTTCATGGTGAGTTCTGGCACCTCTTTTTCTAGAAAAATAGCACTGAGTTTATGAATGTAATGTTCCTGGTGTAAACTGTAAATCCATATATAAAATAATATTCCCAAACATTAAAAAAGAATAAAAAATATAAATTAATAAAACCTTCCTGAAGGAGCAAAATTGAGATCCTTTGGAAGAAAAGTTAACAACACATTCCTAGCATGGGTATTTTAAATTGAGCATTGTGGACAGGGTGATTTAAGAGTACAATTTCAAATGGTTCTAGAAATGGGTTTCCTCTCCAGATCATTTTTTTAAATTTCCATTCTGCTGAAGTGTAATCAGAAGTGGGGTGGGGAGGAAATAAAGCAAATACTCCTGTGTCAGCAAATAAACTATTCTGTGTCATTAAAAACACACACCACCAAACAATTCTGCTGTTGTGGATTCTGATATGATTGGTTCTGCTTTCGTAAACATTTCCAGTGAAGCGGAACCCCAATATTCAGAGAGGAATCTGGCAGGGGTGTGTTCTGTAAGCATCCTAATTCCCTGCAAAAACCACATCTCACAATGTATTAATGCAAAGCATCTTAAAGTATGCTTTGTCATCAGTCTGTGAACGTGTGCGCAAACTGGACTGCTCAGCAGTTGCTAAGCCTTGTATCGTTATGCTAATTTCCTACCAGTAACGTGCATTTCTCAGTTCATTTCTTGAAAACTATGTTTAGTAGAAGAGAGACCAAAATAAAAGGGAGAGAGTAGGCTCTTCTTCAGAAGAAAGCTGAGCTAGGCTCACCCTCAGCTTCATGGTTTTCCTTTGGTAATTAGCTTTTGTCCCGCTTTGTCGTTTTAGTGCGTCTGGATATTCTTCAATTAATCAAACAGAACGAGAACAAGAGAGCTTAGCTGCTCATGAGGTCACTTCTTGCAGGGACTGGATTACAGCACCAAAAGCTGCCTGAAAAGCATGTATTGATCTGTTCTGACAGTTGCTGCCACATTAAGCCTCACCACAGCTGTGATATAAAGGTGCTTTGAGCTGTTATCATAAATACCATCCACTATCTTTAAAGATCATCAAAACAGCTTCACATTCTATAAGCGTGATTGTCATGTATTTTATCCAATACATTTTAACAGCATAAATTGTTTTAACATTTTAATAGTAGCTTAAAGGTCAAATGCAAATTATTTAAACTAGCATTTATCCAATGAAAATTATCATACAAGCTCAATTTGTGGGCATGTGAAATGAAAAACAGAGCCCTTTAGAAAGCAAAAATATCTTTATTTAACTACTAATAGGCATTTTAAAATATTCAGATCATTTCACCTATATCACATGGCTGAAATTATGTAATTATCTTTGTAGATCAACACTGTTTGTTTGTTTGTTTGTTTGTTTGTTTGTTTATACACCGCTTGTTTGTAAAAATCCTCAAAACATTTTACAGTAGATACCACATAATGTAACATATTGTCTCATGAAATGAACTATTATGATATAGCAACATGGTTTAACATATTTGTTATGTCTAAACATATACAGTATGGGGACTTGAAGAACTGAATTTCTGATTTTCAATGCAGAAATCAACTTCCTTTACAGGCTGAAGAATTAACATGGACAGAAAGGTTCTCTCCCAATGTGCAACATAAAAACAACCGTTGTTTAGTACTGTAAATACACATTAATGCCTACAGCATAACCTTTCATGGACCGCAGTCCATTTCACCTGATGCCTGGCTCTAATCTACGAAACCTTCTTCCCCAGTGAGGGCTTATCCCCACTTTATGGTGTCCCGCTGCTTGACACTTGCTCCAATTTAGAGCTAAAGAGTGGGTTTTCTACTTGCACTTTGAGGTGCTTTCGAACTGCTAGGTTGGCAGGAGCAGGGACTGAGCAACGGGAGCTCACCCCGTCACAGGGATTCGAACTGCCAACCTTCTGATCGGCAAGCCCTAGGCTCTGTGCTTTAACCCACAGCGCCACCCATGTCCCTTTGGCACTAATAGGATTGCCCCCCAAAAGACAAATTTTGGGATTTTGGGAGGGGGCGTCCTGAGACTGCTGATACCTCCCTCTTTTTTCTCCTACAGGCCTGCCATTGCACACCAGCTAATTTTGCTGTTAAAGGGAATAACATAGCTGCAGATAAAGTTCTTTGACGTTCCTGACATAGAAATCTGCCCGTACTCAAGTCTCTGCAGACAAGGGATTTATAATATTTCTGTACAGAAAGGCCTTTGAGGAGGTTCAGTGATCTTTGGAAAGCAAAGCATCCTGAAGCAGCAATGTTCTTATGATGTTTTATGTGGAATCTTTTTTGAGGTAAGCCATACAGATCATTCTCAGGGAAAGTACAGGAAGTGAAAATGTCATTCCTCAACCCCAGAAGAATCACATTCAGATCTGGGTTGCTTCTGAACCTGATAGTTTTGCTGCTATGGCGTTTTGCCACCTTCATCTGGCAGCTGTGTCCCTCTTGAGAAAGTAATGGTAAAAGCTGCCTATCTGGGTCTGGGACCTACAGGGGTTTGCCTGTTGGAGGCATCCCATATTGTGCATGAAGCAGTGCTGCTCTGGCCACTGAGAAGAGTTCACACCTGACGTGGGGTCCTACATTTGAGCTATGGACCCACACCACAAGATGGCTTGTGGGAGTTCCTGCAAAGTAGCCAACTATTATGTCTCCCATTCTCAGTCCACATGCTCAGCAGGCACCTGAGAGCCAGCCAGTGCTAGCCTAGGACAAGAAGATCCCAGGTTCAGGTCCCTGCATTGCTAGAAAGCTCTCTGATTGGCCCTGGGCTGTTTATCAGCCCTGCCCTCTTCACAGAGTGATGAAGAGAAAATGGGAAGTGAAGGAAGGTATCATTTATGCCGCCCTGAGCTATTTGAAGGGAGGACAGGAAGTAAAAGAATAATGAATGAATAAGTTGGCAGTACCCCAGCCCACATCTTCACTTAAATTGCAGCTTGCCCTGGTTCATTAACATGGAACTACCATTTTCTTGATGTAACAGACCTTGCAGATCTACTCAACAGATGAGCAAGGAAAGGATAGCTGTATAGATTGTTCTTAGGGCTATATTATGCAGAGAGAGAGAGAGAGAGAGAGAGAGAGAGAGAGAGAGAGAGAGAGAGAGATGCATATGTACACACTGTGGTCTATATAAAAATCAAAGTAATGAATAATGAGTTAAGTGTTGGGTACTTTCAGATTTCATATAATTACAAGAGCCATTGAGTCCATAATGTATCTAAGAAAAATTTCAAACTGAAGTTCATAATGATCTCAGTAATCAATATGGGTGAATCTGTGTGCACAATGCAAGCTAGACAGGTTAATCTTCATACAGACCCTAGAAAAGCCATTATGAACAATAGAAACAACTGACGCAACACAGATCTTGACAGTGGATTACATAACATTATATTTTCTAATTCAACTATATAGCACAATGGTGAAAACTGTATTAAAAGTACAATACGTTCAATGGCAATGGGTCAAGATGAAAGGGGAGTATTCTAATTTTCTTTAAAACTGAGCTAAGAAAGTTATTTGTGATGATATTCCAGTTTTTATTTTAGTTCTGGTCTATGAAGGTCATGATGTTCTTTCCAAACACAACCCCTTCCAGCTTTCCTTCCACAAAAGTATTAGATGCTCTCCTGGATATGATGGATTAATTCAAGAACATGCTAGGGTTATTTTCTAAAGAAACAATCACAAAGAAATCCACAAAGTAAACTACTATTTTACCAGATTAATCTTGAATAATTCCAAGACCAGCCCTCTGAATTATAAATCTGCCTCCCCCTAATTCAATTGGCATTGTCACCCCAGCAACCCAAGTGGTGATCACCCTCCCTTAAGAAAGGAGCATGGCCATCTTCTCAAAGGGGCATTTGCTGAAACAATGATGATTATTCAGGCATGGTTCATTTTGCATGCTCCTTCTCCAGTTCTCTGCCTGAGGTTTCTTCTAATACGGTTTAGAAGTTTGGCTGGCCAGTTCTCTATCCAACTATCACTTGACTCTCAATATCCTTTTGGATTTCAGAGTTGTATGACTATGGTGAAGGGAGAACCTACCTTTGGCAGAATCCTCGCTTCATAGTCTACAGTGGGCAACCTTGGGCTTGTCTGATAAATCGAGGGAAATCAGACACCAAATCACTCCACTCAGAATTGCAGACTATTTGTCTCAGTGTTTTGGGGAGCAAGGATGGATGGGAGTGGGGGTAGGTCAGTCCTTACTGTCTGCTACTCCATTTACCATGTTCACTGCTTCCTCAATGTTTTCTTTTCATTTCTGGCTGCACTTATAACTCTTTCCTCTTTTTAAAAATAATTTTTATTAGTTTTTTTAACGTATCATTTTCAACAGTAATTAAACATACTTTTACATCTTATACAATTTTTTTACTTCCATCAATCACATCTGAAAATTTTCCAATCTAATCACTTAATATACATTTCTTACTTTCACTATTACATTTAAGTCTCATAACTAATATCTCTATTCTTTTTCTACTTTGCAATGTTTCACATACGTAATTCTCCTTAAAAAACTTCTTGTAGTCCTACTAATGTAATTTGTTGATTACAGTTGCTCTTCAGATAGTTTGTGTATTTCTTCCAATCTTCTGTGAATCTCTGGTCCCACAGGTTTCAAATCCTTCCTGTCATTTTATCTAATTCGGCGTGGTCCATTAATTTTGTCTGCCATTCTTCTTTCGTCAGAATTTCTTCTTGCTTCCATTTCTGGGCTAACAATACTCTTGCCACTGTTGTTGCATATAAAAACAATTTAGCATCTTGTCTATTAATGTCCTCACCTATAATACCAAGTAGAAATGCTTCTGGGGTTTTTTTAAATGTATGTTTCAACATCTTTTTCATCTCATTATATATCATTTCCCAGACGTTTTTTACTTTCTTACATTCCCACCGTACATATAATTCTTTCCAGCACACTCCTGAACCGAGGAGTGTAGACACACACACACATTCTTAATGTTTGCACAAAACCAGAAAGCTGCACAAGGAAATCACATTAAAAGTTTCTACACCTGATATAATGGGCAGTAATCTGAAAAGTGTGTGCTGAGATTTTAAAATTGCTTCCATTTCTTTTCCAGCATCCTAGTAAGGGTACATCAAGAGCTCAGCATTTTTTATAGGCAAATTTTCTTTTGATTCCTCATATTTGCACAAAACCAGAAAACTGAAAACACTAATAGGACTAATAACACTGGGCCAATAATGATTTTACAGACAGGTGAAATTTGCTTTCTCTCCTGTGTTACTACAATAAATATTTTGGCTCATAAATCTATACAGAACCAACAAGGCCAAGGTTAAGGAAAGTGATGTGACTAACTTCAGCTCTCTCAAAGTCGGAGGAATATGCTGTTTACCATATTTGGTAACTTGATTAGCTAACCTAAAACCTTTAAAGAAAAAGAAAATTAGATTAAAGAATCTTTCTCCTTTTGACAAAGCAGCCCATTTTTACCATCAGACAGGTCCAATAAAAAACTCTTTAATTGTTCCCTCTGATATTCCCTGTTAGATACTCAGTGGTTTGTGTTCGCCTGAGTTTGAGTCTGGACTAAGGAATCTGAGCACCTGTGTTCTGATTCGATACATGATATCCAATCACATAGCATTATCAGGCTTTGGGCTACTGGAATAGGCTCTTAAGATCTGAGTTACGATTTGTAGCTTGGTGGTTTAGACAGCCAATCACGTGGAGAGTGGGAGTGGCCCAGGCCTTCAGAAATGTATATAAGCAGTTGCTTTTCCCTTGTTCTGTTCTGTTAGCGCAATAAAGTCTCTTGCTGTTACCACTGTGTCTCGCCTCGTAGAGACCCATATATACTTCATTCTCCGTGACCAGAAGGCCCCAGGCTTTGTTCTACATGCTCAGTTAAACAGTTTCTTAATCTTACATAAAATCCTGGGAAGCTACTCAGACCACCTCAGTGGCGATTTAAGTGGGTTTTCTCCTGCTCCCACTCTAACTGCTTCTTGTTAAATAGTTTGACATTTATGCGTCTAGACTTGGATTGTTCTGATATTGATTTTGTACATAATGATAATGGAGCACAAGGGCTACATCACTTTGGCCATATATACTAACAATATATCCTCTTGAGATTCTTTGCTTAATGATGAGAACAAAACCTTGACATTTAGCAAAGGTTCATGGTGCTTGGGATTGGATCTCTCTGCTTTTATCACAATTTTGAAAAAATTCCTCTAGCGGTCCTTGCAAAACATGAAGACTTCTTCTTTAAGGTTCTCTCTCTTGGTGCTTCCATGCAGATGGCATTTATAAAGTCTGGCTCAAAGAAACTTAATCTGCATCTTGACCTATCTGGTGGAGTGCAGAGCCGAGAGATTTGGTGGTGTGAAGCTTAGTTCCACTGCTCCCTCCTGGCTGCCCTTCGCAGTGCAATTAGGACGGGGTCTAGCAGAAGTTAAGTGCGTAGCTGCATGCAGGTTCAACCCCCAGTTAAAGGATTGTCAGTAAAAGGCTGGGAAGAGACCTGTGTCTGAGAGATGTTGGAAAGCTGCTGTCAGTCAGAGTACAAAATAACATAAAATAAAAATGGGAAGGTTCTAGACACAGGAAATATTTCTGATTCGGAATTCTTTTTTTCCTGGATGTTCCTGAAACATGAGAAATATGTACAAGTTTTTTTAAAAAGGAAGATTCAAATGTGATATACCTAAATAAAGGTAAACGTAAAGGTACCCCTGCCCGTACGGGCCAGTCGTATCCGACGCTGGGGTTGCGCGCCCATCTCACTTAAGAGGCCGGGGGCCAGCGCTGTCCACAGACACTTCTGGGTCACGTGGCCAGCGTGACAAGCTGCATCTGGTGAGCCAGCGCAGCACACGGAAACGCTGTTTACCTTCCCGCTGGTAAGCGGTCCCTATTTATCTACTTGCACCCGGGGGTGCTTTCCAACTGCTAGGTTGGCAGGCGCTGGGACCGAGCAACGGGAGTGCACCCCGCCGCGGGGATTCGAACTGCCAACCTGATGATCGGCAAGTCCTAGGCGCTGAGGTTTTACCCACAGCGCCACCCGCGTCCCAAGCACCACCTAAATATAAACTAGCAAAATGGGAAGAAAAATGCTATTTCAAACTTAGAGGTTTCTATTAAAGTGGCAATCCAATTACCACGGAGCGATTATGAACAGATATTGAAGAACTTGAAGTAGACTGGGTACAAATACATCAGTTACAATATATTCTTAAAGAGGATGGGATTCAAATGCATGCAAACTACCTGCTTTAAAAAAATGTGTTAGAAACAACTAATTCTCTGAGCAGGGTCTAGTATCAAAACTATATGCGGATCTAATTAAAACCAAAACTGTTACTATGACTGGTTTAAAGATAACTTAGAAAAGTGCTACGGAACTGTCTATAGATGATTGTGACTGTAAATCTATTGGGCTATTTAAATCCATGCAAACTGGTATAGAATAAATGATATACGACAAAAGTACAATTTGCACATTTTGTAAATGGTGTTTCCATAACCTGCTAGCATAATTGTGGGAACTGAGGCTCATATTATCACCTCTACTGGACTTGTCTGATGGCTGTAACTTTCTGGGAGAAAGTGCAACAGATAATGTCTTTGTTTTTGAAAGAACCCATACTTTTTCCTATTTGTTTGAGGGTATCCTAATCTCAGAGTTGCTTATATTACTCATAATAGCAGACAGATTATCTATATTGAGAGACATAGGTAAACCAAGGGATTTTTGTCTAGCATGGCAAGCTTTTATTTCACATACAAATTAGAAGGGTGTGCATTATCCTCCATTTTCAGCAACCCTGAAATACGGAAACCATTTATAAAAAAAGAATAACAATAACAACAAAAAATATGTGGTTGTACTTATATTGTATTCAGCATAGGCTATTCTGTATTTAAGCTTATATTTCTCTTATCCAAAATGCAACAGTAACTGAATCTTGGACCCTTTCTCTGCGTGGGTCTATTCTTATTTCCACCCTTACTTACTGCCATCACTACAAAGCCTGTGGCAGGTTCTCCAAATGGCTCTCAACCTTGCATGATATGACTCTTTAGCACCATATGACTCACCCCTAGAGCACTGTCCTGTTTTATTGTAGAGTTTCTATCAGATAAAGTCATAATAGGAGAAATGTATGCTGTCTGTTCTTCACTTATAAAAAGCTAATTGAATTGAGAACCATTGGGAGGCTTCCACAAGTCAGACTTTGATTGGGCTTAAACAACATGAACTGTGAGGTCATCCATCCATTGGTTGTCTTGATGTCTCTTAGCTTTCTTTGGGAAAAAGACAAGGTTTTTCCTTGTTTTTCTTCAGGTTCCTGTGTTATTTGTACATTTTGTACATGTTGTGTTCTCTATGAGTGTTCTGGGCAGTTGCTAGCTCTTGTTCAATTAGCCTAATGTTTATTTGGGATTGATCCCTGACAACTAGAAATTGCCATACACCTAACCTTAACAGCTGTATATATATAGTTCTTCACTGATGTCTACATATTACAAAAGCGAAAGCCATTATACAATCATAATACTACAATAAATAAACTGCAGAAAAAAACAAGATCCAGACCCTATCCTGAAATTCAAGGTGGAATATGAAATATGACAATACAATTAATATAAATCAGTAAGCTGTCAAAACAGTATTTGAATATTTAGGTCCTTCCCTTCTTTCCCTTCTGTTACTTTAAGACAAATGTTATGACTGGCTGGACTCAACACATCATATGGGGACTTCCGGCGAGGAAAAATGGCGGGTGCCACGGCAGCGGGCAGTGAGCAGCTCCTGAAGCCAGCCAGAGCCAACTTTGCTACCAGGCTGGCTCTGGGCTGCTGAGTCTGCTGCTGCCCCGTTTCCCAGGGACAGATTTGCAAATCTGGGAACATTCCAGGGATGGAATTTGTCCGGGGACAGATTTGCAAAGCTGGGGACGTCTGGTAACCCTACGTTAGTGTGATAAAGTGAGGCCCATCTTATATTTGTTTTTTTCCTGGTTCTGAGAAGCTGCAGTTATGACTCATCCACCCCAACTAGTGCTAATTACTCAAATGCCCCTCTGCTTTGGATATGTGCTTCTTGAGAGGAAGCCATCTTCCCTCTGACATTCAACACACTCCAAAGGCTCCCCTGATAATCTTCATTCAGACAAAGATGTAACTGTAAACAAGGCTTTGTTCTTTGCATGTAATTGAAAGCAAGAATGTAAGACTCTATTGCCCAACTACATTTAAGTTGTTTCTTAGTCTCTGAGAAATCAGAGCTCCTTACCGAACCACAAGGGGCAAACACTTTGCCTGGACATGCTATCCTTCTTATAACACAGATAAGAAACTGATACTAAGCTGAAACCATTGCTTAGTTTCTTCAATTTTTTACTTGGATGGACCTCAAGGGCTACAATTATCTTAAAAGGTTTACCCTCCACAAACCTGATGCTGCTGAGATACTATGAAAAGTATAAAGGCTGAGTACATTCTGATGTTTAGGACCCTGAGAAAAACACATCTGAAATACATAAAAAAATTACCACATCACTGTGGTCAAGGATATTGCCGAGGGAGAAAAGATGACATAAATCTGGTGATTGGGAAATAGCAGATGTTGTCCCTCAAGGGTGTAAGTAGGACTATTATTACAGAGAGAAACAATATAATGTAGAGCAGAGGCGCTCTAAGTATTCCATCTAGGTGGACGCAGATTGACAGGATGTACCTAATTTATCTTTGATGCTAAGGAGACAGAATGAGAATCATTTTTTCTTTACATCAAGTAGTGGTAGAAGAAAACTCAAAGACATGAACCGAATCATTAAGAAGGTAAAAAGGAACATAAATGAGGAAATAGCATTTGGGGCACTGAGTGCCCAACAGCATAACAGTTTGCACCTCTGGGGCTTATTAACAGTCGCCTGATCTTTGAATCAAATAATCTAGGCCAGTACAAAGAGATAGAGGTATATATAATAATTCCTGGTGTAGAGAAAGTGGATGGAGAAAGGCATTTCTCCCCCTCTCATAACAACACTAGAACTCATGGACATAGGTTGAATTTTGGAAGGTTCGGGGTAGAGAAAAGAAAGTTCACACAGTGGGACATGGTTCAACTATGGAATTAATCCCTTGCAAGAGGCAGTGATGGCTACCAACTTGGATTACTTTAAAATAAGATTAGACAAGTTCATGGAGGTTAAGGCTATCAGTGGCTACCATACATGACTGTTGGAAGCTGTATGCCTCTGAATGTCATCTGCTGGGGAGCAGCCATTGAATTCAGGTCCTGCTTTCAGGCGTCATATAAGCATCTGATTGGCCACTGTGAGAACAGGTGCTTCACTAGACCTGGCCCATCAGGCTCTTCTGATCTCGCTGAAATATGATGACAGTCACATATACCTGAAGTTCTAGAGCAGGGAGCCAGATCTCTCTGTGGCCCCAGTCCATGGGCCAGCTTTCACAGGTAGGCAGGGCAGGCAACCCACCTGTCAATCACACGACATAATTATGATGCCACATGATTGACAAATCGGTTGCTCCACTCCCTTGTCAAAACGCACTGCGTAGGGATCCCGTGCTTGGGTGCCACAGTGCAAGGGCATTGCCAGCTCTATGGATTGAAAGCCACCCACACTGCTTCCTTCTACCCAGGCGCATAGGAAGGTGGGTGGGGGGTGACAAAATGGTGGGAGAACTCACCACAGGGCCGGCAGTGCGCCCACGTCACGTGTCTTGGGCACCCACAGACTCTGAGATGTCTGCCTGCTGCCTCCCCCCCCCCCAGCTGTAGGGCGGTCAAGGGTGCTCATGTGCCGTCCATATGCGCACCACTCGCGCGCTGGCTGGTGGTTCGCCCGGCTCCTATGGATGGTTCACCCTGCCCCTTGGCGCCCCACTGGTTCACCAGTTGCCGAAGAGGCTTCCTCCGCCACTGCTTCTTCCTCCAATGGAGGAGGAGGAAAGGAGCCATAGAGGGTGGTTTCAGAGAGCTCCACTGGGAGGGAGAAGCATTTTCTATTGAATGTAGACTGCTTCTCCCTCCCTGAGCAAGGTGTTCCTCTACCACCCATCAGCTGATAGGGAGCATGCCCTGCTTCAGCAAAAAAACAATGAGAAGTCCTTGTTAAACTTCTGGTAGTTCCTCTAAAGCCCCACCATTTCCCACCCTGTACCTGACACCTTGAAGGCATCGGGCGTAGGGTGGGTGTGGCTTCCCCCAAATGGTCTCATGAGTCATTCAACCACCTCCCATTGAAAAAGAAAACTTGACATTGCTTGGGAAGCACCTTTGAAGTCCTTCTGAAAATGTCCATCAGAACTAGATCTGTGCCAGATGCTCTCCTGTGAACATTTTGAGAGTGAAAAGTGGGCTTTTGAGAAGGCAGACATGTTATAAACACTAACTCTAAAAACGTTGACAATTTCATCACCCTAATCTTCTCCGGCTTCAGCATCCTTCTGTCAACATTCTTTGGATTTCCTTCGCCATGTGATACTGCACCGCCATAGCCATAAAAAAGGCAAACGAAGTTAAACCTATTGCCCTCATTCTGAACAGGCATCATGAGAATGGGTTGCATTGCCTTGACAACTGGGCTGAAGCTCCTTTCCTATCTTGTGCTACAGCACCTGCAGTGTAGCAGAGCATGGAAATCTTGCCCAATGGACTCAGCGGTGGAGACAGGATGCCACTCACACCCACCCCCTGCCTCTGCATGGAAGGGGAGGGGAAACACTTCCACTTCCTTTCACAGTGACCTCTAAATCATTGCCAAGGGGGAGGTACTTTTTGCAAAAAGTGAAAGTCTTTCATGCCTTCAGTGGGTGGCGCTGTGGTCTAAACCACTGAGCCACTTGGGCTTGCTGATTGGAAGGTTGGCGGTCCAAATCCACACGTTGGGGTGAGCTCCCATTGCTCTGTCCCAGCTCCTGCCAACCTAGCAATTCAAAAGCACACCAGCACAAGTAAATAAATAGGTACTGCTGCGGCAGGAAAATAAACAGTGTTTCTGTGCGTTCTGGCACTTGTCACAGTCCTCTGTGCACCAGAAGCGGTTTAGTCCTGCTGGCCACATGACCCAGAAAGCTGTCTGTGGACAAATGCCGGCTCCCTCGGCCTGAAAAGTGAGACTATGAGCCCCATAGTCACCTTTGACTGGACTTTAATCATCCAGGGGACCTTTACCTACATGCCCTCGGTTTTGGTTCACTCCAGTTCTAACTTAAATGTCATTGACCTCAGTAGGCTTAAGTGCAACCAACTTTTATGTAAATTGCTTAAATGTTTGTGTTGAGTCTTCTTCTTTGGTAATCACTTGTAGCCGAGTAAGATTGTCTTCCATGAATACGGTTTCAACAGTGATTCCATAAGTGACTGTAGAGGCCAATCCAGAATTGTGTTGATTAAACTGTACTGTACATATAATACATTGCCAAAAAATAGTTAACTTTCTCTCGACATCTAATAGGGAGTAGATGCACATTCAAGTAATCAGTGCAAGGCCAGGTAACAGAGATGGGTAATATCTGATCATCTGATTATGATTTGAAAAGTCCAGACTAGTCATAGTGATTACTATTTTTATGACCCTTTATCCATTAAGCAGAGATTGCAGACACAGCCTTTTGTCATTTCATGTAAGGTGGCAATCCCTTTAAAACAAAATGAACCCACACATCATTTTTAAAGGATATTTCATATCCAGTTGTTTACAATTTCCTTCTCCTAGCCATCCATTGCATCTCCACATGGAATTGACATGTCCAAAAATGTGTGTGTTTGTGTGTGAGAGAGAAATATAGAGGGGGGGGGGACCTGAAAAAAATGTTGAATTTCAAGATAGACAAATTTAATAAAAATAATAACCTGGAGGGGAATTCTTTTTACTGTCACTCTGTCAGCTGCCAGTCATTCACATTTATTATCCTTGTCTGCTTTGTGGTTTGACCTCCATGAAGTTTATTTTGGGGCATTCCCCCCCCCTTTCATTTTAAGCATAAATGTAGATTCCAATAGTAATGTAATAGCAATAGCTTGATATAGACCAAGCTAACTGAAACATGAAAAACACTTTATTAATCAGCAATCTATGTTGAAAGCTATGGCCTCTCCTCTGCCTTTCAAACTCTGCCCCACCCCACCCCATTCCAACCATATTCCTACAGTCCTGACAGACATTTTCTTCTCAGTCTGAAGTTAGCCTTGTAATAAACTGCCAGAAATGTTTTATGGTTCTCTGCTTGATTTAATAGTCATGTCTTTCAAACTGGAGAACTGCTCAATTAACTCTGACTAAATGCTAACATTCTTTGGGGCATTTTTGGATGCAAGCCTGTGCAACACATTTTTCTTATGTTCAGTTTTCTTTTCCTTGATGCGTGGGCTAGTGTGTGTTTCACTCTGCAGAAGTCTTGACAACGCTAGAAAATTTCCACGTGCACAACTACTGAAATCCACAGGCAGTTTCATCTTCACAACCTGTTGGGTCAATCCATAAAACACGCAAGACAGATTGAACGAGCTGAAGAACCAGGCTCTCCTTTAGCAACTGTTGGTGGAGCCACTGCAACTACAAATGCACATTGTGTTCTGCTGAAAGTCAAGAACAGAATATTCTACTATTATAATGGTAAATATTTGTGGTGTGGAGATGCTGGGTGCCATGTCAAAGAACAATGACAAAAAACCCAGGAACAAGTGAGTTGGAAAGTCACTCCCTTGGAATCAGGGGTGGCCTGTAATGCTTTGCCACTGTAGGCATATGGTATATGCCCCCCCACCTCCCCACTGCCACCGAAGCAAAAATGCGGCATTTGTGGTGCAAGGGTGCTGTGATGGCAGGGGTGGGGGCAAAGCCATGGTGGGGCTGGCAGTGGAGCAATGGTGGGGGTTGGATCTGACGCCTGAGGCAAATTGCTTCACAGAGCCTCACCGATGCACCGACCTTGCTCAGGATCCTGCAGCTTGCAAGTATATAATGGCAAAGAGGTCCTCATGACAAAAAATGCCTCGGATCAGTTGCGAGGGAGTGCCCACTCAGCACCCATCTTGAGCCCTCACTGCCAACTTCCCCTTTCCTCCCCACACCCTGAGATCCCAAACTTTCCTAGGGCAGAGAAGGGAGAGGTGGTTGAAATGAAGATGGCTTTGTGGGGCTCCAGATCCTTAGCAGCTGCTTAAAATAATTCCATGTTCCCAATAAGGACAGCATAGGGGTGACATGTCCCAGCATGCCTGGGAGGAACATGTGTCTGTTAGTTAATGGTTCTGTTTCCACTGAAGACCATCTTTCCTTTCTCCTGGTGGCACTTGGTAAGCAGGAACAAGGAGAAGACTTAGTGGCAGCAAAGGCAGAAGTGGGATCCTCAAGCAACATACCCTCCAACATTTATCCGATGAAAATAGGGACATCCTATGCAGGGCCGCCTTAAGCATATCCGGCGCCGTGGTGCAAAGCTCCCTCCGGCACCGTCCCCATTTCCCAGAGTTGTCAACCTTTTTTTAGGGAGGACGGCACTGCCGGTGGGGCTGGAGGAGACAGGCAGTTGGAGGGCGGCTCCTCCCGCTGAGCCGGACACTTCATGCCGTGGTGGCCATGGCAGACGGAGGCTCCAGGCGTGGTGCTGCTTTGGCGCAGTCGGCATGGTGGAGGCGGGCGAGGGTGGCGATCTGATGCTGGGAGGCGCATGCATCCACCTCTTCCCTGGCACCCTCCTGAACTTGGCACCCTGCGCCACTACCCTCTATGGGAAAGACGCCCCTGATCCTAAGGAAAAGTGGGACATTCCAGATTCAAATCAGAAATGGGGCCAGCTTCTGTAAATCCAGGACTGTCCCTAGAAAAGAGGAATACTTAAGAGATTTGAAACAACCATGGGTGTTCTACATTCTCCATGCACTAACTTGGGAGTACACACAAAAGGGTCAAATCCCTTTGGGACAACCCTCTGGCTCCCCTGTGAAACTCCAGAGTGGGCAATGGAATCAGGAGGGAATTCCACAATCCACCTCAGGCTCTGAAATAACCTTCCACAGTAAATGGAAGTTCTTGTCCTTGACAACTTGGATAATGCACTGAGAGACCTAGAACAGGCAAGAGCAAATCAAGTCACCACTAAGCTATGCTGTTTGTGCCCAGGGTGACACAAACAACACTGTGTTGCCTTGTGGTCCTCTAAACATTCATGAAGAAGCACAGCAAGTTTTGGAGACATTGAGCATTGCTTAATATAATCCAGTGTTTCCCAACCTTGGGCCTCCAGCTGTTTTTGGCCTACAACTCCCATCATCCCTAGCTAGCAAGACCAGTGGTCAGGGATGATGGGAATTGTAGTTCAAAAACAGCTGGAGGCCCAAGGTTGGGAAACACTGACGACAGTACATTCATTTTTTGGGAAGCGGGTGGCACTGTGGTCTAAACCATTGAGCCTCTTGGGCTTGCTGATCAGACGGTTGGCAGTTCAAATCCCCACGACAGGGTGAGCTCCCGTTGCTCGGTCCCTGCTCCTGCCAACCTAGCAGTTTGAAAGCACGTCAAGTGCAAGTATATGAATAGGTACCCCTCTGGCGGGAAGGTTAACGGCGTTTCCGTGCGCTGCTCTGGTTTCACCAGAAGTGGCCTAGTCATGACACGGAAGCTGTCTGGGGACAAACACCGACTTCCTAAGCATGCAACCCCAGAGTCGGTCACGACTGGACCTAAAGGTCAGGGGTCCTTTTACCTTTACCTTTTTACTTCCTTTACCTTTACCTTTTACTTCATTTTATTTCTCATCACATTTATCCTTTGTCTCATTTAGGCTGATACAAAACTAGGAAGGATGGACTGAAAAACTTCAAAGAATGGACCAAATATTTTAAATCAGCCCAGTACCATGGTCCCTGTACCTTGTGTTCTTTTGGTTCTGTTCTCATGGTTTAGGTTTCTACATTAATGTTTTATTGTATTTGTATGTTTTTATATTGGACACTGCTTAGAGATTATTTTAGTAATAAACAGTTTAGAAATGTTTTTGCATACACAAATAGGAAACGAAGGAAGCTTGTTCTTTCCTGTTTGAGGGTCAGTGGGGAGAAAGAGGACTTCCTCACAACTCCCTTTTCTGTATTCGAATTTCCAATTTAGTTTCAGCAAATTCTTCCTCTATTTTGACTAATTTTAATATTTCTTAATTTCTTTTAAATTAACCATTCCCACTGCTGCCACTTATCTTCTAATCCCCCATCATTTGATTAATTTAACTGTGTTTCTTTACTTGTTACTTATAAAACATCTTTGCACATTCCGTTCAGCCTTGTCACTAATGCCACATTATCTCACTATCCTGCATCACTTTAACATTCAAATAATTTACAATGTTTTTGCAGATAATCTTTAAATTTCTTCCATTCTTCTTCTGTTTGTTCTTCTCCCATGTCTCGGATTCTGCCAGTCATTTCTGCCAATTCCATGTAGTCTATAAATTGCATCTGCCATTCTTCCAAGGTGGGCAAATCTTGTGTCTTCCAATACTTTGCGATAAGTATTCTTGCTGCTGTTGTTGCATACATAAAAAAAGTTCTATCCTTCTTTAACACCTTCTGGCCAACAATGCCCAAGAGGAAGGCCTCTGGTTTCTTAAGGAAGGTATACTTAAATACCTTTTTCAGTTCATTATAGATCATTTCCCAGAAAGCCTTTACCTTTGGGCACGTCCACCAGAGGTGAAAGAATGTTCCCTCAGTTTCCCTACATTTTCAACACTTATTGTCAGGCAAATGATATATCTTTGCAAGCTTGACTGGTGTCATGTACCACCTGTAAATCATTTTCATAATATTTTCTTTCAAAGCATTACATGCCGTAAATTTCATACCAGTGGTCCATAACCGTTCCCAGTCAGCAAACATAATGTTATAACCAATGTCTTGTGCCCACTTAATCATAGCTGATTTGACTGTTTCATCCTGAGTATTCCATTTTAACAGCAAGTTGTACATTCTTGACAGTACCTTAGTTTTAGGTTCTAACAATTCTGTTTCTAATTTCGATTTTTCCACCTGGAAACCTATTTTCTTGTCCATATTAAAGACCTCTCTGATTTGGTAATAGTGTAGCCAGTCTCGCACTTTATCTTTTAATTTCTCAAAACTCTGCAGTCTCCATGTATCTCCATCATATTCTAATATCTCCCAATATTTCAGCCATTTGGCCTCCATATTGAGTCTTTTCAGAGCCTTAGCTTCCATAGGTGACAACCACCTTGGGGTCTTGTTTTCTAATAAATCTTTATATCTTGTCCAGACATTAAAAACTGCTTTCCTGACAATATGGTTCTTAAATGCTTTATGAGCTCTAACCTTGTCGTACCACAAATATGCATGCCACCCAAACACATTGTTGAACCCTTCCAAATCCAGAATGTCAGTGTTTTCAAGAAGTAGCCAGTCCTTTATCCAGCAGAAAGCTGCTGATTCATAATATAACTTCATGTCTGGCAGGGCAAACCCCCCTCTTTCTTTGGCATCAGTCAGTATTTTAAATTTTATTCTGGGCTTTTTGCCCTGCCAGACAAATTTAGAAATATCTCTCTGCCACCTCTTGAAACAGTCCACTCTGTCCACAATCTGCAAGGTCTGAAACAAAAACAACATTTTTGGCAATACATTCATCTTTATAGCAGCAATTCGACCCAACAAGGAGAGCTTCAAATGTGACCATATTTCTAGATCTTTTTTTACCTCTGACCAACATTTTTCATAGTTATCTTTAAATAAGTTCAGGTTTTTGGCTGTCATATTTATCCCTAAGTATTTCACTTTCTTCACCACATTTAGATCTGACTCTTTCTGAAGCTTTTCTATTTCCGTTAAAGTCATATTCTTCTCCAATACTTTGGTTTTATGCTTATTTAATTTAAATCCTGCCACCTGACCAAACTCCTGAATCAATTCTAAAACTCTTTTTGTACTAGATTCTGGCTCCTGTAACGTCAAAACCAGGTCATCTGCAAAGGCTTTAAGTTTATATTGTTTAGCTCCGACCTGAACCCCTTTAACCAACTGGTCAGAGCTACATTTTTGGATTAGGGTTAGCCGAGTACTGCAGAGACCCCATTGGCCAGAGAATGGGAGATAGGCAGGAATGTTTGCAGAGCTTCTGAGAGTTCAAAGAAAAGTATAAAATGTGTGTAGCACAGGAAATAGCTTTGAGATTTTTGGGGGGAGGGAAGGGGGTAAAAAAAATATTGTTTGGCATTCTCTATGGGAGGGCTGGGCCCCAATAGCCTTAGTAGGCCAGCCTCCACTATATAAGAGTGTAAAAGAAATTAGCACTCAAGGGACTGGAGCAGGAAAAGAGACAGGAACTTCATGCAGACACACTCCCAGCAACTAGGTTTCTGGCTTCCCTGCCCTTTTATGCCTGCAGAAAAAGAGTATTGTACTACTTGCCCCTGCGGGAAGCTAAGGGGAAGCAGGATCTGTTGGAGAGTCAATGCTGTTAGCCTTCCATCGCACACTCAGCCTGTATATGCGTGTAAATAAGCCTATTATCACAGAAATGCCCCCAGTCTCCAGTGACCGTCATTAGAAAGGAACCAAAAAAGGCATGCACTGGGGTTCCAGAAATTCTCCTTGGCTGGAGAGTGTGGTGTGCGTAACAATACAGAAATGTGCACACTCAGAGTTGGATAGCAGTGCTCACCTGACCTCTGGCTGGCTGCATTGCTGTTGCCTGCCTGGATGTAGAGTGAGAGAGGTCGGCACAGTGGAAATGCCCACAGGAGGTCAAGTGCCCCCCCACTGTCCACCGCTAGAAACATGCACATACACAAAATAATACCATAACGTTTGGAATCTGGTTTACAATACAGTGGTACCTCGGGTTACAGCTGCTTCAGGTTACAGACTCTGCTAACCCAGAAATAGTACCTCAGGTTAAGAACTTTGCTTCAGAATGAGAACAGAAATCGTGCTCCAGCGGCATGACAGCAGCGGAAGGCCCCATTAGCTAAAGTGGTGCTTCAGGTTAAGAACAGTTTCAGGTTAAGAACGGACCTCCAGAACGAACCCTGCAGAAGAATGCGACTCACTGAAAGAAAGAAAAATACTTTCACGGCTAAGCAGAAACCTATGACGTGGAAATAACAGAAATCATTATGATGGGTTTCCCTAGTAAAATCCTACTGTAAATTACAGCAGCCTGGCACAATAAACTGATAGAAAAATGTCTCCTTGTTACTGTCTCTGAATCAGCAACCAATGCAGTACAGTGAAGCATTGACCGCTATAACCTACCTACTAGTGGCCCAATACTAATTTGAAACGACAGCCGAGAGCAACTGCTTACAACTTTCTTAGCTTCTCCAACTAATTGGTAACCTTTCACCTTATCCCATATTAGTAGCTGGAGGAACCACTCCTAGCTAAGCGGGCAGGTCAAGTCAAAGTCCAATGGCTAAGGCTTCAAGCATGGGACTTTCTTCCTCCAATTTTCTTTCTCACACCTAAAGATCAGGTCACTGGGCCCTAGATCTGCACTTTGATCAGGGCTCAGAATGATTTGTTTACCTTGTAAATTAGCCCAGTCAAATGTGCTTGAACTGTGAAGTATCGTTTTCCTCCAGACTTTAAAGTTTGCAAAAAGTAATACTGTTATCATTTAACAGTGAGCTTGCATTTCTGCAAAGTTGACAACATTAGTAATGCAACCCTGATGAACTTTTAAAGCGCAGATTCTGAGAATAGATGAGATTTTGCCGTTTCCAGTGTTCATGTTAACGCTGCGATTTTTAGAACCAGCCTCATGCAACACGGTTCCATGGTTTAATGCACAGAAGTTTCAATATCTCACTCTCTTGGGTGTTTCAACCTGTCTCAGCAAATTTCCACAACAAAGGAAGTTGAGAAAATAATTTACAAGCATTTACTGGTTTTTTGTTTTTTTAAAAAGGATTTTTGGAGCAGGTCCAACTGAAAATATTCCAAGATACCCTTGGAAACCAAATGGTGCAAGTATATCCTAAGGAAAAAAGAAAATTGTAAGAAAATATCAATTAATTAGGTACAGTGACAAAGCCTATTTTCTGACTTAGACCAACGGTGCCCCCTTGAGCGTCTCTGATTCAACACTCTACTAGAGTTCCTTAAAAGGCAGTTATCCTGGGTGTTATTTCTAAATACACTTCCCCAAATTCCTTGGACATTTAAAGTAGTAAAAAGGCAGTTCTCTTGAATTTATCATTCATGCCTCCCCCATGGTCTAGACTTGCATGGCTACTAAACTACACCTGCATCATCTATGATTTGTTCAGGTTCTGCAATATTTGATGCCACCTGGGTTTGGAAAAGTGAACCCAATGTTCTTTAAGTTTGGCTCTCTCTTTCTGACCTTGGAGAGGGAGATCTCTCCTTTTGCCTCAGAGGATATAAGATTGCAGGGCTAATGTATTAAATGGTACAATCTTTGCAACTGTATTTTAATAACAGTGAATTGTATAAGATACAAATGTTGGAAATAAAATAGTACATTTCCTAGTGTCATCTTTTGAGACATATGGCTCTGGATGCTAGTTATTAGGACTCGCAAGGGGGCGGGGAGAGTGCTGATTCGCTGAGGTCCTGCTTTTGGGCTTCCCAAGAGGCACCTGGTTGGCCACTGAGAGAACTTGATGGGCCATTGGTTTGCTCCTGCAGGGCTCCCCTTTTTGGGAAGGAAAGATGTGCATTATTTAGCACAATTATTAAGGTCATGGTGGCAAGTAGGGTTAGTAATACTTATACTGTATTTTTCCATGTATAAGATGCCCCCATGTGTAAGAAAACCCCTATTTTTTTAAACCAAAATTAAGGAATCAATATTTTAAACATCAAACAGAACTACTTTTATATTTTATTATCTATTCAAAGCACTGGCACTCGCGTAGCAATCCCTGCTGGTGCCTGGGGCACTGGGGGGGGGCCAGCAGCAGAGTGTGCCCCACCAACACCCAAGATCACCCAAATCTGGCCACCCGGGAGCGACAGTATCTCCAGTGCTCCGGGGTTTCTGGCAACTTCTTCACAGCAGCCATGGGAAGGGAAGTAGTGTGGGTTTTTTTTTTAACCCCTATGCATTCCCCATCCATGTATAAGATGACCCCCAATTTTTGACTTTTTTTTAGCAAAAAACATTGTCTTATACATGGGAAAATGTAGTAATTAACAAAATATAATGTTGCATACATTGCAATCTCTTCTGTTCCAGCAGAACGGCTGCTGTGTTCAACACTTGCTCAGTCAATGAGGAGCAGGGAAAAACACACAGCCAGTAAATGCAAAAACAGGGTAAAACCCACAGGCAGCCCAAGGGGTCCTAGTGCAATGTGCGTAAAAGATTGTTCTGCTCTTTTCTAATATGCAAACCTCATTTTAATTGGTATGTATTTTGAGATGCTTTTTATTCATAATATTTTATCAATTATTATCATTTTCTTTTATCCAGCAAAAGTATTATATTACCGGTATATAAAAAAGGAAGCCCATTCAATTACTTTGCTTCCTTTAAATATTTATTGACATTATTTTCTTCTTTTAAAAAAAGAACCTCTAAAAACCAATGAGGGATTAGTAATTACATTGACAATAAGTTCTAAAATTGAATCTTTAGGCTGCTTAAATATACAAAATATACCTTATATGCAAATCTCCTAGTCCTAATACACAATGCAGTGCATTATCAAATAAGATATGTATTTTTTGAGTAAATTTGTGCTCCCAGGTATTGAAACTAGTTATGTCTTTCTTCAGTTTTGGACGACATTTGTACTGCACTTGCCATCAATTTTATTGTTCAAATCAATTTGTCTCCACTGATGGAAGATAATTGCAAAGTAAACAAATTATCAATGCTCCATTGAAGTTCATTCAGTATGAGATGAGAAGATTTCCCTCTGCTTCTACAAAACAATGATTGATGGCAAAGAATTGCAAAGTTTTCCCCAGGTCATTAGCTTTACTCAATTTGTATTTGCTATGATAAAGGCTGCTTTGAGGATTTGAAGAATAAGAAGAAGAATAACGAAAAGCAGAGTAACAATTTCTAAAACAAAACAAGCTTGCTTCCAATCCGAAAGGTTTATATGCTGCAGTTCAGGAACCTAAACTTATTTTTATTTTAGAAATGGTTAATAGAAGTGGGTTAATAGAACTGAATAGAAATGCAAAGAAAATGCCTTTCTTCTTGGGAGGTGGCGGCGGGGGTGGCGATGGGGGTGGGTGGGTGGGAGAGAGAGGCTTTTGAGCTTCAAGTTAGAGCCCAGTTACAAGCATGCAAGTCAGTCATTCTCAGAACCTTCCAGGTAAGTGCATGCAGAATCTCTGCCTTTATGCTAATTTCATCCAACATTATATAATAATAAAAAACCTCCCTTGGTAATAACATCCACATTTGGCAACACCATTATACCGTTATTTGCACGTGAAACCCTATTATGATTTTCCTGTTGCTGCTCTCCCTGTTTGCCTCCCAGAAAAATCCCTACTTAATCTATTCAAGATGGGCAGCTTGCTTTGCCTGGGAGTGTTGGAGCAGGAGGGGGCAACCCCCCACTTCTCATGGCCTTTGGCTTTCCTGGAGTGCCTCCTTCTGGCCCCTTCAGGCCACATGTTGGGGCCACATGGACCTGCTCCCTCCCTTCTAGCTGACCTATCTGCTTCCATGCCTGAGAAAACCCCGTCTATATGTGCTCACATCAGCTTTCTTGCAACCTGAAGAGGCTCAAATGTTTCTGTGCATTTTCCCACTCGGCCAGAGAGAGGTGTGCGCAAGTTTGCATCGCGTTTATTTATTATATGGTTTTATTTTCAGGAAGCTGGCTTGTATGTCATCCAGATGTCCTTTCTCAAGCTAGCACTCTTTCATCAGGGGATTTGCATTTCCTGAGCATTCAAAACAGCAACGTTTAGTGAGAGGGAAATCCCCCTCCGTATACACACACACCCCATATTTGCATCTTAATTGCTTCCCTCAGGACACATGATGACAAGGTCAGGAGTGAACACAAATACACCTTGTCCTATCCAGAACACAAATAGTTAAATGATATGGAGCTGAAATCATGGTCTGGCCTGGCTCCTTCCTGTATCTATCTGGGATCCTTATTCCCAATATTTGCTTCCCTGTCCTTGTGGGGTGTGCTCTGACACAAACTGTTGGGCGGCCGGTGGGTCTCAAAAACTACCAGAAGCACTTTCCTCAGTAGTTCCATCTGAATTAAATAACAAGAGGAGGAGACAATGGCATCAAAATTAAAGCTCCAGAAAACCCGGGATGGAGAAACCATTCATAAGCACTCTTTGGGCTCGGTCAGTCAACCAGCTACAAGCGCGCCTAACAGTTGCCTCGTCCATCCCACATTTTACCAGCTTCTTCACAAGAATATCACTGGGGACTTCTCTGAAATCAAGATACACTACATCCATCCACAGCATTCCCCTGATCCACCAAGCTTGTAACTCTATCAAAAAAAGAAATGAGATTCATCTAGCATGACTTGTTTTTGAGAAACGCATGCCGGATCTTCGTTTCAGCAAGAGCACGATCTCCTTTTCAGTCTGAAAGAATCCAGCTACCCCATTTAAGTCATTGCCGGCCTAAATGAGGATCTCTTCTTTCATACTTTTCAAAGGCCTACATGAAAACCAATGTAGACGTTAAGTGATATTTTTTAAGAAACCATTTCAGATGGGGAAATTAATGTATCAAGTTAAGTAGAAGTAATGTGTATAGAAGAAAAGGCTTTTCCAATTTTTCCTAAAGGGTGTTTTCACTCGCAGTAATGAATGTGTTAAGACATGTATGAAAATGCATTAAAGGATCACAAAGATTTCTCTTCAGGTACTTTAGGGTCCTAATAAATAATAAATCTGATGATTAACAACAATGGCACAAGGGAAGCACAGTACTAGGGAATATTAACCGCTACATCCAGCTTTAAGAGCATACTAATTTTAATATTTTCTTTGTATTTTGAAATAAAGGAAATGCAGGGAGGGGGAAAGCAAGGCAATGTTATATTCACAATGGAATCAGATTCAAATACTTCTGTTATCATCAAAAGTAGAGCTGGAAATGCAATTTACTGCTAGTGTGCTCAGATGAAGAGTGCGACATAGAACAGTTTAGTGATATTTAAGCAGCCACAAAGGTTTGTGTTGATCAAGAGAGCTGAAGTAAGACCACCACCAGGGTTTTTCTCTCGGCTGGACGGACTGCCCTCCATCATCTCTTGGTTCTGGTTGGGCATGTTGAGCATGAGGGTCAAAGTGTTCCAGTGGGTCATAATGCTCATATGCTGTGCCCATGGCCCCATGGCCAATTCGAGGGGGCTTACTAAGGAGGGGTCGCAAGACAAAGTCCACCCGTCCAGCCTTGGTCATCTTGGCAGGCAAAGTCACTTTCTTCAGGACTTTACTGTAGCCACGAGCTTGAGCACTGACAACGTATGTACCAGGAGGCAGCAGTCTCCAGTAGTCTCCACCGGCAGCTAAAGGAAACAAATGTCTTGTTTAAAATTTTCAAACATTATAGAATGATACTTCCACATATGCATATTCATTGGTCTATTTCAGTAGTATAGGATGTATTGAAAGTGAGGTGCTCTGGAGATGGTATAATGTAGTCGTAGACTAGGATGGAGGGGACCCAGCTTTAAGCCCCCACTCTGGTTCTTCCTGCCTAAGTGCAGAAACTTACCGTATTTTTCGCCCTATAGGGTGCACCGGCCCATAGGGTGCACCTAGGTTTTTTTTGGGGGGGAATAAAGAAAAAAATTATTCCCCCCCCCAGGCGCGGGGCTGGGGAAGCCCGAGCTTCCCCCGACCCCAGCCCCCAGAACAGGCTGCTATCCGCAAGCCTTGGGAGCCTGCGGGAACTCCCGCAGGCTCCCAAGGCTTGCAGATAGCTTCCTGAAGCCTGGAGAGCGAGAGGGGTCGGTGCGCACCAACCCCTCTCGCTCTCCAGGCTTCAGCGAAAGCCTGCATTCGCCCCATAGGACGCACGCACATTTCCCCTTCATTTTTGAAGGGGGAAAAGTGCGTCCTATAGGGCAAAAAATACGGTATATTTGTCCCTGTTGAAATTCATATCTCAGTTCTAGTTTGAGGCCATGCTCATTTAACTTTCCTGTCACTATTAGACCTTTATAGTAGTTTGAGACCAAGACTGGAGAAACAGAGACAGGGATGCTTCTTTCCATGTTATTCTCACACAGGCCTGGGGAACATGTGGCCCCCAAAATGTTGTTGCCCTACAATCAGGGGCAGCCCATCCTACTTTGCCACCCCAAAGTTTCACCTACTGGTGTCAAGACTCCCACAAGAGTTCTGTGAGTTCTGCTGTGGTGCCAGGGGCAGATGGACTCCCCCCCCCCACAGATTCCACTGCCTGAAGCGACTACAATTTCCATCGGCCCTAGTCAGCATGGCCAATGGTCAGAGCTGATGGGAACTGCAAGCCAACATCTGGAGAGCATCACAGTGGCTTTTCCCTTGTTTTGATCTTTCCTTTGATGGTACCTCGGTTTAAGAACAGCCCTGTTTACAAACTATTCGGTTTACGAACTCCACAAAACCAGAAGTAGTGTCCCAGTTTGAGAACTTTACCTCAGTCTAAGAATGGAAGCTGAACGGTGGAAGGGCACCGGTGGTGGGAGGCCTCATTAGGGAAAGCACGCTTCAGTTTAAGAACGGTTTCGGTTTAAGAACGGACTTCCAGAACAGATTAAGTTCGTAAACCAAGGAACCACTGCATTTTGATAGTTTAATTTATTAATTACAATTAATGTCCAAGTTGTTTTGTTGCTTTTGGATTTTGTAAATTGACTTGAAGGTAAAGAAATTGTTGAATAAGTGAATCAATTAATAAAATATTACTGTATTCCAAATGAAAAAAGAATATTGTGATATTCAGATGAACCCCACCTCAAAGTTTCAGGCCTTAATTTGCTTCTCCATCCAATTCTATTACCTGCAAGTGTATCATGACGGATGCCTTTGACCGAAATTCGGGCATTCTTTATCGGGTTTCCAAATTTGTCAGATACAATTCCTTTTATTCCACGATGAGCCTACAAAGAAAGAGACAGCAATTTTAACAGGTGGTAATAAAGTAACTTATTGTATCTATTCCTCACTAGCACCATTCAAATCTGCATGTGTAGTGAGAGTTTAATGGCATTTTACCTCTGTGGTTGTTTGTGGTTTTTATTTTATGATTTTAATTGTATGGTGTGAAACAGGGTTGTGTTCTCATCCCAACTCTCTTTAGCATATTCTTTTGCCTTCAGCTCAACTGAAGACAGTGTGGACTTTCATTTGAGGAGCAATGGGGGTCTGTTCAAACAGTCATGACCCACACCAAGACAAAAGTCCTTATCCAAGAGGTCTTGTTTGCAAATGACACAACCTTGACAGTGCTCTCTGAGGAAGCTCTACAGAGACTCATCAACCATCGGCCCTAGTTCAGCCTTACCACCAGCCTGGCAAAGACCAACATCCTGGGTCAGGACATCGCCAGGACCCCACACATCAGCACTGTTGACCGCACACGGTAGACAATTTTGTCTACATAGGCTCCATCATAACCAACAGCTGGACAAGCATATTGGCAAGGCAGCTATGACAATGGCTCACCTCTCCAAAAGGGTATGGGAGAATGTGATGCCTATATCCAATAACAAGATGAAGGTCAACCAGGCTTGTGTGTTGAGCATGCTGCTTTATGTAGGCAACTTACAACTGTTAGGAGTGACATCTCATGCACTGCGTCTAGAAAATTTTGGGCATTACATGGCAGGACAGAGTCTTAAAGATGTGCTCTCTTGAGGCCATATTCCCCGTATGTTCACCCTTCTGTCTCAGCGACGTCTACACTGGCTTGGTCATATCCACAGAATGGAAGATGATAGGATGTGATCTGTAGGGAGCTGGCTTCAGGCACCAGGCCCCTTGGCAGACCAACTCTGTGTTACTCCTGCCCGGAAGCCTATGTCCCCACTTGTGGAAGGATGTGTGGATCTGGAATTGGCCTCCACAGTCACTTACGGACTCATTGTTAAAACCATGTTTATGGAAGACAATCTTACTCGGCTACGGGGGATCGCCAAAGAAGAAGACAGAGATGTCTGCAAACATGACATGAAGGTTGGCAACATCACCCCCCACCATGTGGGAATCCCTTACAGACAACCACAGTCCCTAGAAACAGACACTCATGTTGTGCAGTGACCAGAGGAGGAATGACCTCTGGGAGGCGAGAAGAAATGCCATCATGCACCTGTAGCAACACTCCTGGATGTTTCATCTGCTCCAGCTGCAACAAAACATGTCTCTCCCACACTGGTGTCTGCAGCCACAGCAGGCACTCTAGAGTGACTTTGTCAGGCCTGCAGGGGAATGTATATTCAACCCAGGACTGAGTAAAACCAACTGATCAGCCCCATCAACCTTGTTTGAAACTACAAATAAAGTTGCTGCTTGGGCCTGGGCTGTTGTCTGCAAGAGAGAGTGTATTCCAATCATGTTTCTCCATCTTCTTGACATGAAGTAGATGTGAAGAGACAGAAAAGTACAGGACAGAATTAACTGAATTTTCATCAGGTTTTGATGATGGGTGCAACTTCTTCAGTGTTGCAAATTCATTAGTTATTCACACTCCCCCAATCTTCCACGGTTTTATGGAAAATTGTGTACTTAAAAAAATAGTAACTGTGTTTGGTTGTTATCTTCAAAATATTTCGAGTACGAAACATTTTTGTAAATAGCCTGTAAATAGCTCATGTTTCTAATTTTTACTTCGCTATAGAGTTAATTGCTGCTTATTGAACAAAGAAGAGATGTTGGTGAGTAAGGCTTTCCCCCGAGGGGTTTCCACAGAGCAAAGAGTGGATTTCCATCTATTGCTGTGAGATCCATCAATCTACATTTCTGTTTCGAGCGAAATTTTATGAGATGGCACAATACCATCTACTGAACTTGAAAAAGGTGGTTGAGCCCAGGAATGTTTAGGATTGATTATCATGTGAAGATTTATCTACCATGCACAGAGTGGCCCTTTTTGCAATGACTGGGGAGCAGGGGCAGAATGAGGCAAAGGTTTTGACTGAGAGGACCCTCGGTTGTTCAGGAAATTTCCTTGGTTTCCCTGCGCGGTATATTCAGGGCTCCTCCCAGCAGTGGCGAAGCTGCATGCTCCACTACCAGGGGTGGAGAGCAGGCGGGGACATGGCTAGCGCCCCAGGGGCATGATGTGCATCCCGGGGGCATAGCACGCCATCCGCAGAGGTGTGACACGCCACCCGCGAGGGTGTGGTGCATGTTCTGGGGGCATGGCTCCTGGGGCGTGGGGGCGGTGCGTGGCACATGTCCAGGGGGCCCGCTGTGACAGCACCCTACCGGAATAGTGGCGCTGGGGTGGTTCGCTCCCTCCGCACTCCCGTTCCTCTGCCAGACTTTACTGGGTGAGGTCAGTGTTTTGTTACAATGGCCTATGGCTAAACACAATCAAAGTGGCTTGACTCTGTCATCTCTATTAGGGGCTCATTTATTCGCAGGCCCTTTTGTCTCGAGTGAGTCCCATTTGGATTCTCTAAAGCAGATCAGCTGTAAAATAAAAATAAATTTATGGGTCTGGACTGGACTTTGTATTGAAAGATGATACTGCAAATAAAACAGGGATGCTTAATGAGGAGTAACTTAATGCCCGTGAAGGGAAACGGGCATATTCCTAACTACTTTAAATCCCTATTATGACCAGGCTCCTCAGAACAATACACAACAGATACCTGCTAATGACCTGGAAAGGGATGTCTTGTTGCTCCTAATTTTGCAGCCACTTATTGTTCTGGTAGACTTGCCAGGCCACTGATCTAAGAGAGCATTTGCTTGAAAAACATAAGCTGCAGCCTCCCCAATAAGGGTTTCAAGAAGGTCTGTTCTGAAGTGCCCTGCACAAAAATGACTGTAAAAATGATATTTGAATTCAGTGCTTTTCTTCTAGAAAAAAGGTGCCTGTACCCTTCAGCACACCCAGAAAAAAACACTGTCTGCACTACACATTAGAATCAAAGAACTGTAGAGCTGAGCCGCTTCTCCTCACTTCTGTGGCAGCAACGGCGATGGATGCTCCTGGCGGTGCCCCTTGGATTCCGCTACCTGAGGCAGCTGCCTCAGTTTGCTTCATGGACAGGCCGGCCCTGCCCAGGATGAACAGAATGAAAAATGAGCACACGTAACTGGCTTGACAGCAGGAATTTGGGCACTGCTTGCCCTCGGTCTTCAGCTATAATCTCAAATAAGGGAGGAAGTTACATCAGAGTTATCTGTGGACTGCTACTTGCAGCCCATTTGTGGAAAAGTCAGCTGGGTCCCTTGAGTCAAATCGTGTCACAAACCATCCTTGGTGAGCAGCTCAGTAAAAGGAAGGAGAAAGAAAGAAGTCACAAGAAACTCTACCATTTCTATGAACTTCAGAAGAGCTTCTTTGTTTTGCTGCCAGAGTGAATACAGTTCTTCTTCCAGGGGAAACTTCTCGCAACCAAGCTCCACCGTAACTTCGAAACAGTTTGTGTGAAGGTAATTAAAATCTGCCATTCCTTGAAAAGAGGAAGAATGGAAGGTTTATCAGTAATGGTATTTGGTGGGGCCATTTTGATATGACACTAAAGCAACTTGGAGCCTCCCAGGGTTTAGTTCAATAATAATATTAATAATAATAATAATAATAATAATAATAATAATAATAATAATAATAATAATTTATACCCCGCCCATCTGGCTGGGTTTCCCCAGCCACTCTGGGCGGCTTCCAACTGAATATTAAAAACAATACAGCATCAGACATTAAAAACTTCCCTAAACAGGGCCGCCTTCAGTTGTCTTTTAAAAGTAAAATAGTTGTTTATTGCCTTGTCATCTGCTGGGAGGGCGTTCCACAGGGCAGGCGCCACCACCAAGAAGACCCTCTGCCTGGCTCCCTGTAACCTCACTTCTCGCAGTGCTGGACCTCAGTGTCTGGGCTGAACGATGGGGGTGGAGACACTCCTTCAGGTATACAGGACCGAGGCCGTTTAGGGCTTTAAAGGTCAGCACCAACACTCTGAATTGTGCCCAGAAACATACTGGGAGCCAATGAAGATCTTTCAGGACCAGTGTGATATGGTCATGGTGTCCACTCCCAGTCACTAGTCTAGCTGCCACATTGTGTGAATGTGGAACAGAAAACGGGAGATTATTTTTGGAACAGAATCACATTCTAATCAATGTAGATTCACATAGTCATGTGAAAAAATGAATATGACTTAAGTAGGGATTTAGAGTTCCACTCTGGAAAATTTGGGAGGAATTATGGCCATCTGCCATGGACGCTTTAGTTGAGATTCCTCCACTGCAGGGGGTTGGACTAGATGATCCTTGGGGTCCCTTCCAACTCTATCATTCTATACCTCTGTGAGTTCATTCTGTTCTGCCAAAACTCTGGAATGGATTTGTATCATCTGGAATGGATCCCACAATCCACTGTGGTTATCTCTGTGCCAAGTGGGTAGCAGTCTCACCGCTTCCTGGTACACAGGAGGTCTCACTGACCAGTGGCGTAGCGTGGGGGGTGCAGGGGGGGCTGGCCGCACCGGGCGCAACATCTGGGGGGGGGCGCGTTCGCACTCGCAGCTCTCTGCCCTTACCTGGCTCACTCACTCTCTCTCACTGCTGTGCGAATCCAATCCGAGCCGCCGGGTCACCGCCCACTGTGGAGGGGTGCCAGGCGTGCGGGTTAGGGGGCGCAAATTACTTGCCTTGCCCCGGGTGCTGACAACCCACGCTACGCCACTGTCACTGAGGGTGGGGGAGAGACCACTTCCAGGCTCCCCTAGGACTTCTTCAGTCCATTCCAAATGCCCAGTTCCCTATTCAGATAGTCATGTCTCAACATGGGAGGTGGGTCCAGTGTAGCTTGAAATCGCCTGGTTCACTCGCACTTTCCTCTTGTCTCATTAGCCGTTCTGGAAACAGATGCCTGAAGAACAACGATTCCTCAGAAACCTTCCCATTCACCCACAGTATCAGCCAGAGAAAGAGCCTATTGTCTGGCTCCTATCCCTGGCAAAGCATTTCCCCTACGTTCTCCCCTTAGGGATGCCATGCTACGTTTTTGTTAGGGTGAATTGCTGGAGTAGTCAGTCTTCAGTGCTCGGCTCCCTCGTCAAGATTAGAGCTCTTAGGAGGTGCACGGATGCACTTTGTCTCTAGTGCGCATGCAGATAAATATCTGTGCGTGAAAAATACAGCCCAGCCTGCCATTTCTGCCTGACTGTTTTTAAGGAAAGGGCTGGTGTTGTGATGTTCTTGTTGTTATTATCTGTATGGTTTAATATATCTTTTATATGTGTGTGTTTATATGTCTGTGTGTTTAATCAGTGCATTGTTTTCTAGAAAAATAGGTGCCAGTACTCAGTATGAAGCTGTTACAGTAAGTGTCACACTTTTTAACAACAACAAGGTGCCAGTACTGTGTACCCTCAAGTACCCCCTGAAAAAAACACTGATTTAAATACTAATCGGTGTTTAATTGCTTTTAATTTTATTTTTTTCTATGCTTTTAGCTGTTTCTGTTTTATCCATTAGCCACCTTGGATCTCTTTATAGAAAAGAGGCAGGATATAAACATTGTTATTGTTGTTGTTGTTGTTTCACACTGTACAGTTGCTAAGATATTTTGAACTATCCATAACAGATTGTGGGGCAATTATGTGTCCACAGCATTTCCCTGCTTCCAGTGAATCACACTTTTGGCTCTAAATTCAGCAGAGGACAGATTACTGCAAAACAAGCGAACAAAGCAGGTAGTGGATGTGTCTTGTCAACAGTGTGAAGTATGTAATTCTTGGTAAGACAAAAACACATCACCGATTCCATCTGTGAAATGCTGGCAGATATATCATTCTCTCCCTTTTAATACATTTGGTGTGATGGATCACAGTTAGGCAAGCCTACGTTAGAGCCAGTGTGGTGTAGCAGTTAGAGAATTAGACTAGGACTTGGGAGACTTGTCCTTAGGACTAATCTATACTGGTGAGCTATAACATTATAAATGCAGTATAAAAATGCGACACCAGCAGCCAATGGGAAATTGCATTGACAGATATAACTTTTTTTCTTAGCGTGTGTTTTTTTTTATCAGTGTTGATCCAGCCTTAGATTCAAATCCCCACATGAGGCTCGCTGGGTAACCTGAGCCAGTCATTTCCTCTCAGCCTAACCTACCTCACAGGGTTCTTGTTGTGAGGATTAAATGAGGAGCAGGAGAGCCACCTTGAGCTCCTTGGATGGGAAAGTGGGATAGAAACGAAATAAATAACAAATCAGCACCCTTAGCCAAAGTTTCTCTTTCTCAGCTCGCAATAGCTTCATTGACACACTACGATGACACTGACCCATGGAATTCTAAGAATTGCCATAATATGTGAAAATATAGTGTGGTTTGTCCATCTTAAGAGTCTATTTCATAGAATATTCGAATTGGAAAGGATCCAAGCGTGATCTAGTCCAACCCCTTGCAATGCAGGAATATCAGCTAAAGCCATCCAACCTATAAAAACCTCCAAGGATGGAGAGTCCAGCACCTCTTGTGAGAGTCTGTTTCACTGCTGAACAGTTCTTGCTGTCAGAAAGTTCTTCCTGATGTTTAGACGGAATCTCCTTTCTTGTAATCATTGATTCAGATCCTACCCTCTGGAACAGGAGAAAGCAAGCATGCTCCCTTTTCCATGTGGCAGCCCTTTAGATATCTGAAGGTGGCTATTGTATCTCCTCTCAGTCTCCCCTTCTCCAGGCTAAACATACCCAGCTCCTTCAAGCACTCCTTGTAAGGATTAGTTGCCAGAGTCTTGATCATCTTGGTTGCCCTCCTCTGCATACATTCCAACTTGTCAACATCCTTCTTAAATTGTGGTGCCCAGAATTGGACACAGTATTCCCAGGTGTGGTCTGACCAAAGCAGAATAGAGTGGGACCATGACTTCCCTTGATCTGGACACTATGCTTCTGTTGATGCAGCCTAGAATAGCATTAGCTTTTCTTGCTGCTGTATCACACTGTTAAGCTTGTGGTCCACTAAGACCCCCTAGGTCCTTTTCACATGTACAACTAGTAAGCCAGGTGTTCCCCATCTTAGATTTGTGCAGCTGGTTCTTCCTGCCTAAGCGCAGAACCTTACATTTGTCCCTATTGAAATTCATTTTGTTAGTTTGTACCCAATTCTCCAATCCATCAAAGTCATTTTGAATTCTGATTCTGTCTTCTGTGGCATTAGCTACCCCTCCCAGTTTGGTGTCATCTACAAATTTGATAAGCATCCCCTCAATTCCTTCTTCCAATCATTTATAAAGATGTTGAACAACAACAGGCCCAGGACAGAACCCTTGTCACTTTCTTCCAGGATTACGAGGAACCATTAATGAACACTCTTTGGGTTCAGTCAGTCAGCCAGCTACAAATCCACCTAACAGCTTCCTCATTCAACCCACATTTTACCAGCTTCCTCCTAAGACTATTATGGAGGACTTTGTCAAAAGCCTTACTGAAATTTCCTTTGAGAATTTAAGATTAGAAACTTCAGAGTTCTTGCAGAGTTATCAAATTGCTAAAGAGATGTACCTCCCGCAAAGCTGTACCACTCAGCACCATTTATGATGCCTCCTCGCTTCACAAAATTTCCACCACAACGCATTTCTGACTTGTCCGAGATGCCAGGGTGTGCATCTGCGTAGGCTTTAGACAGCAATTTGAACATCTAAAAAAACAAGAGAGAGTTAAATTATTTTTATTTACTCCAAATGCTGTTTGCCTTCCAGTTGTTGAAACACACACGTTGAAAGCACATGTCCATTAAATTCCTGATGTTACCACCTGCATTTGGACATTTCAAACAGGTTGTGACCTGCACAGCAGCCCACCAGTACTGGGATATTATGGGAAACACCCCCAGCCTATTCTAGTTAAATGGGCTGAAAATGTTTGGCATAACCTTTTGGCTGGCTTGCTGGTTTCTTTATTTAAATTTAGACGGAGTTTGATTGTTGGTGGGGGTACCCTCAAAGCCATTTACAAAAAGATAAAAAAAGAAAAACAAGAAAATTTCACAGTTTCTGATCCTGTATAATTTCCTATCATGTTACTTTCTGTTGCTCACTTCATTTCTTCTTCTTTTAATGAATGAAAAAGAGAGAGGAAGCAGCCTAGTTTCGAACCCGATGAGATTCGCTTGTAGGTGCAACAAAAGAACCTTGATTGTCAGTCTCCCTCCTGGATCCTTGTCTGTTCTGTGTGAAGTTTATGTTGCTATTTTAATTTTACATCAGCAGAGTGAGGATTCTTGGTCATTAATTTTTTTTATTACCATATTGTTATTAATAATGATTCCACATCTGTGTCCAACCACCACTTAGAATTTGTGTGTTTTAAACTGCAGCACAATTTCTAACTGCAAATGCTTCGGGTTGTTACGCTTATTTTCATTAGTTGCCTAATAAAAATATATTCTCTAGGCAACGAGCAGTGATGGTATAAAACAAAGTTTAAAAACCTCTCTTATAGGTTTCCAAAGGTGTTAAATGCTCAGCATTTCTTTGACTAGATCTGGCAAGCAAAGTCACAAATGCCCATTCCAGGGCACCTCTGTTCTCTTGGCATAAATTAAAAAGGCTTATTTCAGCCCTGGTTTGATGTCAGTTGTACTAGACTGCAGATATTCTGCTAACAGCCTTTGAAAAACCTTAAGAGAAAGGCACTCAGCTGTGCATTTGCCTAGCTAAAATATTCTGGTGGTGAAGTGTCTGGAGGAGAGAAACCAGCAAATGCTATGGAGGCACAAAGAAGCACATGTGCCGTGGAGATTAAGAGGGGGAGACAGCAAGGCCCAAGGACTTGTGACCGGGCAGCCGGCAGAGGGGCTGCAGCTGAGGAGCAGCTTCTGGATGAAGGGCAGACAGGCTGCAGCAGCAAGAAGAGGCAAGCCTCCCTTGGTGAAGCACATTTCACTCCGAGTTCTAGGTTAACTAATAGCAGGAACCACAGACAAAGCAGGCTGCAGGCTGTTGACTAAAACGCATTAAGCTTCCCCTTGTTTATATTTTGAGGTCCACGTCACATAGAACCCAGAAGTGGCAGCAGTTCTTCTGTAAAGATGGTGTCGGGTGTTTAGCCAAACTAAAACCTTGTCAACAGTTTTTGCCTTTGCACAACAACCTGAAGCAGGTGGCTCACACTCTCTTTGTTTTTGCTTCTGGGTAGCGTGTGAAGCAGCTGTGGATAAGGAACAAGGCTAGATTTTTCTGGGCTCCAAAAGCCAAGGCTGACAATGGGCAAACAGATCCTGAGGGTTCCCATCTTACTTCTTTGTGGGTCACAAATGCCTTCAGAGCTCCAGTACGTCTCTAACATTCAGAGCTATCTGGTGAGACTCTCACCCTTTTTGGGTCGGGGGCTTCACTTTCTTAGTGGCTGGGGCCCCCACCCAATGTATCTCCCACCCCACCTTTATCCCCTGTTGGGCTGAGGGACACTGTGTCCTTAGCTCTCCCCTCAATACCCCTTCCTGCCTGACTAGCTCCCCTTTCAGTTGGATACCCAACACTGCAGGGTGTCAGAGAATGCCTCCCGGACTGCTCCATGCACTGAAATGAGGCTATCAGGTCTTCATCTATGCCAGGACTCACTAGAACTGGCAAAGTTGCCTCTGAGAAAGACAGCGTGCATTTTCCTCCTGACTGAATGGCTACAGCACAATCCAACACATCTGGGATTAGGCAGCAGAACATTCAGGTTAGGTGAATCCAGTCTTGAATTGGCTCCAGCACTTGATCAAACTGTGGGAGCCCTTAATTCTGTCATCAGGTGCACCAGCAGAGCCTGGTCCAAACTGACTAAATTGCAGATCATGCTTCAGAATATTTATGGGAAATTATTTTTCCAGTATTTATTGAAATTGAAATATTGAAATACTTTACTGTCACTTGTACAACTTGTATACAGTGAGATTACACGAACACCCCCCACTCAGCTCTCTTAGTCTTAATTCCCCTCGTTTACTGACGCACACCCACCAAACCCAAAAGTCAGTTGCCCTGTTGTTATCTTTTCATTCAGCAGCCTAACAGCCCACAGATAGAAGCTGTTCTTTACGCTGTTGGTGCGACTAATCATGCTTCTATATCTTCTGCCTGAGGGCAGGAGATCAAGAAAGTGCCGGCCAGGGTGTGAATCATCCCTGAGAATTTTCCTCACTCTCCTGAGGCAACGTTCTTCCGCTATTTCATCCAGCGGATTCACGGGACAGCCCATAATATCTTGTGCTGTATTCACCACCCTCTGTAGGCACTTCCTATCCGCTGATGTCAAACCAGCGTACCACACCTACCTCTACATACCTATTGTGAGATCTGCTGGAGTCAATCAATCAGATTCTGTGTTAGGAAAGAAGAACTAACTTTCCAAACAATGAGTTGTGCATCTGGACCCTTGTCTAGGACAGGGAGAATGTGTTTCTGCAGAAAAGCTAGCATTTGTAGCTTTAGAGACAGAAAGATTTGTGCTTGTGTTCTCAAGAACTGCAAGTCCCTGGGTTCTTTGTGCACAGCAGGAGAGGGATGCAGCCGCTGGAAGGGACAAAGCACCCATAATAACCAGGGACAGTGAGAGCCAGTGATGCTGGTAGGAATCACAGGCCCAAAATCTATGTGAGCAAATGTTCACATGGCACACTTCTGTTTCTGGGACTGGCTATACATATCAGTCAAGGAGTCAGAAATGTGAGGAAGTTAAATAATGGGAGCTAAACGACACCAACAATCCTCTAGCCTTTTCTCAGAAAAACAAGCCATTTTGCAGTCTGACTCGGGTAATACACTAACTAGGGAAGTTGATGAATAAGATGATTTCAGTGTCGAGACTGTCTTTGGCAAATGATGAAGACGATGGGCCGCAAGCATCACGTGACTCCAGTCTAATGCTTTCAAAAGACAGGTAATAGAACCATTAGCATCACCACATTCAAACAGCTCACAAGAAACAGGAGAGAATAGAGCTGTACTGTCTGATTCATGTTTGTTTGTTTGTTTGTTTGTTTGTTTGTTTGTTTGTTTGTTTGTTTGTTTTGGCAAAGATTCAGCCTTGCGAATAGTGTAAAGGGCCACTCATTAAAAACTGCACATGCTCGATAAGAACCCCAGAGTGGATAAGGCGGCAATGCCATGCTGACTTAGGGGGAAGTAAGCACCACTGAACAAAGCGAGCCTAATCTCTAATGCATAGGATTGCTCTGTGCTATTTTTAGCTATCTTGTCTATCAAGTATATATTTGCCAGAAGAAATTGACCTTTGGGAGATAATTCATGATTTTGCAATGAAAAAAGACAATAAAAATAAAACTTTGAAGGGAATGGCATGCTTGCTTTATAAAATGTTTGCAGCCTTGTGAATCCATTAAGGGGGGGATATTCAAAACATTGGTGGTATAATTCCTTTACTGAGACCAACACAAAAGTTACAAAAATAACCCAAAAAAGCAAAATAATAGTAAAGAAAAAAGGTGTGTGTTTTGGGGATTAGTAGACAAACCCTAGCATTGCCCATGGTGCAATTTCAGAAATGTTAGAAATGTCATTTCAGAATTTGGAGAAACACTTTTCTTCCATGACTCATGAGATTGAATATATAGGATAGGATTATGATATATGTGTGGGAAGAGACCCATATTCCAAGTCTATACTGGCCTTCCTAAAATGATGCCTGGGCACTGAGAATCCACACAAAATATATTGGGCTCCATCTTATAGACATCTTACCTGCTTGGTGTGATGAATCCAGATATATAATACTACATGTAAGATTGCCTTAAAAGGGGTGGGGAGCATTTTATAAAAGTGAAATATTTCTCTTGTAATTCAGCGATTTAAGGCAATAATATGCACAAGAGGAAAATGAGAAATGTGCATATTAAAGTTCTTCAGAGGGTAATAGCTCACTCTAATCTTAGAGAAATTGACTTGGAAGGAGATCCCATAGGCGTCTAAATAAAGATGCTTTGGGAGTTGCAACCCCAAAGAAATTGAGTAAAAGGGCTTCTTCTGACAGACTAAATAAAAATGACATTACTGCCCCCTTCTGTTGCCTTTTAATTTTACTCAGAGCTGCTCTTTCAATGTTTCCTGCTGATCCTGGGGACTAAGACTTGGCGTTCCTGGGACAATGGATTCAGCAATTTTCTTCTTAAATACAATAACTCTTGTTCTAAACTGCAATGGATGTGCGTGGTGAGCCATTTAAATGCAAGCAATTGCTGTTTGTAGAACTATCACACTTTTCTTGTCAGGCAATTCTTAGCAAATTCTTTGGTCAGCCATTTTGCAAATTCACACAGGTTAGCATTACTCCGAATGGGTCTGTCATGCAATATTACCTTTTCATCGGGGGTAGGGGAAAACATTTTCTCTTCCAGGGGGTGTACAGAGTAATCGTAAGGGTAGGAAACAACCAGATCCCCCCCATGGAGACTGGCAGACAGGACAAATGGGATAGATTTGATCCACTTCATCACAGCTTTCGTCTCAGGGGCAACCTGAAGAACATTTTAAAGTGATCACATTAAGATGCATTTAATATGGTCTCATTGAGATCTTATGAATGGAAAACACAGCCTGAAGATTACTGCTGTAACATTTTAATGAAAATGCTCTGTGTAAAGGAGGATATCAACCGTAGCTCACGAAATTAAGAACTGAGGTCATTTGGACACGCATTACTGAAATAAGGCAGACTATGCACCAAAGGGTATTTTAGCCCCGATGATCTAAGGATATTTTAAATGTGCAATTAGATACTATGTTAGGGGACACGGGTGGTGCTGTGGTCTAAACCACTGAGCCTAGGGCTTGCTGATCAGAAGGTCGGGGGTTTGAATCCCTGCGACGGGGTGAGCTCCCGTTGCTCGGTCCCTGCTCCTGCCCACCTAGCAGTTCAAAAGCACGTCAAAGTTCATGCAGGTAAATAGGTACCTTCCAGTGGGAAGGTAAATGGCATTTCCGTGCGCTGCTCTGGTTCGCCAGAAGCGGCTCAGTCATGCTGGCCACATGAGCTGTACGCCGGCTCCCTCAACCAATAAAGCGAGATGAGTGCCACTACCGTAGAGTCCTCCGCAACTGGACCTAACAGTCAGGGGTACCTTTACCTTTTTAGATACTATGTTAATGGCCTATAAAATAGAGCACATTTCATAAACTTTTGCAATCCATACCTTACCCCACCAGTAAGACTGTGGAACTGGGAGGTGGTCAGTACGAGCCCCTCGGATCCTTGATAGCCTGTAAGCTTCAGACGTCAAATCTGGGAAGTTCCTGTTAAGATCCAGATTCTGCGCTGTTTGTCTCCCATTTGTCCATCCATTGTAGCCAGCCCCCTGGTCAAGCAGTGAACAAAAGGATAAGCTCCACAACTCTGGTGCTACTTTGAGATGGTGCCCTGAAGCACCAGAGAAAATCCAGAAGAGCTGCAACAGCAACTAACATGTAATCTAAACAAAATAGTCACAGCTAGAAGTGGGCATGCTTGCCCTGAAAATGGAGTAGAAAACTCAAGTGGTCAGTTCAGATATTGGGGTGGTTGAGGGGGCCTCCTGCCTACACTACTTTGCCCTGGTCACTAAGGGGAGGAATTTTACCTTAGGGGGAAGCAGAGGGGAGGAGATGGGTGATGGCAATTCCAAAAGTATCTCCTTTGATTCATCTTCCTGCACATGTCTTTGAAAACTGGAGAAGACACAACATATTAACGTTTGCAGGATCTCCTTCTACCTGGGATTATGGGGGGGAGGGGGGGAGCTTGGGTGCTACAGCCTTACAGAGCTGAAGGAACTGCTGACCACAAACTCCTGACCAAGAGGCAGTGGCGTAGCGTGGGGGGTGCAGGGGGGGCCGGCCGCACCAGGCGCAACATCTGGGGGCGCGCGCTCAACTCGCAGCTCTCTGCCCCTACCTGGCTCACTCACTCTCCACGGGTTAGGGGGCGCAAATTACTTGCCTTGCCCCGGGTGCTGACAACCCACGCTACGCCACTGCCAAGAGGCAGAAGGATCTACACATCAGCCACCCCACACACCCCAAAATAAATTGTTCTGGATGACTCAGGTAAAAAATGCAAATCACACACTATTGCCAAAGAAAAGCAAAAGAGGTATTTTAGTTTTTTAAATATTGTTTTGTAAATTCATTGTTAAGACACCTTGGGCACTATTTTTTTTAGCACTATATTTTTTCAAAACAAAACAAAAGTTCTGCCCAGTCCCCTGCTAGGTATTGACCTCTTCTGCTGCGAGTTCATATCCATCTGGATTCATGGAAGGAAGGAGATGAATTCGAGTGTTGTTGATCAGCGTCTGGATCCTGGAATTCCCAGTAAGGTATTCAGAGCACAAATACTGGGCAAGGTAGATCAGTAATTCTTTGCCCACAACTTCATTTCCATGCATGTTGCCGATGTATTTAAACTCTGGCTTAACTGTGAAGAGATGAACCAGGATATGTTTTATCTGGCTTTCAAGATGACTTTCAAGAAACAGACCGTGAGACTTGGCTCAGTGGTCACTGTGGTTTGTGTTGCCCTTATCAAGGTGTCTGTCATAAACTGCCAAAGTAAGAACCACTGGGAGACATTTGATCTCTCCCTGCCCCAGACTGGCCTTTTCTGTGAGAATGTTCAGGGATGCAGGAGAGGATATATTGTCTTATTATAGCCTTTTCCAACTTGTGTTAACAAGTTCACAATTTAGCAGAGTAACATTCCCCTTTTTAAACTTGCAGCGGATGCGTTTGCTCAGGCTCACTAAAGCCTCTATAATAACTGTTCTGGTATTTCCCCCTTATTCCCTCATGACACAGTCTTCTATAAAAGTATAAAAAGGTTTATTCACACATTCTGTTCGCAATCAGATCCCAGAAGGCAGACTTAGCTTAGAAAAGTAACATATACTTGGGAACTATTCCATAAGGAGACAGTCCCTTTGTCCTCTCTTGGCTGGAAGCCAAGAGGGCATCTTTGGCTAAGCAGATGTTGCTTCTTCGATGCATGTGGAGAAAGAAAGAGAGATGGCTGCCCTGCCCTGTGCTTTTGTCATTACCTGCACAGGTGAGGCCACGCCCACCTCTAGTCCCATGCAGAGGAAGTCTGTCCCAGCCCAGAAGGAAACAGGACGTTTACCTGCTGGCTGGACAAACATTCTTCCCCATGTGTAAACATGTTCACTCCAGGAATGTTGTACTTGATTGCTCTTGTGTTTCACATCCCACATTTTCATGCCTCAAGGTGAGAGGCACAGGTATGCCACCACCAAAGAGTATTTTCCTGGGGTGAGTAGGCTCTGTTTCAGACAGAGCAGGTGCACCCTTGGTGCTGGCAACCCCCACTACGCCACTGCTGGAGGGTGGAAACAGGATCTGGTATAAACATGCAATAAGTCAATAGTTCATTTATGGTTATTTGGCATGCTCATTCTATAAATATTACAGCAATTGAACACTGCTATTACCAAACAGCAAAATAAATACATTTAATTTAGTCGTTATTCGCTGATGCAGGTCTCAATCCCTAGTGTAGTTAACAGTAAGGGACAGAAGTATTCTTTCCAGTTTGCCATGGTTCAAGCAACGTCAATACTCTGAACAAATTTCATATACCTCTAGTGTCCATTACTCACGCAATTCATGGTGTCCAGGACTAGTAGAAAACTCAATCACAAAGAGGTCTTTCCCTTCAAAGCTGCGGCCAATACTGTACAATTTAGCAATGTGGGAACATCTGGATGCTACCTTTTTCAATTCTCTCACCATTTGTGAGTACGAGTGGTGGGTGAACTGAATGAAAGTAGGAACCTCACTGGGAGCATCTTCCACAAATTCAGTTTCCCCTGCAATGCAAGAAAATTGATGTAGCAGCGTTTGCTCACTAATTTTTATGCCCATGTAGAAGATTATCCCAACATCTGAGGACATAACACAATTGGGACAAATGTAATTCAAAGAAATGAAAAGATATGTGTAAATCAAACATGATACCCAATTGTAAGTAGGTGGTTAATATTCTATTTTAGGATCACACTTACCCCATGTTAAGTCATCTTGTTCCCTGGGTTGCAGGCAGACTGGTCCCTAAGGAAAATATGTCTCTGAGAACTATGTGCAGGAGACCTTTTCCATCATGCTCTGTTTGTGAACGTCTCAGAGGCATTTGGAATATCACAAAACAAGTCTTGTAGCATCTTAAAGACTAACAGGTTTGTTGTGGCATAAGATTTTGTGGACTACAAAAAAGTGATCTGAGCCTGCAGAGTTTCTCAAATTTTAACAAAACACCAAAGCAAAAAACATTTTGTCAAGCCTAATAACCAAAATGAAAATAATCTGAGCATATACAGTTTTACATTTTAAACTCACTTCCACTTAATTCATCATTGTTTTTGCTCCCTTCCTGCCTTGGATTAATCACCAGCTCTCAGGCTAGCCTACCCCACATGGCTGTTTTGTTGTGAAGTATGAAAATGGTTACAAAAGAGATCTTCATGCTTGAAGACATAAAATCTTGGTTCCTTTAGCTAGAGTGATACCTCTTTGTACTATAAAGAGACATGTTTTTCTGCTCCCTCCTGATCAAATGATTGCAACTCCAAGACATCAACTAATAATAATAATAATAATAATAATAATAATAATAATAATAATTTATTTATACCCCGCCCATCTAGCTGGGCCTCCCCAGCCACTCTGGGCGGCTTCCATAGAAACCAAAAATACAGTAAAATATCACACGTTAAAAACTTCCCTGATGTCTTCTGAATGTCAGGTAGTTGTTTATCGCTTTGACATCTGCTGGAAGGGCGTTCCACAGGGCGGGCGCCACTACCGAGAAGGCCCTCTGCCTGGTTCCCTGTAGCTTTGCTTCTCGCAATGAGGGAACCGCCAGAAGGCCCTTGGCGCTGGACCTCAGCGTCCAGGCAGAATGATGGGGGTGGAGACGCTCCTTCAGGTATACTTCAGGTATAAAGCCGTTTAGGGCTTTAAAGGTCAGCACCAACACTTTGAATTGTGCTCGGAAACGTACTGGGAGCCAATGTAGGTCTTTCAAGACCGGTGTTATATGGTCTCGGCGGCCGCCCCCAGTCACCAGTCTAGCTGCCGCATTCTGGATTAGTTGTAGTTTCTGAGTCACCTTCAAAGGTAGCCCCACGTAGAGTGCATTGCAGTAGTCCAAGCGGGAGATAACCAGAGCATGCACCACTCTAGCGAGACAGTCAGCAGGCAGATAGGGTCTCAGCCCACGTACCAGATGGAGCTGGTAAACAGCTGCCCTGGACACAGATTTGACCTGTGCCTCCATGGACACCTGTGAGTCCAAAATGACTCCCAGGCTGCGCACCTGGCCCTTCAGGGGCACGGTTACCCCATTCAGGACCAGGGAATCCTCCACACCTGCCCGCCTCCTGTCCCCCCAAAACAGTACTTCTGTCTTGTCAGGATTCAACCTCAATCTGTTAGCCGCCATCCATCCTCCAACCGCCTCCAGAACTCACACAGGACCTTCACTGCCTTCACTGGTTCTGATTTAAAAGAGAGGTAGAGCTGGGTATCATCCGCATACTGATGAACACCCAGCCCAAACCTCCTGATGATCTCTCCCAGCGGCTGCATGTAAATGTTGAAAAGCATGGGGGAGAGGACAGAACCCTGAGGCACCCCACAAGTGAGAGCCCAGGGGTCTGAACACTCATCCCCCACCACCACTTTCTGAACACGGCCCAGGAGGAAGGAGCGGAACCACTGTATGACAGTGCCCCCAGCTCCCAGCCCCTCCAGACGGTCCAGAAGGATGTTATGGTCGATGGTATCAAACGCCGCTGAGAGATCCAGCAGAACTAGGAAACAGCTCTCACCTTTGTCCCTAGCCCGCCGGAGATCATCAACCAGTGCGACCAAGGCAGTTTCAGTCCCATGATGAGGCCTGAATCCCGACTGGAAGGGATCCAAATGGTCCGCTTCTTCCAGGTGTGCCTGGAGTTGTTCGGCAACCGCTCGATCAATCACCTTGCCCAAGAATGGAAGATTTGAGACTGGGCGATAGTTGGCCATCGTGGCTGCATCTAAAGATGGTTTTTTAAGAAGCGGTTTAATAACCGCCTCTTTCAGCGGATCTGGGAAGGCTCCCTCACGGAGGGAAGCATTCACCACCCCACGAAGCCCATCGCCCAGTCCTTCCCGGCTAGCTTTTATAAGCCAGGATGGGCAAGGATCCAGGAGACAGGTGGTTGGTTTCACTCGTCCAAGCAGCCTGTCCACATCCTCGGAACTAACAGATTGGAATTGATCCCACTCAACTTGACTAGACAGAACTCTAGCACTCTCCCGCCCCGGCCCTGCTCCCATGGTGGAGTCTACTTCTTCCCGAATCTGAGCGATTTTATCTGCAAAAAACTTTTCAAAATCATTGCAGGAGAACATGTGGCCCGTACTGGGCCCCGATGTTACAGGTGGTTCCGCTAAATTGTGAACCACCTGAAAAAGTCTCCTGCTGCTGTTTTCTGCAGATGCAACAGAGGCGGTGAAGAAATTCTTCTTCGCCGTCACTATCGCCACTTGGTAGGCTCGACGTTGAGCTCTAACCTGTGTCCGGTCAGATTCGGAATGAGTTATCCTCCACCGGCGCTCTAGACGTCTCAACAATTGTTTCATTGCCCTCAGATCCGTGGAAAACCACGGGGCTGTCCGGGCTCCATGCAATCAGAGAGGGCGCTTCGGAGCCAAACAGTCAATAGCCCTGGTTAACTCCACATTCTTAATCTGACCTTTTTGGCATTAAAATCACATTGAGATTTCACCAATCTGTATGCAGGATATATTAAATCATCAATTTATTGATCACTTTCTACGCAATTGCCTTAAGGTGATGTACAATAAAAACCTTTGTCCCAACTGGACACCAAATACTTTATTTCATTCAGGACTGATTTACATGGACCTAAACAGATGTCAACCCAAGGTAGTTTTGTACAGGCTATGCCAGTAATCTGGTTAGTTTATTTGTGCATAAATTATCAGCTACATATCTAATTATGTGACTGACATCTCCGCTTTCCTTCTTAAAAGACTGGCTGATTGGCAATCCAGATGACAAATACATCATCTGATTCAACTCAGGTTGAAACAAGTTGATTTCAGCAACCAATATTCAATTGTAACAAAATGAGTAACTCAGTTGACCTCTAGTCAAAGTCCCTAATACGTTGGAATTATATTGGTAGGAATTATGCTGTAGGCTACAGACATAAATACTTCGGATTGTGGCCAGGGCCTTTAGGCCTTTTATTTACAAGGACATGCCAAATTTCTAGGCCTGCTGACTGGATCTGATCGTCGCAGCCTAATAGAAAATATGCAGGCATGGCTTTGGTCCTTACCTCGCAGCTTTGCTAATGGATCAAAGCATCCTTCTACTTCATCGACGAAAAAGCGATCGCAGTCTAAGAAATACGGCCATGCCATGTCAATCGCATCAAAGGCAGGAAGGCAATTTTTCCTCAGAGCTTCACAAACTTTACGACAAGGCTTAACAATTTTCCCCTCTTCACATTTTGGGGCCATAATAGAGCAGCCTAGAATCCTTAGATCAGGATTGCATTCTCCCTGCAGCAAGTTATGGAGCACACTCATCAAGATGTATTCGGAGCTGTATTCAATCACTCCTCTGGACTTTTGATCCAGCAAATTAGGGAAAATTGTTTTTGAATAGGACACATCATTGCAGGATCCCAAGCTGATGTCCACGCATGTCGCTGTAAGAAATCAAGAGATAAGTGAAATATACTCTGAGTCGCAAAGTGATTTCATGCTCTTTATTCAGCTCATAGTGGTGAGGAGGAATGAATGAATGTCCCCTCAAAGTATCTGCTTTATATACATTATTTACACAATGGGCTGCACATGATTGGCTAATTCCGGAATTCTACTGTAAGCCAATCAGGTTGTGGATTCACTTCAATCTGGAGCATGATTGGGTGGTTCTAGGACCAATCAGACTGCTGCATTCTGAATCCTATTGTTCTAGGACCAATCAGACTGCTGCAGTTTGGATCCTATTCAACTCAGTACATAACAATAAGTAAACAAATGTTTCTTGTTAAGTATTCTACCTAAAACAATCTAGTATTAAACATAGCACTTTCCTTGAATTTATTAATTAGTGGCTTGTCTGGAAACTCTTCACAGGACTGAGGCATCTAGGTTGTTTATGGCTTTAAACATGTTGGCACATGGAACTGGGCCCAGAAGCAAACTGGCATACAGGACAGCTGTTTTAAAACAAGGGTTCTATGAGCATTATTATTATTATTATTATTCAGGAAGGTTAATAGTGATATCACAAAGCACCCCCATGTTAAATATGAAGAGGTTCATAGATATGTTCGCCAAGGTCCTACATGGGGTGAAGTAGTAGCATTAATTACTCTGAGTGAAATATGGGCACTTTTGTCTCTCTATGTGTGAGAAAATCTGAGAAGATTTTTCAGTATTTGCACATTAAATTTAAATTCAAAAAAGCAACAAAAACAGATATCTTACCTTTATTTTCTGATGGGGTTTGACACTGAGCTGGAAAACAAAGGTGGAGGGTGGGGGGGACAGGTTGTAATGAAATAAATTAAAACGTGACTGCTTCAAATTGCAGCATATTAGATAGAATTTTTACACATTGAAACCATTTTTACACATCGAAACCATCTGCCTACCCGAAAATATTAAATGTATAACTTCTGCTTTGAGAGTGAGTTCAGTGATTGGATGCCAAATCTGAATGCCCATGAAAATGCAGAAACAACTTATGGTCTGTAACTAGCTCAGGAAGAACCCTCATCATCAGTTTGTGTAACTTTACATACCGTATTAAAGATTCAATATTGTAGGTTAAATCTGCACTTTAGTCACTAGGTGGCAATACAGACAGCAGCAGAGAGAGTTAAGTCATTTCCAAAACTCATTCTTGGATCTCATCATTAAGTACTAATGCATAGAAAGTCCAGGGAAGGGGAGGGAAAGTAGATTGATGAACCAGAAAACATATACAGTGGTACCTCGGGTTAAGTACTTAATTCATTCCTGAGGTCCGTTCTTAACCTGAAACTGTTCTTAACCTGAAGCACCACTTTAGCTAATGGGGCCTCCTGCTGCTGCCGCGCCGCCAGAGCACAATTTCTGTTCTCATCCTGAAGCAAAGTTCTTAACCTGAGGTACTATTTCTGGGTTAGCGGAGTCTGTAACCTGAAGCGTATGTAACCTGAAGCGTATGTAACCCGAGGTACCACTGTAATAGACATAGATCTTTAAAGGAGCCTTTGCAGCCTGCAAATTAACAAAACTGCTAGAGGCTGTGCTCACATTGCTTACCAACACCACAAAAAACCCCTCCCTGGCCAACCCCCTCCCTTTACACCTCCCCCAATCGATGGAGATTGCCAGGATTTTTGTTAGGGGCAGGCAGGACTTGGGGGGGGGACTTTGGTTAGAGGGGTCAGAACCAACGTGATTGGTCAGTTAGTCAAGTATTTCTATTGTTTTACTTGATCTAGGGTGGCAACTGCCCCCCCCCCGGCTACCCATGCCCCAATTCCTTCTCCTTACAGATCACCCAAACCCTGACCTATCCTTCACTGATGCCAAAGCCATGCCCAGATAATTCAAAGCACAATAAGACCTGCAGTGGCGTAGCGTGAGGGGTGCAGCGGGAGCCGGCCGCACTGGGTGCAACATCTGGGGGTTAGGGTTAGGGGGTGCAAATCCACGGGTTAAGGGGCGCAAATCCACGGGTTAGGGGGTGCAAATTACTTGCCTTGCCCCGGGTGCTGACAACCCATGCTACACCACTGAAGACCTGCACCAGCAGTTGGTAGTTCCAGTAGGGTTGCCAAGGAAAAAACCAGTACACCCCGAAAGTTGTTGAAGTTTTAGGAAGACCTTAACATTGTTGAGCTTCATTTTAAGAAACCACCAAAATTGTTGTTGAGCTTTTCTTTACAAAAACGATAAAAACACGATTTTCCGATTGACTCAGAAAAAGCACCAACTTGGATAAAGCACCACCTTTTGGAAATGCTCCCCCCACCCATTGTTTGTAAGCCAGGCTCCTTGGAGTACAGAAAGTACAGAGAATTTATTGGCATATAACTCTCATTTTGCTTTGTATTTACGTACTTAAGCCCAGATTGTGGCCTTATAAATATATATTGAATTTATTCCTTGTTGGCCAAGTTGTTGATATTTGTCATGTTTTAATTTACAGTGGTACCTCAGGTTAAGAACTTAATTCATTCTGGAGGTGCGTTCTTAACCTGAAACTATTCTTAACCTGAGGTACCACTTTAGCTAATGGGGCCTCCCACTGCCACCGGAGCACGATTTCTGTTCTCATCCTGAAGCAAAGTTCTTAACCCAAGGTACTATTTCTGGGTTAGCGGAGTCTGTAACCTGAAGTGTCTGTAACCCGAGGTACCGCTGTACTGACATGGTCTGCATTTTGTACATTTGTATTTCCTATGTTCTGTATTTTGATGCTTTGAATGTTAGCTGTTAAGTCGCTTTGGGCACAGTTCATTGTGGAAAAGTGGCATTAAAGTAAACTCAAGCAATTACCATATTTTTCGCTCTATAAGACGCACCAGACCATAAGACGCACCTAGTTTTTGGAGGAGGAAAACAAGAAAAAAATATTCTGAATTTCAGAAGCCAGAACAGCAAGAGGGATCGCTGTGCAGCGAAAGCAGTGATCTCTCTTGCTGTTCTGGCTTCTGGGATAGCTGCGCAGCCTGCATTTGCTCCATAAGACGCACACACATTTCCCCTCACTTTTTAGGAGGGAAAAAGTGAGTCTTATAGAGCAAAAAATACGGTAATTAATTAAGAGTTGGCGGCTACAGCAGCAGCCTTTCTCCTGAGGCCAGCAGAGCCACAGGAAGGCTTGCAAAAGCCACTGATAGGGCCTCCCCTTTTCTACCCCACCTGCTTCTGTTTGCCCCTCCCTCTCCCCTTACAGCTCTGCCCATAACAGGTGGGGCAGACCAGGAGAAGAAGAAGAGTTTGGATTTGATATCCCACTTTATCACTCCCCTTCAGGAGTCTCAAAGCGGCTAGCATTCTCCTTTCCCTTCCTCCCCCATAACAAACACTCTGTGGGGTGAGTGGGGCTGAGAGACTTCAGAGAAGTGTGACTGGCCCAAGGTCACCCAGCAGCTGCAGGTGGAGGAGCAGGGAATTGAACCCGGTTCACCAGATTACGAGTCTATCACTCTTAACCACTACACCACACCAGGGCTCTGCTGCCTTCCCTCAGCCTCCAGCACTGGTGTGGCCTTAGTGGCAGGGTAGGTGAGAGAGTGTCAGCACAGAGACTGAAGGTACATTCTTTCACCTTTGGTGGACATGCCCAAGGATTAAGACTTTCTGGGAGATGATCTATAATGAAATGAAAAAGGTATTTAAATATACCTTTCTGAAGAAACCAGAGGCCTTTCTCCTGGGCATGGTCGGCCAAATTGGTGCCAAAAAAGGATAGAACTTTCTTTATGTATGCTACAACAGCAGCAAGAATACTTATTGCAAAGTGCTGGAAGACACAAGATCTACCCACCCGGGAAGAATGGCAGATGAAGGTGATGGATTACATGGAACTGGCGGAAATGACTGGCAGAATCCGACACCAGGGAGAAGAGTCGGTGGAGGAAGATTGGAAGAAATTTAAAGACTATCTACAGAAACATTGTAAAATTAATGAATGTTAGAAGGATGTTGGAATGAAGTTATGTGGTTTTAGCAGAAATGTTATAAGGGTTTAGGAAAAAATAGACTGTTAATTGGTGAAAGGAGGGAAAGTAAAGCTACATTATATTAAGATAAATTACAGAACAAAAATTGGAAAAGATGGAAAGGATTTGCTGAAATAGTTAACCGAACTAGAATACAAAAAAGGGAGGTGTGAGGAGGTCAAGGAAACAAGCAAATGAAAGATAAGTTATGGGAAGATTAGCTGTGGTTTTTTCCCTCTTCCTTATTGTGATGTGTTGTTTTGTTTTTGTTCAATATGGTGTTTTTACTTTTTCTTTTTGTAACCTTTAAAATTTTAATAAATATTATTTTAAAAAAAGAAAAAAGAGAGAGTGTCAGTGGAGCAGGATGGTCCTGGCCGTTCCTCTGCAGCTCACCTGGGCTGCTTGCTCGCCTCCCTGCCTGCTGTTCTGCATGTCATGTTGCACTTTGCATGGCCACCAGCTTTTGCCCTGTTGAGTATGTTATCTTGATATTCGGGTTTTAGTGTGAAATTGTGGCCTTACTTGTTGCAGGCCTCTGTGAGTGATGCATACTAGGGACAAGGGATGCGGGTGACGCTGTGGTCTAAGCCTCTTGGGAGGTCGGCAGTTCGAATCCCTGCGACGGGGTGAGCTCCTGTTGCTCTGTCCCAGCTTCTGCCAACTTAGCAGTTTGAAAGCACACCAGTGCAAGTAGATAAATAGGTACCGCTCCGGCGGGAAGGTAAACAGTGTTTCCATGCGCTCTGGTTTCCATCACGGTGTTCCGTTGCGCCAGAAGTGGTTTAATCATGTTAACCACATGACCAAGAAAGCTGTCTGTGGAAAAACATCAGCTCCCTCAGCCTGAAAAGTGAGATGAATGCTGCACCCCATAGTTGCCTTTGACTGGACTTAACCGTCCAGGAGTCCTTTGCCTTGCCTTACCTTGGTAGAGATATGTTCTGAGTGTGCCCCAAATAACACGGCAAATTGGAGTGATTCTGGCAGGTTTTCATGTGCCCAAATGGAATTAACAAGGCTTTTCAAGGCCCCTCTGTGGCCTTGTTTCCCCTCAAAGAAGTTAGATGTGCAGCCTTCCCCCTGCCCCCACTTTGCCTTTTCTTTTCTTAGAAATGAAACCAGACTGATTGGGGAAACGCCCAGAACTCTAGAGGGGGTGGAGAGGTAGAAGGGATCGACAGACGTTTAATTATTTCCCCAGTGCACTGCAATCACAGTGTTTGCGGGGAAAGATGTTGAAGTAAATAAACAGTTGTTCTTCAGTTGGGTTGTCATTCTTGTACACAATCCATTTGGCTATGAAAAGCAAGCAGCTAGAGTTGACTACTGGGATAGCTTGCTTTCTTCCCAATCATTCTTCCTCCTACCAAACAATTAAACATCATTTCTTTCTCTTTCTCTTCTTCACAAAGGGTACTTTCAGAAAGGACTGAAAAGCATGATTTCCCTATTTTTTATTTCCATAGAGATGATAGATAGATAGATAGATGATAGATAGATGATAGATAGATAGATAGATAGATAGATAGATAGATGATAGATAGATAGATAGATAGATAGATAGATAGATAGATAGATGATAGATAGATAGATAGATAGATAGATAGATAGATAGATAGATAGAGATAGATAGATAGATAGATAGATAGATAGATAGATGATAGATAGATAGATAGATAGATAGATGATAGATAGATAGATAGATAGATAGATAGATAGATAGATGATAGATGATAGATGATAGATAGATATAGATAGATAGATAGATAGATAGATAGATAGATGATAGATAGATAGATAGATAGATAGATAGATAGATAGATGATAGATAGATATAGATAGATAGATAGATAGATAGATAGATAGATAGATAGATAGATAGATAGATAGATATAGATAGATAGATAGATAGATAGATGATAGATAGATGATAGATAGATAGATAAATATAGATAAATGATAGATATAGATAAATGATAGATGATAGATGATAGATAGATAGATAGATAGATAGATAGATAGATAGATAGATAGATAGATAGATATAGATAGATAGATGATAGATAGATAGATAGATGATAGATAGATGATAGATAGATAGAGATAGATAGATGATAGATAGATGATAGAGATAGGTAGGTAGATAGATAGATAGATGATAGATAGATAGATAGATAGATGATAGATGATATAGATAGATGATAGATATAGATGATAGATAGATAGATAGATAGATAGATAGATAGATAGATAGATGATAGATAGATAGATAGATAGATAGATAGATAGATAGACAGACAGATAGATAGATAGATAGATAGATAGATAGATAGATATAGATAGATAGATAGATAGATAGATAGATAGATAGATAGATAGATGATAGATAGATGATAGATAGATTAGATAGATAGAAAGATAGATAGATAGATAGATAGATAGATAGATAGATAGATATAGAGATATAGAGATAGAGATAGATAGATAGATAGATAGATAGATAGATAGATAGATAGATAGATAGATAGATGATAGATGATAGATAGATGATAGCTAGATATAAAATCACCTAGCAAAAAAAGTCCCTGGACCTTTTATAGGAACTTCGTTGAGTTTCCTACCCAGGATTGCCACCTCCATCTCCCCAGTTTTCAAACTGATTTTGCCCATAACAAACTGAGGGAGAGAACTTGATTGCCCATTTAGGGTGGGAAAACTAAAGTGTGAGCTTGTAGGAGAACTGCTGTGTCTATTTTTTTCTGAAATCTGGCAGTCTTCATCCCCTCAGAAGAGGGGGCCTTGTCTTCAGTTTTAAATTGTCTTTGGTTTGCATCTAATTCAGAAAAAAGTTGAGACTTTGGGCAGTACCCAACTAAGCAGCTATGCTAGTGTAACAACATTTAGCTGCACAATGTATTTTCCCTGTCCTCTTCTTGTGCCAAATTTTGTCCAGGGGTTCCCGCAACCTTCTGGAGCAGATTTTTTTGTGGGGGGGGGGGAGTGCAGGGAGTGGGGAAGTTACATTGAACAGCTAAACGTTATTGCACAAGCATAACTGTTCACTTGGATACAGCCCTAAAGATTCCCTAAGCAAAAAAAAACCCTGAATGGATCTGCCTGAAATCAAGCAGGTTTAAACCACTCCTTTGACTGCAAATTTCATCCACTTATGTGAAATGGGGGAATTAATAGCAAGTTTTATATCTCCCATTATAGTCAATGGGCGTGAAGCAGCTTCAAATTTAACATATCAGAGTTGGACCCAAATACAGCACAGATTCAAAACGGGTGGAGCTGTTTCAAAACACAGCAGATACAAGGCAAATATTGTGGTTGCTGCACACATTTAAAAAATGGGATGTACATTCCAATGCTGCATAGCTAAATAAATAGTTTCTCCAGCTTTGTATTTCTGGAATTTACCCTGTAAGGAATGATGGATGGATGACAAATAAACCAACAGAAATTATCTCTGCACATGGAAGGAAACTTTCTCTAAAACATAACCCTAGGTTAAACTTAACCAATCTAACGTTCCAATATGATTTGTAGCGTATCCCAGATTGCTAAAGAGATTGCAGGATATGTGGTACATACCTCCACCTTTGCTGGGAGTGCCCCCTGGTTTAATTATTTTGGTTGGCAGTTTTCAAAGAAATTGAATTTACTGTACAGTAGTACCTCAGGTTAAGAACTTAAGTTGTTCTGGAGGTCCGTTCTTAACCTGAAACTGTTCTTAAGCTGAGGTACCATTTTAGCTAATGGGGCCTTCCGCTGCCACCGCGCAATTTCTGTTCTCATCCTGAAGCAAAGTTCTTAACCCGAGGTACTATTTCTGGGTTAGCGGAGTCTGTAACCTGAAGTGTCTGTAACCTGAAGCATCTGTAACCCGAGGTACCACTACATTCAGTTTGCCCCACAGCTTTCCCTTTTGCCTTTGTTTGAAGGTAGTAATAATGACATGAAATCCAATAAACTTTAAATTCTGCAAGCCTTTCTATAGTCCAGAAATAGAAAACGTTATATGGCCTCTGTATTTCCTCATGACTAAATAATGTTTGGAACTTTGCTTTTCTAGAAAAGATAACTTAGCATTTAGGGCTATTAATGGCACTGCAAAACTGGTCTCTTTTCATTCTGTATGGGAGGAATTTATCTTTTATGCAAATACCTATCAGTTGCATCAAATGTTACCTGCTGCTTCCCTGGACTTATGGAGCATGTGGTCCTTAAAAACGGACTGACATTATTATTATATTATTGTTATTGTTATTGTTATTGTTATTACTATTATTATTTGTAACTTTCATGTACCCTTTACATATGCACTATTGAATCCAATATCCTGTGTTTGTGATCCAGAGTTCTCTTTTGTTTTTTTCTGATAAGCTTATACAAAAATCCAATAAAAATATTAAAAAATAAAATAAAATAGAAATGATGGATGGACATAATGCACAATGGTAAGTGCTACTGCTGGATACAAAGGAAAAATAAACAAAGAAAAGGAGGCAGGTTTTCCAACTTCCTCTCCTTTTCCCCTGACGGGGCCTCACCATGCCTGGCAACATGACTGGAGCCTGTGTCTGAAGTAGAGATGGGGCTCTTCTAAAACTGCTCCTGCGAGCTACAGCTGGGGCCTTGGCTACCACAAGTCAGTTGTGGAGTGCTCTGGCCATGGCTGCCACCCTCCTCTTCTCTCTGACAGTAGCAGCCCCAGGTAGCCAGATGACCCACATGTAATGGGGGGAAGCAGGGCTGGCCAGGGCCATCCTGCCCCTTGGCATTTTGCTTGGGATGCCCTGCCTCCTCCTCTTCCTCCTCTGCAAGCATGCCATAGCACCACCACTGTCTCCGACACAGCTGTGCTATGCCACCACCACCAGCAGTGGCAGGTCATACCAGTGCCAGAGGAGCCAGCGGGGGTGGGGTGCACTCACAGCAGAAGAAGAGGCAGCACACCACAGTCCTCAGACCCACATTTGCTGTCTGAAGAGCCCACCTCATGTTGCCTCATGAGTGGGTGGGCCAACTCTGGGTAGGTTGCTCCTGGGCCTTAAAATAGCAACTCGGTTTACAGAGATATATGGAGACAGCTACGAATAAACTGGGGTGCTATGGATATGTGTGTAGGTCTTTTGTCTTAAGGGATGGAGGTGTCACCAAAATTTAAATTCCAGTTTTTAATTTTGAAATTTGCACCCATATATACATTAGCATGTATGTTTTATGCAAGTTCGTTTCCTCTTTTTGGTGATGTTTATCCTCCTTGTGGGACACAGGTGGCGCTGTGGGTTAAACCACAGAGCCTTGGGCTTGCTGATCGGAAGGTTGGCGGTTCGAATCCCCACAACGGGGTGAGTTCCCATTACTCGGTCCCTGCTCCTGCCAACCTAGCAGTTTGAAAGCATGTCAAAGTGCAATAAATAGGTATCACTCCAGCGGGAAGGGAAACGGCATTTCCGTGCGCTGCTCTGGTTCACCAGAAGCGGCTTAGTCATGCTGGCTACATGAACCGGAAAGACTGTCTGTGGACAAACGGCAGCTCCCTCAGCCAGTAAAGCAAGATGAGTGCCGCAATCCCAGAGTCGTTCACGACTGGACTTAACTGTCGGGGTCCTTTACCTTTACCTTTATCCTCCTTGTGGCAGTGCATAAGTGGCCACTCTAGGTCATTGGCTGGCTGGCTGGATGAATGAGAGAGAGAAAATCCATCTAGACAAATGCTCTTGCTTAGTAGGAGCATCTAGATCTGTCAGTGCAGATGCAATTTGCTTTGGCTTGCTCCACTGCTGTGGAGTTGCACTCCTCTTGAAGAATCAGGTGTGCAGCTAGGTAGTGTTCCTGGACCCAGGTTTACTCCTGAATGCTCAGGGAGCTGCTGTGGCAAGGACTGCCTTTGCCCAGCTGAGACTGGTACACGAGCTTCAGCAATTTGTAAAGAAGGCAGATTTGACCATGGTCACACATAACTGAGTCATATCAAAGAGTACTATAATGCTCTTCATTTGGAGCTACCTTTGAAGAGTGTCCAGAAACTTCAGCTGGTTGCAAAATGCTGCAGACTTTTGACTGATTCCAGATACTAGGAACATGTGACTTCTTTGCTAGATCTTCATGACCTGCTAGTCAGTTTGTAGGCCCACTTCAAAGTACTGGTGACTTAGGACTAGGATACTTGAAGAACCATCTCCTACCTAAGGAACCTGCCCATTCCCCAGCATCACCAGGATAGGCCCTGTTTCATGTCAGGCTGACCCTGCAGAAACAAGGCTGGCCTGAGACATTTTGGCGCCTGAGGTGAACCACAAGGGAAGAAGGGGTGAGTGAAGATTTACATCAGGAGGAGTAAAGATCTACATCAGGAACAGGATGGGGGAATCAAAACAACCTTATCCAACAGTTGTGGGAATCAAAGGCCATGGGGGGTAGGGCTGGGCAGAGAAAAGGCCTGCTCTGAATCATGCTGGGTGGACACAGAGCCCAGGAGAACCCAGCAGGCAGCCCCCCATCATTTTCTCCCTGGGAGTAGGAGACCAGCAGCTCCTCCAATTCCCCCAAGAGGCCACTGTAGAGGCAGCATTGGAGGGGGGGCTCCAATGAATGTGCGGTAGCCATTGCTACCACTGTGACGGCAGCAGTGGGCGATGCATTCCTTGGACGTCTGATCTTTTGCCCCTGTGGGTCCTGCCGCCTGAGGCAGTCACCTCACCTTGCCAGCCCGGCCCTAGAGAGACAAGTGGCCACTGTGAGCAGGAGCGCCTTTTTCCAGGTTAGACTGGCATGCCAAGGATACGGTAGGCATAGAGCTGCCTTTGAAAACAGTGAAGAAACTCCACTTAGTTTATATGATGGCTAAAAGACTGTTAACTGACTCTGAGCTGTCTGAGCACATCATATTGTTTTGCCATCTTCACCAGCTCCCAGTCAATTTTTGGCTCCAAGTCAAGGTGCTGGTTTACAGAGCTTGATAAGATGCCCATCCTTGCACCAAGCTCCTCTCCTGATTCTTGCTCAGAAGCCAACCCTCCCCATTGGCTCAGATTGCCCAAGGAGGCCAGTTCAGGGTTGGAGCAGGTTCCTTGGCTCTGAAAGACCCATGGGATGCCACGAAAATATGCCACGAGGGACCCTGCTGCCTGCGTTGCTGGCCCAAGCCTACCAGCATTAAATGTCAAGGCTGGGATCAGTTCCCTGGCTGCGTTCTGGGGGCAGGTTGTGGAACTGGGTACAATGTAGGGAATCATTTCCCTCCCCCAAAACTTTTTGAGCCGCCACAAATGCTTCCGAATATTTATAATAATAATAATAATAAAGAATGGAGATGAGTATCATACAGGAGGAAAAAGAAGGATCTTACAGAGTTTGCCAACCTGGTTCTGAAAACCTGGTTCTTGAAGGCAGCGAGTAGCAGAAGAGAAGATGAGCAGAGCCGCCGCCCCCCTTTTAGCCCCCTCTTTCTGCTTCCTCCAACCCGGAGCTGAAGTCCCCTTATGGCTTCCCAGGGCCCGATGGAGGAGGCACCGGGGAATGAAACTTACTGGTTTTAAGGAGCCCTTTCCTCCTTATCTCTTTTTTGGCCACGCTCAAAGTTAAATGCACAGGAGACCCAAAGAGCGCACACAAAATTACAGGCGAGGGACCGTCCCCTTTGATCAGTGAGTCTGGCCAAGACTCTGTTCCTGGAAAGAGGAAATCTCACGTCTCTCCGCATCCTGCAGGGACGGTGCGATCCTGCTCTGCTCTGCAGGAGGAAGCCCTTGAGCCGGCGCTTCAATGGCAAAAGCACCCCCGGGTGGCTGAGCCCCCCCCCAGCTCCCCCTCTCCCGAGGCGCCGCTTTGTGGCTGGTCGCCTTACCTTGAGCCCCCTGGCCGGGCTGGCAGGCGGAGGCGGCGGGGTGCAGGGCGCCCACGAGGGCGCCCACGAGCAGAGGGAGCCACATGCCGGGGCCCTTCGCGCGTGGCCGACGCCGTGATGTGGCAGCACCGGCCAGCGGCTCCTCCACGTCGATGGAGCCACACGCGCGCGCTGCTCTCTGGCCAGCCGCGAAGGGACCGAGCGCGCCCGCGTATTATGGGATATACGGCGCGGGGATCGGGTTACAGCGGCTGGTATTCCTGGGTGGAAAAACAGATTTATAGGAGCCTCGGGCTGGGAAGGGGAATAGGGAGGAAGCGGGGGGTGGGGGGCTCCTTTTTCTCCGCCAGGCGCGCACATCCTGCCAGAACTGGCCGCTCCTCCTTCTCCCTGAGCGAGCAAGACCCCAGCAGCACGTTTGCTGCTGCAGCTGCTAGTGCACCGATGCTTCAAAGCCAGCCCCCCGCGTCCCCGACTAGCACGTGGGTCAAGACCCAGGGTCAAGGCATCTTTCGGCCAGCCTCCCCCAACTCTTCGCTTAGCGCTCACGTCGTGGAAAGGTAGAACGCAAGGCGGTAATAGCGCACCTGTTCCAGCCAAGCCAACCTGGAACAAAAGCTCTGTTCCGGCGACCTTGTTTAAGGATACCGGCCCCAAACTAGAGGGCTTCATTGCTATTTAGCAGGGTGGGGGGGGGGCGGAAGGGGTCCTGGAATGTGGAAGGGAACAAAGGTGGCTTTTCCCTCTCCTGGAATATCCTCAAATGGCATGGCTTTATTGGGTGCACATTGGTGCACATTTCTCTCATTCCCATTCTGAGGTTTTTTTTACTAAGTTTTGACACATTCCGTTTCTGCAGCATCCAACTGTTCTGCGTGGATAGGCGGTCCAGGTGACAGACCTCAGGAGCTCTTTAGGGGAAATGGCACAGGCTTGCCCCTTTTTCTCTCTTAAAAGCTCTAGCCTCCAACCAGCCTCTTTCCTTTCTCCACACAAGAAGTCAGTGTCAGTCACAGAGCTGTGGGGGAGCTGCTTTTCTGGGACCAGACGATCTCCATGAGTCACAGGAAGTTAAATATTGCCCCACTCAGCAGTCTTTGCTCATGCCCCTTCCTGGGAAGTAAGAACTGCCAAAAGGGAAACTGGTCAAGTTCTGAATGTGATCTTTTCAGGAAGAGTAACGCCAAACAGAACAGGCTAGAGCAGGCATAGGCAAACTCGGCCCTAGAGATGTTTTGGGACTACAACTCCCATCATCCCTGACCACTGGTCCTGTTAGCTAGGGATGATGGGAGTTGTGTCCCAAACATCTGGAGGGTGAGTTTGCCTATGCCTGGGCTAGAGTCTACCCCCCCCCCAGACAAAGTAGTTACCTGAATGAAGCTTCAGTTTATCAGCATTTGTTTGTTGTAGAAACACACCCTACTTTTACCTTTAATGTTAGGTTTTGTAACATGGCTCCCCACAAGCAGCGCAATACAACAGACACAAACAGTAAAAGTTTTATTTATTTGTGACGGAAGTAGACTAAGATTCAGGTCTCCAAAGTGCTGATATCCTATTAGTGTGAGGTTTAGAATTGTCAAAGTATAGTGCTGACCCCAAGCCCCCTTCCCCATTTTGTCAGTTTATTAAAAAGGTCTCCCACCCCCAGCTACTTTAATATGCAAACCTACAGCAGGTAGGTGTGTCATGGGTGAATGTGGTCCTCTGCTCAAAACAAGTTAGCTCAACTTGTTTAAATGGAAATCAGGGCAGGATAACAAAGGGGCGCATATGTCCAAAAGGAAATTACAGGACGTAGCTCAGGAAAGCTCAGATCTGTGCCTCCCTCGTACTGACACGTCTTCAGAGCTTATAGAACAAAACTCTTCTCCCCTTCCTCTTTCACAGAAACAAAAATGATTAATTCTGTGTTCTTTTCATTACACCAAACATGTAAAAGAATATGTGCCTGGATGTGTTTGAGACAGCGCAAAAGACAACTGGCATTGCAAAGTCATTTGCCCATCAGATATGTAATTTCAGAGGCAGATTTGGCTCAAGGTTGTTCTGAGATATGACTGAAACAAAATGACAACTATAAACTATAACCTCTGAGTTATTCAGAAAATTCAGAAGACTATCAAGGCTGAAATTCAACAGACCAATGGACCTTCGTACTGTTAGGAAAACACATTGACCATCCAACCATGGATCCCGCCAAGAAGAGATTTAAAAACCTTTATTCTCTTACCACAGAGGGGATTCTCAGAGAAGAGCAGACATAAAGTGGAACAAAACATAAATTTCACCACTGTACAATCAATGTACATGAAATTCCATCAGAAATACATCCAAGTAGCATAAGTTTAACTCCCAAATCCTTTATCCTTTGTCGCTGTTTTCAGAGATGGCCTCAACTCCTCACTACCGTGAGCGTAACAACAGAGTTCAGAAGACAACGGACAGCCCTGAGGATGGTGGATGTGAAACCAACACAGGCGCGTTTTAAATGCTTTAGAAGGAAGTCTTTGCTTAAGCTGCTTGCCTGGCTTGTTTTTCCTTGGTGGTTTCCATTCTCTCCAATCACGAATATGAACTTTCCCATTTAGAACTGAAATTAAAGGGTGGGGAGGGAAAGGAGAAACACACAGACCCGAATATTAACAAAGGGTTACAAGAATTAGTGCCAGAATAAGAACCACAAGAAATTTGGGTGAGTAAATTTAAACACGACAAATATGCATGTGAGATTTGCTAGTCTCTGAGGTGCCACAACCCTTAGCTTAGCTGGGGGAGAAGCAAAATGGGCATCATTTGGCTTGGCAAGACCCGTGAATGAGGCCGGCGTATAAAATCTAAATATATATATTTGGATGGAAAAAACTACATTACATCTGCAAGCATATGAATGGTAATATAGAAGAACTCAAATGGGTTACTGGTACTGACAATCTGCTAATAAAAGATCGGGGGAAAGAAAAATAAAAAATAATAATAATTAAAAGCAAATAACTTTCAGCCCGCACATAAGAAAGTATAAGCTATATAAAGGGAATGTTCCAGTGAGCTGGTAATTCTGTTATTCCACATTAAGAGGAAGGAGGCAGGGGGAAATCCTGGAACACTCTGCCTTTCCAATCAGAAAACCGAACTAAACTGGGAGTTGCTATCTCTCAGGATGAGTGACAGACAGGGCCCTCTATCTATCGAGGAATTATTGTAAATAGAATACTCTCCTGCATTATCAGGAAATGTTAATTGCTACTAAAAAGACTTTACTTTTCTAAACACTGTTTTTTTAAAATAAAAGAGAGAGAGAAAGAGAATACAATGCATCCTAAAATATTTTTACTATATATTTTCTAGCTAATTTGTGAGATGCCTTGGAGGGAAAGTAAACAAATACTTAATGAAGTACAGTATTACACACACAAAAAGCAAATTTGATACTACCTACATACTGATGCATCAAATTAGAAAAATATTTTCTGCTAGGCACTGGCACTGAAAAAGCATATTATCTCCACTAAGAACACCCATCCTGTACCCTAAAGACTTATCTTCTCAAGTTGTATCTTGACTAAATTACTGCAGCCTGCCTGGATCTGTTGAGCTAAGTTTCCAAGGTAGATTTACTTCATTCCTGCCATGATCCACAATCCTCTCCCATGAGCTTGTGAAGGTATAATTATCAACAACAAAGTGTTGGTGCTAACCTATAAAGCCCAAAACGGCCTCGGCCCAGTATACCTGAAGAAGCTTCTCCACCCTCATCGTTCTGCCTGGACACTGAGGTCCAGTTCCGAGGGCCTTCTTGCAGTTCCCTCACTGTGAGAAGGGAAGTTACAGGAACCTGGCAGAGGGCCTTCTCGGTGGTGGCACCTGCCCTGTGGAACACCCTCACATCAGATGTCAAGGAAATAAACACCTGACTTTTAGAAGACATCTGAAGGCAGCCCTATTTAGGGACGTTTTTAATGTTTGATGTTTTATCATGTTTTTAATATTCTGTTGAGAGCCGCCCAGAGTTGCTGGGGAAACCCAGCCAGATGGGCAGGGCATAAATAATAAAATTATTATTAAGCCATGGCTGGAGAGGAGCAGATATGATGTGGAACCAAGACCAAGTTTACAGCTTCAGGACTCCTAGGAAGCCTACACTCCTGTTCAGTGGCATATCTAGCCACAAGAGCATCTGGGCCGAGGTGCCCGCAGGGTGGGGCATGCCAGAATCCTAGTGCCCGAGCCCCGTTCCACTCTGACGCCCTCCAGGCCCGCATTGCTTTTTTGAGCAGCGTGGAGCCTACAGGCACCCGAGCCACCGTGTCACTCCCAGAAGAGATGCATGGCTCGGGGGCAGTGAGTGCCACCCCCATGGTGTGGCACCCAGTGCCCCCCGCCCGCCCCAGCTACGCCTCTGCTCTTGTTTGAATCCAGTACTCAACATGATTGTGACAGAGGCGAAGCAGTCATTAGACTAAGATCATTCATCTTCCACATACTTAAACCAACATATAAGAGACTACCAGTCATTGAACAAACCTTGTCCTTACCTTCAAACACTTGATGATTGTTTCTAAGTAAGGTCTGGAGGCCTCCATATTCATTCTTCAGCCTTTTTAAAGTGTCCTTGTCCAAATGTTCTGCAATTTCACTCAGGGGGAGACTCTCTGCAGAAAACAATATATTTATGTAAAGTAATTGCTAACCCTCGGCAATATTTTTAGTTCTGAGCTTCTGAGAACAGCAGGCCACTATTCCTAAGAGTGCTATGGAAAATACCCTTGTCTATGTAAGCAAATGAAACAAATCACACCCTGTGGCCTCCAGTCGGCATGCTTCATTTTGCTGTAAGAGGCACTAAAGGAAGATGCTTTCACCGGCCATGTGTGCACCAGCATATTTAGCTACTACTTTTAAGCAATAAGTTGCTCTTTTAAGAGGTCAGTTGTTCCTCGGATACAAGGTTTGTGCACTCAGAATTGGAGGTTGTACATCCAGGAACTACCGTAAGTTATCATTCTGTATAAGACAAGAGCTCTGACCAACACAGAGCAATGTAGCTACTATTGCCATTTGAAGGAATCTACTTTCTGTAAGGGACGCAGGTGGCGCTGTGGGTTAAAGCCTCAGCGCCTAGGACTTGCCAATCGAAAGGTCGGCGGTTCGAATCCCTGAGGCGGGGTGCGCTCCCGCTGCTCGGTCCCAGCGCCTGCCAACCTAGCAATTCGAAAGCACCTCCGGGTGCAAGTAGATAAATAGGGACCGCTTACCAGCGGGAAGGTAAACGGCGTTTCCGTGTGCAGCTCTGGCTCGCCAGAGCAGCGATGTCACGCTGGCCACGTGACCCGGAAGTGTCTCCGGACAGCACTGGCCCCTGGCCTCTTAAGTGAGATGGGCGCACAACCCCAGAGTCTGGCAAGACTGGCCCGTATGGGCAGGGGTACCTTTACCTTTACCTTTTACTTTCTGTAATTTTCATACGTGCATATTATAATTTTGATGGTTACAGAACTTCCAAATTCATGTGCCTAAGCTGCTACGATGTATATCCACATCAAACAACCCACTTCTTTCTATACAACTGTCTGTGAACCACTGTGCTTATTGTGCAAGTGATGACAGGATGCTGAGCTTTGACCAAAAAAAGGGTATTCAAAACTCCCTGTGCAGTATAATAACACTGTCTGTGGCCTGACCTTGCATGCTGACTACAGAAAGTGGTATATGGAGAAAAGAGATATAGCTGGTGGTGAAGCATCAAATCTATCCCTGTGAATGTATCCTGTCTAAGGTTTCAATGAAAATGCTTCACTTCAAGATGGAATGTGTGTTGCATTGGTAAAGTTGATGTGCACAGCGAGAACGGTTTCAACATGTTGCCCAGTTATATAATGTCAATACAGTGATGGTGGTGAAGAGGTTTTACTATTTTGTCACCTGGAAGTGTTATCCAGCACAACTTTTGAAAGTAATAAAGGGTCTTCTGAGTACCACTTGAACCCTTCAAAGAGTTGCTGTGACCATTTTGCTAAGCATTTCCCAGATAAATTCGCTCTCACCCATGATGACCTGGACACTATGGTGATGATAAAAGTCACAGGTTGATAAGACCAACATTCTATCTAGCAGTGTTCTTGAAGCCCTGCCACCTGTTTGCTGGATCCCTGCCCACCTTGCCTGGTTAAATCAGTAAAATCAAGAGTGGAAGTCTGGACTTTGGTTTTGGGGCTTTAAGATGGTGGTTGTGAAGCCACTCCTTAAAAAAGGCTAAATTCAGATCTTGTGGCATTGGTCACTAACTTGCCATTCTTCAGCAAGGTATTGGTGTGGGTTTTGACTTTGTAACACCATAAACTTTTCATGCTGCTGATTATTTTGATCAGCTTGAAGCCCACGTATGAAAGAGAAATGGGCTTGACTGCTGCGGTGGATGACTTATGTCATAGAATGGATGCAAGGAGAGGGCAAAGAGAAGAAGAGTTAGTTCTTCTAGACCAGTGTTTCCCAACCTTGTGCCTCCAGATGTTTTTGGCCTACAACTCCCATCATCCCTGACCACTGGTCTTGCTAGCTAGGGATGATGGGAGTTGTAGGCCAAAAACATCTGGAGGCACAAGGTTGGGAAACACTGTTCTAGACCCTTTGGAGACTTTCAAGACTATCAGTCATTGTATCCTTCTGGATTGTCTATCATCGTTGGGCTTAGAGGGCTTACAGTGGTTCTGGTCATTTCTGGAAGGGTGCTGCCAGATGGCAATAGTGCTGAGGGAATCTTGCTCTGCCCTGTGACCTTTGGCTTACAAGGCAATGGAGGACTTCCTTGAAATTTGTTCTACAGGGTATTATGTATGCAAGTATTATGAGAAACACGTCAAGAACAAAGAGGTAAAACTAACAAATTGGTTTGCTTTTAATCTACCATTAAACTTACCATGTGACCAATTTGGTATTATAGGAAACCTACGACCATCAATCGAATGCAAGTGAGTTGGAAGAGGCATTAGCAGCCAGCAGCTATTCTGTTTAGCTTATTGCAGTCTCTGGAAGCAGAGCCTGGAGTGCTGTCTCATGGTGTATGTAGGACCAAGAGACATGGATGGTGAAGGAGCTGCTGAAGTGATGGGCCACACCTGTGCCATGTTTGTCTTCCTGCCTAGGAATGTGCAAAGGTACACCTGCAGCAAGTGCAAGTTGGCTGCCTTGCTGGAAGAGAAGGTACAGCAACTTGAGGCCCAACTATCCACATGAGGAATTTCTCACTAGGCCACAGTGGAACAGAGACGTAGGCGGGGTAACCCCTAGGGGAGGAAGAAGATCACTCAATGGGGGAGTCAACCCTCTGGAGGAGCCTGACACACAGAAGCAGAACTGTCAGGAGCCATGCTGTGTCACTGGAGCTGCAAAATTGATTCCATGCCCTTACCTCGGTCACTGATTCTGGGCCAGAGGAGCAAGAACAGCAGTTGCAGACCACCGAAAACAGGTGGCTGTGGAAGGTACGGTGCACAGAACAATTCTTGCCACACCCCAGAGGAGGAAGAGACGTGGGGTTTTGATAAGTGACTCACTACTGAGAGGGACAGAGGCAGCAGTGTGAGGAGTCAACAGGATGTCCTGGGAGGTGTGCTGTCTTCCAGGTGCAAAGATTCACAATGTGACAGAAAAGTTCCCAAGTTTTATAAAGCCTTCTGACTGCAACGCCTTCCTTCTGATTCACGTGGGTACAAGTGCCAGACAAGTGCCAGACAGAGCCTTTGACACATGGCAAGGGACTATGAAACTCTGGGCAGGAAGCTGAAGGGCCTTGGGGCACAGGTGGTTTTTTCATCCTTCCTGTCGAAGATCATGGCCCAGGGAGAGAGAGGAAAATATTGGAAATAAAACCACTGGCTAACGTTAATGTAGACTACATCAACAGAAGAATAGAGTCCTGATCAAGGGAAGCAATGGTACTACTTTCTTCTGCCTTGGTCAGACCACACCACAATTTAAGAAGAATACTGGCAAGCTGGAACCTGTGCATAGGAGGGGAACCAAGAGGATCAAGGGTCTGGAAAGCGAGACTGATGAAGAATGGTTGAGGGAGTTGGGTATATTTAGCCTGGAAAAGAGGAGACTGAGAGGACATGACACTCTGCTTCAAATATCTCAAGGGCTGTCACGTGGAAGATGGAACAAGCTTATTTTCTCCTGCTTTGAAGCCTAGGACCAAACCAATGGATTCAAGTTACAAGAAAAATGGTTCTGAATAACATGCAGAAGAGCTTTCTGACAGTAAGAGCTGCTCAGCTCGGGAAATTGGTCTCCCTTGGGAAATTGTGGACTCTCCTACTCTCCTTCGTTGGAGGTTTTTAAGCAGAGGTTGGATGGTCATCTGTCATGGATACTTTAGTTGAGATTCCTGCATGGCAGGGAGTGGACTAGATGGCCCTCGACGTCCCTTTCAACTCTACAGTTCTCTGATTCTACGAATGTGGTAAAGCAGCAATAGTCAACATAAAAAGGCTTTTGGGTAGAACAGACAGAAACTTAATGAGAAACTCATGTCTCCTAGCTGTCATGAACGTAATAAAGGATGTCGTGGTAAATTTACAACATCTCTTAACAATTTACACAATAAATCTGAAAAGGGAGAATCTACAAGTATTGGTGTACTTGGGAGGTTACGGTCTTCTATAGGAGACAAGGGAACAAGCAAGAGGATCCTCTGGCCAAGGGGCAAAGCTGAGCAGATGGGAAACAGACATAAGGGCAAATGAGAAACACATTTCCATTTGGAACTTATGGTAACATTTGTTTTCAACTGAAATAAATGGGACCTATTGGATTAATTTCTCTATTGATTTCAAAAAGAATGCACCCTCGACTCTGTTGTTTACTCATACTGAATTACAACCCAGTGTTCAGAATGCGAAGGGGGAGCTGCTTACTCAGGAGAGGAAGGGAGACCCAGAGGTGCCATCTTCCTCCTTTTTTGTTAATACTTGATCCGCCAGCCCTCAGGGCTGCTGCTCATGCTACACTTCCCCTTTTGAAGCTGAGGACTGAAGGAAGAGATGTTGCTAAAGAGAGGAGAAACTGAGATCTACTATCCTTTCCCAAGGTACCATCACTGCAGGGAAAGTGGTGATCTCACTGCTGGCAACCATGTTGGTGTTTATAAAGCAAAGAAAGCAGGAGAATACACATCAAACTTCTTGGGGATATCACTTGTAACACTTCTCACTGCTTTCTTGGCATCTGTGTTCTCTAGTTATTGAGGAGAGCAATGGTGCCTCCAAGACAAACTGATGGCCGCTTGTGTGAAGAACAGCAGGGGATCTGGCCAAGTGACAGACTGTGGTTTCTGCAACCAAGCAGTCCTTTTACCCTCTTCTGCTGGAAGCCGAGAGAAACGAATAGTAACACTTTAGTTCAGCACCAACTGCTTTCCTGCTCCAAGGGAGAAACTGAGAGTGGGGAGCCAAGAACTTCAGGGCTGCGGTGCAATAAAATGATCACCTGAGTCCCTCCCTATAACTGTGTCTTTCCCCCAGAAAAGCAAAAGCAGAAGTATAATTCAAACGATGTGATATGAACGATGCTAGAGCCCTGCTGCCCTTAACCAAGCAGGGCTGATCCTGAAGCTGATGGGACACCCCTCCATGGTGATGTTCTTGCTAGAGGATCCAGCCTGCCATGGAAGAAGTGGTACATGCCAGGACTAAAGGCTTCCTTACCTTGGAACAACTAGGTAATTATAGTTAAAGTTGCACCCTAAGTGGGTAATTTATAGTGTGAACAGACCATTGAATCTGAACTGGACTAACAGAAAATTAGGTCAGATGTAAGCGGGGAAGTCAGAGCACAAGGCTTGTCCACACAGAATCAAACCATTTATTTTTTGGTTACATCTCAACCAACTGAGGCAAGGTCTCCAAAAACTTTCTCTCTGCTGTATGCTCACATTTATTCAGTACAAAAACAAAAAGTTGAAAACAGACAAAACAAAGCCTTGGACAGAGTACTATTTACGCTGAGCTTCCCAGGGATGAATCCTAAAATCTGTTTATGATACTTGGGCTAAGTCCTAGAATATAAGAGGAAGAACTGCTTATGAGCATGTGAATAATGCATTTCACACACTGCTAAGAATTACAACTTATCCACCCACATACATTTAAAATCAAGAATCCAGGCTCACCACCAGACATATTACTCAGGCCCGGCGCCCAGCCCCTCTTTGTGGAAATGAAGCACCATCTCCTCTACTAGAATTATACACATTTATCACCTACAAAAATCCACTCTTGGTTTCTCCCCTATCTCCAAGAAATACCCTCTCCCCAAAACATTAACAATTCTACCATTATTTGGGTGCACCCAAGGAGGTCTATGGCCCGAGAGAAGCCTAGAAATCTCCGGTTAATAAAGGGCTGTATCTAAAGAATAATTTCTTTCCAGGCATGCTGTCTGTGTCAAGCCTTTACTGTGCCATTATAACACAATATATTTTTACGACTTGCTGGATGTCAACTTTTTCCATTCCAGAAACTCCATAATATTTGAGTTGTTAGACAACAATGGGTGCCTGCAATTTACAGTTCTGTATGATGATGAATTCAGCATGATAACCCAGAAAGCTTTCTAACATCCTTCAGATGAGGTTTGTGAATTCAAATATAATAGACAATTTCAATTTATATGAAACTTCCATTTTAAAATAATATATTTAGCAAAAATCTCACCTCCTCGATTCCACGTGTTGGACATTTCAAGCAGACTCCCTTTGGTTTCCTTTAACAGTACCTTTGCTACCTTCAAAACCACTTTGTCTACCAAATCCTGGGGGAGAGTAGTACAGTTTCTCACTTGTTCTTTTCCCCTGGGCAGAAATCCAGATATTAGGACTTTCCCCACATCTGTCTTTTGGGATACTTTTGTATCTGCTGCTGGGCAGATGGTGACATCGCTTGCAGCTGGGAGGCTGTCATGTTGATGAAATCCATCTGTTTGATGATCTGGTGCTACCATGAAGTTTGACTGGCGCCGACTGATATACTGTGCTCGCTGTTCATCAAGTACAGCACCTTGCGTTGCTAGATATGTTCTAGACGTCCCAATGAGGCATACCTAAGAGCAGCAGAATTAATGCTAGTTAGACGCAAAACACAAAATTATATGCCCTGAACAAAGAGACCCTCCCACTCAAGCAGCTTGCCTCAATTTTATTGTATTATAGGGCCATAAGGCAACACTCTCCTCCAAACAACAACCAATGTATTATCCTCCCACATTAAATCTGGATCAGACAATGTTCAGCACATCAGATATGAATGCAAAGCAGAGAGCATGATCCTCTTGTTTAAAGTGACTATAGCTTCGGGGATGGGGAAAACTCAGCAGAATCACCAGCCAAACTGGGCTAGGAAGTTGCTTCAGCCTCCACTCCCGCAATCCCAGAATAAGGAACTATGCAATCAGAACTTCACCACTCCTCGGGATACTAGCCCAACCTGTCTTAATATTCGGTCTTTGGCTGTGGAAGACTCAGAGGGGAAAAGGACCACCAAGAGAGAACAGCCTCCCTCCTAACCCTTAAAAGTCTACCATGTAATAACTTGATCGTTTTAAGTTGCATTTCTGATGCGCCTACAGTGTGATGCATTGCTCAGCTGGGTATTAGATGACATGAAAGCCCCATCTGTGATGTCTGCTTTACAATAGTTGATTTGAGCTTACAAGGTTCAAAACAACATACTGTGCTATGGGCTGGCATTTTGAAACCAACTTCATGTGGATGAAGTATAAACCGTTTATAGATAAGCAACACCTATCTCACTAAGAAAACTTGTCTACAGACAGCTGTTTCTGGTGGGATTGGTGCTCCTCATGCATGCAAGTGTTATGCAGGGTCCACATGATTTATTCTTATTAATAATTACTGCATTTATATCCTGCCCTACCTCTCAAAGGAGTCCAGGGCAGCAAACAAGAAGTGATTAAAAACACACAACTTAATAACATATTTTAAATGTCCAATTAGTCTGGATAATTTCAGTGTCCTGTATTTAACTCAAGTCCATTTTGAAACCAGTGAGATTCTATACTCTCAACTGTTCTGTATGAGATAGTTGCTAAAATGTATTGCACTGATAGGTCTGCTACAGCTTTACAATCTAGGTTTATTAAGATGCCGCCAGTTTTAGCTCTTTGACCATGCAGCCTTCCTTAACCAAACACTTTCCTGCCTTACTTTGTTATTTCAAAGGAAATCCAACCCATCAGGATTATTAGACATTTACTGGGAGAATTGCAATTATGGGGGGGGGGGGAGCAAGAGCTTTCCACCACTACTTTCAAGACCACCCATTCAGCCAGGCTACAGCAAGATATTCTTTTAAAACTCAAGGCTATATGAAGCAATTAAAATGGATTAAGAACAACGCATGTGGAAGTTACCCTTTTCGTTGAAGGAATTCTTAGGCAATCTTCTTCCACACGAAAGCCACATACAAATCCCACTTCCATAACAAAATCAAGATACTCTCTATACTGGGTCTTCTTACTTTGCCTTCGGTTGTACTTTCCATAGAAATCAAAGAAGCAGCAAGGCAACAGAAAATAGCGGCAAGAATAGGAAGACCTGCAAAAAGGGAAATGTGCTGAATAATAATAATAATAATAATAATAATTATTATTATTATTATTATTATTATTATTATTATTTATTATTTGTACCCCGCCCATCTGGCTGGGTTTCCCCAGCCACTCTAGACGGCTTCCATAGAAACAAAAAATACACTAAAATATCACAGATTAAAAACTTCCTTGAACAGGGCTGCCTTAAGGTGTCTTCTGAATGTCAGGTAGTTATTTATCGCTTTGACATCTGATGGGAGGGCGTTCCACAGGGCAGGCGCCACTACCGAGAAGGCCCTCTGCCTGGTTCCCTGTAGCTTTGCTTCTCGCAATGAGGGAACCGCCAGAAGGCCCTCGGCCCTGGACCTCAGCGTCGGGGCAGAATGATGGGGGTGGAGACGCTCCTTCAGGTATACTGGGCCAAGGCCGTTTAGGGCTTTAAAGGTCAACACCAGCACTTTGAATTGTGCTCGGAAACGTACTGGGAGCCAATGTAGGTCTTTCAAGACTGGTGTTATGTGGTCTATTGAAAATACATCTGCAAATACTTATGCAAAATCTACAAGCTGTTGTCACAGTTTAGGGTTTATGAAGATCAGACTGATCTCCTCTTTCCCCTTTCACTCTGCCATGCAGTCTAAGGTCAGAGCAGGCTTCCTCAACCTTGGCCCTCCAGATGTTTTAGACTACAATTCCCATCATCCCTGGCCACTGGTCCTGCTAGCTAGGGATCATGTGAGTTGTAGGCCAAAAACATCTGGAGGGCTGAGGTTGAGGAAGCCTGGGTCAGAGCATTTTCCTGGCAAGCTGGACTATAGAAGAGCCAAGGCTGCCTTGACTTCCTGGAATTTGGCTTCCAGCTAAAAGGACACCAGATTCCCGAAAGCTTTTTATTCTATTCCATCTCAAGCTCCAATTTCCCTTGCAGTTGTAGACTGCTAATGGAATCGTTTAAATATTCTTTTCTTGACTCATTTTCTATAATAATCAGTAAGATATAGATATTCTTTTAAGTAGAATGTTGTATTCTTTCGTGGCCCGCAGCCAATACAGAAATAAAACTGAATTGAGCTGATGTACCTCATCTAAATGGACTGCTGCCCCCTGGTGACTGTTCACACTACTATCCGTCACCAAAAATTCTGCTCCCCATCACCACCAACCTCTACCTATTATTCTTCCGTTTTCAGATGGTTTTAGCTCATCTAAATATTGCATTTTACACTGGTTTAACCTGCCCTGGGAAGTTACGGTGAAGAGGAAGTAAGAATTTAAATAACAATAGTTTTAAAATTTTATATCCTCTTTTTTTCTCTGGCAGGGACTCAAGGCAGCTTACAGATAAAACAGAAATAGCTAAAAACGTCATTTAAAACAATTAAACATTAATAGAACACACAGAGATCATTACCACAAACAAGCCACCCACTAGCAGTTCCACATCAATCCCTTAGCAACTGCTTCAGTTTGCTTCTCTGCCCTTCCAAGGCTGTCCATCTCCCACCAATAGCCACATTCTCGTGGCGTTTGGTGTACAGCAAATGTGGAGGAACCTTTCAGGCATTCAGAGCCCTTGAAGCAAACTCTTTTCTCTGCTCTTTTCTCTGGATTATGTTCTAAAGCAGGCTTCCTCAACCTAGGCCCGCCAGATGTTTTTGGCCTACAACTCCCATGATCCCTAGCTAGCAGGACCAGTGGTCAGGGATGATGGGAATTGTAGTCTCAAAACATCTGGAGGGCCAAGGTTGAGGAAGCCTGTTCTAAAGAAACCCAACTTTCCTAGGCTTCAGAGGAGTTTCTTTCACCCAAAGTTCATTTCTGCAACTTTTGCGTTTACTGAAGCTTTCGTTGCCATTTTCACTGGCGTCATTACTTCAGCTCAGATCCTCTCCCCAAAAACTGTATTTTGTGGTGTGTGTTGTTGACATACTGTGGTACCTCGGGTTAAGTACTTAATTCGTTCCGGAGGTCCGTTCTTAACCTGAAACTGTTCTTAACCTGAAGCACTTTAGCTAATGGGGCCTCCTGCTGCCGCCGCGCTGCTGGAGCACGATTTCTGTTCTCATCCTGAGGCAAAGTTCTTAACCCAAGGTAACATTTCTGGGTTAGCGGAGTCTGTAAACAGAAGCATATGTAACCCGAGGTACCGCTGTAGTTGATTTTTATACTATCCTTATTCTGCTTTTATTTGTTCCATGTACCATGGCAGAAAGGCGATTAGTAGATATATCATTCCATACTGGTTCTTCATCCTAAGATAAGAGCGTCCACTTTGTTTTTAAAAGCACTGAGGTTTGGTACCTGGCTGCAATTACGGGTATCCATGGTGTCAGCTCATCAGAATGATTTCCAATCAGCCAGTCAACATCCGGATACAGATTGTCTGGACTAACTGTATTTTCCTAAAAGGAAACAAAACAGTGTCTTTTACACAGTATGTCACATAAAGTAAACAAAACTGGTAGTAGTGTTTTACTACTGAAATCCATTATCATTCACATCAGATTTACAGTTTGATTACATTTCCAAAATAGCTTGAGTTAGTGATGTTGTGCATTTTGAGAATGGTTCACAATTTGATTTACTCATCTCTCTGGGCTTCCCATGGGCTTCTCAGAGGCCATGGTGAGAACACAATACTGGATGGGGTGGGGGCCTCTTTTCTGACCCAGGAGATCTCCTTGCAGTCTTATGTTTCTTATATGTTTCAAAGCCTACATTTATACTACTCTTATTTTCACATTTTAAAAAACCAATTCAAATGTATTTAAGCTTATTCTTTTAAAACAAGAGGGAAGTTGAAAACGGAAGGTTATTTTACCTTCTGAGAAATTCTAACAGAAGTTTTGGTAGTAAACCTTTAAGACTCAAAATCTCTTTTGAGAACTCTAGGTTGTAGCCCATAGGGCTTTTCATATCATCCACTCCTACTAAATAGAAAATCTGGATTTCTTCCTGATCACTTCGGCAAAGGGTCTTCACTTCAGTGCCACCTCACACCTGAGGCAAAAAGATTGTTTAATACACCCCCTTTCTCTGTATCCATTGCAGTTTATACTATGAGCAAGATGCTTTTATGCAATGGGTCATAGCAAATTCCAAAGGCTATTAAAAATAAAATAAAATGCAACCTTTCCCCTAAACCACCTTAATATGTTATGTATTCTCTCATAATGTATAGGTCAATTACTGTGGTATTCTCTCTCACATTGATGGGGAAGGTTGAGACAGGTTGAGACAGACAGAGAGAGAGAGAGAAGGAATCAACAATCCAAATTAAAGTGACTGCCGGATTAATTTGTTTTTTTACTTCTTCATTGTACAAAGTTTCTACCTCACTCTTCTTTAAAAAGAAACTAGGACAGCTTACAACATAAAACAATGCAACAACAAAAGTTTAGTTACAAAATGTTTTCTCTGCACAATCTTGTGCACAAATACAGACTTACAAAATGGGCTAGGCTACATTTTGATATGCTTTACATAAAGCTGTGGGTCTTTTGCCCTTCTGCTGCAATCCTATATCCATTTTCCTGGAATAAACCTCACTGAACTCAATGAAACTTACTTCCTAGTAATCATGCACAGGACTAAACTGGAAGTGAGCTTGTTTGCAAAAGGCAGTTCTGAGTAAGATGCAGTTTATAAAGATGCAATCCAGAAAGGCCATGTTTCAACAATACCTCCAAGTGTGTCTGTGGGCCGTACATGTCCCATATTTTTCTTCTTCTGACATCAATTCCTTTGCCTGGATGCTGAAAGAGTCCATGTATGAATTATCAGTTAAACGGTACTTTACTTTCTAGATACTCTGTCCAAAAACGATACAAACAGTGAACAGAATACCACCAAACATCCTGAAATCAGCATAAATTCTACTAGTATTTGTTCAATTTATATCCCATGCTTCCTCCTAAAGGAGTCCAGGGCAGCACATGGCAGCACATTACAAATTGTACTGAAAATAGGGGACTCTCACAGGACTGATGCCTGATTGTAAAGCCATATTTTTACCTTACCCCTCATCTCAATGTATTGCCTGATTCTACTTCATCAGCGCTAAGACAAGTTTTTATACAGTGTTTATGTGAGTCCTACAACAAAATGTTGTAGTTCATTGTCTCCTGTTAACAGGAATGCCCCTATTAGAGCCCCTTCGAGAATACTATGCACTGTTAGAGGCTGAAGCAGTGATTATACGTATCTGGGAGCTAGTTTTCTGCCAAAAGGTTTCCAAAAGCTTAAAATAAATCATAACACAAAAATAGATACATACATTTAAAAATAAACAGATCCACGTCCCCTTAGCCAGCAGCCAAAGGCCCATTTAGAGGCTGCAAGCCTTCAATCCCAAATAGAATATCATTTGAGCCACAACCATCAGCCAGGCAGGGAGCAGCTGCAGAGAACCTGCTTTTCCCCACCTTACCAGGAAAACCGTTCTCTCCAACTGCCCATTGTCCTGAGATTGCAGAAGTGAGAGAAAATATACTCTGGGCAGGCAGGCATAGGACTAAGGGACATAGAAACCCAGTAGTAATTCAGCTTATATAGCAGAATGCATGAGTAACAGCAGACACCTTCTGTTTCAACCTTTAAATGCCTGATGAAAACTTGTCTATGCTGCTGGGTTGTTGCAGACATTGAAGCAAAATCTTTCTATAATACCAGTTACAGATAGGTAGCCGTGTTGGTCTGCCATAGTCAAAACAAAACAAAAAAATTCCTTCCAGTAGCACCTTAAAGACCAACTAAGTTAGTTCTTAGTATGAGCTTGGTATCTGAAGAAGTGTGCATGCACACGAAAGCTCATACCAAGAACTAACTTAGTTGGTCTTTAAGGTGCTACTGGAAGGAATTTTTTTTATTTTGTTCTTTCTATAATAGTTAGTTGATAGCCTTGAGTTTTAAATTTTTGTGTGCTTTTATTGTATTATAAAAAATATTGAAGTTATTCACAATAATGAGGTAGCAGTATATAGCTGTTTTATAAAGAAATAAAATAAGCTGACAACTTCAAATTATTTACCCCCTCGTTGTTTAAAATGTGAACCAGGAGACCATTTCCGCAGCCAAGATCCACAAAAGACTGTTTCCTGGACAATCCTCTCTCAGCTCTCTCATCTTCCCAAAGGATCTAAGAAAAAGACAAAACCCATTTTTTAAAAACAAACCACTGGTGGCAAAACCAGCATTAATGAAAACTATAAATAGGTTTGTTAGTTTACAGAAATCAAGATGATTTTCTGATGGTGTTTGCAACAGGGATACGTGGCTACATTCTATTTTGACAAGAAGGATAAAGAAATGTCCATCTACATTCTTTAAGAAATGGAAGTTAATCAGAGACTCCATTAACCCCCGCATAAGTGGGGAGTGGCCTGTACTAAGAAAAGCTCTTAAAGGAAAAGTACACAACTCAGTGCGCAAAAAAGAAAAAAATGCATAGACACACAAGAAGACAAATGTTTAGCTCTTACTGCTTTGTCTTCTTGTGTGTAAATGCATTTTCTTCTTTTTGTGCACTTAGTTTTGTACTTTTCCTTTTCATAGATGTAACATACACATGGTAAATCAAATATTTTAAAACCCAAAGCCATCATCTCTCATTATCAGTCATCCCTTAGAAATGCATTTCCAAGCTGAGACCATTATTCTGTCTCTATTTCAGACTTTTATATCAACTGTGCATTTTAAAGTCAAATTCACATTTCCATTTGTTAAAATTCCATCCTGTCTTTTACAAGCACTATGTGAAATCTGTTTCTTTAAAAAAAGATAAATTTCCATTTTTAGAGATATTTTGTACCACCACGCACCAGCAGGTATGACGCTATAGCAACATCTTCATATACAAATTTTTCTGGATCTGTTACTTCAGGCCATACCTGCAGGTAAACAAGCAAAAATGACAATTCATTTAACTGTGAATATTCAGAATTGTACACACACATACAAAAAAACCACACATATCTACACATAGTAGATAGTAGTATCCCTCTCTGTTGATCACTTGTAGCCAGGAAAGATTGTCTTCCATGAATATGGTCTTAATGGTGTGTCCCTAAGTGATTGTGAGGCCAATTCTGGATCCACAGATCCTTCCACAGTGGGGACATAGGTTTCTGGGCAGGGAATATACACACATACACAGCCCACAGAAAACTCACCAGAATGGTGGGCCTTTCTAGAAAGTGCCCCATTTTTTTAGATTCCACTGTAGGCCTACAGAGCCAGTTGTACGAATAAGAAGACTGGAATTGAGCAATGGCAGTTTGCCTCTTTGGCAAGGTTGGAGCATTTTGAGGGAGGGATGTTTTGGAGGCAAGCTGTCTTGAAAATCCCTAAAGGCAAGGCTTTTTGCTCATCACTGTGCCATATTACAAATACTAACATTCCCCACCACACAAATATCTAGATATGGAGTGAAAGATTCCAATGAAGTTTCTTTAGCATGGATTCAGATTTGAAATACAAACACTGTCACATACATTTTAATAAAAAAAATTGAATAGCAGAAAGTTTATCTGGTCATTCTGCTCTTTACCTTTACAATGTCTTTGTACTTTTCCTTTAGATCTTGATAAATTTTGCTGTATCTAGCAACAGAAATGAGAGAGAGAGTGTTCTTAAATTCACGTTTTGTGGTCTCTGTGGACCATTTAGCAAGTTTTGGCAGCAGTTCACTTCCAAGCCATGTTGTTTTAGGGCACAGAATTCCATCTGAAATGTAGTTTTCTGGAGGTGATGTAAACATTGAAATAGACCTTCAACATTAAAAAAAGAAAAACAGAAATCAGAGCTGCTCAGTAATAAAATGCTTGAAATCATCTGTGGCTCAGAGTGTGTCTGACTATGAATTTATCAGGTATCAAAAATGGTAAGCTACCTCTGAGGAATGGCTCTTGCATGTTTATGGTATGGATGCATGAATTTAATTCTGTCAGCTAAACCTTTCTTTCCAGGAAATGGGGAAAGAAATAAGATGACGGATAAAATAGGTTTTGAGATGACTTGAGGGCCTAGCACACTACCTAATTAGCCTTATCTTACTCAATTTTGCATGTGTCCATTCCTATCAGAAGACAAGGTAGAAAAATGACAGACAAGCCAAGCTGGACTTATGCCACCTATTTTTCTTAGTTTATATACAAATATATATACCCTGCTCTCGCACTGCAGACACAATGCTTTTAGAAACACCCACAAAATCCATTAAACAAATCAATACAATCATAAAACCTTGAAGATCAAAGGCAAGAAAAGTAGATAAACCTCAAAACCTACAGAGGACTGGTCTCTTAAAAACTACTCAGTCTGACAAGGCCAAAACACCTGCTGGAAAAATGTTTGGCCAAAAGTCTGGAAGAAGGGAGGTCAACCAAATTTCTTGGAAAAGGGAATTCCAGTTTGGGAATAGCCATAGAGAATACGATCTCTGGCATCCCAAAAGCAATCATGCCTCCACTTTCCTGGGAATGTGAAGAACAGCCTCCCCTTTAGACCCTGAAGGGTCAGGCTCGGAAAGAAATGGTCCTTTAGGTATAATGGGCCCAAACCATTTAGGGATTTAAAAGGTGGCCAGAGGTTATGTTTCCATGGGCTTCCCTGTGCGAAACACATTGCAGCAAAACCAATCTGGCCATAACAAATGTCTATGTCATCATGGCTCGGTCCAACCTTCTTAATTTCTATTAAATGCAATTTTAAGTTTTAGGCTGGCTATTTTTAAAAGAGAGAAGCTTGGCATAACTGAACCACATTAATGGAAAAAAATTCAATAAACTTTGAAGAAATATTTTTTCCCAAGTTAGCTGTCTGGGTAAGAGATTCAGAGGTCTATGAGGAAAACAATGGGGGGGGGAGAGGGTATGTCACCTTGCCCCCCAGTGATAAAACTGATAAATTAGGACGATAAAGAATTTTGTTTTAGTGAAATCCTTTTTAAGACAATGGTTTACACTCTCAAAGAATGTGTTGCAGGAAGAGTTTTAGGTAATACAATCAATAGCATTATAGAATGATACAGGCGTCCAACTTAAGTGCAATTGATTGCGCATGACCATGTAGACGTTTGGGGTCTGGAAATAGATTCAAACCAGGAAATGGCAAGAGAGAGCTGGAGCGTTCTTCTGGCTCCCAGGGAGCCCAAAGAGGACTTCAGGGATGGTAGAAGCTCCAGACACTGGAGGCAGACTGGGGCTTCGTTTAGGTCTAGCAGCTGCCGCAGGTGGTAGCGCAGCAGCTGCCGCCACTTTCCATATGTCCTCCAGCCAGCAGAACTTCAACTCTAGTTGAAAGAAAAGTAGATTGCTGCAACTTACACATGGCTTACTTATGCGATTGCAGCTTTGAATGAGTGGCAGAAAAATTAATAAATGGAGAGTAGGGAAGAGTGTCAGAAGCAATGTTGGAAATTCCCCAGGTGCCAGGCACATTTTGCAACTGCCGAGGGTCCAATTGTGACCATGTGGAGATCTCTGGATGCCAGACTGTCAAGGATGTCTCCTCCTGGCTGACCCCTCCAGCTTTCTTAAGTAGGTAAGAGGAGCTTATTTATTGCATTTATCTCCCACCTTTTTCTCCAAGGAGTACACAGTTCACCCTGCTCAGTTAATCCCTACGACAACCCTGTGAGGTAGGCGCTGTGCCTGGCCCAAGGTCACCCTATGAGCTTTATGACTGAGTGGGGATTTGAACCCCAATCTCCCTGATCCTAGTCTGACACTCTAACCACTACACCACGCTGGCTTCCTAGAGGACTTCTGCTATGAGGCATCTCTATAAATTAAGCAGGCAAACCACTTTGAGATTATTTTCTTTAAAATATAAAGTGATGTAGAAATGAAAATAATAACTATAAATTTCATTTTTAAAAAAAATTCGTTCCATTATGGCGACCATAACTTAGGTTTAAGGTACCATTTGGTGATTAGCTGACATATCTGAGTTTCTATCACGGGTCAGAATGGGCCGTCTTGAGATCTCAAAAGGCCTCATTAGATCTTGCATGACCTCCCCAGAGCTGGGTTTACCAGAGACAGATTACTTAAAAAGCTTTTCCTGTGCCAGATTTTCCTGCCCAAAAAGGGCTTTTAAGCCCACCACCTTGCTTACTGGATCTCATGGGAGGCTCCCACAGCCTTCCAGACCACATTTCCAGATCCTAGTAATGTAGGAAGTAATGCAGGGGTGGTTCCAGGGGTCTTCTGAACTTTGCAAAGTTTTGCCTTTGCAGGCAAACCCTTGGAATGTAACTCCTATGATGTAAGTTGTGGGCTTACTCTATTACTATTTTGCATACTAGCATTTAAGGGTGTTTATTTGCCACAAATAATATGCTGTGCTCTGCCCTTAATACCATGACAGCAGGAGACACTTTTGGAATAAATAAATTTTATTGTAGCACCGTGCAGAAGTTTGGAGCACTCTTTCTCTAGGATTGGGCGTATTCGTGACTCTGCTTGCCTTAATTTGGACATCCATACTTTTGAGGCTGCAGTCCTATGTGTACAACTGGGAAACACTCCGTATATCAGGTTACCGTAAGTCTGAGTAAACATACAGAGATAGGACTGCTTTTTAAATTTCATATATAGGCTAAATAGTAAAAATTATATACAGGTGGCAATTCTTTTCTGTGCTCTTAAGTGATGCGTGACTGCTGACACATACAGTGTTTTCAGCCCCAGAAGAGGATAGAAGAGTTACATACACTCGGCCGACACATACAATGACCTGCCTGTATGCCACCTCAGTTATAAATGCTTTTTATGCTACCAAAGTAGTGAAATAGGTTTAGGTGTGTCAGGAAGCAGTCAACTGCTTATATTTCAATGTGTAAGTTGGGTGTGCATGATTTTTATTTAATGGTTTCATAAATTTCCAAAAATGTTATACTCTAGCCACCACACACACCGTAATAATTCCACATGACAAATACATTCCAAAGAGTAAAATATCTTCTCGGCACCCACCATTCATTGTCTTGTGTATGCAGAAGTCGAACTTGATAAATATTGCTCTTATTGATCTTGTATTTCCCATCATGGGTTTGTACCAATGGCAAAAAAGTTACGGTCCCATTAAATGTATCTGTAAATATTTCACAACAGTAGGTTTTATTTACCTTTGGGAAACATAGTAGTGTTTAAGACTTACGTAGTATACATCATATTACTACAACCTTTACAATAACATTGTAAGCAGGCCAGCATTATTATCAACACCCTATTGTGGATGGCTGTGGAGGCTCTTGCCCTTTGATGCTCAAACCCTTTCAAGGCCCAATGCTCAATTCCCCACCTGCGTTGAACACAGAAATACACAGTGCTGCTAGTTAGCGGAGCCACACTGACACAGGAAAGCCATTGCCTATACAGTGGCACCTCTGGTTACATACTTAATTCATTCCGGAGGTCTGTTCTTAACCTGAAACTGTTCTTAACCTGAAGGACCACTTTAGTTAATGGGGCCTCCCACTGCCGCCGCCATGCAATTTCTATTCTTGTCCTGAAGCAAAGTTCTTAACTCGAGGTACTATTTCTGGGTTAGCGGAGTCTGTAACCTGAAGCGTATGTAACCTGAAGTACCACTGTAGTAATAAGGTGTCTCTGCCCACCAAGATCAAGCACAGAGCTGATTTTTGAATTTACTGACTTCCTCTCTCTGTGTGTTTGATATATATATCCAATGCTTTTCATTTTTGATGTTCTGAATGTTTTCTCTTTGCTTTGGGCCACTTTGGACAAAGCTAGGGCTCACCCACACTTCTGCTTGCCACATTGCTTCCACCCGCCTCAAGGAACCCACTTTTTACCGCTCAATCAGTGCAAACGTCAACTGGATTTTCCACGGATGGACAACTGCTCCCAATTCTGCAGCAAAGAGCAGAGTTTTCCTGGGGGAAGTGGTGGGGCAAACGGGAAACTGCTCAGACCTGGGCTTTCAAGGCCAAGTGGAACTGTGGACAAGCCCTTAGCGTTCTCCGCTTGCCTCGCAGAATAGTTTTGCCTTCCATGGCGGAAATCCTGACGGCCTTCTGTTGTCACTCAGCGCTAAATTTCGCGGCGGGGCATACAAGCAAAGCCCCTCAACCCGCCTGCCCGCCCAAGGTCCGAGCTCGCTCTGGGGAGCCGCAGCCGGCGCGAGGCTGGGCCGAAGCGGCCGCCCCGATCTCTCCTCCTCCTCCTCCCGCCCCGAAGTCACCTTTGACGACCACCTCCCTGGCGGGCGCGGGAGGGCAGGTCTTGGGCACGAGCGTCCGGAGCACCACCTCCAGCTCCTCCTCGGCGGGGCCGGCCAGGCCCAGGGCTTCGAAGTCCTCGCGGCAGCAGCGGCAGAAGGCCTGGCACGCGGCCTCCAGCGCCGGCCTCCCCGGGCTCCCCTCCCCGCCTGCCCCGGGCCGAGCGGCCCGCCAAGCCCCGTCCTGCCGGGCGCCGCACAGCCGCTTGTTGGCCACCTGGGGCTTCTCCAGCCACACGCCCACCGCCGCCCAGAAGCCCCCCGGGAGCAGCGCCGAGTCCCGCAGGGAGGCCTCCGCCAGCAGCTCCATGGCGGCCGGCGCGGGCTGACGACGTCACATCCGGGCAAGGAGCTGTCCCCGCCCCGCTCTTCCGCTCCATCCCACCCAGCGAGCTATGAAAAAGGTCAAGAGCGGCGCGCTTTCCTTGCTCGTGGGGATATTCCGGGAGGAGTCGCTTGCAAGAACAACAACGAGAGATAAGAAACCTCTTCCCCTTTGGCACCATTTGGAGGAAGTCATAGCAACACAGCATGATGCGGGAGTTGGGAGGGACCTCCAGAGGTCATCTAGCCCAACCCCCGGGCAATGCAGGACTCTGAACCAAAGCATCCACGGCAGGTGGCCATGCAACAACCAGGGGGCAAGGCAGGATTTCCATGTAACTTTCACGGCGGCTGCAAAGCTCTCACCGCGGAAGAAAAGGCAGCCGCAGGTGCGGAAGTCCCGCGCGATTCTCCGCGCCGTAAACCGCCCTGGGATCTTGGGGTGAGAGGGGGCGTCTCGTAAGTTCAAACATGACTTGAGACCCATCAGAGGCGATGAAGAGCCCGGGCGCGCTGCAGGAAGCCCGTTCCGTCCGGGGCTGGCTTGGATGCGCGCCCCGGGGCCTCGTCGCCCTGCCTCGGGGCTCCGCGGGAGGCGGCGCTGGCGCTTCTGCGCGCGTCCCATGAGAGGGTGGCGCGTGTTTCTCTGCGCGCGCGCGCGCTCGGGGCGGGGCGCGGAGTGAAGTCTGTCGCCGTCGGGGAAGGTGCGCAGCGCGGCGACCGTGGAGAGACGGTGGGTGCGGGTGCGTCAAGCCCCGGGGGAGTCGGCAGGGGCTTCCCCCACCTCTTTCCCCAAACGGCTGTTTGGCGGCGCGTCCCGCCTTCTCTCTCTTCCCCCCCCCCCCCAAAGCCTCTCGCTCACTTGCGCGACTTGCCGCAAGATCCCCTCGGGGAACCTTTGCCGCGCGTGGGAAGGCGGAGGGGCGCAAACGCGTCGCTGGGGAAGGAGCCCCGACTGGCTGCTCCGCGGGGGCTGGGGGGCCGCCCTGCGCGCCTTGGCCGGGGAAGCGCCCTTGCCCGGAGTGGGAGCTGCTTGCCCAACGAACCTGTCCGATTGCGCAGTCCGTGCAAGTTGGACTCGGGCGCTGCCTTGCATAACTAGCGATTATCTGCTTATGAAAGCAATGGCGTGAGAGGCAGTGGACGTGTCAACAGGCCCACAAACCAGCTGCTCCTTCGTGCATCTAAGCACCCCTTGTCAGTGGCGTAGCGTGGGGGGTGCAGGGGGGGCCGGCCGCACCGGGCGCAACATCTGGGGGTTAGGGTTAGGGGGCGCAAATCCACGGGTTAGGGGGTGCAAATTACTTGCCTTGCCCCGGGTGCTGACAACCCACGCTACGCCACTGCCCCTTGTAGCTTTCTTTGTGCAGGGTCGAAGTTTATTTACATTGACCAAAGGCAGTTCCCCTATCCAGTCAGAGAGAGAAAAGGGAAAGTTTTTAGCAGCAGCAACCTCTTTTTTAAAGATAAAGGGACCCCTGACCATTAGGTCCAGTCGTGACCGACTCTGGGGTTGCGGCGCTCATCTTGCTTTATTGGCCGAGGGAGCCGGCGTACAGCTTCCGGGTCATGTGGCCAGCAGGACTAAGCCGCTTCTGGCGAACCAGAGCAGCGCACAGAAACGCCATTTACCTTCCTGCTGGAGTGGTACCTATTTATCTACTTGCACTTTGACGTGCTTTTGAACTGCTAGGTTGGCAGGAGCAGGGACCGAGCAACGGGAGCTCACCCCATTTGAACTGCTGATGGGCAAGTCCTAGGCTCTGTGGTTTAACCCACAGCACCAGGAGCTGTTAATGTACACTGAGAGGATGGTCTACACTGGCTCTGTTATCCTTCACAAGTAACTTTTGAAGGATTTCTTCTTTTTTGAACAGGCATTTGTTTTGAATGATTTTTGGGTTTGCTTACAGAACATTGCATGTTAAGATGGCATCTGTCAGTGATCGGGAAAAGGTCAGCTCTTGGAACACTTTGGTGCTCGCAGACCTACCCAGTGGACCGCTGGATGCCTACCGGAAGAAAGCATCCTTCAACTGGAAAGAGATGGCACTCTTCGTAGAGGAAGAAGATCTCCTCCGTTTTAAAGTAAGGCTTAGAATAATATTTCTTTAAAAACGATGTTGCAAATTAAACACAATCTGCCATAACCCCCCTTAAAGTATCCAATATGTACCATTAAATTCTGGTTTCTGTGAGGCCTGTCTGGCCAGGGGATTCACATGGCCAGGGACCTTTTCTTAGGTCAAGAGAGCCATGATCCTTGATAAACAGGGATTTGAGGTGTTTTTGTTTTTGTCAGTGTAAATGGCCGTCCAGTAAGTTACTTTACATTTTGATAGGACTGTGCATGATGTTCATGCTTAAAGGGTTTTCCATCTAGGACTGGGTAAAAACAATATTCTCAAAAATATTGGAAGCCTTTTGAGGAGGGGATAGGTTTCTTTTGTATTGTGTTTTTGATCTGGAGGAAAACCACACAATTATATTGGTATAAAATTGAAATTATGCACTTCTTTATCAGATCCAAACTTCTACTGCTTTTAGTGCAGTACATGAAATGCAATATCTATAATAATGATTCAAAGAGCTTTTAATCAGTGAGGCAACATTTGGATGTGAACACTCCATTTTGTGCCATTACTATGAGGCAGGCTAAAACCCCACAGAACCAAGGTCAATCATACTGTGGGTAAAAATTCCCTCCTGGCCCTAAGAACCAACAACCAACTGATGCTTTTAAGATGGTTGACATTTATTAAGTTTTAAACGGCTTCCTGATTGTCCTTGTACATTTCTTATGGCATAGGGAAATGACTGAATGTGTTAATATATAAAATATGAAAACTTCAGTTCAATGTTAAATTCAAATCTGACGTTCAACTATTCTGATGTGTTTCTTCCATGAAGAACAGAATATTCTCAGCTCTTGAAAATGACCCTCTCTTTGCTCGTCACACTGGAGAAGAATTACCTCTTGAGAAATACCGTGAACTAACCTTCCTCCGCTGTAGGAAACTCTTTGAATATGATTTTCTACGGCTAGAAGACATAATTGAGAAACCATTAAAAGTTGTAGCGCTGATTACTTGCCTGGGGATGTATGACTGGTCTCTAGGAGCCAAATATTTGCTAAATTCCCAGGTATGTACAATGCAGGTGTAAGCTCTTTTATAGATTTCCTTAAAGACTCAGGCCTACTAGCAAAGCATTCCATTTTTATTTTGGATAAATATTTTTGGAGATTGCATCTGAGCTGCTCTATGTACGCTTTTGATTTAGAGGCTATAGTGACTTGACACTTTTTTCACGTGGTAATTGTAGTGAAAACTTCATTGTTTGAACATACACCCTCCATAATAGTCTGTTGATATTTGTTTTTAATTTCTTTTTGCTTTTAAATTGCTTTTCACTTATTATTATTTCGCTTATTATTACAGTCATACCTCTAGTTGCATTCGCTTCATGCTGTGGATTTTGGGGTTGCGAACGTGGCAAACCCGGAAGTGTATACACAGCGTTCTGTGTGCTTCGCACATGCGCAGAAGCGCTCTATTGCACTCCGCACTTGCGCAGAAACGCCGCTCTAGTTGTGGACTTTTTGGGGTGTGAATGGCACCCCGAAACAGATCGTGTCTGCAACTAGAGGTACCACTCTATCATTATTATTACTATTGAATTTATATACCACCCTATACCCGGAGGTCTCAGGGTGGTTTTAGGATGTTATTCTTGTTGGAAAACTAGCCCCCTCGGGAGAGGCTGGCCTCTCTCCCCGCTCCCGGAGCTTGTTTACCGGTGATCTTCCTCTGGCTGGCATCCCAGACAGACCAGGGAGATCTTGATAGGCGACATCTCCCAGTGGGGAAGATGCACACCCCCTTCTCCCCTTTCACAGGGGAAAGAAGAATAGTCAGAAAGTCCTTTTACATTTTGTTTATTTCTGACTGTACAACTCTACAGAAAACATGTCCGATCAGTTCAAACTTCTCCAAGTAAGTGACTCAGACTTCCTTTACATACGCAACAGGAAGGTCTCATATTACACACTGAACAAAGCCTTGTGTATCCCGTGAACTGCCTGGAAGATTCTTTCCCAGGACTAGCCACATCATGTGATGTCAACAAGCTGCCAGTTTGCAGCTGCGATGTACTCATATTGTAACATCCTCCCCCATATGAATCAATGTTAGCTGCGAACAAAGCTTCATCCAGAGAAGAAAACAAACTGTTGTTATACACGTAACAATCCCCTGTTGTTTCAGTTCCACCTTTGGAACTACCTGCCACTGGTTTCACCAGTGTAACTCTCTGGTTGTCTGTTTTCCAAGGAATGAGTGCTTCTGCATTACCTTGGGTAGGGGAAGTTGTGTTGCGCTTAGTAACTCCTAGTTGTGTCTTTGTCTCTGACTTAGACACACCTTTAACTTGTTTAGAGTTGTCAACAATAGTAACACATGCAACAGCTGAGTTAGCAAACTCTTGAGAATACCTTTTGGGTGGTACGCCCTTTGTGATTCTCTCAGACCTGCGTATGAGGTGCTGATCCTGTTTGCTGACTGGTTAATCCTCAGGACCTTTTGGAGAACCACGCCCAACAGTAAACAGTGGTTCAGTCACTTCTAGTTCAGCCTTAACCTGTGTAGGTGTTACGATATGAGAACAACACAGCTGCAAACTGGCAGCTTGTTGAAAACATCACATGATGTGGCTAGCTATGGGAAAGAATCTTCCCGGACATTCACAGGCTTCACAAAGCTTTGTCCCGTGTGTAATATGAGACCTTCCTGTTGCGTATGTAAAGGAAGTCTGTGTCACTTGCTCGATGGAGACTGAGCAGATCGGTCATGTTTTTGTACAGCTGTAAAGTCAGAAATAAACTGTAGAGATGTAGACAATCTGACTATCTCCTTTCTCTTGCTGGCATGCAAGGAGGGAGGGGGTGTGCATCTTCTGAGCTGGGAGATGTCGCCTATCAAGATCTACCCTGGATTTGCGGGGATGCCAGCCAGGGAGATCCCCGGTAAACAAGTTCCCGGGTGCCTGGGAGAGTTGCCAGCCTCTCCCGAGGGGGCTAGTTTTCCAACAGTAGGTCTAGACATTGTGTGAGAACTCCTCTCAATGACTGTGTCAACAGAACTCTCTGAGCTTTCTGTGTCACTCTCAGTACCAGAATAATCAGAATTATCATCTGAACTGTTATCAGTGGGAAATGTGTGAAAAACCTCTCTCTCCTGTCCTGGAGTGTTCTCTAGAAACTTTGTGAGAATCACCTCACCAGATTCAGACTAAATTACTCTGTAGAGACCCTTTTCATAACCCACAAAAATGCCTTTGGCATTCTTAACCCCATGTGGAGTTTCAGTACGGACGTGAGATCCAAAAACCTTAAAATGTGTTACAGAAGGTTTCCTGTGGAAGAGCTTCTCAAAAGGAGAACTTTCCATACCTTTTGAAACCTTTCTTACCCAAGTGTAACAGAAAGAAGATAAAGATTCAGCCCAAAACTCATGTGGCAAATGTGAACTCAGCAATTGTGCCTTCATGCCATTTTGCAACTTTTTGTTCACCTTTACACAAATACTCTTGTTCCATGAAGTTTCAGAAACAGCAACCTTATGCTCTATCCCTGGCTTCTCAAGGAAATCCTGAAAATCCTGTAAAAGGAAAATTGGCTTTTCATCTGTGAAAAGATAATCAATATTAGCATTATGAACATTTTTAACCTTGTCACAAAACTCCTGAAACCTTGCTAAGGCTTCTTTTGGTGATTTCAATACATATACCTATACATATTGAGACTAATGATCAACACATACAAGATAGTATTTTGCATTGCCTCTAGATGGTGATAGAGGACCAATTACATCAGCATACACTCTCTGAAAAACACTGGTTATCTTTGCAGCCTTCTTATCCTTGGATACACCTGCAAGAGAAAACATTTTAGTATCACATGCAGTGCACATTCTGTAATCTGACTTATCAAAAATCAACAGATACAGTCCGTCTTTCTCTCTGGCAGAAAGATACAGCTCTCCGTCTTTAAAGATTTTGCAACTCTCCTTATCATAGGACAACACCAGTCCTTTCTTTGTCATCTGAGAAACACTCAGCAGATTGAACTTTAAATCAGGAACATAATACACATTGCTTATAGTCAAGTTCAGGCTTTCCAGATAAACAGTTCCAAACCCGGTCGCTTCAATCTCTTGACCATTGGCTTGTTTCACAGTGAAGCTTTGCTTCTCAAACGTAGAAAACAATTCCCTGCATGATGCTAGGTGCTGGGTGCAGCCCGTGTCCAGAATAAACACATTTTCAACTAATGAAGAGGCTCCTGGCGATATTAAAGCCTTTGCTGGTCTTACCTTTGACTTGGCATGACCTTTGCTTGAAGCCTCAGGCTTTACAGAGCTTGCTTTAGCTCCTTTCTGCTGACGTGGCCTTTTACAGTTCTTCTGAATATGCCCTGGCTGGCCACAATTGTAACAACGAACAACATTCAGAGCTACAGCTTGCTCCTCAGTGGCAACCACAGTGGGGGTGCTTGAACTCCGAACTTCACTCCCCCTGTCAGCAACAGCTACTGCAGCAAGGCGGTCTCTCTCATTAAGAACCACAGAACAAATTCTCTCCACCGTGAGATCCCGGGCAGGTAGAGAACCCAGTTGACTTGCAACCGTTTTGTACGTACGGTTCAAACTGTTAATTATCATGAAGCAAAATATTTCTTCCTGAAGAGGGAAATTGCGTTGCGCCATCTGCTGGCCTAAGAATTTCATCTCTACCAAATGCACTTGGACATCACCATCAGGTGCTAGTCGCATGTTTGTGAGGTTTTCAGAGTGCAGCAGCGCTGTGCCTGCGGCATCCCTTTGATGGATTTGCTGTAGCGTTTCCCAAATCTCGCGTGCAAATTGCAAATCTGCTATATGCACAAGCTGATCATCAGAGACACACAAAATAATAGCCGACCTGGCTTTCACATTCTGAGAATTCCAAGCTACTGTGGGTGCAGCTGGAACGGATTTTTAATCACTCCAAATACTCTCTGACTCTGAAGCAGGGCTTTCATTTTCACAGACCATGAGGAATAATTGTCATTAGTTAGGGGAGTTGGATAAGGTAAACCTGCCCCTTTCTTGGCATCCATCTTGATTCCAAATTACAGCTTTCAGCTACATGCTGAAAAATCCAAAAGTCTATGAGCTGTTTACAAGCTGCAAGCACCTGGCAGCTAGCTCAGCTTGGAAAGTCCCAACAGCCTGCGAGACAGCAAGCTAACGCTGAAAAATCCAACAGCTTTTTTTTTCCAGCTTCTGAGCTTTTTACTGCTCTGGCTTGCTTCACTCTTTCCTTTGAAGCTAATGAGCCCATAAATCAGCCCGTAAAGTACTCACGACTTGTTGGCAGGCAACGGCAGTTTTATCAGCTCCCCTGGAATGCTTGGTATGTGGCCTGCTCTCTGCTCTGTTTTAATCAAAAAACAGCAGCCTCTCTGAGCGAACCGGAGAACTTTCAATCCTCGTTCACCATCAGCCATAAATCAGCAACTGTCAGGGGTCCGTGGAACGTCGCTTATCAGCAAAAAACGCCTCCAACGGTGCTCCAGCCGTCCTTAGCCGTTACTTCGTAGCCACCATCCGCGTGCTACCACTTGTTGCACAACCAGCATCCATCAGTTCTGCTACCACTTGTTGGAAAACTAGCCCCCTCGGGAGAGGCTGGCCTCTCTCCCCGCTCCCGGAGCTTGTTTACCGGTGATCTTCCTCTGGCTGGCATCCCAGACAGACCAGGGAGATCTTGATAGGCGACATCTCCCAGTAGGGAAGATGCACACCCCCTTCTCCCCTTTCACAGGGGAAAGAGGAATAGTCAGAAAGTCCTTTTACATCTTGTTTATTTCTGACTGTACAACTCTACAGAAAACATGTCCGATCAGTTCAAACTTCTCCAAGTAAGTGACTCAGACTTCCTTTACATACGCAACAGGAAGGTCTCATATTACACACTGAACAAAGCCTTGTGTATCCCGTGAACTGCCTGGAAGATTCTTTCCCAGGACTAGCCACATCATGTGATGTCAACAAGCTGCCAGTTTGCAGCTGCGATGTACTCATATTGTAACAATTCTTTGGTTTTACGGTATATTTTTATATGGTTGAAAACCATTGTGATATGTTTTTATGATACAGTGGTATATAAATATTTTTATAAATAAATTTATAAAACTGGTATCAGAATTATAAACCATTATCTCATCATGTCATCTAATCATCTAACTGTGAGAAATGATTAAACTACTATTTCTCTACTTTTATTTAAACCATTTCCCTGTGTTGATACAGAGCTTGGTCAGATTCTGATTGAAGCTAACAGAATTGCACTGTCTCCTTTGGGTTTAAGCTAAGGTGGTTTTTGTCATGGAGAGAGCAAAGCAGACAGTCTACAAAACCTCCTAGTCGCTCACAGCAGTGATCTGAGCTGGCCAAGAAACCTTTAGGGTTAAGAAGCACCTAATGGTGTAAAGAGTTATGTAGCATCTTCCTCAAGTTCTCCCTTTTGGACAGACACAGATGGTGCCATCTGAATTCCCACCTGACATCCCATTACTGTTTTTATTATCAGTTGCTTGTTGCCTAAAAGCAGGGCATTTTTTCTGGGGGAACTTACAGGAACACTGTTCTGGCACCTCTCAGGGGGGCGCCATTGCCATTCTAAGAGAACGAGGGAGGTGTTCATGGTGAGCATCTCTTTTTCTAGAAAAATATCACTGCCTGAAAGGTCTCTAAGCAACTTACTTAAAAAAAAAAAATGCTTAGGTCTGGCAGATGTTTGGGCTTTTCTAAACCCTTTTAAACAAGTAGTATCATTATTCTGACACCAGTGTCCCCAGCTTCCCATTAGGAGGAGGAGGAGGCATGATGGGAAGACCTGAAACATGGTATGTCTCCTGGCATGTCCCACAGAGGACCTTACGGTCTTCAAACAAAAACATCTTGGAGGCCCCGGGCCACAGGGAGGTTAGGCTGGCCTCAACCAGAGCCAGGGCTTTTTGGCTGTGGCCCTGATCTGGTGGAACACTGTCCGAAGAGACTAGGGCCCTGCGGGACTTGACATCTTTCCGCAGGGCCTGCAAGACAGAGCTGTTCCACCAGGCCTTTGGCCAAGGCATAGCCTTGGTAATCCTCACAGAACTCTAGCCCAATGGTTGCCATTAATTTGATTTGAACTGATTTTATAACGAATTAATTTTAGAATGCTGTATTATTTTACTGTTGTTAGCTGCTCTGAGCCCAGCTTTGGCTGGGGAGGACGGGATATAAATACATCATTATTATTATTATTATTATTATTATTATTATTATCATTATTATCGTCGTCATCATCATCATCATGGCAGTGGAAGGATTTACCTCTATATCCTCACTAGATCTTTACCAGAGCCTTTGCGTGTCAAAGGTTGAAAACGAACATCTTCCATGTTTGATTTTATTGTGATTGTCAAACTTACTCAATAGTTCAATTCAGCCTCATCACCCTTTTGGGATCAATGGATGTGTCCTGGGGACATATTTTCATGGCTCTTGCCCTTCTTTTCATGTTGGGTGTGTGATCACATGCATCCTGGGTGTGGCCAACACATCCTTTTGGGACGGAGTGGTTCTGGTCATCTTGAAAGAGGCAGTGATCCAGTCACTCCCAGAAAAAATCACCCTGGGCCCATTGCTTTGTGACGACTACTGCCCAGTTGCAACTACCCCCTTTTTGGGATGGTGGCAAGTGCTCTAGGATGAAACCTGTTCTCTTCACCAGCCTTGAGAAGATATTGTACTATTGCTTAATAATCCAGAGATCAAGGAATCATTCATTTTTATTTTCATTATTTCACTTTGCAGCTGAAACCAGGAGGAAAATTATTTTCTTGTAAAGAAGTTGTGTTTCCTGATGCAGAATAGCGTAAAATATCACAGAATAGCATTTTCTCCTAGGAAGGGAGCAACTTAATACTTGACTTGTGGTTTGAGCTGTGAGCAATGATGCTTTGCTGTCTTAAATCTTTATTGAACATGTCATTTTGACCCCTTCCTCTACTTTAACAAAAAGGATTTTAATATTTATCATTTACATCAGCTAATTGTCTTTAATGTTTACAGGTGTTCAAAAGTGCAATTGAGAGTTCTGGCTCTGAAAGACATGAAGAATTTATTAAAGATAATGCAAATATGAAGGTACTCTTTAAACTACCTAAATCAGTCTTTGCTTTAAAATACAGTATATATATACTGCCACTAATTTTGAGTTAATGGTGTTTCTAAAAACAAGATTATTAGCTACGTATTCTAATGAAGCAATATCTGCAAATCTCTTGTAAAATAGTATCTCATATGGAGTTACTTCATTTTGATTTACTAGTGCTTCTCTGTTTCTGTCGGAAAACCATAATTAAAGTTTCTTACAGTGGAAGTGATGAATTATCTGGATCAGTTTGCTTATTCATCATTTATGAAACTATTGCAGGATCATCAGCACCAATATCTAATACAAGTTTATAAGGCAATAGTTCAAGAAGTGCCGTGCAGCATCAAATCAGCAGAGTGCAGTCCTTCAGCACAAAGCCACAAACATACCTGTCCAAAAGATGCTCACCTTGCTTCAGTTAAGGGTGATGCAGGTAGAAGCAGGATTCCACATGCGTATCCTAAGCTGTATACGTCAATTCTGTGTGCATGACCCCTATTCCCACAACCAAACAGTTTTCAAAAGGTGTAAACTTAGCCAAGGGATGAAAAGCCTGTTGCCATGTAGATGTTGTTGAACTCCAGTTCCCATTAGCACCAGCTAGTGCAACCAGCAGTCAGGGATTATGGGAGTTGTAGTCTGGCAACATGTACAGGGCCACAGAATCCCCACCCTGGCATAAAAAAAATGTTTAGAAAGGGAAGTAGTGCTTCTCTGAAGAGTGGGATTTGAGAAAGCTGATCCTCCTTCTAAAGGACTCTATGCACACTCCTTTGGATAAAGCAAAGAGTTTTCTTTTAACTTCTTAAGGAAGCTTTTTCATTTTGTGTTTCTTCACTGTTAATACATTGACTAAGCTTTGGATCAGGCATAGGCAAACTTCGCCCTCCAGATGATTTTTGGGACTACAATTCCCATCACCCCTGAGCACTGGTCCTGTTAGCTAGGGATGATGGGAGTTGTAGTCCCAAAAACATCCGGAGGGCCGAGTTTTCCTATGCCTGCTTTGGATTTTGCTTGTTGCTGTGGTGACCTGGTGTTAACATTTACCTTTTGACTTGATCCTAAACGTTTACACCTGTGAATTGTAATATAAACACTGAGCTCAGATGGGTGGGAGGAGAGGGAAAGGAGGAACTGCCCTGAGATTTGCAGATGAAGGGCGGTATCCAAATTTAATAAATGGCTAAAAAATGATAAATATAGTACATTTCAGGGTTCACTTTAGAGCTGCTGCAGCCTCACAATAGCCATGTGTGGCCACCTGTCCCTAACCCAACATCATATGGTGCCAGGGGTGTGGGACAAGCACAGCCGTGGCTTCAAAGGAAAAATCAGGAGGCAGACGACAATCCAGATAATTCATTTGCGTTACGATGCTGCCCTGCTGCCCGCTGCTTCCAAGCAGGACCAGTTCCAGTCAGGAACTCTTGACAGTAGCTGTCATCCTTGCTGAAAGAAGGATGCTGGCATTGCACTGGGTGCCAAATTTAAACAACATCCTAATGCAAGCCCTGCAGCTTCCAGAAGGGATCAAAACTTCAGTTGAGAGCTCCTGAGTGGAACTGATCACGCCTGGAAGCATTTGCCATGCATTTCTGCAGAGATCAGATCCACCTGACAGGAGATCAGATCCCACACCCGACACACACACACACACCTGTCAAATGCAGTCTGCAGAGGGTTGGCCCTTTCTTGTCCTAGCACGCCAGAGGAGATGCCCTTTCCCAACGGGCAGCCACTGGTCAGTGGGTGACCTCTACCCGGCTGCAGGGCAGTGTGCACACTCTGAATCATTTAAGGACTAGACTTTGAAGCTCACAGATGAACATCTTTAAGTTTGTAAGCTGGAGCTCCAGGGCAGCTCTTTTACAACAGAGATCCCCCATTGCCCTAATGTTTACGCTACCCCGGTTTGAATCATACAAGTTCTTACTCAGTTTGTGTCTTTTGTCTCCAGAACTTTGGATGTTTTGCTCTGACTGAATTAAGCCATGGCAGCAATACCAAGAACATGCGGACTACTGCTAGATATGACCCGACTACGCAAGTTAGTAGCAGTGCCCTGTAAAGTTCTCTAATATTTTTCACTTAACTTTTTATTAAAATAGGACATTGTACTTCTGAACCCAGGTATTCTAATCTTTTCTATTCAGTGGGCCTGCAACTCACGTGTAACCTATTTATATGATCAGTGGTAAAAAGAAAAATGCCTCTGTGGCTTTGTTTGAAGCCTTTCTCCTAAAATGTGCGTATTGTTTACTCCTGTGAAACTATTTTCCGTTGCGTTTCTGTCCTGCGTACTGAGGCTGCAGTCCTGTGCCCATTTAGTTCAGAGAAAGCCCTGCTGAACGCCAAGTAGACAGGGGTTGTGCTGCGACAGCACAGAACAGAGGTTGTCAATAGATTCATCCAACTTCATATTTCAGAGAAGATATACAGTGTGATTAGAATTTTCTCCCCATCCCCCTCTTATCAACTATGTAGGAATTCATTATTCACTCACCGGATTTTGAAGCAGCCAAGTTCTGGGTTGGCAACATGGGGAAGAATGCAACTCATGCAGTTGTCTACGCACAGCTATATACTCCAGATGGGCAGTGCCATGGCTTGCATTCCTTTGTCGTACAGGTGAGAATGAATTCATCTAAATCTAGAATATTGGAATAAGCCAAGAGCTTTTTCATTATCCTGGATCATTGGTGGCATTTGCCTATTACGATTTCCTAGTTGTAAACACTTTTTGTGGAACAGTCACTTGCTAGCCTGGGAATTGCATAAGATCACTCTGGCATCAATAAAGGTGTGGGGGGCGCTTAAAATGTGTCCCTCTTCAGGCAAACATCTTTCTACTGGGTATGAAAGGCTTGCAAGTGCCCTTGCCCTGCGCTGGCCAAGCAGAAAGTAATGTACAACCCAGTGCAAAACTAGATCCACCTGGAATTTGCTCTCAGCATTACTCCCTCAGTGTGCGTTTGGACAGTACGTTCAGAGACACTGCAGCTGTAGATAAGCACAGCTCTGTGCTGCTGAGTCCTGTGTTACTTTAGACCCATGAAGATGGGGAGCATCATGTGCCCTTGTAGCAGATTCAAAAATATTTCTCTGAAGGACACCTGACAGTGCAATCGTACAATGAGCTGTGTACTGAGAGACATTGTGAGCCCCATAGAAGCGCCTGTGGGAAATGTGAAGTTTGTTGTGTATTGGGTTTTAGGTGGGTTCTCCCCACCCTAGTGCTGCATGGTTCCCAGTTACACTTATTTATGTGAGAGAAAGTGAAGGGGTCTACTTAGACACCCCTCTGGTGAGTACATTTCCCCCCAGCCTCCGATAACCCCAGGGGAGGAGAAGTATCTTCACTTCTCAGCTTAGGTCTTGTCCCAGGGAACTATGTGAGAGCCCTTTAGATCATAGCTATATAATCCAACCAGTTGCATGCATTGAAAGAGATGTGCACATTTTTCTAATTAATTGTATAGAGTTCTGAACCGGAACAAAAGGGTGGCTCAATGACTTCTTGCAAATGTTTTAATGGAGGTATTTGTTACAGATCCGAGATCCGAAAACACTTCTTCCCATGCCAGGGGTGTTGGTTGGTGATATAGGTAGAAAACTTGGGCAGAATGGATTAGATAATGGGTAAGTTTAAACCAAAATACTCTGAACTTCAAAGTAATGTTGCAAAAGTTACAAGTCACTTCTGCAGACCTCGAGAACAGAAATCCTAGCATGTGCATCACACAGTGAAAGGACCTTCAGGTTGATCTGTCCCAGTCTGAGATGGTTCAAGCACATTGCCACATCATGATGCGCCATTACATGAAAGAGTGGAGAGAAGCTTTGGAATCTCACAGTCATCTCTGCTCCCTCTCAAGGAATGATTGCAAAACCCAAACATTTTTTCAAAGTCAACTAAAAGATAGTCTAAAGAGCAGAAATATTCCAAATTGGAGAGTGGTACAATCCTTGCGACGGGCTGAGCTCCTGTTGCTCAGTCCCAGCTCCTGCTAGCCTAGCAGTGCGAAAGCATGTCAAAGTGCAAGTAGATAAATAGGTACCACTCCGGTGGGAAGGTAAACAGCGTTTCCGTGTGCTGCTCTGGTTCACCACAAGCGGCGTAGTCATGCTGGCCACATGACCCGGAAGCTGTACGCCAGCTCCCTCAGCCAATAAAGCGAGATGAGCGCCGCAATCCCAGAGTCGGCCATGACTGGACCTAACGGTCAGGGGTCCCTTTACCTTTACCTTTTACAATTAATTCAGTAATGCAGTTTCATTTTATTGAATTTGAAGGAACAAGACCACAAAGCAGAAACAATTTTAGGATCAAAAACTTCAGCTAGTAGAAAAGCTAAGGGCTGTGTAAACCCATTCATATGCCAAAAAGTATGGAGATTGTAAGTTGCCCACCTTAACTTCCACACCACTTGAGCAGTAAAGATGTTCTGCAGACTCTCTCCTTCTTGCCTATGGCTTAGACTCCCTGCTCCCTTGGCCTGTCAGCAAATGCTCTGCCTCTGCAGGTTGGGTGGACAATGTCTGAAGTGCACAGTTCCTGCATGTGCTTACAAGCCCACCAAGCAAAACTATCCATACATGTTATTAAACTACCGCATAGTGGCCTAGTGGCACAGGACTACAGCTGTGTCACCAGCGCAAAGCAAAGGCTAAAGCACGAGCAAAATCCATAACACAAGCACACTGCAGATTAACAGATTGCATATGCACAGCCTATTATGGACAAAGATTTAACAGGTGTTCTAGGAAACCCTCATTTTATAGGTTGGAAGCACTGAGTTGAAGAGTCTGGTCCCAAAGATGACCAGCGAAGCTTCCAAACAAATGCAAACCAGATTGAGTAAGGAAGTGAACCAAGACACCGACTGTGGATTATTTGTGGAATTTACTTTTTAGAAAATACGTGTTGCTCACTGTCACTTCATTGCGTTACACTCACGCGCATATGCACACACACACACACACACACACACACACACATCACCTGCCAAGAGACAGTTGAATTGTGCCGCACATAGTTTTCCTGATTGCTTCCTTTAAAATGACACAACTAGTAAATTGTAGCAATGCTTACAGCTGTTAATGGGGAACAGTCCCCTCCTGCAATTTTTCCATATTTCCCCCTGAGCCTTCACATCTCCAGGGAGGCCTATAACCAGAACTGAAATGTAAGAATGATAGAGTTAAGTCACATGGAGCCAACCCTGTGCCTCCAGATGTTGAACTCCTGTAACCCCAGCCACATGGCCAGTGGTCAGGGATGATGGATCTCGTAGTGCAACAGGACCTCTTGACTGCAACCGAAAGTGCCCCGTGCAGCGTGATCCTTCTCAGGAGTCCCCCTGCAGCTGTTATTCTGAAAGGAGAAGCAGACACACTAAATGCATTCATGCATTTAACATCATGTCTGCTCTTGGTTCTGTGAAACTAATAACTGTCTCTGTATTCAGCATTTGATTTTTACAGCTCATCGGATGTGCAGGTGTTATCTTTTAATTCATTCTTTTTGGATTGGCAGCTTTGCAATGTTTCACAATGTCAGGATACCCAAAAGGAACTTGCTGAACCAAACCGGAGATGTCACAGCTGAGGGAGCGTATGCAAGTGCCTTCAAGGTATGAATTGTGCTTAACTAACTTCCATGTGCTTAATGCAAAACTTAATTGCTCTTAACTAAGGATTCCTTTTATTGCCTAATCCGTTTAGTTCTTCCTCACATGCTCTCCAGAGTTTATCGCAGTATAATTAAGAACATAAACACAATATTATACTTTGAATGTTTACACTTGGTGTACTTGGGGAGAATTTGCCGGGTACAAAATGTTCAAACAAATCCTTAAAGCCTTTCCGCTTATCCTATCTTATTTCTCCAGGATCGCAAGCAGCGTTTAGGAGTTTCTCTTGGTGCTTTGTCCAATGGAAGAGTTATGATTATATCCATGTCTGTGGTCAATTTAAAGCTCGCCATATCAATAGCAATTCGCTTCTCAGCTACCCGGCGCCAATTTGGACCAACAGATGATGAAGAAATACCTGTTCTTGAATACCAAATGCAGGTGAAAATCTAGAGTGCTCTTTAAAAGCCTGAAGTGCTAGATTTTGCACCCAGTGAGACTCTTAATTAAACATAAGACTTAGACATAGGTCAGTGGTTCCTCCTTTAACATATAACACCTTTGAAACAAACATCCTCCATGAACAAGGATAACTGTTTTGTTGGAACTGGATGGTGGCTCCTTGTTAAATGAGGAGGGATGCTTTTGTTTTGCTATTTGGAGTTTTAAAAACCCTGGCTCAGAAAAATCCAAAGTAGTGCTTGCGGAGGAGGGCTGCAGGGAGAATAAAGCAGGATTGTAATTTTTTTTACATGCCACCGATTTGACTGGGTTGTGCCAGCCACTCTGAGTGGCTTCCAGCAAATTATAAAACCACAGTAAAACATCACACATTAAAACCCTCCCGATACAGGGCTACCTTCAGATGTCTTCTAAAAGTCAGATAATTGTTTATTTCCTTGACATGTGGTGGGAGGGTGTTCCACAGGGTAGGTGCCACTACCAAGAAGGCCCTTTGCCTGGTTCCCTGTAACCTCTCTTCTTGCAATGAGGGAACCACCAGAAGGCCCTCAGAATGATCGATCACTGAAAGAAGGTTAAGAAAATTACCACTTTTACAAAGGGGACAAAAATGTCTCCTCTGTGTGTTTTAAAGGTGTTTTAAAAGGATGTGTATCTCTCAGTTTTTCCTCATGCAAATTTCATTTTTGTTCCAGCAATGGCGCTTGCTGCCATATTTAGCAGCCACCTATGTCTTAGACCATTTCTCCAAAATGTTGTTCATAAACTCCATAGAATTCCACATGGGTCTCCTCATGAAGGACAAAAGTCCACAGCAGGTAAGGATTTGTCAGTAATTCCTCGTTATAAGCCATTGCGTGGGAAATGAGTTGGTCCATTATTGGACTGGCAGGATTCAAGCATCCCGCTGTCTGAAGAGTGTACCTATTCTGCTCACCAGAGGGCTCTAAACGCTTTGCAGCCCAGAACATGGCAACTTGCACTCCAATTTCATGAGAGGAAAACAGTAACTATATTGCCAGCTGTGGGAAAATGCACAGCACTGTTACCTTTCTGAATATGAGCAAAACACCCAGTTCTGTATGCACAACAAATTTCACAAATATAGCCTATTGTTTCTTCAGTGCCTTCTTTTTATATAAAGTTTTTTTATCAATGTGAAATCAAAAGTACATTTGATAAAGTACATAATCAAAGTTACACAACATAGGAGCAGTACAAAGGTTGTATTTTCCAAATAAATAGTGAGAAGATAATGCAGTAAAGAAGAACACATCATGAAAGCCAAATTTTATTATTTGTTTGGGGAAGAGCATCTTGTAATATCTGAATTACATTTTAATTAACTGTGAAACAGGTTGTTGTTGTTGTTGTTTTTTGTTTATCTTTAAACATTTTAAATTGTTCTTAATGATACATTTAATATTCTTGTAAACTGCCCAGAGGTTTTACCGTATTACAATCAAGCGGTATCTAGATTTTGTTAAATAAAAGAAATAGTCTTGGTTTACCTCAACTGAATCTGCTCCTCTTAAACATTCCTTCTCTTCTTCCCTGATGCATCGTTCATTTATTCTTTAAAATACATCAATTATAAGCATGAAGGAGGGGCACGGATGTTGCTAGGCTTTTAATTTCTTTTAACTGCATCTATAAATTTAATAGTACAGTAATTTTACAGTTGAGCCCTTTTGGGGGGAGCGAGGTGTTGCATGTTCTAAACGCACATACACTGAGCTGTATTCTCTAAAGAGCAGGAAATTGCTAGTGCGTTTGTTGGTAATCCTGCTTGTTCAGTTTCCCACAGTTGTTGGCAGTGCTTTTTTTTTCTAAAAAAATGTTTAGGGCTACTCTCATTTTCCTACTCATGTTGAAATACTGCCCCTCAATGAGGCCAAACTTAGATTCACAAAATGTTTAGAGGTATGTGTACCCCCAAGTCCCCCCAGAAAAAAACACTGGTTGTTGGTAACCCAGAAGCCTGCACAAAGAGGCTTAGAGTTGAGCATTTACGTCAGGGGGCGGCAACCTAAGGCCCATGGACCGCAAGTGGCCCACAGGGGTTGTTTAACTAGCCCATGATCCGAACTGAGCTGCTCGCTTGGCGATTTCCCGCGTTCTGCACTAAACCAGCATGGGGTGGGGACTTCCTTCCACATTGCTGGAAATTGTGTCTGCGCATGCGCAGACGCCGGAAATCACGTCTGTGCAGATGCCGAAAATCGTGGGTGGGCGTGCATGCACACGATCCGGCCCACAGAGGGATCTCCGCTGGAGTGAACCAGCCCAGGCAAGGTAAACCTTGCCAACCCCTGATTTACATCCTTGGCCTCTGGTTTGGCCCGTCATAGCTGCTCTGCTCTGTGCTGAAGTTGATGGTTCCTCAGGCCTAGGAGGACCAAGAAGGGTTAATGCAGCATGTTGGCTGTTGTGTTGTATATTCATTGTTCGCTCTGGTTCTACTAGGCGGAACTCGGGCGTGAAATCCATGCTTTATCTACTTCGGGGAAACCGCTGGCCTCCTGGCTGACTCAACAAGGAACTCAGGAATGCAGAGAAGCTTGTGGAGGACATGGCTATCTGGCCAGTAAGTGAACTTGACGGATAATTGTTTCCCATAATTGTCAGTAAGTGGTTTTATAAAATTTTAAATCATAAGCACAGCTCACTGATACAAGGTCCCTACATGTTAACTGTTCTTTCCAAAAGTGAATCGGCTGGGTGATATCCGTAACGACAACGACCCAAATTGCACCTATGAAGGAGACAATAATGTTCTGCTACAGCAAACTAGCAACTACTTATTGGGCTGGATGAACGCCAAACACCAAGGTTAGTATGTAGAACTTGGATGTTGCACTGACTCAGAAGCCCACCAAGTGGAGACAGGGTAAAACTGCCAGCAGACACAGTTGTGTGTTTGCAAAGTTGAACTACTGCATTCCTATCAGTGTTTCTGTTGAAATGGTGGTCAGCACTCCAGCACCCTGTTTTTAACTATTCTTAGTACTGTTTGGAGTCACAATGACCTTACTTGAACTCTTAATTTGAGTTCGTTGGACTCCGTAGATGCAAATGTTAGTGTCTTTGATGGTTTTAATTTTAGAGGTGAGAGAAACCTCCCAATCAGAAACTGAAATATTTCCAAAAAAGCAGTGTAAGCAGAAATCCAGAAGTCCACAGTTGGATGATGCCTTTTTTAGAACAGACCCAAAAGTTAAAAGCTAGGCTTTGTTTTCTCAAAGAGTGTGTGTAACCTGCTATCAGTAGCACCTGGTATGGGCTTAACTCAGCCTGTGGCCTTTGTTTGAACAAGCTTGGTTTTTCCTCCTCTCACTGTTTTGCATAACAGCTTGCCATATTTTTGTGACCTTTTTTCTTGATTCTGATAAAGGCAATACAGTGGTGCCCCGCAAGACGAACGCCTCGCAAGATGAAAAACCCGCTAGACGAAAGGGTTTTCCGTTTTCGAGGCGCTTCACAAGACAAATTTCCCTATGGGCTTGCTTCGCAAGACGTTTTTGTCTTGCGAGCCTTGCGATTTTTTTTCCGCTTTCCCCCTCCTTTTTCTAAGCCGCTAAGGCACTTTGCCGCTAAGCCGCTAATAGCGCTAAGCCGCTAAGCCGCTAATAGGGTTGCTTCGCAAGACGAAAAAACCGCTAGACGAAGAGACTCGCGGAACAGATTCTTTTTGTCTTGTGAGGCACCACTGTACCCAACTGTGGGCTTTGCAGTCTTGATGCATTTTAGAGGTTTCTCATGGAATCTGGTTCAAGATCTAGCTTGGACGCCATCCTTGTTCCTTCTGGCAGGTTTTGGACTTTCACTGAGGGTGACCTGTAACTTTGCTGCCTCACAACTAATCATGCATCTCAGAATAGGCACATCCTGTAGAAAGCATTATTTTTAACACACATTGGTGTGGGTACTTAATTAGCACCCATAATAGTCTGTGGTTGGTTTGGGAACCTGGGTCAACTCTTCTTGAACTCATCCCAAGCAGAATAAAAACAAGGTACTCAGTGTGAAACAGTAGTCTGTGCTCCCTGGTGTCCTCAAACAACAGAACAGCAGTCTAATTGTCATGTGAGAATACCAGGGAGGGCTGACTACTGTTTCACGCTGAGTACCTTGTTTTTATTCTGCTTAGGGTGAGTTCAAGAAGAGTTGACTCAAGTTCCTAAACCAATTAACTTAAAACGTAATTGTTATGTGATGCAATTAGGCTAAGGAGTGCACAGTTGTGCATCATGTGCAAAGTACAGGTTAATAGAGGTTGTTTTTAAGGCTTCCAACTTAGAAATAAAAGGGCCGTGTCTCAGAAGCATAGATGTGTTAAAGAGTTGGCTTGGTTGAAGCTGGAGAAATGGGGGAAACAGCTTAATCAAATTAGCCATGCTGAATGCACCGATGAGCAGATTTTTGACTTGCATTGACTTTCAAAGCCATTAGTGCATAGACATTAACACACTTTGACTTGGTATTTAGTTTCCGTATCATTGGCATTTCAGACAAAGGTCCTATTGTTTCACCATTGGGATCGGTAGATTTTTTGGAAGACTGTGATCATATTCTCTGCCAGAAGTTCACAGTGTCAGATGTTCAAGATTGCATGGATTCTTCCGGTAACTGTTCAAATTGCATCTCTTGTCATGTGCTTATAATTTTGCGTGTGGCCCCTTTCCCCTACAAACCATTGACTATTCTTCCTTTCAGGGCTTGCGGTTAAGTCCTTGTGCATTCTTTCTTCCCTTTAATTCACACACCAGCCCCCTGGGGTTGTTATGGCAAGTACCAGTTTAGAGGGTGGGTTGCTAGAGGAAGAAGGTTGTCCCATCTTGGAGACAGTAGAATGGGAGGGAACACCTTGACATAATAAATTTTAAATTCTTTTGTAGAGATTGACTGAGATTTTGATGACTGGAGCTTTATGCCATATGTTACAATGGAAACGAAAACTCTGTGAGGAGCGAATGGGCTTGAGGCATGTAAATCAGCAGGGAAAATGGGACCTGTGGGCGGATGATGCCTGGGAAAGACATTCAGTACAGACAATGTTGTTAGTGATGAACATGAGTGTAGAGAGGATAAATAATAATAAATTTTATTTATATCCTGCCCTCCCCAGCCGAAGCCGGGCTCAGGGCGGCTAACAATAATCAAATAATCAAACAATCAAATAGTCACACATTCAAAATATTTCATTATAAAAATTAATTAAAATCAAATTAATGGCAACCGATTAAACAAGATTCTGTACAGGTTGCCAGAGGAGGGAGTCAGGCTGCGCCCTGACCAAAGGCCTGGTGGAACAACTCTGTCTTGCAGGCCCTGCGGAAAGATGTCAGGTCCCGCAGGGCCCTAGTCTCTTGTGACAGAGCGTTCCACCAGATTGGAGCCGCAGCCGAGAAGGCCCTGGCTCTAGTTGAGGCCAGCCTAACCTCTCTGAGGCCTGGGACCTTGAGGGTATTATTATTTGCAGACCGTAGGTTTCTCTATGGGGCATACCAGGAGAGGCGGTCCCGTAGGTACGAGGGTCCTAGGCCGTATAGGGCTTTAAAGGTTAAAACCAGCACCTTAAACCTGATCCTGTACTCCACCGGGAGCCAGTGCAGCTGGTATAGTACTGGATGAATGTGATCTCGCAGCGAAGACCCCATAAGGAGTCTCGCCGCGGCATTCTGCATCCGCTGGAGTTTCTGGGTCAGTCTCAAGGGCAGCCCCACGTAGAGCGAGTTACAATAGTCTAGTCTGGAGGTGACCGTCGCATGGATCACAGTGGCTAGGTCAGGGCGAGAGAGATAAGGGGCCAACTGCTTAGCTTGGCGGAGATGAAAAAATGCCGCCTTTGTTATAGCTGTAATCTGTGCCTCCATAGAGAGGGAGGTATCGAAGATTACACCCAAACTCTTAACGGACGGTGCTGGCACTAATTGCACCTCCGCAAGAGATGGGAGTTGCCCCCTCAATCCCATATCGTCCCGCCCCAGCCAGAGGACCTCTGTCTTCGAAGGATTTAACTTCAACCGGCTCCCACGTAACCATCCAGCCACAGCTTCCAGACATCTCGCTAGTGTGTCGGGCCGAGTCAGGATGGCCATCCATCAACAGATAGAGTTGGGTGTCATCAGCATACTGATGGCAACCCAGCCCAAAACTCCGGACAAGCTGGGCGAGGGGGCGCATAAAGATGTTAAAAAGCATCGGGGAGAGAATCGCACCCTGAGGCACTCCACACACCAAGGAGTGGCGCGATGACAATTCCCCCCCAAGTGCCACCCTCTGTCCCCGACCAGAGAGAAACGAGCGCAGCCATTGAAGGACTGTGCCCTGGATTCCCACGTCGGCAAGGCGGTGGTCCAGGAGTTCGTGATCGACCATGTCGAAGGCTGCTGACAGATCTAGAAGAATCAGCAGCCCCGACCCGCCTCGATCCAGCTGCCTGCGGAGATCATCTGTTAGGGCGACCAGAGCCATCTCGGTCCCATGACCAGCACGGAAGCCGGACTGGAATGGATCCAGAGCAGATGTTTCATCCAGAAACCTACCAAGCTGTTCAGCAACCGCTCTCTCAATCACCTTACCCAGGAATGGAAGATTCGAGACCGGGCGGTAATTGGATAGATCTAAGGGATCTAATGATGTTTTCTTTAAGAGCGGACGCACCACCGCCTCCTTCAGTTCCCCTGGGAATATCCCGGTGCCAAGGGACAAATTGATGATATCCCCCAGGGGGGCCCGCACCTCGTCTGGACACGCTCTAATCAGCCATGACGGGCACGGGTCAAGAGGACAGGTGGTGGCCTTTCCAGCTCGGAGGAGTCTGTCCACATCGGCTGGAGATATCCGGTCAAAGTGGTCCAATACTGGACCCGAGGACAGTCGAGGGGCCTCCAGTTCCTTTATTGTATCCAAATAGGCAGGGAGGTCATGGCGGAGCAACAGGACCTTCTCCGCAAAAAAGCTCGCAAATGCCTCACAGCTGTGTGTCAGATTGTTATTTAAATTTGGCTGTCCTTCAAGGGACGTTAAAGACCGAATTATACTAAATAATTGTGCCGGGCGAGAGCTAGCGGATGCAATGGAGGCCGAGAAGTAAGACTTCTTAGCAGCCTTCACTGCCATCTCATAGGTTTTCATAAAAGCCCTATAAGATGTTCTTGAGGCTCCGTCACGGGCACCCCGCCATACTCGCTCTAGCCGTCTGAGGTCCCGCTTCATTTTCCGAAGCTCCTCGGTAAACCAGGGAGCCCAGTTTCTGCGGGGTCGCAGAGGGCGCTTAGGTGCGATCTCATCGATGGCTGCCAGGAGCTGGGTATTCCAGCCCTCAACAAGCTCAGTCAATGAGTCACCAGGGGGAGCAAGGTCCCGCAAGGCTTGGCGGAATCTATCAGGGTCCATCAGCGTCTGTGGGCGAGCCCAAATCGGCTCGCCACCTAAGCAGGGTGGGGGTGGAAAGTCAATCCTGGCTTTCAGAGTGTAGTGATCAGACCATGGCACCTTCATCGAAGGAGACATGATCACATCTATACCGGCGCCAAAGATCAAATCCAGCGTGTGGCCTGCTTGATGTGTGGGGCCCGAAACAAACTGGGAGAGCCCTAGTGTCGCCATGGAAGACACCAGGTCCAGAGCCTGTGAGGAGGGAGTGGCATCATCATGGATGTTGAAGTCTCCCAATACCAATAGGTTAGGGAACTCCAAGGCCCAGCCGGCCACCGCCTCCAGCAGGCCTGACAGGGTGGCTGCTGGTGCGCTAGGTGGCCGGTACACCAGCCAGACAGCCAAGCTCTCCTCGGAGCCCCACACTAGGCCAACACATTCAATGCCAGGGATCGATGGCGATGGTAGAGCCCTGAAAGAACAATCTTCCCGGATTAATAATGCCACCCCTCCCCCCCGGCCCACAGTCCGCGACTGGTGGAGGACGGAGAAACCCGGGGGCGCCATCTCTCGTAAGGTAACAGTTACCCCTTCGCGCACCCAGGTCTCCGTCACACAAGCCAGGTCAACCCCCTGCGAGGTAAAGAAATCTCGCAGGGTGGCGGTTTTGTTGCCTATAGACCTGGCATTGCACAACACCAGTGACGGAGGTGAGTAATCCTTGCTCACCCTACCCTCGTCTCTCGGGATGGGGCACAGATTGGAAGGGGTACGAGCATGTCCGTATCTCGATCCCCTTCGCCTATAACATCTGCCCCCACCACCATACCTCCCTCGCCCCTCCACGGTAGCAATCCCAAGCCTCAAACCAACCTCCATTTACAAAATAGAAAAACAAAACAACCAAAAACAATTATGCCAAACAAAATCAATCCCCACCCCACTAATATCCCACCCCAAAACAAAACAAGATGAAACAAAACAAAAATACATAGATAAAAACCACCATTCACGGTGGTACAACAAAATAAGCAATAAAAACACGTTTAAAAACCTTAAAATATATGAAACATCTTTAGCATTTGCTGCAGCAGCACCCGTGTCCTTAAAACTATCATGGAGGTGAGCCTGGGCCCCGCCCCCTAGGCCAGATGGAATTAGCCTGAGGAGGGAGAGGCCTTACACTCCAAGCACTCACGATGCAGCAGCAGATGAAGGAGAATACAGTCTTACATAGGAAAAATGGGGCTTTGAAGTGATCATGAATTAGTTCACTAGCCTTAAATAGAAGTATCAAAAATGAAAGCAAGTCTATCCTCTATTAGTTGGTATAATGCCAAATTATTTCTTCTGTCTTTATATGAACAGCAAGTTGTTGGGGTGGAGCAAAGCTAAGTTTCAGCAGCAGAATATTTAATTTTGTGGATGCTTTTCAACCTTATTTCTGCAAAATGCAGACTGTGCATTACAGAAACTCAGATTCTGATGCAAACTATCGGCATCATTTGCCGTCTGCTTTATAAGGATTTTTTAATCATTTTATCTTGAATGAAAACATTAAACCTTTGACCTTTCTTTTTTCAGTACTTCTGAGAGGATACAAGTGGCTGGTTTGTTACTTGCTCCGAGAGAGTTTCCAGAAGCTGAGAAACCAAGAAAAATGTGGTTGCAGTGAATTTGAGGCAAGGAACAACAGTCAGGTAAACACATTGTATGATTTTATGTTGCGGAGCAATTTCATGCACAGGGCTATTTTAATGGATGTTGCCCTTTTCTGCTGCCTTTCCCCTCCACATACACACTATACATTGCACACTTCCTTTCACAAAAATATGAAAAGTAAAGCACCTAGGACCTCAAACTCAGCTGGAGCCTAAAGTTCATGCTTTGTTGTACAGCAACTAAGTTAAAAAGAATAAACCCTGCCATCAGGCTTACAGCCAAATAACCTCCTGCATGCATTTTTTACTTTAAAAGAAATAACTAGTGAGTTTAACACCAAGTGGTGGAAAATGTGATCTAGACATCAGGAGATTTCTTGTGTAATGAGCCACAACCTTCTTTCTCCCAAATGCTGGGCTGGAACCTTATGGAATGTGTCCAGGGCATCCCAAGTCCTGCATTAAGTTTTGTGTCCAGGCAGTAACAGTTCCTATGACAACAATAATAATTCAGTTCCATGCTCACTATGCTATTGCCTTCCCTAAGAGCTTGAGGCAGAGAGATTCCAGTGAATATAGGAACAGGGATGGATTTAGGGCTTTGCAAGTGATGCTCATGCACTGGGTGCTGAGCCAAGGGGGCACCCTCTCAGAGCCCAGTAAGTGAGGGACTGGGCTTTGGGAAGGAGGCACAGGGCTCTGAGAAGGTCCTAGGGTCCTCCTGCCTTTTTCCCAAAGCCTAGTTAGCACTTCCCAGCTTTGGGAAGGAGATGGGAGGGCTCTAGGACCCGGCCAGAGCCCTGTGTCTCCTTCCCAAACTCGGTACCTCACTTAGCCATCTTTGGGAAGGCAGGGCAAGGGCTGGGGAGGGGGCACCAAATTTTGGCCTCGCACATCATGCTATAGTACTCAAGTCTGCCACTGGTGGGAAACAAGCATGACAAAAGCCTTTGGAAGAGAGTCAAAGGTAGAGAAGAGGTGCTGAGGACTGTTACAAGTGAGTGTGGATCAGGGTATCGTTGCTCCATCAGGAAGATAACAGAGAAGGGGCAGAGCATGAGAAAATAATGGGAGAAGGAGCAGAAAAAATCGGCAAAGTCAGTCCAGTGTTTGGACTTCCTCCAGAGCGCATGAATGGGCATGTCAAATAGTGGGGTAAGTCAGCAACGGATACTAGTGAAAAAAGGGGAAAGTAGATCATGGTGGCAGACCAATCCAAATTAAGAGTTCATGAAGCTAGAGGTTGGAAATGGATGTTTCTAAAGAGCTGGAGGGACCAATATTATCACTTAGTTATGATGGTTCATCCTAGTTTAATATTTGCCAAGGTACCTACAGTGTATTAAATACAGCAGAGAGTCCCACGGTGCTGTTACTCATTAAGGTACCACAGGGCTTCCTTGTTTGCTGTAACAGACTGACACCATGTAATGTACCCCTGGAGGCAGGATCTCAAGGCCTTCCCAACCAGAACTCCAGAGACAGTGGCCTCGTTCTCAGGCCCAACCACTGTATAGAAGCTCCGGGGGAGGAACAAGAGAATTGCAGATAACGGATTAGTGATGAAAGTTGCAAGACATGATGCCCAACCTTGCCTCATATTACAGAAGTGTCACCATCCGTCTTGCATACCTGTCCCCCCGAAATCGCATGAGAGATGTTCAGCTGGGATGTTGAGTTCTATATATGCCACCAGCATTCCTTCACACAGTTGCTTCGGAGTACAATCTGCATCCTTTTTATGCAGCACAGATTGCCCTGAAGGATACAGAGAGGATAATAAGAATGGGCCTTTCAACTTCTTTTTGGGTGCCTTTTACTTATTGCTTTTGAACAGTTAGTAATCTTTGCCTGGATTTGTAGCTATGGTTGATTTTTTCTTTCTTTCTTTCTTTCTTTTTTCAAGGTGTACTATTGTCGTTCCTTAGCTATAGCTTTTATTGAGCACACTGTTTTGCAAAGATATCATGACTACGTTCACAGTTCCAACACACCAGCTAGCCTCCAGCCGGTACTGAAGAATATATGTGCGCTGTATGGATTATGGTCTTTAAATAAGCACATGGCAGTACTCTACCAAGGTGAGATCAACATTCTGCCTACATGGTAAAATTTAAAATCTGCAAACACTTCAGTGCCCTTACAAATTTACTTCTGCATTTAAGTAAGTTCAGGCACCCAGTGTAGTTTCTGCACCAAGGAAGCAGTAAATGTGTTATACAGTCTTACAGCTCTGGTCTTTTAGCCCCAGTCCTCTTCTACTTCACAGCTTGGGGGAGCTGTGTTTTAAGATACAATACTGAATTTCCTAAACCTTTTCTTCTGACATCCAGCCTCTTACAAAACTTGCCTTAAGCTGTGGAGTGCAATCTTCTTAAAGGCAAAACTAGCAAGGTAACTAAAGGCCCCATCTGCACTGCATATCTGAAGCAGTGCCATAACGCTTTAAACAGCCATGGCTTCCCTCAAAGCATCCTGGGAACTGTAGTTTGTTAAGTGTGTTGAGAGTTGTTAGGAAACCCCCATTCCCCTCACACAGCTACAGTTCCCAGAGTTCCCTGGGAAGAGGATTTGTTTGTTAAACCATTATGAGAAGTGTAGCTCAGTGAGGAGAATAGGAACTCGGAGGTAGAAAACAAAGTTTTTGCCTCAACTCTGTCTGTTCCTCCCAGGACTGTCGCTGACCCCGGCCAGCTCAGTATTCTTCCCTTACCAGAGAGCCACAATGAGGCACTTGGACACCAGATTCCAAGTCCTCTTCCCATTCATCCATGAAGGGGAAACCTGCTCACTTTTAGATAACATTCTTCATACCCCACAGATCTGGATTTTTTGATCCAAAATGAGTCATTTAGCTTCTTTATCATGATAAATATCTTTCAGGTGGCTACATTTCAGGTGCAAATGCTGGCAGATTTGTGCAAGATGCAATTCTAGAACTGTGTTCCAAGGTATGTTCCTGACTGGTTTAAATATTATGCTGAGTAACCTGTAGACTAAGAGTAATTCTTTTATTTGGAAGTTGGCATCCTGGCTGGCAAGAGCGCACTCCTGTCCTGGGTCCAGGGGCAGCAGGAGCCCCAGACCCTGAGCTTCCTTTAAACAAAAAGTGCAAGTCTCTAGCCTTTAGATTGAAAGCTATGAAGTAAAATGTGTGGGCATCATTCAAAGCAATTGGTTTGCAAGGTATATGAGCCTACTCTTGCCTGTCATTGTTGTTAGCTTATGAGTGAAGTCAGAGCTGTGATTGATGAGCTCTACAGAGAAATTCGGAGGCATACAGGCCCAAGTGAAGACCCCAAAATGCTTCACCCTTCTTAGTGTTTTCTTTAGGAAAACCCCAAAATAGTTGAGCTTTTTTTACACTTGATTCCTGCATTGCAGGGGGTTGGACGCAATGGCCCATGAGGTTCTATGAAAATGAAAATTGGAGAAGATTATGGAGCTTTCCATATTCGAAATCTGAAACTGCTGGCTGTTAGTGGCTTACCAAAATAGTTACGCTACAGCTCTGTAGTTTATTGCTTGTTGTAGAAACCTAATCAGAACACCCAGTTTCTAGTCTAACTTTTTTTCCTGCACAGCTGAAGCAAGAGGCTGTGGCTTTGGTAGATGTGATTGCTCCTCCGGACTTCATTCTCAACTCGCCAATTGGCAGGGCTGATGGAGAGGTAAACAAGTCTTTTTGCAAAGCTCTGACTCAGGTTTACTGTGCCTCTTTTTGAACTTTGTGTTTTCAATATTTGTGCTTTGTTGTGTCACAGCTAGAAACTGTGTGTGTTTGATAGTGGCGGAGAGGGAAGACCCACAGTCTAGCAGCATGAATATATGTTGCATTCTTCTGATGCTGCAAGTAAATTCACTTCAAACCGCACATTCCAGCCTTTCTGATCCTTGAGTTTGAGGCACCTCTGCTTGGGGAAGGTAACCGTTTTAGAAGAGGTGTCCAGGAAACCGTTCCACCAGGCCAAAGTAAATGAAGTAACTTAACAAACTGAAGAACTTTGACTGTAAGCACAGGCTACAGAAAAAACCATATGATGTGCTCACCAGCTCTTTGATAATCTCGGAACCTGACTACATTGTTCAGACTCTGCAGCTCAATTCAATTTAGCCATAATGTTCTTTTGAAATGATTTATCTGTTTATTTGCTCTAAACATTGGTCTTCTCCAAGCTGTGGTGGCATCACCATTCCCTCTTTTTTATCTAGCTTTTGGGGGTTTTAAGGAGAGAGACAGAAATATGAACAGAAAATAATATAGTGCAACTGACTTTCGGGGTTGGTGTGTTGTGTTACAAGCACACAGAGTACAATGAGATTGAGTGTTTGGGGGGGGGCTCGCTTAATTTCATTGTACACAGGTGGTATTATTATTATTATTATTATTATTATTATTATGAAGTTGAGAAACCCTGAGAAAGAGAGTGAGGGAAGGCAGAGCTCTTTTCCTTTCATTTGCTGCATAGAAAGGAGAATTTTCGCAGGACTTTTAGCCTCTGCTGAACGGCACCTGCCAGAATTCTCTATTGTGTTGGGTCACCCTAGAAAAGAGATATGGGCAAATGTAACAATACAGGGAAACTATTAAATGGAGGTCTCATTGTGCCTCCTTGAGATCAAGGTGACACCACTGCAAAGACTGAACATTTTGGAAAGGAATGCTGTTGCTGAAACCATTTCTGTTTTTCTCCCCCTCCAGCTGTATAAAAACCTGTGGAGCACCGTTCTTCAAGGCAGTAAGGTGTTGGAGAGGCCATCCTGGTGGTCAGAATTTTGTACTAATAAACCTGTTGTAGGTAGGCTGAGATCAAGAATGTAAATGTAAATTGGAGAGGGCGTGGATAATTAATCGTAATCTGAAATTATTAGATAAAGGATCATGTTGAAGAAGGTAATTTTTGTGAAGGAAAGGCCTTTGAAATAGCATTCCAGCCCATTTCCCTGACTACTGGCAGAGTGAGGGGCTGACCTTTCCCACTTGCGTCAGTCAGTCAGGACTTGCGGAAATGAAGTCACTTTAAAATGGGCTGCTACTCAGAGCCTGAAGTTGTCGAAGTGACCATGATAGTTTAAGTCTGGATTCCAGGTATGGAAATAGCTATAACAAATTGAAGGAGAATTATACCTTTGCAAAGTCAGCAGTGTGCTCTGTTCATGTAAACTTATGTAGTTCCCTTAGAGTTCCTGCAGAGGCCACGAGAGGCACTGGGCATGCACAATTTCGCCCAAAGACCTAAAACAAGTTCACTCTCCTGGAATACAGAGCAGATAAGGACTTTCTAACTTTGATTAATTGTCGTATCTTGCACATCTGTAGTCAAATATATTTAGTTTCTTGTTTAATTCATGGTCCAATTGAAGTTAATGAAAATGTTGAACTTTATATCACCTTACCAACAGTCTGCATTTTATCCGCACTTTTTAATTTTAATTTTAAGTGTAAGTTGGTGTCAGAAAATCCTAATCTGTGAAAGGTAAACATAATATATGTTATACCTTCTACATATTTTGGGGTAAATGTTTTGTGCTGACAAGATATAGCAAATGTTAACAATGATGAATAAAATAGTTTTATTTTATATGCATTTTTTTAAAAATCCATAAGATTAGTGAACATTTCTGCTTTAATTTTCTGCTACACTATTGGTTGCCTTTAAAAGGATAAAAATGCTGAAAATAAAAAAGCAGTTTGAAGTACAGTCTTGAATGCTGAGTGCAGAAACCTCAGCCTCTCACAAGGATCTTTTCTGTTCACACTGTTCAGAAGACCGTTGTTGTACAAGGTAAAGTCAGCATGTTATTTCACAAGATGACTTTGATAGATGTCAGAGAGAATGGCTTTAACCTTACCTCTTCCTGACCTCTAGTTTTCATGTGCAGAGAAGGCACACAAGATCATTCAGTCATCTGAACGCTTTTCTGCAGTTTGAGTCCACAAATACATTGACCACCTCAAGGAAAAACAAGTCACAAATTCTCACTGCACACTCTGAATCCAAATATTGCGTGGAACGCTTTTATTATTTATCCCTATGCCTACTACCTCCATTACCTGATAAGCAACACTTGGATATATACCCCTACCAACAACCAGCAATGGGATATACTCCTGCAGTTTTGCAAAAGCTTATCTGCTTCTTCCTTTCACAAATCACTTTTGATGACAAGCACCTTTTACAAATCTGGAAACAGAGTCAGAGATTTTACTGATTACCTGCAAAATGTACTTTAACAGAATTGTGGCTTATTATCCAAGTGGACTTGCCACCTCTAGGTTTTACTTACTGCAGGCTCATACATGGAAGTCACATTTATGTCCTGTAGGATCATGCACACAGTTCGAGCATAACCATCACACACTGCTCTACCTGTTTTGTTTCCACTATGATCTAGTTCTAGTAAAGAATGCAAACATAGGGACACGAAGAACCAATTGAGTTTTAGGTTTTTCTCTATAGGAAACCTGAGAAAATGGGTTCCTCAGTTTTATTTCCTGGGGTTTACTGTTTTCATAAGCGTTTTAGGTAAAATTGTGTGTGTGTGTGTGTGAGAGAGAGAGAGAGAGAGAGAGGGGGGGGGGGGCAGAATAAAATGAATGGAAATTGTGGTGTAACCCCCCTTGGGTTAGCACCCAGGACCAGGTTCCAGTGTATAGGGGATATTCTGACTAACAACCACACTAATCTCTGTATCAACTGGAGATTAAAAATATAAGGTGCAGTACACAAATAGATTTTAGTCCAGAATGTTCCACCTTCTCCCAAGATGCTGCTATGCCAAAGGAAGTCTGTGCCCTTAGGCTTTACTGACAGTTAGTTTGGGGATGCAAGTGTTGTTTTTGCAGAGTCTTTTACGCAGTGGAATAATGAGCAGTACGTGCCACATACTCTACATTACTTTATTTACACTTCAAAGCTGAGAGATTACATACATGCATCTTGCTTCTGCTGCGAGCAGAGAAGCATCCTCACTCTTCGGAAACACAGAGAGAACTGAGAAAAACAGGAAACCAGTGTACGTCACATCCAGTCTCCCTTTCCCGTGGGAAGCCCAACAGTACGCTGACTGTGGAATGTAAACACCTGTCTCGTGACAAGCACTTCGCTGCACAGTGAAGGAAGCAGAAACCAACATCCTCCCCCTTTCTGTGAACATCACTGGGCAGCGTGCTCGTACAATATCAGTACAAACCCAACTTCTGCACATAGGTACAGTGTTGATCCCTTGATACAATCTTGGACAATACATCAGCAGGAATTTCATTACCTGGCATATAGGACACCGTTACGAGTCCCTTCTGAATACGTTCCCTAGCATGTTGCAACTTTAATTGCAAGTGCTTCGTGCTTTGCTTACAACCTTCAGAATTCAGCAAAGCCAAACATGCTTTGTTGTCCTGGTAAACCTGGATTGGACATTTGACAGGAATTTTCATGTCTTTGCACAATTGTAACAACCATTCACAATCCTTAAGTGAATAAGATAGTGCATTCAGTTCAGCTTCACAAGTACTTAAGCTAACTGTTGTTTGCTTCTTGCATGACCAATCAAATAGACCCTGATTGTACATATAGCAAACTCCAGACGTACTTTTCCTGTCTGTAGTGTCACTTCCAAAACTTGCATCTGCAAATATCTCAAGACCACCAGATTTCTGATTGTTAAATCTCAGTCTGTAATGCATAGCGCCTTTCAAATACCGCGCTATGCATTTCAGAGCTTTCCAATCCTTAAGAGTAGGATTGTTGACTTGTCTGCTTAGCAAATTACAGCTAACAGCAATGTCAGGACTTGAACATCTGGCAATGAAGTTTAGCTTGCCTAGCACACTTCTGTACAGTGTAGTGTCAGAAAATGCTTCTTCAGTGTCATCTACCTGATAACCTGTTGTCATTGGTGTGTCTACAGGGTTAGCATCCATCAGGTTTAGTTTGTTTAACACATCAGCAATTTTCCGTGACTGGTGTACTAGAATGTTACCATTTTGATATCTCTCTATTTCCAGAGATAGGTAGTTGTTTACCTCACCAAGATCTTTCATGTCAAAGTGCTCTTTCAGTTGAGCTAGGGCGTTATTGTACATTGTGACATCTTCCCAAAGAATAAGATATCATCAACATAAAACAAACAATACAGTTTCTTTTGCCCCTCCTCTTTGACAAATACACATGGATCAGCTTTCCCTTGCTGAAAACCTAGAGAAAACAATACTTCAATGAGTTTTGTGTGCCAACACCGTGCACTTTGTTTGAGACCATAAAGGGACTTCTTCAGAGCACAAACAAATCCCTGTTTTACCTGTACGCCATCAGGTGGAAGCATATAAAGTGATTCACCTAGAGATCCGTACAAAAACGCTGTATTCACATCGTGGTGACTAACGTGTAGATTTTCCTCTGCAGCTAGCTTGAGCATAAGCCTAATGCTCTCATACCTCACTGTGGGTGAGTAGGTCTCGTGATAGTCTTCACCTGGTACCTGTGCAAAACCTCTGGCTACCAATCTGGCTTTGTGTCTGACTACCTTGCCATTTTGATCTGTCTTCGCTTTGAAGACCCATTTGCTTCCAAGCAGTTTCATTCCTGGAACTACTGGAACTAGCTCCCAAGTTTTGTTCCTTTCTAAGGAATCAAGCTCAGCCTTCATGGCATTTAACCATGGCTCAGCTTCCTTTGAATCCAAATCCTGGATTTCTTGGAAACTTGAAGGTTCAAATACCTTCTTGGAGCTATTAACAGCTGTTATTGCTATCTTAGCAAATTCATCAGCAAATCTCTTTGGAGGTCTGCCTTTTGTGGCTCTTTGTGACCTACGAATTAGCCTCAAGTCTTCAACACTCTCCTCTTCCTTCTTGGGAGAAAAGTGACCTATTGTGAACAATGGTTCCTCCAATTCCTGATCAGAGCTTTCAGAGGGTCGCATAGAGGCTTTCGCACTCTTGAAATCCTCTGAATCATCCTATTCAGTTTCAGACTCAGAATCAGAACCTTCATCAGTGGGTGTGGGTTGTTGCGGTTGCTTTTGACTATCCTCAGTCTCATCACTGTCATCAGGATAACATTGGAAAATTCCCACATTCTCCCCCCACTTGGCATTGTACTCAACACTTCTTGTGAGCTTAATTGTCTTATAGTCAGTCATCATTATTCTGTAAGAACCTTTCTGATAACCTAGAAAGATACCATGCAATCCACGCTTGCCTAACTTGGAGCTTTGTGGTGAGTGAACCCACATGTCAGAACCAAAAATTTTCATGTGTTTGATGTATGGCTTCTTGCCAAACATCTTCTCATAGGGGGTACAACCAATCGCTGAAGATAACCTGCGATTATAACTGTAAGTAAAACACGAGAGAGCCTCGGCCCAATAACTCTCTGGAAGATTGGCATCATGCAGCAAGGTTTTTAACCCTTGAAGCAATGTTTGATTTGCCCTCTTGCAAAGTCCATTCTGCCATGACGAGCGAGGACTAGACAAATCGTGTTGAATTCCTTTCTCAGTCAGAAAAGCTTCAAACTGCTGAGAAGTGAATTCTCCCCCGCGATCACTGAAAAAAGTCTTTATCTTCTTATCATGCACATTTTCCAACCAAGCACAGAATTCCTTGAACCTTGGAAAAGCCTCTGATTTCTGCTTGAGATTGTACACATAAATATACCTGGAAAATGCATCAATGAGAACCATGAAGTACCTGTTTCCACCCAAAGAGGGCGATAGTGATCCAACCAAATCAGCATGAACAACCTGGTATGGTTCTGTAGCTTGCCTACTAGACACCTTACCTTTTGCAGCCATTTTTACCTTGTTTGCTGCGCATGCCTTGCACTTCATGTGGTACCTGCAGGGTTTAATAGTCATACCTTCAACCAAGGCAGGCATTTTAGATACTGCCTCAAAATGCAAATGACCAAATTTCCGGTGAAAATCATGAATACATCCTGCATGCAAACTTTTGTTAGTACCTGCAATGCAACAAGTTTCATCCTGCACAACATCATCAAAATACAAAACAAAGAAACGATCAACATATTCAGCATGCAATACATAATCATTTTTCTTTGTGATGATGCATTTCTTGTTCTTGAAGGAAACGTCAATGTTCCGTTCATTCAGCTGCGCAACGCTGAGTAGATTATGTTTGGCATCTGGTACATAAAGTACATCTTTTATCGATAAGTCCAAACTGTGAAGAACAACAGTTCCGTAGCCTTTACTGGGGATTGTGTGGTCATCCGCCTGGTGAATCGCACCTTCCTGCGGTGTAAAAGACACGAACAGTCACTTATCGTTGCACATGTGATGGGTCGCCGCTGAATCAACAACGAAGAAAGATCTAGACGTCTTCTGGACCTTTGCAACCTTTGGAGTGAAGCGTGAGACCATTGCCTTGTGCTGCGTTGTCCTGGACACCGGACCTTTGCCTCTGCTTTGGCCTTTTCCACGCGATGAGCTTTCGCTGCGCTGCTCTGTCTTGGCCCTGGGATATTTGCATTCCCTCTTCATATGGCCTAGACGTCCACACGAGTAGCATTTCACTGCCTTCAAAGCTTTGGCGCCATCTGGTGGTTCCACTGCACTATGGGATGACGTCTGTGAAGACTCCCCCTTACCCATGTAGCTAGCACCCTGGCAGTCTGCTTCATTCTGAATCACGGCAGTATCACAGGCTACTCTGAGTTGAGCATTTGGCTGATTGGCATCAGATTCCCCACTTGCATCAGCCAGCCTTCTGCAGCTAGCCATCATGACTCTGGCATTAGCCTTCTGCGTCATCTCTGCTGCTTTAAATCAAGCTGCTTTATACAAGCTGCGTCTCTGCTGCTTCAAACCTCATTCCAAAGGCACTTTTAAAAGGTACTTTCGGTTTCCCCCAAGCCTCTACGCTTGTGCCGTGGCAAACGGCTTTAAAAGTTCAAAGTCCAGCCATAAAGCCATTAATTAGGAGCTGGCAGGCAGCCCGGAGCATGAGCACATACCTCTCATCAATCAACTTGACGCGCAGAGCGATCCGTCCCTCTGCCGCTGTTCCGATCCTTTGCTCCTTTGTTCCTCTGGAGTCCATAACCAAATGACTGCGTTTTTCTGGGCCCGGAACCAAAAATGTTGTTTTTGCAGAGTCTTTTACGCAGTGGAATAATGAGCAGTACGTGCCACATACTCTACATTACTTTATTTACACTTCAAAGCTGAGAGATTACATACATGCATCTTGCTTCTGCTGCGAGCAGAGAAGCATCCTCACTCTTCGGAAACACAGAGAGAACTGAGAAAAACAGGAAACCAGTGTACGTCACATCCAGTCTCCCTTTCCCGTGGGAAGCCCAACAGTACGCTGACTGTGGAATGTAAACACCTGTCTCGTGACAAGCACTTCGCTGCACAGTGAAGGAAGCAGAAACCAACATCAAGCAATGACAGCAGAATTTGAGAGTCACGCAATAAGGAATTCCAAGCAGCAGGTGGCAGCAGAGAGGCTGCAGCCCCAACTGGGGAGCCTCCAGTAGGTGGCAGCAGAGGGCGGTTTCTGTGGCTCTGCAGCTGAAGGCAGTAAGAATGGTTAAACCGAGTCTAGGGTAGTGCTAAGCTTCCCCTCCTAGGTCAATTTCAACTGGTAGTTTTTCAGCCAAAGAAGCTCAGCATTCCCCTCTAGTGGAAGCATTCTTCTACAGGAGACCAGTTCAGACCTTCAAGCTTCTCTTCTTCACAAGCAGAAAATGCCCTGTCTCCCTGAACGGATCTGTGGTCCTGCTCTCCAGAGGGCACTTCTCTTCAGGTCACACCAACATCAGCTGCTTGACAAGGAGCTGCAAGTAGCCCAGGCAACCTTCGCTTTGTTAACCATTACAAAAAAAAATGGTGTGCAACTCTGTCCAATGTGCAAATAAACATGGCGTGCCGGGTTCAGACACTATGTTTTCTCTACACTGTCTGCTTGTTGGAGAGCAGTATTCTCTACAGCTTTGCATTCTGCCCTCAGTTGAACATTTGACGTCTTGGCAAACTAGACACTGATGCCTTTAGTGTTCTTGTCCAAATTCTCATAGATGCGTAACAAACAGCTGAAGCACATTTGGAGAGTTGATGTGGCCTCCATGTGTAAACACACACACACACACACACACACACACACACACACCATGTGTGGGTTGGAATAATTCCTCCCTGTGCCACTGCCTTAAAAGGGGCCTGGATTTATTAATTAAATCACTCTATATCCCAGGGGTCAGCAAACTTTTTTTGCAGGGGGCCATTCCACTGCTCCTCAGACCTTGTGGGGGGCCGGACTACATTTTGGGGGGGAAATAGATACCCGCCTCACGACTCTCCCCTCCGTTCTCCACAGCACCGGACGAGCCCCAGTGGCTGCTTCCCTGTGCCTTGCGAGCGGCAGGGGCTGGCAGCAGCGGAGGGACGATAAGTGGTGCGAAAGGGCTGGCTCCAGAGAGGGGCTGCTTAAAATGGCACTCGGCCAACATTGGCTCAACAAAGCCCAGCCCCCTTCCTCCTCTAGGCAGGGCAGGGAGAAGCCAGGAGGGGGGAGGTGCCACCGCAGTGGGGAGGGGGGAATGGCGCAGCCCGAACTATCAGAATCCCCACGCCAATCCACACAGCGATTCCCGGACTGTCCATGGGTCGGATCCAGAAGGCAATTGGGCCAGATCTGGCCCCCGGGCCATAGTTTGCCAACCCATGCTATACCCCAGCCTTCCTCCTGAAAGTGCCCAGGACGGTGAAATGTGCTCCTTTGACTCACCTTTAGCAGCAGGTTCAGGGCAGACAAAAGGAAAATACTTCATTGTTAACGAGGAATTTGCTGCCCAAAGATGTGATGGGCACTAGGCGAGATGTTCTAAAAATAGAAACACTTCCTTTTATATCAGGGTGGGGTGTATTTTGAGCAGTTGAAATGATAGTTGTTACAATAAAGATTATATCATCATCATATGTTAAGCATATGTTAGAGTTGGTGGAGATCCAATAACGTGTTATTAGAATGTTATATCTCAAAAGCTGGACATAAAATTCCTATTAAAAATGTTTAATATGGAATAAAACTCATAGAATTTGGATGAAACCGTTTTACTGGATGTGTGAGACATCTTGTCAGTGATTAATGGTTTTGAGGAAACTAGGACAGCTCAAGGGACTTCACTATAGAGCTCTGTGCAGCATAATCTATTGTACATCTAATGTAATGAATACCTTATGGTTTAGGTTAAGCAAACATACTTTTAAACGCACAAGGGTTGAGAGTGATGATAGCAGTACTTTGGCTACCTGTTGCCCTGATACTTTTCTATGGTGAATAACCCAGGCTATAGGACTTTAAGAAGTTCTTATGCACCTTGCCTTGCAAATCTTCTGGCTGGATCTATGATTTCTTACTGCCTCACCAGAAATCTCATCTCGAGCCAAACCATTGTTTGCAACAGCTGCCCTATCTGGACCCTCTAGCTTGGAGTGAGAGAGTTGTGCTAGACTTCACATATTATATACTGGAGACATATATCCCCACACGGGGCTAGGCAGATCCAATGTGTAAATTGGCTTTGCTGGCAATAGCAGGGCTTAATTTATACCAGGGGCCATATTTGAATGGAGCAAGTGCTGAACCGCCATATGGGCTCCACCTACTGACTCACTCCCACCCAAGCCAAAACAAAGGCAAAGCTCTTTAATTCCCTTTTCTACAGTGGGAACAAGGCTTTGGCAGAGCTGCTCTACATATGTGCTTCAGCTGCTCAGGGCCTGGGAACCAATGGGAGCTTGTCTTTCAAGACTTAACTGCTAATAATCACCAGGATCACAGCAAAGGATTCAGTCCTTTAGTGTGGAACTCCCTGCCTATTGATATCAAGTAGGCACTTTCACTCTGTTCTTTCCAGCACTGGCTAAAAACACACTTGCTTAGCAGTGCTCATATGAATTTTAATCTGTTTGAGTATTTTAATTTTTTGTATGTTTTAAAGTATTGTATTTTTTTCTGCGTTTCCTTGTTTTAACTTTTTGTAAACCGCTTTGAAGTAGTTGTGGGTTTTTTTACACTCAAGCGGTGTATAAATTTAGTGAATAAACAAACAAATATTTTAAAAACCTATCCTGCTTCCAAGGGATAGATTTAGTGTCATGTATAGTTTGGCCCTTTCTGAGGCAGATAATGTGGGTGGAATTATTTCTGGCGGCCTTCATTGTTGCCGTTTACTCTGGAGGAGGGAGTTGCAGGTTAACAGCCCTTTGCTTGGCTCACTTGTATGAATTTGAATGAACTTTGTATGAACTTTGGAATTAAGGACCTCGCCGGCTGGCAAGCCTCAGGGGTGGGGCAGAACTGTTACCTGCAAGTCTGAGCTATTATTTTCTGATAAATATTTGCCATGCCTCACTTAAAGCCAGATTTAATATGATATACAAGATCTATCAAATGCTGTTTTCTTTTTAAAGAAGTAGCCATAGGAGGGGATTGCATTGGAGCTATTGCATACAGCTGGGGGTGGGGGCAATTGCATATGCAAATTGCCCCACCCCAGAGCGACTGTTAGCTGCGGCAGACAAAACATGATGGCACAATATGTCTGTATTTGTGAACAGACCTGTGACCTTTGGAGGAAGGGCCGTATAAAAATTAATAAATAATATTAGTAATAATAATTTTCTCCCAAAAGCTATTGGGAGCAACATTTGCACATGATGGAAACTGTTTACAAACAAAGAAAGAAACCAAAACCTTCATCCTGCAACACTGGAAGACAGATCCAAACCATGCGTGTTCTTTGTCATTAGTAAGTTGGCCCTTGAAGTGGAATGATAACATATTTATGAAAGAGAACTTCTGCTACCATAGTGGCGGCCAGCAAATAAAATGGGGCAAGTGAGCATGTAAAGTTTTGCTGAGCTGAGCTGGTATCCCCTTGGTGGAAATTGAATGCAACTGAGAAAGAAAGTGGTCAGTGCTGAGCATATTTTTTAAAAAAGCATTATTTATTTAATGTATACTTATGACACCCACTTTTGTACCGTACACATTTACAGTCTCTGTGACGACAACCTGTGCTTTAATCATGATAAAAGATCAGGCACAAATGGAAGTCATCATCTCTGTCCTGAGAAGACAAGCCCAATGAATCTGGTGCTAGACCTACTTTAAAGAGATTCTAAAGATCTTATTTCTCTCCCCCCCCCCCCCCAAGCTGCCACTAATATGCTTAGAAGGGTCTGTCAGTTTTCAATTAGTCGTGTTCTCTTGGAGACAAACTAGACATGACGCAGAAGGACTGGGATCAGGATCTCCACCGGGTGCTTTTGTTTGTTTTTTGAAACTTCAGTGCAGCTGTTTGGGGTTAGGAACATAGGAAGCTGCCCTAAACTGAGTCACACCCTTGGTTCATCTGGCTCATTGCTGTCTCCAGTGACTGGCAGCTCTCCAAGGCTTCATGCTGGAGTCTTTCGCAGCTGCCAAGGTCCTCTCACAAATTCCACAAAAACAAATTGGAGATGAGCTTTCAGTATCCCCAAATTTGGGTGAGTTGTGTACAGCTATTAACTAAATGAAAAACAACAAAGCCAGTAGTCCTGATGGGATACCTCCCAAAGTCTTCAAAGTGGGTGGAACTGAACTAACACAACAACTTCACAAGCTCATCGGGGGGAAATGGGAGACAGAGGAGATCCCAGCAGATTTTAGGGATGCCAAAATGATCAATCTCTTTAAAAAAGGTGATAGAACGGATTGCGGAAACTATCGCGGCATCTCTTTATTAGCTGTGGCTGGCAAAATCCTTGCTAGGATCTTAGCACACTGTCTCCTAACAATATCTGAGGCTTCCTGAATCCCACAATGGTTTTTGACCTTCTAGGGGGACCGTGGACATGATTTTCACTGCTCAGCAGCTTCAAGAAAAATTCAGAGAGCAAAACCAACTGCTGCACATGGCATTTATTGACCTGGCTAAGGCCTTCAACACTGTAAATCGTAGTGCCCTGTGGACTGCCCAGATAAATTTGTGAACATCCTTCGGCTCCTCCATGATAATATGACAGCAACAATTGCAGATAACAATGGCTCTCAAAGTGAACCATTCACTATGGGGTCAGGTGTTAAACAGGGTTGTTTTATCGCCCCAACTCTATTTATTATTTTCAGTGCCATGATCCTACACTGTCAAAGGGAAATCATATTTAGAACAGATGGAAAGCTCTTTAATCTGTGTAGGCTGAAAGCAAAGAGTAAGGTTACCGTAACTTCCATCATAGAGCTTCAATATGTTGATGACAACGTAGTGTGTGCACGCTCAGAGGATGACCTCCAAACCATCCTAAATATCTTTGCAGAAGCTTACGAAAAGCTTGGCCTATTGCTCAACATCCAAAAAACCAAAGTGCTGCACCAAGCACAAATCAACCCCTCAGCAGCACCACAAATCAAACTCAATGGTGTAGCGTTGGAAAGTGTCAATCACTTCTCCTACCTGGGCAGTTATCTTTCCACAAGGGCCGACACTAATGCCCAAATCCAACATTGCCTGAGCTCTGCGAGTGCAGCTTTCTCCCAATTGAAGTGCAGAGTGTTTGAGGATCGGGACATTCGCAGGAAAACAAAAATGCTTGTTTACAAAGCTATTGTACTTATCAACCTTACTGTATGCTTGGGAAACATGGACTTATATACTTATATACATGGGAAACTTATATACTTATATACTTGGGAAACATGAACTTATATAAAAACAAAAAAAATTCCTTCCAGTAGCACCTTAAAGACCAACTAAGTCAGTTCTTGGTATGAGCTTTCGTGTGCATGCACACGAAAGCTCATACCAAGAACTGACTTAGTTGGTCTTTAAGGTGCTACTGGAAGGAATTTTTTTTGTTTTGACTATGGCAGACCAACACGGCTACCTATCTGTAACATGAACTTATATATACCACCTCCAACTCCTCAAAAGATTCCATCAACAGTGTCTCTGAAAAAATGTACATATCACTTGGGAAGACAGGCAAACCAATGCCAGTGTACTGGAAGAAGCAAAGATCACCAGTGTCAAAGTAATGATTCTTCAACATCAACTTCATTGGACTGGTCATATTGTTCGAAGGTCTGATTATTGTCTTCCAAAGCAACTACTCTATTCTGAACTTAAAAATGGAAAGCGTAATGCTGGTGGTCAACAAAAGAGGTTTAAAGACTCTCTCAAGGCAAATCTAAAAAAAAAAATGTAGTATAAACACTGACAATTAGGAAACACTGGCCTGCGAGCACTCCAGTTGGAGAACAGCCTTTACCAAAGGTGTCATTGACTTTGAAGAAGCACAAACTCAGGACGAAAGGGAGAAATGTGCTAAGAGGAAGGCATGCTTGCCAACCACTCACCTGATCAACTCCTGCCCGGTAACCAATGTCCCCACTGTGGGAGGATGTGTGGATCCAGAATTGGCCTCCACAGTCACTTACGGACTCACTGCTAAAACCATATTTATGGAAGACAATCTTACTCGGCTATGAGGAATCGCCAAAGAAGAAGAAGCAGAAGAGATCCTGGGGATTTAACCTGGGACCTTCTGCATGCAAAACAGTTGCTCTACTACCAAGCCTGACCTAAATTGTTTGGATGAGCAGGACTGAGGATAAAGGTACCTGCTTCTTCCTTCCTTCACCATTTCCCCAAACTAAATCCCCACCAATACCAGAAGCTACTGTCTCCCCCCCACACACACACATGGGAAACTGACAGCAGAGGTTTGTGGGCAGTTTAGATGGCAGAAATAACCAAGGATGAAAAGGGTCAATGGCCCCGCTCTCCCATAACTGCTGCTGCTGTTAGATTAGGAGCCCTGCGTTTACAGATGGGGGATTAAGGACCCAGCTCCATTAAGAACCAATGAGAAGCCCTCCTGAATCTAGCTCAGCCTCCTGTTCCCACATTGACCAGCCACATGCCAAGAGGAAGCCTGCAAGCAGGCCCTGAGGGCAACAGTGTTCCCTTCACAACTCTCAACTAGTAAACAGAACATATGGGCAGAACATTACAATCATGGCTGGTACCTTTAATTCTGCAGGGAAAAGTGGGTGTTGTGAAAAGAGGATCAAAATAGCTTCGATGTGAGACGAGTGGGTCCTGTGGTGGATTCTTGTTTCTTCCCTTTGCTGAATGTGCCTCAAAGAACATGGTGCCAACCTGCTAAGTGAGGTCCGTATTTCTTGGAAATATGGCTGTCGAATCCAGATAAGGCAATTAAGGTGAATTGTAGTCAGATAATAATGTGTGTGCCTGTTCAGACTTAAGGATCCAAGTTGTCATGTTATCAAGCCACTGAATCTTGGAGTACTATTGCAAAACACTAGAACATCGGATTAAATCTTGGATGCAGATGCTGGGACTCATTTTCAGTTTATTGGCTCTCATCCAAGCCATGATTGCCTCCGGGAACTGATTCATCACAGACAGCGATTCATCTGGATGAGATGATAGAGAGAGCTGGAGCTGGGTGCCACCAGCATATTTATGACACTGAATTGCAAACTCTTTGATGACCACTGCAGCTAACGGCTCTTCATAAATGTTAAATTGCCTTGGTGAAAAGATGGAGCCCTGTGAGACCCCACAGAATAACTGCTCTGGGGCTGAGCAGAATTAACTGTAAGTTACTTTCTGGAAATGGCCCCCAGATAGGAGTGAAACCACCATATTTCTGTGGTTTCACTCCCAACCAACAGAGCTGCTCCAGGAGAATAGCATGACCAATTGTATCAAAGTAGCTACGGGCTCAAGAAGAACTGACAGGGTTGTCCTCCTCTGGTCTTTCTCCTATCCACCACAACAACCAAAGCTGTATCAATGCCAGAACCAGGTCTAAAAGTCAAAGGACACTGAGGTCCAGCGCCGAGGGCCTTCTCGCGGTTCCCTCGCTGTGAGAAGCCAACTTACAGGGAACCAGGCAGAGGGCCTTCTTGGTAGTGGCACCCGCCCTGTGAAACGCCCTCCCACCAGATGTGAAAGAGAACAACAACTACCAGACTCTCAGAAGACATCTGAAGGCAGCCCTGTTTAGGGAAGCTTTTAATGTATTTTAATATTTTGTTGGAACACAGCCAGATGGACGGGGTATAAATAAATGATGATGATGATGATGATTGTGAGAGGTGTGTGCTGCCAAAGCTGGCATAGATAAAACTCCAGGCTCGCTGCCAGTTACAATCTTTTTGATTTATTTACAAAGTTCAAAAGAACATCTCCAGAGCTTCAAAGCATGTCCGACCCTGTCGGCAAAGATGCCTCGTCTGGTTTCTTTTTACTTTTTTTTGCCCAACATGCAAGTCGGCGAAAACCCCGCCTCTGATTTCCTCTGTTCAAAGAATGACTAGTTCCGGGCTCAGCCGCCCCCCTCCCTGCCTCCTCTTCGCTGTCAGACGACAGACTACTAATTATCTCTTTCGGCTCTCTATAAGTGCTGGTCTCTCCCCTTAGCTCTTTCCCCGTTTGCCTCTCCCTGACAATGATGATGGAATGGGTGAAGATAATCAGTTCAATCCAAGGGTGCCTGGAGTTGGGTGGCCACAGTCCTCTTGAGTACCATACTTGAGGTACTGGTGGCTGGGTGGTAGTTATTTAAATCCTCAGAATCCAGGGAGGACCTCTTAAGGACAGAATGCCTCACTGCCTCTTCCAAGGTGCCAGGCTCTTTGGACCCATCCCGTCAGCCCCCTGGGCTTCATCAACTTGAAGTTGGTCATGCTCTTGCAAGTAACCTGACTCCCATTTTTGTCAGTGATTCATATTTTCACCTGCCATAGCTACATATCATAGATGAATCTGACGCTTACCAAGCCAGATCCTTATCATGTTGGGTGGGGCTTCCAACCTGTCGGTCACCTGACAACAGAGTGACATAATATAAACATAATATAAAGGTATAAGCACCCTGCAAGCCACTGCTAAAGCAAAGGTTCAGCAGGCTTGAATGTAAAACCCTTCCGGATATATGGAAAGCCCTGCTAAAATGTCTGTGGGAAGTGGGCTGTTTGAGCCTGGTTTTTAATGCAACCCCTTTCTGAAACTGGGAGGGGTTTGCTTCGAAGTTGCCAAACTGAGCAGGACTTAACCTGATGAGCTGCGTTGGGAACAGATACAAACAGCCAACACAGGATTTATCCCACCCCTCCTACCCATCAGGTGGGACTTCACTAGGTGGGCCTAATTTGGGGGAAATAGCCGTGCATTATCTTTGCGATTTGGCATCATGGCAGACCAAGACTGGCATGTCAACTGGAAGTTCCCCAACCCGATCCAAACATAAAAACAGAATTATCTTTTGCACTAATAGTATATTCTTTGAGTCTAAACTTTTGCCTGTTGCTATGTCCTCCTGAGAGAAGTGTAATTTAGCCCCTTGGTGCTCTATAATTGTAAGCTAAAGTCCCCCAAATTTGTTGGTTGGGTAGTCATGTACAACTCACGGTTTTTCTCTCATAGTGTTTTCCCTACAAAACTATTTTTTGCCAGCAGGTTGTAGCAACTCAGTTCAACTATTTTCCCATTATTCTCTAGTAACCATAGAAATGTAGGAATTGCCAAGACATTGTTTTGAAACAACTGAAGGATGAGGCAGTTGCTAGTCAGCGCTGTGGCACCTTCTGACTTCATTCTTAACTCATTCAATGGGAGGCTGAGAAGGAAGCAAGGAACATTTTCTTCCTTTGACTGGTTTTGTACTTAAGTCATTAGACTACTGATTATTTGCTTCCAGTAAATGTTAATCTGGGGGCCAAGGAGACACCCTGAGCTTATGTATGACTTGTTTGACCTGTCACATTCTAAGTTGGCTTTACACATGTGGCACCACGTCAAAATTGGCTTTCTAATGGAGAGAGCCCAAATGTGTGGAAGTATGGCTATGTGTGAATTATCCTTGTTAAATGCCATCCTTCCCTGGCATCCCATTGATCTTGTCATATTCTCCCACTAGTGTCCTCGCTCTCCTGATGTCTATCCAGGCTGAGGCAACAGAGACTCTTACTTGAGAGTAAGGAAGAGGCCTTTACTGAAGCGAAGAAGACTTGCAGACAGGAATAGGCGATGAATCACAGTAGCTGTTAGGCTCAGGATTGATGCAGGAAATGTGAGGCCAGCCAGGCTAGAAGCAGTGATGCAACCTCTTCATCAGCACCCAAACTTTTAATTTGTACACTGCCTTGCTATATTGCTATATACAAGGCAGTTTGCAAGCTGAAGAAGCTACAAAGGTTTGGGCTGCCTTCTGGCAGTTCCCTCACTGCGAGAGGCCAAGTTACAGGGAACCAGGCAGAGGGCCTTCTCAGTAGTGGCGCCCGCCCTGTGGAATGCCCTCCCATCAGATGTCAAAGCGATAAACAACTACCTGACATTCAGAAGACATCTAAAGGCAGCCCTGTTCAGGGAAGTTTTTAATATGTGACATTTTAGTGTATTTTTCATCTCTCTTGGAAGCCGCCCAGAGTGGCTGGGGAAACCCAGCCAGATGGGCGGGGTACAAATAATAAATTATTATTATTATTATTATTATTATTATTACAAAATATACAGCAAAGACCATGCATCATGTAATAACCCAATCCCATGCAAATAAGAGACAATAAAAGATATGACTTAAAATAAACAACTTGTATCAAAGAAAGGTTATTCTAATAACCTTAGAATATTATAATGCACAAAATATCAGCAAATAATAACAGAATGGTCCCAACGGGTTGGCACTCCCACCTGCCGAGCATTTACTCACAAGATCCGCGTGCCTTGTGAGATAGCTGAGTGTGCAAATGCTCACTGCATTGGGGAAGATGCACCGATCCCCAGAGAAGGGAGCTCTGCCAGGCCCTGGGCAGCCAGGCTGTGCCCTTCCCTTTTCTGGTTCCTCAGCCCCCAGCACTGGTCTGACAGCCTCCCTGGAGTCTGTTGCTGTGCTCCTTTCCCCAGGGGAGAGTCCTGCATCCTCAGCCAAGGCAGCCATCTCCTTGGAAGGGGGATTACCAGGCCTCCTCCCGCCTGTTGCCCAGTCTTAGCCCACCCTGCAATGCTACTCTTCTGTTCCTCCTCCTCTGCCAACATGTCAGGACTCAATGACACTAGCAAAATGTTTGGGTATCCTTAGGCCAACAATATGCAATCCAGCTCAGAAGCAGAGGACACCATTGTCCTCCACTTCTGGACCATCCTTGCCCACCTGCTGCAGCTCAGAGGACATCCCTCTTTACCACCTCTAGGAGCCAGTGGCTGCAAAACAGAACCACAGCCCATTGAATAACAAACAGCTCTTCAGAGGGACCAGGCCTAACAGGAGGTATCAGGCTAACGAGCTTTTGCAGGACTGCAGAGAGTTGTTGCCAACGAGGGAGCTCTCCAGGGTTCTCTGTAATCTTTCACTTGGCCCAGACTGAACTTCTGGACTTATCTTATTTGGTTCCTGTTCTTCAAGACCTAGCCACTGTGCTGAACCAGTGAGTTCCCTGTTGTTATGTTCTGAGTTGAATAGGATCCTAAAGGCAGCAGTCTGATTAGTTCTAGAACAATAGGATTCAGAATGCAGCAGTCTGATTGGTCCTAGAACAATAGGGTCCAGAATGCAGCAGTCTGATTGGTCCTAGAACAATAGGGTCCAGAATGCAGCAGTCTGATTGGTTCACAGGAGCCACCCAATCCAGCTCCAGGTGGAAGTGAATCTGCAACCTGATTGGCCTACAGGTGAATCCCGGAATTAGTGTGGGGCCCATTGTGTAAATAATGTACCGTATATAAAGCAGACATTCTGGGGGAACTTCCATTCCTCACTACTATGAGCTGAATAAAGAGCATGAAATCCATACCTGATCACCACAACCCATGGGACCCCTAACTCAAGAGAAGACAGGGAACAGGACCAAGGAACTCCTCTGTGGCACCATTGGTGAAACTGGACCTGCATGACAAGAGGGTCCCTGACCCAGAAGCAGCACTTGCACAAGAGCCCCCTTTTTGTGATGAACTGAGCACAACCCACTTTGTGCCAGAATCCTGGGTAAATATTGCACAGCCCCCTCTCACTTGTTTTAGTAGTCAAATATACTATCTAGCAGGTTGTGCAGAACCGGTTAAACTGAAAGAAAAGCTCTCTTGGTTGATAACCCCATCTATAGGATCATTGTATTGCACTTATTCTTATGGAACAACTACCTCTTTTATGCATACATGAGGTCTCACAAGTTTCTATGTTAACTTTAAGAAGATTCATATCAAGTTTCCACTACAGTTTTCTCATTAACTATGCTGGGACTCTGATCAAATTCTGAGTAATGTGATGGGCTTGTGATACCTCTTTCTGGGAATAACATAATAAGCTAGCTAATGAAGCTCTCATGCTTTCATTCTCTTGACCTAAACTTGACCGAAACAAGTTACTGCTGCCAGAGTTTGTCCTCAGACAAAGCCCAGACTTGGTGATAAGCCTATTTTTTTTTTGTCTTTGACACAGACACAGAAAGAGTAACTGGGTGCTTACTTTGTTATTTATTTTAAATCAATTGAACATCTTGCTTTAAACAAAGCCTCAAGTACTTAACTGTCCAAAAGTAAGGCTTCAAAATGAGTTGTAAGAAAAGAAGGTGGAGGGAAACCATTTATTATTGTTAACCTATATTTATACGGCTGCCCAATAAAATATGTGTGCTAACTAGCTTACAATAACAATATCAGAACCTAACTTAAAAGCTCCAAGAGCTCCTTATTTGGTTAGCAAGTTTTCTCAATTATTTTCTCTGAAACACTTTTCAGACCTTTTTTTCAGGGAAGAAAGAATTCATCTCTTTTTCGTGACATCTGTCAAGACATTTGTAGGCTCACCATTAGTGGAAAGGAGATACATTCAAAATTAGCTGGGCAGATAGCAGCAGCAAATGCGAAGGGTTCTGCAGAGGAAAGACTATGGGTTTAAGGAACCAGGTGGCAGGATTTCAGAGGTTTCAAATCTGTAATGGGCAACAAACCGAACATGCGCAAATCATGCGATACGGTGGCATAAAGCAACACTTCTATTTCTAAAAAGAAGTTGCTCACTTTTAGCTGTTGTTCTCCCAGTGTTTACTCTCCGGTCCTATATTTGAAAGTGAATGCATGCACACCCAAAACAGGCCCTAGTCATTTGCAGCCATACTACATGCCCAGAGCAAGATTTAAAGGAGCCTTTTGTTTCAGATCAGTAAGTAGAGCAAGTATAATGCACAAAATTGTACCAGAGATAAATATGTGGGGCCAGAAATAAGTATTTGCTAAAGACTATCCATTATGGGTGGCGCTGTAAACCACAATGCCTAGCACTTGCCGATCAGAAGGTCGGCAGTTCGAATCCCTGCGACGGGGTGAGCTCCCGTTGCTCGGTCCCTGCTCCTGCCCACCTAGCAGTTCAAAAGCACAAAGTGCAAGTAGATAAATAGGTAGGTAAACAGTGTTTCTGTGCGCTGCTCTGGTTTGCTAGAAGCGGCTTAGTCATGCTGGCCACATGACTGGGAAGCTATATGCTGGCTCCCTCGGCCAGTAAAGCGAGATGAGCGCCACAACCCCAGAGACGGTCACAGCTGGACCTAATGGTCAGAGGTCCCTTTACCGTTACATTTATATCAATTACGGTACAGGCAACCAGTGGCAGAGCAAGCCGATTGGGCACCTGGGTCGGCGCGTGTGCCCTGCACCCAGGGGCGGAGCCAGCCACCCATGGGGTGGGGCCAGGACACTCCGTGGGGCCTGTGAGGAGTCTTCCTGCCTCCTCCCACTCAGCCCTACAGCTATGGGGTAGGTGGTGGGCGAACCATTTGGGGCATCGCGGAGTCTGTGGGCGCTCAAGCCACCGTGTCACTTCCAGGAGAGGGGTGTTTTGGGTGCACTGCAGGCCCTGTGGTGAGTGCCGCCTGGCATTTTATCACCCCCCAGTGGGGACACCTGGGGCGCACCGCACCTACCGAACCCCCCTTCCTCCGCCCCTGCAGGCAACTCCCCACTCACGTTCCTGGCCACCACGCGCACCAGCAGGACACATGTAAGTCTGCCCTGCCCCACCCCCTTGTGATGCTGAAAACGGTGCGCATGTGCCACTTCTTGTGGTAAATCCTACAGCAGCTCAGTTTTCAGGCACAATGCAAAGTGCTGGCTATGATCTATAAAGCCCTACATGGCTTAGGTCAAAGCTAGGTGAAGGACTTCATGCCCTCATGGGCCTTTGAGATCTTCAAGGAAGGCCCTTCTCTCAGTCCCACCACCCTCACTGGCCTGCTTGGTGGGGACACGGGAGAGGGAGGGCCTTCTCAGTGGTGGCTCCGTGGTTTGGACCTCCTTCCCTAGAGAAACCAAACTGGCTCCTTCCTTGCTGTCCTTCCTCAGTCAGGTGGACTTTCCTGTTGCAACAGGCTTTGGGCCAGTTAGCCCTGGTGATCATTCAATATCTACTGTCTGGGTTGTTGGTTTTCCCCCTCCCCAAAATGACCCCTGAATTTTGCTATTGACGCTGCATTTTATGTTGTGTTTTATGCTGTTTTATAGTCGCATTTTAATCAATGTTTTATATATGCTGTTAGCCGCCCTGAGCCTGGTTTTTAAACCGGGAAGGGCGGGGTATAAATAAAAAAATATTATTATTATTTATTATTGGGGAACTCACTGCTTTTTAATGAAAATGCTGGAGCCCTGCTGTTTTTATTGCAATTATTTGTATGTTTTAAGATTTTATATGTGTATATCGTTTTAATTCTATCAATGTTGAATTGTTTTTAATGATTGTTTTTTTCTTGTGTTTTTAAGCGGTTCTTATTTTTATCAGGAGCCATGTCAGGTGGAAAGTATAATAATAATGATAATAATAATAATAAATTAATAAATAAACTAATAAATATGCAACCTGATTCTCTGTTGAGGTGTGTACCAAGCTCAGGAGGAATGTGGGGGTGCTGCCACAAACCCCCATCATCAGTTAAGGCTGCTGCCTCCCCTTGAGAGTGGGTCAGCCAGTCTGCGCACACAAATGCAGGATCCCTCTAGTACAGGGGTAGGCAACCTAAGGTCCGTGGGCTGGATGCGGCCCAATTGCCTTCTAAATCCGGCCCACGGACGGTCCAGGAATCAGCGTGTTTTTACATGAGTAGAATGTGTGCTTTTATTTAAAATGCATCTCTGTGTTATTTGTGGGGCCTGCCTGGTGTTTTTACATGAGTAGAATGTGCCCTTTTATTTAAAATGCATCTCTGGGTTATTTGTGGGGCATAGGAATTTGTTCATTTTTTTCCCCTTCAAAATATAGCCGGGCCCCCCACAAGGTCTGAGGGACGGTGGACCAGGCCACTGCTGAAAAAGGTTGAGGACCCCTGCTCTAGTACTAGAAAAAGGTTGAGGACCCCTGCTCTAGTACTAGACCCCTGCTCTGGTACTTTGTGGCCTGCAGCCTTCTGGCAGGCTAGATAGCAGTTTTGTGCATTAGATTGAGGATGTGACAATGTCCTTTCCACTTAGTTCCCTCTCAGTAGAGGATAAATAATTGCTAATAAAATTAATCTCTTCCTCTCTTTGAGGGTTGGATTAGATGCATCCCTTCCAGCTCTACAATTCTATTATTATTATTTATTATTATTATTACTACTACTACTATTTATTAAATCTGTATACTGCCCTTCTTCCAAAGATCACAGGGCAGTTCATGACATAAAAGTACAAGATGAGAACACAAAAATAAGAAAATAAGATCCAAAACAAAAACAAACCAATAACCTCCCTTTCCACAAACACATTTAGAAAGACAGAGACTGTCAATTAGCCAAAGTCCTGGTTAAGGAGAAACATTTTTGCTGGTGCCTAAATTTCTATGATTCTATTATTTTTCTTGGGGAAATGTTCACAGAACATTTTGCTGCGCAACAGACACTTAGTGAACAGTAGTGACAGATGTGCCTTCTTCTTTTCACCCTTCCCTCTGGTGAATCCAGAACAGAGATACTATATAGAATTATTTATTAATTTGTTGAATGAATATCCTGCCCTTCGTCCCAAAGGACACCAGCTCCAGCTAGTACTATTCTCCTCTTTGGCAATGGCTTAAGCTTAAACGTGAGTGATATAGCCCTAGTTGCCATAGTACAGCACTTCTACTGAGGGCTCAGGTGGGCTGTTGTATAGTGCTTCTGTTCAAAGCAATAGTACTGGGAAATAATAGCTAAACAGAATGAAGGAGAAAACTTTTCAGTTGTGTAAACTTTAATCTTTGTACAGTAGAACATACAGTACTTGTCATAAGTATACAATTTGTACAATAATGCTTTCTTAATACAATGAAAAAAAATCATTTTAAAAACCCTGAAAAATTGTGCACTTTCTCAAAATTTTAGCTTTGTTTGCACATTGTTTTGCTTTTATATCAGGCAATAATTCTATAAGAATCGTTTTTCTACATTTCACTGCTTTCATATACAACAGTCGTACACTATATGAAATTCAATATGCAGAACTACCCAAAGGAACTTTCTTGAAGTAGTGAGGTTGTTGACTGTCAGGTACAGCCCCCGGCTCAGGCAGTTATGTCAATCATTGTAAAGGAGGTATCTGATTTTCCAGAATAAATGAGTTTAATTGTGTTGCAATGATCTTCCTCAGTTTGTTTTACATAAGCACTTCAGGTTCTATGTTAAACAACAAGTCATCGTTTCCCCTTCTAACTTCAAGTAGTAGAGGTGATTCATTCATTACTGCATCTTGCAGGTCAGCAGAAGTCTCCAATGGACGCCCATTCACCTTAACAACGATATCTCCATCCTTAATCCCACCTCTGTGATGGCAAAAGAGAAACAGTTATAAGATAAAGTCTATCCTTTATTTTTTTTTAAAAAACCACAGATTTATTTATTAAAACATTTTGACCTCCCCTAAACGCTCCCAAGCAGCTTACAATGTGTTGTTGTTGTTGTTGTTAACAATAATAACCCACCCTTCAGACTAAGGTCCCAGGGTGGGTTACAGCATTAAAAACAATTATTAGAACAAAAAACCAGAACAAAAAACAAAAATAAGCACAGATATTACAGATTTCTCCTACATGATTTGAAATCTAATACAGCTGAGACTTTAAGAAAAATACTTAAAAATGAAACATCACTGGATATACAACTCCAGAAAAGGAAAGTAGGGCTCTCATTGCAAGTTTTTTTAGTCGGTTAAAAAATAAAAATCAGTCAACACAAGTTGAACCTTGAATCTAATTCTGCCTCTGAGTTTATGCTGGATTTAGCATGTTTTAAGCAACTGCTTCTGGATTGTGACCAATATACCTCTGAGATGGAGAATTTGGAACAACTTCATGCACATAAATTCCACTACTGACATCTGGAAAATCTGGATCATCGAGCTTAAGTTCTTCCACTAGTCTATAAAAGAAGAAAAGAAAAGAAGCACAAATATTACCAAAATTGAATCATTGTATTACTATTGCTGCTGCAGCGTTTGAAGAATTCAGAATTTCTACCTCCATGAATTAACATTTTAAAACAACTTTCCAGTATTGTGTTAAATGGAAGTTAGTAGGGCAAGTGAAACTTGTAAGACACAGGCTGTTTATGTGGACTCTTGGTGAGAGGCAAGGTGGATGAGCAGTTTTTCTGAAAAACGGTTGTAACATTCAGCTTCTGGGAACAGATGTAGTACCCCAGGGGGAGGGAAACTCATCGAGGAAGGGGGCAGGTGGGCTGTGCTGCACAGCTCCTCTGGTTCTTTGGAAGGAAGGGTTGAGAAAAGCTGACTGGGTGTCTGAAAGATTAGGAGCACTATTTCTTCTCAAAGTGGGAGAGGATGAGCCCACCCCTCCCCACCCCCATCTCTGGATATTTTGGGTTGTATCCAACAAAGCTGCCCCATTAGTGCAAGAACTTCCAGCTGAGCAATGGGACTTCCTCTCCTCTGATGCTCAAATCTGCATCATAGGGTTGGGGGGGAAGTTCTCTGAACAGATATGGGAGCTGGGGGACTATGCATGGGGAGAGGAGAGGGAGAGGAAGTCCTGGAGTGCAGGCAGAAGTCTGACGGGCCAACTTTGTTGACTATAAACCTCTGGGGTTGAGGAAAGTGAGCCTTTCTCTGCTGCCATTAAAGCAAACTGGGCGGACAATAAAAGGACAGCTATTCATGTTTTGTATCAGAATGAGGCCACCAGCCATGAGGCTTTCGGGCATGTGCTGCTCAAGCGATTGCCACTGGGCAGCATCAACTTGTGTGCAGAGAGGTAAAGCTACTTCAGCATTAAGAAGAGACTGCTGCCTAAGTCATCCTTCAGAGAATGTATTTTTCACTCTGCCCACCCACATAAACAAGGAACGGGGGCCCTTTCTTGCTGCCTGGAGGAAGAGGAAGGGCAGTGAGGCGAGAGGATTGCAGAGAAATCAGGGTGGCATCCAGACCCCTCAGACTTGGCAGTGCTGCTGGCTGGCATTCCTTTTTGGAGTCTGCTGAAATAAGCTGTTTCTCATCAGCTGCTGGGCCTTGAGGGGCCTGTGAAGAGCCCAGGAGTCTCAGGGAATTGGGGAACATCCTAACAGGGTGTTCGGGGAGTTCCAAGGATTCTGCTGCTGCCAATGCCACCCTGCAGCTGTGTAAGAACGTCTTGCCAATTTTGTTTAATTAAAAAAAAAATTGTGTTCTGCTTCTCTTAGCAACCCAAAGTTATTCCCAAGTTATCCCCAAAGCCTCTACACCACCGAAGATCACAGCTTCCTTGTGGAGGAATCGCTGCAAGCCCTTCTTATCACAGTACACAGCTCACACGTAATCTTGCCTGAGAAACTATTTCCACAAATAAGCTGGCTGTTGGATCAGCTGAACCCAATTCTCTGTTCCAATGTGTTGTCTCCCAACAGTTTTTTTATATTTTATTTTACAAAATGCAGTTGCAGAGACTGTGATCTAAAATGGACTATGAGCCCACAGTTCTTTTCTGCCAAAAAACCACTCCCCTCCCAGCTGGTTCTGCCCCAAGACAAGCAGCTTTTGGGGTGTGTACTATTGTTTTGTTTTTAATCGGGAAAACCTGAGTGGTCAAGGATTAAGAAGTCTCTTATCCTCTGCGCTTATCTTCCACTTGAGATGGCACCCTTAATTTTGTAAAAGGAAAAATACTGGGGGCAAACTACATGCCATGTGAACTTTGGTCCTTAGTCATTATAAACTCAGGAGTGTCTCTAATAAAACATAAAATCACAGCCTAGCTACACACACCCATGCACACGTGTAAGGCATTGACATGCATAAGCTGCCTTCTGCAGACACTGTGGATGTGCATCCACACCCTCGTTCAAGTAGTCCAAGGTTATTGTCTGTGGTAAGGTGCTTTGCCTCAGGTGAGCTTCTTGTGGCCACCCCCTTCAACAAGGCAACAGCAGCTTCTCCTCTTCCTGACTGAGATGGGAGGCAGCTGCTGCTGCTGCTGCTGCAGTCTGTAGGATGTGATCCATGAGAAGCAGTCAAGGACAACATTCCTTGAAATGCTAGAGAAGACATAAAAGGGAATGTTTGGTCCAGCTAGTCAAAACTCCCTGTTCCTCCCGGCTGGAGCATCCTTCTGTTTGCATGTGATAGAAGGTGGGCATGACCTACTGTATTTTTCGCTCTATAGGACACACTTTTTCCCCTCCAAAAATGAAGGGGAAATGTGTGTGCGTCCTATGGGGCGAATGCGGTAACCTGTCCAGGTAACAAAGGGACGAGTCACACAGCACACCTCCCTCTTTTTGACTTCCTTCTTTGTTTGACCAGCTTTTAGCTAGGAATGCTCTGCTAGCTTCGCAGCTAACAGAAGCACTGGGATTATTCCCCCATATGGGGTAGATCCACATGTACATATTTGTAACTAAGTCTGCCTTCAGGAATCCAACTGTGAACTGATGTAAATAAACTTCTTTTATTGACTTTGAATAAGATTGTGGTGTCTTTATTCTTTTAAAAGGGATTCAAGGGAATTTAACTAGGAATGTACAATTCAATCTGAGACAGACAGAATTGTATAATAGTGAGAGGCTCACACGAGCCTGCAACCAGCTATCTGCTGTGCGTGTAAAAAGGGGAATGTAACTCTGCTAAGTAAAGGAACTTGCTAGCGCAAGTTAGGAAGGATATTAATAAACAATATATCCTCTCCTGTCACCCTGAACGTTCCCACACAGATGTTCCTCACTGCTTGCCAAAATGAGCAGTTAGGCAGAGCAGAGAGGAGCAAGAGGCTGTGGCATCACTGGCATCCTCAGATGTACAGGAGATGAACTTTACCTGTCCTCTCCCTCTGGACAGATGTGAGGATGAGACCTGTGGTCCAATCCCCACTGCTGCCAGCATCTCCCAGTACCTGGTACTGCTGCTGCTCACTCACGTTTCTCCTGCCTGTCTACTTGGGCTGTCAGTTGGTGGCACAACACAACAGCAGGCTTTCCTATTCTGGGCAGTAGCTGCATGCCAGCAGGGGTGCAATGCCACTGAGGGAGGGAGGGCAGCTGCCCAGATGCTCCTCTTCCTACACAGCAGGTCAGGGGGTGGCGCCAATGGGCCTTCCTGAGGCATTATGGCATTGGTCGTTACCTGAAAATGCTGTCCCCAGATGCCAGCAATGCTTCTTTTTGATGTGAATGAGAATGCTCATCTAGTCCACCCGTTGTTATACATGATTCGCAGCCCCTGGCTACAACTGGATTTAGGCCCGGGGTTACAATTCTGCACATGGAAGATGGGCTTATATCAACTGGAATTATATACATGAATGCAGCTCTGGGTGTTCTGTAGTTCAGTATACCAAGAGAGACTTACGCAGGTGTTATTGTCAGCATCCTTATTCCAATAAACCTTTTTTTCATATCTGGAATAAAAATGAAAACCTAGTTAGCTTTTTTAAAACGTTCCAAAGCACAAAGTAACATAAAACACTACAGAATTACATAAAAACCTCTACATGGCATATAAAATAACCAAAGTTTGTGCCATAGGCCATCTCTTTAAGACAGTTGGGTTTCTCAGCAACATACTGTAAATTTTATTTATTTTTAAAAGTATTTCTATGCCGTTGTATAATAAAATAAGAGAACAGTGTACAACGTCAAAACATTAAAACCAATGCAGATAATCATTAAAATGCCCAGCTACTGTATTTTTTGCTCCATAAGATGCACCTGACCATAAGACACATCTAGTTTTTAGAAGGGGAATGCAAGAAAAAAAATATTTTTAAAGGGAGCGCTGAGCAGAGCCTGTATGCATGCCAGGCTCTGCTCAGCGCTCCCGTTCACGAGCCGCGTGGAGCATGTATGCGGCGCTTGCAGGCTTTCCCCTAGCTTCACATGGCTAGTAAAAGGGAGTGCGGCTCTTGGGGGCTTTTCCGGGAGGTGGGGGAAGGGACTGAGGGGCTGCCCTCTGTCCCTCCCCCCCTCCCAAAAAAGCCAGCAAGAGCTGTGCGCTCTTTAAAGGGAGCACGGCTCCTGCGGGCTTTTCTACGAGGAGGGAGAAGGGACTGACACAGCCAGTCAGTCCCTTCTCCCTCCTCGGGAATAGCCCCCAAGAGCTATGTGTGCGGCTCTTTTCCCACCTGCCTCCCACCTGCATTCGCTCCGTAAGACGCACACACATTTCCCCTTACTGTTTAGGAGGGGGAAAGTGTGTCATATGGAGCAAAAAATACGGTAATTAAAAAAAAGTTTAAAAGGAAACAGCTGCCATGCCCTGTCAACATAAGAAGGTCTTCACAGAAATGTCCCCAATGGCCAGGGTTGGCTCAGCTCAAGTGCCAGCCCTTCCAGGGCTCAGGTGTGCTACATAATGGGGCTGAGAAAAAGACCTAGGGCTGGCATTTCCTCCCTCAGGCAGCATCTTAAGGGCTCTGCACCTCTCTTCCCTGGCCATAAGGGAAGGAGGGCAGAGAAGTCCACGTTTGTGTGTATGTGTGTGTGGCAGCACAAAGCAATCTCCACAGGCAGCAGTTCAAGCCAATTCATAACATCAGGTTGTTAGGAAAGCTTACGGAAAGGCCAGACAATCTGCCAAGTTTCTAAACTATGTGGCAGCTTCCTATTTTTAGACCTTACGACTTACAAAGTTTATATACATGATCTATTTCGCCTAAGGTAAAACCTGTCTCCAAAGTGCTTTCTTGAAAGGGCAAGCTGTTCTATATCTGCAGCAGTTCTCAAACCTTTATTTCTCTGTATGACCTCAGAGCAGGGAAGGTGCCCTGTCCTCAACACAAGGGGATGACTGGCAGTGAGGCTTTGTTTAAACTTTGTTTTAAAAACAGCCACGGGGCTCTGCAAATTAGGCGGGGAGCACAGTGCTGAGAGGAGTGTCAATGCAGTGGTGCCTCGCAAGACGAAAAGAATCCGTTCCGCGATTCTCTTCGTCTAGCGGTTTTTTCGTCTTGCGAAGCAAGCCCATTGACGGCTTAGCAGATTAGCGCTATTAGCGGCTTAGCGGATTTTAGCGGCTTATCAGCTTAGCGGCTTAACGGCTTAGAAAAAGGGGGGGGGAGGGAAAAAGTCAGAAAAACTCACAAGACATTTCATCTTGCGAAGCAAGCCCATAGGGAAATTCGTTTTGCGAAGCGCCTCCAAAACGGAAAACCCTTTCGTCTAGCGGGTTTTTCGTCTTGCGAGGCATTCGTCTTGCGGGGCACCACTGTACTCTCCCCCTTTTTCTGGTACAAATACCCCTCTCTGGCTTCTACTTCCCCCACCAGGAAACCTGTGACATGGTAGAGCAGGCTTTACACTGAGAAAAGGGCCTCCTGTTCCCTGGTGACAATACCATTTGGGGGACTCACAGCTCTGTTTAAAGAGAGACTGAAATGGACGGAAGAGCAAATGTCTTATGTGGTTTGGCCCTAAAACGAGGGCTGTTTCCATGTGGAAGTGTTTTCTCACACAATGGGTACCTCAGGTCCGAATTTTCCACATGCACATTGGTGCAAGGGTTCCACACCAAAAAGCAGATTTAATTTTCTGCCTTTTGATTCCTAAGGCAATGTTTCCCATTCACACTAGTGGGTGGGCGTTGAGAGGATATATGCATGTGCTGAGTGCTTGTCCTCTCCTGACAAAAAGTACTTGCCCACCCTCCATTCCCATTTTGTCAAACTGGGCATACAGACAGGTGCATCTTTCCTAAAACGAATGCACTTAAACACACACACATATCCAGTGTGCAAGAGTGAACATTACCAATGTACGGTATTTCATAATGGACAAGGTGAAGGGTTGTGAATGGGGGTGGGAGACAGAAGAATTCTCATTCTCTCTCCCCACCCCCCTTTTGTCCGCCTGCTTCCCTCCCTCCTTTCCCTGGCATGGAAACGACAGCTTTCTAAATAACTCATGACGCATATAACTCAAGCATTTTGCAAATATTTAACACCTGCCAACATCCAGTCCTCATATTCTCTCCCCTGAGACTCTGATAATTCAACACCATGCTGCTATTAAGCTTTTTACTAAGTTTAATAGTAAAAAGCTCAATAGCAGCACAAGAGGTATGGGGGGATTGTATCCATTAGGGAAAAAAAGGTAAAAGGCAAAGGACCCCTGGATGGTTAAGTCCAGTCAAAGGCGACTATGGGGTGAGGCACTCATCTCACATTTCAGGTCGAGGGAGCCGGCGTTGGTCCACACACAGCTTTCTGGGTCTTGTGGCCAGCATGATTAAACTGCTTCTGGTGCAACAGGACACCATGCCGGAAGCCAGAGCGCACGGAAATGCCGTTTACCTTCCTCCTGCAGCAGTACCTGTTTGTCGACTTGCGCTGGTGCGCTTTCGAACTGCTAGGTGGGCAGGAGCTGGGACAGAGCAACAGGAGCTCACCTCATTGCAGGGATTTGAACCACTGACCTGATTGGCAAGTCCAAGAGACCACAGGACGACCTGCATCCCTATACCCACTAGTATGGTAGGAGGAAAACTTTCAAGTTGCCTTCTAGGCATTTTTTTAATTGTAAGTCATTTTGAATGGGCACTTGTGCAAAAAAGCAGAGTAGAACATTGTAAATAAAATAAATAAAAAATAAGACTGGCAAGGCTCCTTCCTAATTCTATCATATGTACCGTATTTTTCGCTCTATAAGACGCACCAGACCACAAGACGCACCTAGTTTTTGGAGGAGGAAAAAAAGAAAAAAAAATTCTGAATCTCAGAAGCCAGAACAGCAAGAGGGATCGCTGCACAGTGAAAGCAGCAATCCCTCTTGCTGTTGTGGCTTCTGGGATAGCTGCGCAGCCTGCATTCGCTCCATAAGACGCACACACATTTCCCCTTACTTTTTAGGAGGGAAAAAGTGAGTCTTATAGAGCAAAAAATATGGTACTTCATATATACACTTAGGGACCACCACCCAGCTGCAGAATTTCATTCGCTTTAATGTCTGCAAAAGAACAAGGTTGAGTATTTTCCCAAAGAACCATCAGCTTTTACTGTTTCTAATTGGGCTTGGCTTTTGGGGGTGAGAATAGCCCCTATAGGTTCTTAAATAGGTTTTATGTTTTCTAACGGGTTGGTTTCAGCGTGTGTGTACGTACGTACATGTACACACAGAGAGACATATGTGGCCGTATCCAAAACAGCTATTCTGTTAACACAGCAGACTTCTGCTTGCACAGCAGAACTTTCCACTCCTCTCTTCTCCCTGGCAGACTCCCCCATGCACCCTCAAAATCTGCTCCAGAAGGCCGGAGGACCTCTGGAGGTGGGCAGGGAGAGGAAATCCTAGTGGCTGAGTAGGACTCTGCAAGTGCAGCACTCGATGCGACCCATAGTCATTAGTGGATAATCTTGCTCCCAATTACTTCCCATGTTGCTTCTAGAGTAAGCAGCAACAGGCTTTTAATCTATGAGTAAGTAGGAAAAAGGAAATGAGGGACTCATGTTTCTGAAACAGTTAAAGCAGCATGGATCAAAGATGGAGCTGGGTAATTAATAGAGGATATTTTGTGGTTTTCCAGTTGTGAAGTGTTAGGAGTCCAGAAAGGGATTTTTCTTAGCGATTTTTCATGCCCTTTTCCTGTGACAGCAGGGACTTCTGTTATTAGTGGAGAATTACTCTGGTGACTTGTGCTTCAAATAATGATCTAACCAACCCTGCTTCCACTCTGGTAACTACAGCTGGATGAGGAAATGTATGTGCAAATAGATATTTTGTGACCTGTTCCTCCACTGATCCAACAGCTGGGGCCACGCGGAAGGAACAAACTGGATGCTGAGGTTGGGGGGGCAGAGAAGGGGACTTGGTTATAACCATCTGTGCATTGTATTTTATATTTTATAATTATTAAAATGTGCCCCAGATAGGGACCATAATTACTTTTGCAGCTGGAGGCTGAGTTTTTCCAGAGTTGGTGGAAATAATATCAGAAATTACGTAACCATTAAAAATGCTTCAATTATGTTTAATGCCACACTTTGTATCTAATTCATACTCACAGGCAGATACTGAAATATGAGTAATAACAATTCCAAGAGCAATTAATACTGACATCTTTACGAGCCTCAACACACAGTTCTAGCACTTCATTGTCAATCCAACGTGAGAAGTGAATCGATTCAGTTCAGCGGCAGCAACACAGGAAAAGCTGGCGCAACAGCTTATTGTGCTGTGCCTGTTCTGTGGAAAGCAGCCCCCAGTGCTTTCTGTCTGGCAGCCTGGAGGAGCACTTGCTACTAAAAGCGTGTGAAGAAATGAAGGGGGGTGGGTTAGAAAGGAAGGAAATTAAGGCAGCCAGCTAGGACAGAATGCAGAAAAGTGATATGTAAGATTTGAAAGGAGCTCGGCTACTTACCATGCCCTAAACTGCACTAGTAATGTACTAGTCAATTTCACACATGGAAAAATAGTCATCATTGTAGGCTCAACACAGAAGGAGGAAAAGTGAAGTCTGAAAGAGTGAGGGGAAGGGTCCAGTGGGACGGAAAACAGGATAGGGACCACTAGTGAGAAAGGAAGGGGACCCAGCTTCTTTCTCTTCGCATAGCAGAGGCTGAAGAGGGGAAGTAGCAGCACTCTTGGTCCCTAAATAGTGGTGGTGCTCAGATGGACTATTAGACCATTTTAATGTCATTTGAGCTGCCAAACTGTTCTGCCAACAGATGATACAGCCATAACATAAAAGCATATTTATATCAAATAGCACTTGCAATGGGATGCATGTGGAAAAGCACTTGGGCAGGAAAACCGAGAATCAGTTCCAGTATCAAAACGATATATGATCTCGATAACATAATTGTGATAATATGCTATTATAATCATGCATATTGCAGTACATGCACAAACTTCCTGAGTGCAAACAATTTCAGGAGTAGCACAGTAACGTCATGCCAACATCCATCTTATCCCTGCAGATATAAAAGACTTTGTTTAAGCATCTTTCATCTGAAGATGAGGCCTCCTTTAATTATTATTATTTAATAATGTTATAAACTATGCCTGGGGCAAACACTTAGTTATAACTAAACGTTTGCTTTTCCTAAGAGGCTATGCTCTAATGCGGCAATCCTAAACTTATTTACCTGGAAGTAAGCCCCACCGAGTTTGATAGGACTTGTTTTTTAAGGCAGGTGGAAGACTGTTACGTAAGAGTATTTTGCTGCCACATAATATCATCCTGAATACAGTGGTGCCTCGCAAGACAAAAATAATTAGTTCCGCGAGTCTCTTCGTCTAGCGGTTTTTTCGTCTTGCAAAGCACGGCCATTAGCGGCTTAGCGGCTATTAGCGGTTTAGAAAAAGGGGGGGAAGGGAAAAAACTTGCAAGAACTCGCAAGACGTTTTCGTCTTGCAAAGCAAGCCATAGGGAAATTCGTCTTGTGAAGCACCTCAAAAACGGAAAACTCTTTCGTCTAGCGAGTTTTTCGTCTTGCGAGGCATTCATCTTGCGGGGCACCACTGTAACTGTTAAGGTGGCCTAGGGCATTTCTATCAAAAATAAACTTTTGGTTGCACTAAACCGGAAGTACAATATCTTTCCCTAGTCCAGTGATGGGGAACCTCAGGCTCAGGGCCCGTCCCTAGGCCGTAGCACACCTTCCCCAGGCCCTTACCAGCCCTGCTTTGCACTCTCCTTGGGTGTTTTTGCCTGCATGGACCATGCCCCTGAACTCTGACCATGCTTCTTGCGTCCCTGGGCGGAGGGTGCAGAGGGGTGTGTGAGTGTCCATAGAAAATAGCCCACTGGGGGGAAAACGGCAAAATTCACATTTGTTGCTCTGCCCATTTTTGCCTCTGAAAAGGTTTCCCCACCCCCTGCTCTGGCCCAATCCCCAACAAATGCTTTCAAATTTTACCTTTACTTTCTTTGTCAGAATTCTCCGAGAGGAATCGAGCAATGCGATCGGAAGGAATAGCAAAGGAAATTCCTGCAGCAACCTTTAATGTATTGATGCCAATCACTTCTCCATCCTGTTGAAGTAAGATACCAACACATTTCATTTGTTATTTTAAAAGCTTTTGCCTTTAAAAAGAAGTGTATTCCTAACAGGCAGCTTGTGCTTTTATCACAATAGTTAATTAACGAGAATCAGTGTTTTTTCTGACACGGTACTCACTGCTACAGAGTACAACCCCCTTGGTCATTTTACCAAGGTAGAATTATAGAGTTGGGAGGGACCCTGAGGGTCATCTAGACCAACCCCCTGCAATGCAGGAATCTTTTGGCCAACCTGGGGTTTCAATCCACAACCCTGACATTAAGAATCTCATGCTCTATGCTATCAGTGCCGGCACTTCATTTTTAACCCAAAAAAAGCTCTGATTGTATACGCTTGGCTTTTTGCAACTGTCATGTGTCGCCATGGCTTGTGATGCTGGACTGAGTCTTTGGCTTCTGCATTCAGCTCTATGACCACTGGGCTGGGCTTCCACAGCATTTTTGGATGTCACAAAACAGACCCAGGGCACCTACCACAGCTCAGTGGAGGAGCCCAGGCTTTGCATGCCCAGGGCCTCGTGTTCGGTCCCTGGTATCTCTGGTTAAGGAATCCTGCAGAGCAGGGCTGGAAAAGCCCTTTCTCTGCTTGAGAGCTTGGCCATTCACAATAGACTTAAAGACTGTGGGAATTAGGTTAAATTAGAAGAGGAAACAAGGCTGGGTATCATCAATGCGTTGATAGACCTGTTCTTCTCACACTCATGATAGCCCAGTGAACTTGACGGTCAAATGGAGACTGGAGCCCTGGCCTCCCAGGTCTAGCACTCCAGCCACTACATGAAACAACTCCTACGCTATTGGCCAAACTGAGACTATCAAGATGGCAATTTGGGTAACTGTCCCTTTTCGGGGGAAAAACTACAGTGGTGCCTCGCAAGACGAAATTAATTCGTTTCGCAAGTTTTTTCTTCTTGCGAGTTTTTCGTCTTGCGAAGCACGGTTTCCCATAGGAATGCATTGAAAATCAATCAATGCGTTCCTATGGAGACCGTCCGGGGACAGAGGGGAAGCGCCGCGCGCCTTCCCCTCTGTCCCCGGACCTGTTTTAAAGCAAGGGGCAGCGGGGAGAAGATTGCTTCTCCCCATTGCCTGCCCCGCAATCTCCGGGGACAGAGGGGAAGGCACGCGCGCCTTCCCCTCTGTCCCCTCTTTTGAAGCAAGGGGCGGAGGGGAGAAGATCGCTTCTCCCCGTTGCTGCCCCTTGGTTCAAAAGGGGTCCGGGGAGAGAGGGGAAGGTGCGTGCGCCTTCCCCTCTGTCCCCTCTTTTGAAGCAAGGGGCGGAGGGGAGAAGATCGCTTCTCCCCGTTGCCGCCCCTTGGTTTAAAAGGGGTCCGGGGACAGAGGGGAAGGCATGCGCGCCTTCCCCTCTGTCCCCGGAGATTGCGGGGCTGGCAACAGGGAGAAGCGATCTTCTCCCCGCCGCCCCTTGCTTCAAAAGAAGTCCGGGGACAGCGGGGAAGACGCGCTGCGTTTCCCCGCTATCCCCGGAGCTTGCGGAGCAAGCTACGTTTTGCGAAGCAAGCCCATAGGGAAATGCGTCTTGTGAAGCGGCTAAGAAAACGAAAAACTCCTTCGTCTAGCGAGTTTTTCGTCTTCCGAGGTGTTCGTCTTGCGGGGTACCACTGTATTCAATCTGATAAATGAAAGCAGACAGATGCTTATCAAGCTCCTTTAAAGTAATCTGTCCTTACCAAGTTTACCAGAGGTCCTCCTGAGTTTCCGTACTGCAAAACAATATCAGAAAACGTTATGGCTACTTTCAGGAAGTGAACATCATATTTCAATGAAGCATACTTTATCAGGCAGCAATTCTGCTGTGTGCACCTTAGACTCATTTTCTTCACAGGGAGGTCACTTCAGTGCTGCTAATGCAGCCGTTTGACTTCACCGCTAAAGGGTGCACTCCATTGTCTCTCGAGACAGACAGATGCCAACAACAACAATATGCATGCACCATATGCAGACATAAAGACACACGTTCATTCCCTTGCACAAGTTGCAAGTTTCAGTAAGGCGGCAGTTCAGCTAAAATTACTGGGACAGCTAGGAAAACACAAATGTGTGAGGCCAATCTTAGCGCTCTCTGCATCTGCATCTCTATAAGGCACCTCAGCTTTTTGGCTCACTGGAGAATGACAGACATGCCTGATGTGGGCGGACACAGAGTTGCTCTCCCACTCCCATCTTTCTCTCAGCTTACACTTGCCTGGCCTGTCATGCATGGGCTGTGTGAGTCACTGGAAAGACCAGGAGTTGGTTGCCTACCACTTCCCAGGAACTTTATGGCTGAAGACCCCACCACATCCTAGATGAGGGAATGGCAGCTGAGCCCAACAGGGATGGTCAGGCAGTAGAGAAATGGAGCAACCAGAGAAAATGAAGGTTCTCAAGCCATCAGTATAGCCAAAAAGACCCCCTACCTCTGCACTACAGGGTCACAGTCTGATCTAAGATAGGTCGCAACAGCAGCGCTACCACCACATAAATAAGTGGTAAAAATTAAGTTATGGGATCACCAAGTGCATTTTGGGGTTAAAGGTGGGCCCCAGATCTGAAAAGGTTAAGGGCTGTTGGTCTACAGAACCCCTTTCAAGGGCTCTGACTGAGTCTGAGATGCCACGCTGCTGCTGGGAGTGGTCATGGTTAAGGTAGCCCTGCTGATCAGGAAATAGGACTAGAGTCCTCCTCCTGCAAAGAACATAAGCCGAAACATTAAAATAATGAGCCAATGCAAAACAATTTGCCAAGTTCTACAAGTTGCTGAAACAAGGACAGCGGTTAAACAATGATTCATCAACACCAGAAAAATAGAAAACATTAATCAGCCTTTGTTATTTCATAAATACAGACCACTTTCACAGTTTCTTTGAAATACAGACAGCTACCATTATAGGCCAGGGACGCAGGTGGCGCTGTGGGTTAAAGCCTCAGCGCCTAGGACTTGCCGATTGAAAGGTCGGCGGTTCGAATCCCTGTGGCGGGGTGCGCTCCCGCTGCTCGGTCCCAGCGCCTGCCAACCTAGCAGTTCGAAAGCACCTCCAGGTGCAAGTAGATAAATAGGGACCGCTTACCAGCGGGAAGGTAAACGGCGTTTCCGTGTGCAGCTCTGGCTCGCCAGATGCAGCTTTGTCACGCTGGCCACGTGACCCGGAAGTGTCTCCGGACAGCGCTGGCCCCTGGCCTCTTAAGTGAGATGGGCGCACAACCCCAGAGTCTGTCAAGACTGGCCCGTACGGGCAGGGGTACCTTTACCTTTACCTTTTTACCATTATAGGCATGTTCAGTGTGAATGACTGTGCACACAGGCATTGTTCCCAACCCGAAGCCACCCCAAAAGTTACAAAAATGTCACAAAACGGGGTAGAACTGGGTATTTGCAGGCTTTTTCAGTGGTGTATCAAATATATGCGATTTCAATTCAACATGTTGTGCCTGGGAACGTAACTCCTGCGTAAATTGGGAGTTGCCTGTAGTCAAAAGATGTATTGAATGTAGTGGACTGCTGTAAATTGGATAAACTGTAAACTATTGGAAAACCTTCCAATAGTATGTTCTTTCTCAGTAGTTGGACTGATTAAAAATCATCACCTCTGGTCCTTCATAGATTTTGAGATTTCCTGAAATCAGAGGATTTACTTACATTGATGATAGCATCTGTCTGAACATAATCCATGTCAGAATCCTTCAAGCCAAGCTCTTTGCCATCTCGCTGGGCTGTACTGACAATCCCTGTTGTCACTGTGTTCTGCAAAGCAAAGGGGCTCCCAATGGCCACAACAAATTCACCAGGCCTCAGATCCCCAGACAGGCCCATGGCAAGGAAAGGCAACTTTTTCTAGGAGATAAAGGCAGTGGTTGCATTTGAGGAGAGGAAAGCAAACCATAGCATTCCCAGATTTTTTTTTAGTAATGTATCAGAACTAGGGACAGGGTAGAACTATGAAGAACTATGAAGCTCAGACTTTGGACTAAGTCTGCACTACTCAAGGCAAGCTACTGGGTTCCCAAGAGCCAAGCCACGTGGCCTTATGCTCTGCACCACCCATACTGTGTGACTGCCACAAGCTTTGCAGATGAATCTCTGCTTTTCAAGGCCGCAGAACTAATCCTGACACCTGACTGACAACTCTGTAAACTGACCCCAAGGACCAGGGCCTCAGGAACCACCAGGCCCCAGCTTGAGTTCACTGCAGAGGACCCCCATCTTGGCTAAGCTCGATCTCCTTTCCCAGCAACTGTTGCTTTTGGAACTTGGCCTTATGCCCACCTTGAGCACTCCAAGATCTTGGGATGTATCGGTGCAGAAATGTTAGTAATATTTACATACAGCCCCACAAGAAAATTGCATAAAGACCACCAGGACACCAACGTTCTGTTTTCAGTCCAATTCTCAATGTTTAAACTAGAGATGCCACTGAAAATAACAACTCCCAGGTTCATATTATGCATTGTGGCTGCTCCCTTCACATGCAAGATGAACATTATAACCCCCACCCCACCCCAATTTCCCCATGGCTCAGATTTTAATCAAGCCAGGGAAGAACTCAATTGCACTCTCTTACCCACCATGAAGGTGGGGAAAAATCTCTCTCCTTCCTTCTCCGCTATACCTGTACTCTTCCCAGCACTGCTTTGTTGATCCCAAAGACTGTTGGGGAATATTGTTTGCAGTGCTCCTGACATTTAAAAAGAGGCTTATGGGTGGGGTGAGCAGATGCCATTGTACTCCCAATCAGGGATGGGATAGGATGGGAATTAATTCCAACTGGTTTGGAATAATTTATGCTATTTACCAATATCTTTTGAAGTAAAGGGAGATTCTCAGCTTTTTCCAAGCCGCTTCATGAAGTAATTGTGGGCGGTGGTGGTAAATCTATCATGAATTTAAACTTTACTTCTTTGTGTCTTTCATAATGAACAGCACTATGAAAGAACTGGAGTTTAGAAATCATTCCGGGTTTCCCTTTTCCTCTTGCTTCCAACATCTTGTCAGGAAATACAGTCACTGTACCATCTATGATTTATGTTTTAGGCGTTTCGGAGTGCACATTCATCTACAAATCTGTTCTCAATCTAAATCACTTGAAAGGAACTTGGCAAAATGTAAGAAATTTCCATTTGTGGAATGTTTCACTTGTGATGCATTTCATGCCTATTAAGATAAGATCCAAGAGGAGAAGCACCCTCTACCTCAATGCACTTTAACCCTGCTAAAATCACTACCTTCTTAGGGAAAAACTAGTTGTTACAAGAGACACAAACGCAGCTCTTTCCTGAGCAACTATTCTGATTTGTTTGCTGTCCTTGAACAGTTATCTCACACTTTTCCTGCCTTTCCCCATCACTCTCCTTCCTAACAAAAAGTGGGGGTGTTTTTTAAAAGTGGATTTGTTGCACCAGAGTACTTTAATCCACTTTATTCATGAAAACCGTAATTTCAGGTATGTGACTGAATCCTTACCATAAAACAGTGAGAGTCTAAAGGCAACTATGGAGCGTCAGCAGCCTCAGGTTTCAATGCAAAGAGCATTCGTCAAATATTGGGCACACTTCCTTTGCCCTACTTACCCTTGGATTAATCTTTATCGTCGCTATATCAGATTTCTTATCAATGTCTTTGATTGTTGCATCATATGTGTCTCCATTCTGCAGCTGGATTTTCAATCGTTGTCGCCCGGTGACTGTGGAGCTGCTTGACACCACGTGGGCATTGGTTACAATTAAGCCTGCATCTGACACAATAAACCCAGATCCACTGGAAAGAGGAACATTCCGGCCAAACAGAGGATGCCTGGAAAAAATGCCACCTCTTAATCAATGAACCTCACCGAGAAAAAATAAGCCGGCCACAACTGTGATCTGCACCCTTTTCCCAGAAACAAAAAGAGGGCAGTGCCTCTTCTCCAGAGACCCATAAAATGCTGTAGAAATCCCAGCACATGCCCCACAACAAGCATCCAGACACTATACTAGTGATGGTCCTGCACAACAGACAGCCTTCAGGAGCAACCCATCTTTAAGCATCTACAGTGGTGCCCCGCAAGACGAACGCCTCGCAAGACGAAAAACCCGCTAGAACAAAGGGTTTTCCGTTTTTGGAGGCGCTTCGCTAAACGAATTTCTCTATGGGGTTGCTTCGCAAGATGAAAAAATCTTGCGAGTTCCCGCGGTTTCCCTCCGCTTTTTTCCGCCCTTTCCCTAAGCGCTAAGCCGCTTATCAGCTGTTCCTTCTCAGCTGATCGCTAAAAGCCGCTAGACGGCTAATAGCGCTAATCCGCTAAGCTGTCAATGGGCTTGCTTCGCAAGACGAAAAAACCGCGGAACGGATTAATTTCGTCTTGCGAGGTACCACTGTACCTGCAACAGCAGCTACAGCTTATATGTCCAAACAAAAGTCAGCCATAATCAGGTAATTCCCAATTCCTTTTTCTTCTCAGTTGCCCATATCCCAAGGCTAAACTACACATGTGGGAAGTCTGTGGTTTTACCTGATCCTGTTTTATTGTTATGTATTATATTTTTTTTTTGGGGGGGGGGGTTATTGCTTGTTTTACCAGCCACTTTATCTGAGTGAAGATCTCACAATGCCCTTTTACTTTTGTAAAAACACCTTCAAGGGGTTTCCAATTTGAATTGAGGGTAAAGTCTGGGGGTTGAGGTTGGTTAATTCCTCCCCCCTGTACCCTCTCTGGTTGGTATTAGCTACTGAGAAGAAAACATGCAAGTACAATGAGAAAATGAATGGTTTTCTTCCCTCCATGGCTAACTGTGACATTGGGGGGGGGGGGTGTTGAGTGATTTGCATTGGAGAACTGATTTGGAGGGGAAATGGGTTAAACGACCCTCAACTCTGTGGGATCGTCTGCCCGCTTTCAGGAAAATAAAAAGAAATTGGGTGATTCAGTCCCAGAACTCCTGTGTCACGTTGTGTTGTTTGGCCCTACAACTTAAGACAAATTCATGAGTACTGCGAAGGCAAAATGGCTGCCTGGAAGATTCCCAAGGAGAGAATGCTGTGGACTCAAAAAAGGCTGCAGGATGACAGGATACAATTGCCAGGGTTGCTCTTGTGCCTCAGGCTCACTTAGTGTAATGAATTTTAATACCAATTATATCTAGGGGCAGCTCCTACCTGAGGAAACTGAGGTAGATTTTGAATCTTCTTTACAAAAATATCAGTGCTCTGACATCCACATTTTAAAATGAGACACTTTTCTGCTATTCTCCCTTTTTGTAAATTTACCCTCAGGTTAAACAGTAAAAGCTCACAGTGAGTACAGTGAACGTTCCCCCATTTCCTCTGCCAACAGGTTTCCTGAGGTACAAGAGGCAGAGCTAAAGTCACCACAAGTAAGTTGATCTAATGGGCACTACAAACAGATGGTGGGTGATTAAATGCACTAAAACAGTTGCCACCCAATACTGGAAAGATTTTCTATGGAAAATGCTCAGTTACTATTTATTGTGCAACTCCACCCATTGTTGTTGCCATCTACCCTTGCTGGTAAAATCCAGGCTTTCAGCATTCTGTTTGTCACCTGTGAGTCCATACTTGTGCACATTGTATACATATTTTATCTTGGAACCTTCTCCAGAAAACCCATGTTTCTTCATCCACTCCTTGGTTCTGCCTCGGCCACTTCTGCTGAGTGTCTGTGCCTCCTGCTCCATCCAATTGGCTAGCTGAGCCTGAGCATGCAGCACAATTTGTGTGTGTGTTGCTGATAGTATTCTGCTCTAAATTGGACATCCTGGACATGTGCAAAATCCACCTCAACAGAACGGCTGAATGAGCACAAAGTAAAGAGAAGGAAATCAAAAGAAATCTAAGAATTCTACCATACGCCCGCCCCTGCCCCCAGCCGCCGGTAGTCAAATCCCCAATGGTGGCAAAGTAGTGTTGCGCTTTCCTGTTGTCATCAAAACTAGGTATGTACGTGCACAGCATTTTTGCTTTTAATCATAAATGCCAGCAGCTTACCTTAAGAAAAGTTCTATATGTACAACTGCTGGTGCAATCTTCTCCACCACATCTGCAATGAAGTTAAACTTATACCTTGGGCTGTTTGGCTGTTGATGATCTATACTAGCAAAGATAAAGGGAAGTGTTATTAAGAAATTAGAAATCAATAGGGATTTTGCTTATTTCTACGTAATAGGAATGCCTGTTATGCCCCTGCCCCAGCCCTGCCCCGTTTTGGGGCCACTTCCAGACCCATGGTGATGGACGGTCAGCAGTCAATCTGATGTGTGTAAAATGGTCACGTCCTGTATTCTATTTTGTCTCAGCTCTTCAGAATCAAGCAAATAATAATTTTTAATTTAAGATGTGAAAAAACAAAATAACAATATAAATGTAAAGATATTTCCCCCACCCCCACCCCCACCCCCCGGAAGCTTTTTGGTTAGTTTCTCAGAGAAACAAAAATTGTCCCTGTATTTTGCTTGTTTGTCATTCTGCATGAGGACATCATCATTACAGGAAATGTAAAAATTGTAATTAGAAATAAATAAGTTCCCAGAAGTACTTGGTGGGGGAGGAATATTATTTTCTTTAAAAATGCTATGTTTTTGTTTTGCTTCTCTACACGAGCACATCAAATACTCCAACATTAGGAAGGAGTTTTAAGCTTTTTAAAAAATTATTGCTTATTCTGGACTAGTGGTTCATTTTTTTTAACAGTTTAACATCTCATTTCCTCAAACGACATGAGTCATAATTATTATTTTATTCCATGCTGAACCTGTTGTGCTGAAAGTTGCTTTTAAAAAAATATCTTCAAAGAAAATAAATGAAGGAAGCAGATTCTGAAGGGGATGGACAAATTCCACTGGCAACATTTCAAAAAGTTTTCTTCACTTGCCAGAGGTCAACTTTATAACTTTCAGCGCAAGTTCGATTTTAGAATTTATATTAACATTTAAATTTCTTATTTATTAATAAGTATATGCTGCCCCCTGCTTTGGGCTTTGACTCTCAGTAAGTATATACTTCAAGCTCCTATGTGTGTTTTCCCATCACCTTTTAATTTCCCAACACCCATTTCCTTTCTATGTATATTTATTGTGATTCCAAATCCTCCATCAAAGTTATTCCTCATTAAACAAACAAAAAAGGCCTTTTATACATTCAGCCACCATTCATACTTCTACACCCTGCCAGGCACACCAGAGGGGTTTAAAGTGCATGTGAGCCACACAACTTTGATTTTCCCGGGTGTGCTTTTGCGCACCATGAGCATTCAATTGAACTCTCAAGGTCTTGAGACTTCCTGTCCACACGAGTGAGATGAGCTGCATTTATTTGCACCCTGTGGTGTTGTCCTCTCCCCTCAGTTGGTATTTCCCCACCCACCATAACTTCTGGAAACCTGAGGTCAATTGTGGGCATATTTGTTTAACTGTGCACACAGCCAATTCTTTTCCATTTTTGAAATACAAGTTTTCCATTATACCAGACTTGCACAAAGGACCACCTATCCCCATATGAACTAATCCAGACCTGCCTGGCGAAAATCATGGTGGCAACAAGGGAATGGGTCTTTTCTGAGAGCCAGTGTGGTGTAGTGGTTAAGAGCGGCAGTCACATAATCTGGGGAACCGGGTTTGCGTCCCTGCTCCTCCACATGCAGCTGCTGGGTGACCTTGGGCCAGTCACACTTCTCTGAAGTCTCTCAGCCCCACACACCTCACAGAGTGTTTGTCGTGGGGGAGGAAGGGAAAGGAAGTTGTTAGCCGCTTTGAGACTCCTGAAGGGGAGTGAAAGGCGGGATATCAAATCCAAACTCCTCCTCCTCCTCTTCTTCTTCTTCTTCTTCTTCTTCTTCTTCTTCTTCTTCTTCTTCTTCTTCAGTGGCTCCCTGTTTGTGAAATGCTCTCCCCAGGGAGGTTCGTTGGCACCTTCACTACATATTTTTAGGCACCAGGCAAAAACAATCCTCTTCACCCAAGCCTTTGGCTGATTCTATGTCTTTTAAATGTGTGTGGGGTAGTGTTTCTGTTTCTGTTGTTGTTGTTGTTGTTGTTGTTTTTCTATGTCCTTTTAAATGTGTGTGGGGTAGTGTTTCTGTTGTTGTTGTTGTTGCTTCTGTTGTTGTTGTTATTGTTCTTCTTCTTCTTCTTCTTGTATGTATGTATTTTGTGTTTTCATTTTGGAGGCATCATTTGGTCTACCCGTTCACGTTCAGAGGTACCACTGTAAGCCTATCATTTGCTCTTAACCATGTTCCATCTTCAGTGTACCAGTTTCTGGGCATCACAAATGGGGAGAATGTGGTTGCACTTAGGTCCCAAGAATATAAGAAGAGCTTGCTGGATTGAGCCAATGGCCCGTCTAGTGCAGCATCCTGTTTTTGCCATGACCAATCAGACACCCGAAAGCAGCACCTGAGCACAACAGCGCATTCCCTACCTGTGAGTGGGCTTCCCATCAGAATTTCAACCACCCTGTGATCTTGGGTTGAAAGGCAGCATATAAATTTATTTAATAATGATGGTGACAATAAAAGTGTTGTGAGGTCTGCTGTGAGAATATTTGTTTAACCGTGTGGGTGGGCATTTTTTTATTTTAAAAAATGTTTTTGAGATACAAGTTTTGTGATATAGCACACTTACACAAAACAGTGGGTTGTTTGTTTGTTTTTACATAAAATATGTGTTGCTCTCAACCCACCAGCAGCCCACTGAAGAATGTCGTGATATCCAAAAAAAAAAAAGCACATAGGTTAAACCCCCTCCCTCACACACAATACTATTCAATATGTCCACAGTTGGGTAAAATGAAATTATATGTTGATTTCCCCCCCCCCCCCCAACAAACCACATTATCTGTGGATCAGGGAAATCCAAATTAAATGGAGGGGAGTGTGAAAAAGATGCCACACACTGAATCCATTTTAAACTGCTGTGTGTATGCAGCCTAAGATAATGGCTTTTTTTCTCCCTTTGCCAACCTCCAAATATTGTGTTAAGAGTCTCTGCATTACTAAGAGGCTTTAATTTACAGGGTAAAACAGTTCTTCTTCAAAAACAAAAAGATCACAGCCCATTGTGCACATGTTTTCATGACTCAGCCACAGAACTATGAAATGCTGTTTTTAAAATTTTCAAATGGTATGACTTGCACACACAGAAAACCAAAGTAAACATTTTGAAACTGTCTGAAACTTGCAGGAAACAACCGGAAAAGAAAATAATGTTATTGTTTGAGTGTTTGTATTTCTAGCAGATTATGTGGGTTTTCTGGGAAAAACTGAATGGAAAGTTTCCCCCCAAAAAACTCTCCACTGTCCTAAAACCAAGGAGATCTGATTTAGCATGTTTGACATAAGTTGCTAAACAAAAACTTTAAAAAGTGTGTCATGTAAATTTTACATACTATCTGAAAATGTTACTCAATTGCCCAAAATAGTTCAACTGGGGTTTCTGATTCGAGGAAAAAAACCCATCAGTTCCACTTACAGAGCAATCCTATACCCTAGTTACACCAGGATGCAGGATATGGGGGAAGGTAAGCAACTATTATGCCAAAAAAACAGCTCCTGCCAAATCCTACTAAAATAGCATTTTAGAAGAGAAGTCATTGATTATTTAATTTCTATCCTGCTTAATATGTTTAAAACATCTCTAAGCAGTGTACTAAAAGCTTAAAAATCCACAGACAACTTAAATATTACAAAATTACACCGTTACGTATTAAAATGTTCCATTAATGCAAAGTGACTAATATATATAAATCAGTATCAATTCATTTTCCTTCTGACACACATGCTCCCTCCAAGTTCTCACCCAGGATCCAAACACACTCTCTGGTCACCCACAAAAGTCTCATAACAAGAAGAGTTATGGAAACAACAGACATCAACCTAGTCTCTAGGCTTGCTTCCCTAGTGCTCCTTGAAACACTGCCTGTGCCCACCAACTGGAATAGCCTTTCTCAACCATGGGGCCCCAGATGTTGTTGGACTACAACTCCCATAATTCCTAGCCAGCATGGCCGGTGGTCAGGGATGATGGGAGTTGTAGTTGAAGTTCAAGAACATTTGGGGACCCAAGGTTGAGAAAGGCAGATCTGGAGAGTGTGCTGGTGAAATCACCCACATGCATGGTGAGAGGTTGATGAAGGACACATCACAGCACCACCAAGCCATCAGCTCCAGTGACACAAGCACCACCAACATAATACTAGAGGCATCTGTCCAGGGAGGAGTTGGGAGTCCCTGTACGTTGGTCCATTTTGGAGCACAATACACAAAGGGAAGGGAGGGAGATGCCACCATACAGCACCCAAAATATGTATTTAGAGACCCACTTCTTAATGTTTTACCCTATCTCAAAATAGTGATAGTGTTGCTTGTTTTAATGTGACCCACTTTAGATCAGTCTGTGACCCACAGCAGGTCCCACAAGAACATGGAACTACAATTTGTGCCACTGCCAAGAGTTGTTCACAGCACGTCTTAGTTTCTTGTTGCAGCTTTGATTTAAAGCTACTGCCAGAGCTGGCCCAAGGCATTTAAAGTGAACCGCAAAGTGGGTTTGTCACCCTGCCAGGGAAGGAGTGAACAATGATCTAGATCAGGAGCAAGTGATGAATAAGAATCTGCATTAGGAACAAGAGTTGGAGGAGACCAGCAGCGCCTCCTATTTGCCAAAAGGTCACTGTAGAGGCGGCAGTGGGTGGGGGGCTGCCAAGGAGGTGCCAGATCCAGCCTCCGAGAAGTGTGCCACAACTGCCACTGGCATTCCTTGGAGGCCAGATCTGCTGCCCTTGTGGATCCTGCCACCCAAGCTGGTTGCCTCACTTTGCCTGGTGGGTGGGCCAGCCCTGAGTGCTGCAGTGTAACATGCGGTTTGACCCTAGCGAGATTGTTTTTCTTTTCTTGTTTTGGACGCAGAGCCCACCTCCTCTCCCAGCCCCTTTTCCACTGCATGCAGGTCAATGTGGGAATATAATCCTCTAAATGTATAACTTTTTGAAGATCAGAGGCCTACTGTTAGGCTTTGTCGGATGATGCACTATGAAGGGAACTGAAAAGGGTTCAGCTGAGAGAAGGAACCATGTCAGAACAAAACGTTCTTGAGATGCTGCCAGTAGTACATGCTCCCCCACCGGAGAGAGAAGTTAATGCAGTGCATTAAATCCTTCTCATTTCCCTACTGAGCTGTTATTACACGGAGAGGTTGCTCCCAAATTGGTTCTGTTGCCACGTTGGCACGTGGCACAAATCAGTACGTCTTTTGTCTTTTAATGGAATAAAGCATTGCCTTCACCAGAAGAATGCCCCGTCAGGAAGAGCGCACTGACATAAAAAGCTTGCCTACGGCGTTTGGCTCAACAAGAAAGCTGTCGGCAGCAAGCCAGCTGAAGGCGAACGATGCAAGTTGTGCATCGCATACATACACACTCACTCATCTTTTGCACTGCTATTCTCTCTGGTGGAACAGGTGTTGCAGGTTTCTGAAGCGCCACAGAAGCACACAAAACCTGTTCGGCAAGGGCGGAGTGAGATCACAGAGCCCACCACGCTGCAGAAGTGACAGCTGTCAGGCCGCCTTCAAAGTCCTGCGTCTAAAGCTCCCATCCCGCTCCGTATTTCTCTCTCGCAGTAGCAAGCGGATCAGGAGCAAGACCCGGAGGGTCCGTGGCTCTCTGGGGGCCAGTGGCGTAGCGTGGGGGGTGCAGGGGGAGGCCGGCCGCACCGGGCGCAACATCTGGGGGTTAGGGTTAGGGGGCGCAAATCCATGGGTTAGGGGGCGCAAATCCATGGGTTAGGGGGTGCAAATCCATGGGTTAGGGGGCGCAAATCCACGGGTTAGGGGGCGCAAATCCATGGGTTAGGGGGTGCAAATCCACGGGTTAGGGGGCGCAAATCCACGGGTTAGGGGGCGCAAATCCATGGGTTAGGGGGTGCAAATCCACGGGTTAGGGGGCGCAAATCTATGGGTTAAGGGGTGCAAATCCACGGGTTAGGGGGCGCAAATCCATGGGTTAGGGGGCGCAAATCCATGGGTTAGGGGGTGCAAATCCACGGGTTAGGGGGCGCAAATCCATGGGTTAGGGGGCGCAAATCCATGGGTTAGGGGGTGCAAATCCACGGGTTAGGGGGCGCAAATCCACGGGTTAGGGGGCGCAAATTCATGGGTTGGGGGTGCAAATCCACGGGTTAGGGGGCGCAAATCCACGGGTTAGGGGGCGCAAATCCATGGGTTAGGGGGTGCAAATCCACGGGTTAGGGGGCGCAAATCTATGGGTTAAGGGGTGCAAATCCACGGGTTAGGGGGCGCAAATCCATGGGTTAGGGGGCGCAAATCCATGGGTTAGGGGGTGCAAATCCACGGGTTAGGGGGCGCAAATCCATGGGTTAGGGGGCGCAAATCCATGGGTTAGGGGGCGCAAATCCATTGGTTAGGGGGCGCAAATCTATGGGTTAAGGGGTCAAATCCACGGGTTAGGGGGCGCAAATTCATGGGTTGGGGGTGCAAATCCATGGGTTAGGGGGCGCAAATCCACGGGTTAGGGGGCGCAAATCCATGGGTTAGGGGGCGCAAATCCATGGGTTAGGGGGTGCAAATCCACGGGTTAGGGGGCGCAAATCCATGGGTTAGGGGGCGCAAATCCATGGGTTAGGGGGCGCAAATCCATTGGTTAGGGGGCGCAAATCTATGGGTTAAGGGGTCAAATCCACGGGTTAGGGGGCGCAAATTCATGGGTTGGGGGTGCAAATCCATGGGTTAGGGGGCGCAAATTACTTGCCTTGCCCCGGGTGCTGACAACCCACGCTACGCCACTGCCGGGGGCTGGAGGAGAAGGCGGCCCCTAAGCGGCTGCTCTCCCTTCGGGCCAGAGGGCGGCGGGCTCTCCGCTTGGCCCTCGCTTCTTAGGGGTCTGGCGGGGGTCGGCGCGGCTCTTACCGGCTCGGCAGGCGCCCTTCTGGACCTGCACGACGGGCGGCAGCCCCTGCTGCAGAGCCTGGCGCTCGGCGCTCTTGAGGCGGCACCCGTTGGCGTACGTCCTGCCGTCGCTGCCGCACACCGGCGCGCGGAGCTGGCACTGGCACACGCCGGGGCCCTGGCCCGCGGCGGCCGGGAAGCGGCACTGGAGGTCGTCTCCGCACGGCGGGTCCTCGGCGCGGCCGCACGCCTCGCCCTCGCCCGCCGCGCACACCAAGCAGCAGTTGCAGCCGTCGGGCACGTAGCCGCTGGGGCAGCCGGGGCTCGGGCACCGAGACACGTCGCAGCGCGCCGGGCACCGCGCGCCCCAGCCGCGCCCCACCAGCGCCGCCACCACCACCAGCAGCAGCAGCCGCGCCAGCGCCCTCATGGCCGGCAGCCCGGCGCCGAGCCCCGCGGCGCGCCCCACCAGCCAATCGGGCCGAGGGCGCCGCGCCAAGGGCGCTGGAGCTCCGGGAACCGCCGAGGCGAAGCACAACCGGCAGCGAGGGAGCGAGCGAGGGGGCTTCGCCGGGCTGGCTGCTGCTGCTGCTGCTGCTGCTGCTGTCGAAGGAGGCGCGGAGGAGGTGGTGGGAAGGACGCCCTCGAGGCTACGCGGGGACACTGACGCCGCTCTTCCCCGCTTGCCAAGGGGCGCAGCGCCAGCTGGAGGCTCCGAAAGGGGCGGCCAGCGCGGCGCGGGAAGGGTCGCCTGCTGTCGGAAGGCGGACTCGCCCCTCCCCGCCCTCACAAGCCGGAGCGCCCTCGGCTCTTCTTAGAAACCAGCCCCGGCCCCGCTTCCCGGGACAACATGCGAAGAACGCGGCCTCCGCACAGTTGCAACTCGCAGTGCGTGGCGGGGTTTCCGCGCCCAGCAACTTTTCCTCCAGATCGGTGCAAACGCGCCGCGGAGTAGGAGACGCCGTTCGATGCAAAATAGGAAAACGATGCAGAGAAAGAAAGGCACGAGGTGGAAGTACCAATTTGCAAAGGCCCGCGTGTGATAAAGAATAAGGCATCGCCGTCGATGAGATCGATACAAGGTGGCTGGAAATGGCGACGGCGAGACAACAGCAAGTTCAGCGGCTGTATGCAAAAACACAACGGTCGGGTGTCTGCCACCGCAGTGTAAACAAGATCTTCAAATGATTCTTGCTATACTTCGCTGCCTTGCAGGAGACTGTTGCTTATTAGTTGCCCCCTGGCTCCTCTTGAGCAGGTGGTCTCCCCAAGGCAGAATAGAAGGCTACTTCTCTTAACCTTATTCCCTGCTGGTACAGTGGTACCTCAGGTTACATACACTTCTGGTTACAGACTCTGCTAACCCAGAAATATTACCTCGGGTTAAGTACTTTGCTTCAGGATGAGAACAGAAATCGTGCTCCGGCGGCGCCGCAGCAGCAGGAGGCCCCATTAGCTAAAGTGGTGCTTCAGGTTAAGAACAGTTTCAGGTTAAGTACGGACCTCTAGAACGAATTAAGTACTTAACCTGAGGTACCACTGTACTACAGTTACTCGCTTCTGGGTTTTTTCTTCTCCACATTTTGGTGACAGAACAGCAGTGATTCTGTGTATCATGTGACTCACTAGCAATAAAGGATTATACTGGCCCTACTTAGAGTAGATCCATTGAAATTAATGGGCCTAAGTTATTCATGTCCATTCATTTCAATGGGTCTGTTTTGAGTAGGGCTGGTATTGGATCAGAGGGACGCGGGTGGCGCTGTGGGTTAAACCACAGAGCCTAGGACTTGCCGATCAGGTTAGCGGTTCGAATCCCCGTGACGGGGTGAGCTCCCGCTGCTCAGTTCCTGCTCCTGCCAATCTAGCAGTTCAAAAGCACGTCAAAGTGCAAGTAGATAAATAGGTACCGCTCCGGTGGGAAGGTAAATGGCGTTTCCGTGTGCTGATCTGGTTCGCCAGAAGCAGCTTAGTCATGCTGGCCACCTGACCTGGAAGCTGTACGCCAGCTCCCTCGGCCAATAAAGCGAGACGAGTGCCGCAACCCCAGAGTCGGCCACTACTGGACCTAATGGTCAGGGGTCCCTTTACCTTTAGTATTGGATACAACTCAATGGAATTATATTTCAGACTGAAGTTGCTGTTAGGGAATCATCTTATTAAATGCAAACACAGATTCCTCACTCTGTGCATGCTCAAGCCATTTACTTATGAGGCTCATAATTCTGAATCATGTCTTCGCCCTGCTCAACTTAAACTGAGGCTTAGGCTATGTCATGCTTTGATTGGGTTGATGGTGACTAGCACATTTTCCTGCTCAGGATGCCACTTGGCATATGCCTTGTCTTTACATCTTTTAACAAAACAATTCTCCAGAAGATCTGGAGGACCATAAAAAGACAATCCATGTTATTAATCAATTCATTCTTATGCATTTAGCCCCATCATAGTTTCAAACATAGTCATGTTTATTTAGGTGGACAAATGGGGTCGCCCAAAAGTGCTGTGGACAGGGTCCCACAGACCCAAAAGCCACCAGTGCAAAAAAAAATGAGTAATTTTGCAGCTTTCCGTTGTGTGGACCTGACTCTGCAGCTGATTTTGCAGCTTTCCGTCAAGTGGACCTGACATCCTCAGGGATCACAGCAATTTCCCTAATCTCTGTTGGCCAGATTGATGTTTCTGAGACTGACAGGATATCGATGCCAAGGCAAGCATTCATGAGCTTAAACATGCCCTCGTTCTCTGCTGTTTCCCCACACTTCTGGTTCAGAGCTAGAGTGCGAAAGCAGGTTTGTGCTTTTGTGGGGGAAGTACTGTCACCACAGAACTTTAGGAAATACTATAACTACAAATGCAAGGTAAAGGTAAAGGGACCCCTGACCATTAGGTCCAGTCATGGCCGACTCTGGGGTTGCAATGTGCATTTCGCTTTATTGGCTGAGGGAGCCGGCGTACAGCTTCCGGATCATGTGGCCAGCATGACTAAGCCGCTTCTGGTGAACCAGAGCAGCGCATGGAAACACCATTTACCTTCCTTTTTTAAAAATAAATATTTTTTATTGGATTTTCCATAAAAAAAAACATTTTTACAAAATTATATATCCATTTTTAACTTAAACCCTTTTTCCAGAACTTCCCTCAGCTTGTCTGATAATTTTCCGTTTATTTTTTATCCTCGTCTCACATTTCCCAATATTATATTGCACTCGAATACTCTTAATCACATCATATTTTTTAAACAATATTTCTAACAGTAATTTCACAGAGCTTCTTGAAAGCCAACGAACGTTATTTGCTCATCACAGAAATTTTTTATATACTCTGTAAATTTCTTCCAGTCCTCGGAGAATCTCTGGTCACGTTGGTTCCTAATTATCCCCATCAATCTGTCCATTTCTGCGTATTCCATCAGTTTCATCCTCCATTCTTCTTTCGTGGGCATCTCTTCCTGTTTCCATTTCTGTGCCAGCAAAATTCTGGCTGCTGTTACTGCATACAAAACTAATTTCACATCTTTTTTAGTAATTTCATTATCCAGTATTCCCAATAAGAGAGCTTCTGGTTTTTTAACAAAAGTGTATTTCAGCATTTTCTTTAACTCATTATAGATCATCTCCCAGAAGCTTTTTACCTTCTTACATTCCCACCACATATGGTAAAATGTTCCTTCTGTCTCCTTACACTTCCCACATTTATTACACACTTTATACATTTTACCCAGTTTTACTGGTGTTATATACCATCTATATAACATATTCATAACATTTTCCTTAATCGTTGTACAAGCTGTAAACTTTAACCCATCCTTCCATAATTTAGTCCATTTCTCAAATTCAATATTATATCCGAAATCTCTAGCCCAACTAATCATAACAGATTTAACCTCTTCGTCCACAGTATTCCATTCCAACAATATTTTACACATTTTAGATAAAATTTTCATTTCATTGTTTAAGATTTCTTGTTGAAATCTAGATTCTTTTTCAGAATATCCCCTCTCTAAAACCTCTTTTTTAAACATTTCATTTAACTGAAAATAATGCAGCCAGTCCTTAACATATTCTTTTACTTCTTCATATGGTTTCAATTTCCACTTATTTCCTTCCTTTTTAAATAGTTTCTTATATGTTATCCATCTCCCGCTCATATTTATCTTTTTAATACTCATAACCTCTAATGGTGATAACCAATGTGGAATCTTTGGTTCTAATACATTTTTATACCTATTCCAAACTCCAATCAAAGATCCTCTAAAGATGTGGTTCTCAAACCCTTTATGTATTCTTTTTTTATCATACCATAAATATGCGTGCCAACCGAATCTATTATCATAACCTTCTAAATTCTAACGCCATTTACCTTCCCACTGGAGCAGTACCTATTTATCTACTTGCACTTTGACGTGCTTTCGAACTGCTAGGTTGGCAGGAGCAGGGACTAAGCAACGGGAGCTCACCCCGTCGCAGGGATTTGAACTGCTGACCTTCTGATCGGCAAGTCCTAGGCTCTGTGATTTAACCCACAGTGCTACCCGCGTCCCACTTATACCTACCCCCAAAACCCAAACCATCCCTCCATGCCTCCCCCCAAACCTCCAGCCCGTCCCACCTCTCAGATTCCTGTCCCCCACATCCCAAACATATTTCTTCCCACCCAGCCAAAACCCATAATTCATACCCCACAAGTTCCACCCTCCACACCTCTCAAAACCCCCCTGCCCCCCGACAACCACCCCTTAAAATTAAGCCCTCTCTCTCACTTAAACCCAGCATTACCCTTCTGATCCCACTCCAAATCCTGCCTTCTTCCTCCTTGTCCCCCTCTCCTTCCCCCTAAAACCCTCCCCACATCTGCCCCCTCCTGAATATGCCCCCTGAGTCCCCCTCAGACCTTGTCCCACTCCTCTGCTCCCTCTCCCTTCAGCCCACCCCCGAATATGCCCCCCTGTCCCCTGAAACCCTCCCTAAATATGCCCCTTCCCCCCTGAAACTTTCCCAAAATATGCCCCCTTGCCCCTGTGATAGGAGTTTAATGGTCTTAGATATATGGTAACATTCATAAGTGTACCAACCAAGCACATACATAGATCAGCACAGGAAGGCCAACCTGGAATCATTTTGATTCCTAAACTGACCAAATGTTTGCTCTGCAAGGTCAAAGTGGGAAACCTCCCCATTGTCTTTTCTTTCACAAATCCTCACACATTTAAGATATGAATAGGGTGTCTGTGTTTGAATAGGGTGTGAGCCTGAGACCTGGGCCAGGAACTAAGTATTTATCACTACAAAAGACTGGCCAGGCTTCCCAGGCGATCCAATCAAGTAACCTGCCAGACAGGAGATAAACAAGGACAAGAGATAAACAATATTCAAATTTCTGTTTTAGACGGCCTTTTCTGTGATGTATATATGATGTTTCTGGGGGTGGTCTTGATCTACAGGGGGGCAATTTCAAAAGTCTTTATAAGGCCTTGCACACCATTTTTCTGGGTCCTCCTTTCCTGCGTGTGAGGGGAGCACCCTGTTGCAACAGATCAATAAAGATCTAGCCTACAGGCTGCTTTGCTTCTCAATATTCTCTGGTTGGCCTCTGTTATTCTCTCCTACCAATAGGGAATCTATGTAAGGACTCTATATGGGCTCTTGGATACCCCATTGTTACGGAAATCTGGGTGCGTATTTACCCTGCCACCCAGCCAATCGGACAGAGTCCGTGGATTCTTGCGGAAGAAAGAAGCTCAGCCGGAGACAGGAGCAAACTGCCGAAGATCCAAGTTTATTGGCCAACAGGTTCAAGACGAGATTGAACCCCGAGAGTGGGGCGACATAAACTTTTAAAAGTTCCCTCCAAGTCCCAGAATACAGTGCACGAAACGTCATGAATTCATTATGGGAGGGTTGGGTTTCACGGATTGCATCATGAATATATTACACACGTCATGAGTGTCTCAGAGAAAAGGTGGGGTTACACTCATTTACATTTGAGACAAGGGAGGGGGAAATATGTAGAGCGAGAAATACACATAGACAATCATTTATCAAGTACCGGTGGTGGCAAGACAAAGGGCCATAGATATGCATCGTCTGCCACCTGGTATTGCCCGGGGAAAGGGTTATGCGAAGCGATCTGACAGGATTAAGAAGTTCCTGTGTACGTGCCTGGCCGCTCCGGGGATTATGGAAGTAGGGATCACATCATGGAGTCCAGAAGGGGCTGAGTTGAATGACACCAAGAGCAAAGAAATCGGAGTTGTGGTTGATTTTATGTGAATTTCCAAAGGTTTCCTATGTGATTCGGTCTATTTGGTATTGGTAATCAAAAGCGGAAACAAAATGGATACATTGTAACAGGAATGGATACATTTTGACAGTTTTACGAGTTCTCCAGTTTCGGATCCATTGTTCTCACAGTGGGGGGCCGTCAACAGCTTGTCAGTAGGTTCAATGAGGCGTGCAAAGCTGCCTGAGCTAGCTCCTGCAGGACGAATGCATGGCTGTGATTGGCCAAGACGCAGCCATAGGAATAAGCGGAGATACAGGAGCGCCCGGTCTACTCGTTCTGAGTATGGAGCGCAAATAGCCATAGGAAAAGATAAGAGAATACATTCATATATTCGAGCTTATTTCGCTCGTGGTAGAAAGGGGCTCTGGGGAAGGTGTGGTGCTTGTGCGACGGTGAGGGGAACTGAGGGTGGGTGAACGGGGATATCCTAGAGGTCATCGCCTCGGTTGTTCAAGGGAGAGGGGCAAAGAAGGTACCCCCCCCTTTCCGATCCGTATCAGTCCCCCATTCGGAGATAGATTTGCATCAAAGTTCTGAAGGAACTTGCAAATCCTTTCTCCGCACCACAGGAACGCTAAATTTCTGTGATCTCATATTCCCCTTCTCCCAGATGCCTCATCTGTACATAGTCAGGGAAGGTGGGGGTATGTTGGGAACGAGAATAGGCTCGAAGAGAGAAGGAGTTAGGCGAGGCAGGGTGGCGGAGGCGGAGGAGGGAACAACAGGGATTAATACAGTGCACAGTACAACATAAGATAGACACACAAAGACCAGCGGTCAAGACGATGAGCAGCATGACTTTCAATAATTGTCGGAGCCAGCCCAACTTGGGTAACCATCCCCACAGGTCCACATCGGATAGTCCCTCATGTTGGATATCGTGTAGCCTCCCTGCTAACTCGTGAATATTGTTCAAATGCCCAGTTATGTTTAAGGTCTGGTCAGTCACGTATGTGCAGCACTCGGTGCCTATTAAGGCACAGGTGCCTCCTTGACTAGATAAGAGGAAGTCCGTAGCAATCCTCGTCTGTAAGGCCATCTGTCTTACCTCGGTTAGTTCCGACATGAGAGAGTCCGTGATCTGGGTCGCCTCCTGCATAAACTTAAGGAGGATGTCGGTGAGTCGAAGGATATCCACATGGTTTGAACCGGCACCGTAGGCCGGGAAAAGTGCTCGGCCTACGGTCTCTCCATTTGCAGCAACATCTGACAGATCTGACAACTCCTTTTGCTCCCTTTTATTCCGTTGTCTTCCGGGGGGTAGATGTGGGACGATCCTAATTCCGGGGACAATGTAGCCGACGAAGCAGGATCCGGACATGTGTGGGCTCACCCATGTATATGCACGGTGTCCGCACACCCAGAATAGGCCGCTGAGGTAAGATTCCATTCTGCCGGAGGCAAAGGTTTGCAACAGCATGGAGTCTGAGGGTTGGGGTCTCCAGTTAAAGGGGTGTCCGACGGCAGCGGCCCAGGCGACGGTAAGGTTAGGGAAAGTCCGGGACTCTCTTGCACTGGTGACGGTGACCAGGCCAGTGGGCAGGATTTCGAGAGTGTTTGAACATGTACTGGATCCAATGAAGGTTCCTTCTCCGGAGAAGCTGCGGCAAAGGGGCCCCTTCGTAGGGCCGGTGAGATAGAGATATTGATGTGTCAAGTTGAGCGCCGTTAGGTTCCAGGAAGTAACGTTTCCGGAACGGAATTGTTCAAGGGTCACTGGCACTGGGACTAGTGGGAGACTCTGCTGGAGGTGGCTAGGCGCGTGGGCACAGATCCAGCAGTCTGGGTAGGGTGCTTCCTTTGCCACCTGACTGAGAAGTTTAATGTAGGAGTTTTGCTCCCAGGATGAGAGGAGGTCTTGTCCCGGGAGTGCAGAGTCAGTGCCGAATTGTCGAGGTGCCGTGCCGACTGGGTGGAGTGGGTCAGTAGTGTTTAATAGTCGCCTATCCCTGGCGATACCGCCGCATCTCAGGGGTCTGACGTGGTCCCATGAGGGGGGGGCGTGAAGGGTGTATAGGATGATGCCAACCTTCGAGATATTCAGCCCCTTTCCACTCGTGAGTGACCCCTAGGTTCCATAAGCAGCAGAATCGTCGCAGGCAGAGTCCCTGGAGTTGAGACTTCCGGGTTTCTGGGGTGGAGAGGAGGCACTGGAACCCGAAAATCAAGTTTCCAGAGGGGTGATTTGAGTCCGTATAAACGTGGGAGGCCCCTCCTATCTCGATTTCGGTCCAGTTCGGGTTGTGGGAGATCTCTCCGTTGGCGTAGAGAAGATAAGTCCCGTTTTGGCAGGTCAGCCGGTAAGAGGAGTGGTCAAGAGTGAGGGCCGCGGACCCGATACGGCGCAGGTCCTTGTTTCGGACGAAAAGTTCCCAGTATTCGTCGTTGGCGAGTCGGGGTACTAAAGAATGGCGCAGTAAGACTCGAGACTCTGGAAGGCAGAAATCAAAGTCCCCCATTCGATCAGGGTTAGACCTTCCCGTCTCGACCTCATGATAGTCCAAGAAGTGATAGTCTGTTTGCAACCCTGTGCAGTGGTCTGATGATGTGAGAGTGACCCAGGATATGGCGGCGAGAAGAAGAACGGCGTAGGCCAGATTCATGGTGTAGATGCGTGTGGGGCAAACGAATGAGGGCTGCAAAGCGAGGCTGTCAAACGAAGCAAGCTGTCAACGGAGCTGTCAAATGGAGCTGTCAAATGAAGCTGTCAGATGAACTGTCAAAAGCGAGGCTGTCAAACGAAGGAAGCTGTCAACGGAGCTGTCAAATGGAGCTGTCAAATGAAGCTGTCAGATGAACTGTCAAAAGCGAGGCTGTCAAACGAAGGAAGCTGTCAACGGAGCTGTCAAATGGAGCTGTCAAATGAAGCTGTCAGATGAACTGTCAAAAGCGAGGCTGTCAAACGAAGGAAGCTGTCAACGGAGCTGTCAAATGGAGCTGTCAAATGAAGCTGTCAGATGAACTGTCAAAAGCGAAGCTGTCAAACGAAGGAAGCTGTCAACGGAGCTGTCAAATGGAGCTGTCAAATGAAGCTGTCAGATGAACTGTCAAAAGCGAGGCTGTCAAACGAAGGAAGCTGTCAAACGCGGCTGTCACCGCGTTTGAAACGTAGCTTAATGGTGTTGGTATCTGGGATGATTTCGGACGTCCAGTTGGATGTCGCGGTGTCTGGTCCGGTCTGTTGAGCCCGACTTTGGCCCCGATCCGCTGGTCCAGTCTGTTGAGCCCGACCTTGGCCCCGATCTGCTGGTGCGGTCTGTTGAGCCCGACCTTGGCCCCGATCTGCTGGTCCGGTCTGTTGAGCCCGACCTTGGCCCCGATCTGCTGGTCCGGTCTGTTGAGCGTCGTCGTCAATATATGAGGTCGGTGGAGTAGGTGGAGTCGAAAATGTGAAGTCCTCACCGTTGCTTTCTTCCGTCTCCTGTGGAGGGGGTGAGGACTTGCATCTAGTATGATGTAACCAAGAATACTTCTCACCTACTTTCACGGCGGTTGGCGAGGTCAAGAGTACTTGGTAGGGGCCTTCCCACGCGGGTTGGAGTGGTTCTTTCTGGTAGACCTTGACGAGAATCCAGTCACCAGGGTGGAAGGAGTGAGCATGGACGTCGATGGGCAGGTTTTGTCCCTCGATGGCCGCGTAGTGGTGGAGACGTTGTAATTGTGTCTGGAGCTGAATAACATAATTAGTAAGTTCTGTTTCTCCTAGCTCCAGTTCTGAGAGTGGGAATAAAGTGTTGTAGACGGGAGGAGGCCTCCCGAATAAAAGTTCGAATGGAGAGAGTTTCAAACGTTCGGTTGGGGCGCTGCGGATGTTATGAAGGACCAGTGGGAGTGCATTCACCCATTTTAGGCCAGTGAGCTTGCAAAGTTTGCCCAACTGTATTTTTATTTCCTGGTTCATGCGCTCTACTTGGCCAGAGGATTGTGGGTGGTACGGGGTGTGGAGATCCCATCTAATTTGGAGTGTCTTGGCAACTAATTGCACCACTTCTGCAGTAAAGTGGGTTCCCCTGTCGCTGTCAAGGCGTCGGGGTATGCCATAGCGGGGAATAATATCCTGTAGGAGGGCCCTGGCAACTACGGATGCGGTAGCTCTTCGGCACGGGAATCCCTCCACCCACGAGGAGAATTGGTCCACTATAATCAAAGCATGCTTAAAGCCTTGGCATTGGGGCAGATCAATAAAGTCAAGTTGCAAATTCTCAAAAGGGACAAAGGCCCATGGTCTGGCTCCCGGTGGCCTCCTGGGTTCACGCTTCGGATTGAAGCGATGGCAGGTAATGCAATTCTTTGATGCTGCTGCTGCGGCAGCAGCTATCCCGGGTGCATACCAAGATCTAATTACATGTTCCATTAATCTCCCTTTTCCCCAGTGTGTCCGCTGATGAAGAATCCTCACTACTTTTGGAGTCCAGGCCTTTGGAAGGACGGTTCTTCCATCGGGGAGGACCCAGATGCCTTGTTGTTCGGTGGCACCTATCGATTCCCACATAGCCTTTTCATCCTCTGGGGCAGATTTGTAAATTTCTGTAAGGTCTAGGTCTGCTGGTAGCAGGAGGGCTTGAAACTCGGATTCATTGTTAGGAATGCGTAGGGCAGCCATTTGTGCGGCTTTGTCGGCTCGTCTGTTTCCTTTAGAAACTGAGTCCCTACCCTTGGTATGGGCTTTGCAGTGGACGACGGCTATAGCGGCAGGTAAATGGATCGCCGTGAGAAGTCGCTCAACTAGGGCGGCGTGCGAGATTTGAGACCCGGCGGCGGTTAGAAAGCCTCTCTGGAGCCAAATTTGACCGGTTGTGTGTACCAGGCCGAAACAGTATTTACTGTCGGTATAAATGGTTACCCGCTTCCCTTCACCTATCTCGCAGGCACGCAGTAGCGCGATTAACTCAGCGGCTTGGGCACTGTACTGGGAGTTGATTGGGTTTGATTCTAGTACTTCGAAGTCGGTGACCACTGCATACCCAGTCTTTCTAACCCCGTCGATTACTTTAGAGCTGCCGTCAGTATATAGTATTAGGTCGGGATTCTCTAGGGGAAGATGATCTAAGTCTTCACGAGGCTTTTCAGCTTGCCGGACTATGGTGGTGCAGTCATGATGTGGGGTGCCATCATCGGGAAGGAGTAGCAGGGTAGCGGGGTTTAGCGAGTTGACACGTTTAATGGTAACATTGGTTGGGGTTAGGAGGAGGGCTTCGTACCGGTTGAGGCGTGAGTTTGAGAAATGGTGGCATCCTTTTAGAGTTAGGAGGGTTGAGACCGAATGGGGAACGTGAAGGGTGATTTCATGGCCCAGAACTGTTTCTTGAGCCTTCTCGAGGAGGACTGCAGCGGCTGCAATGGCTCTCAGGCAACTGACAGCCCCAACTGACAGCAGTGTTGTCAAGTTGCAGACTGTAATATGCTACTGGCCTCTCTTGGTCGCGGAAGGGTTGGGTTAGGACACCGGAGGCTACTCCCATTTGCTCGTGAATAAATAGGTTGAACGGGATTCGGTAGTCGGGTAATCCTAGGGCAGGAGCGGATCTGAGTTCCCGTTTTAGTCGTTCAAAAGAGTTGTAAGCTTCCTCTTCCCAGACCAAAGTGTCTGGGTGGTCCTGACGCGTCATAACAGTTAAGGGCTTCGTTATTTCGCTGTAACCAGCGATCCATGCTCGGCAGAAGCCGGCCATGCCAAGGAAGCCGCGCAGCTGTCGTTTCGTTTTTGGGAGAGGGATTTTAGTGACTGCTTCAATCCTGTCAGTGGCTAGACTTCGGGTCCCTACACCCAGGATGTGTCCCAGATACTTGACCTCTTGTTTACAATATTGGAGTTTCTTTGGGGACACCTTATGTCCCTTCTTTGCCAGTTCTGATAGGAGGTGTTTAGTATCTATCTTACACGCCTCTTCAGTGGTAGAACACAATAAAATATCATCCACGTAAAGGAGTAAGGTGGAGCTAGCCGGTAAATGGATGTCCTCTAAGTCTTGATGTAATATGGCCGAAAAAATTGCGGGCGACTCTACATAGCCTTGGGGAAGTCTGGTCCAAGTTAGTTGACCGGGCCCCCAGGTAAATGCAAAGAGGAATTGGCTGGTCGGGTCCAGGGGTATACTGAAGAAGGCGGAGCACAGGTCCGCAGCGGAGTACCAAGTCGTTCCCGCTGGAATTGCGTTTAGGAGGGAGTTCGGGTTTCCCACTACTGGGTGCCGTGGTATTACGAATTGGTTCACTAATCTCAAGTCCTGCACAAAACGGTACCGTATAGGTTCCCCTTCTTTAGCGGGTTTTTTGACCGGGAGAACTGGAGTATTACAGGGTGAAGCGCACGAGACTAGGATCCCCTTTTCGAGGAAGTCCTCAATCATGGGTGTTAGGCCTTCTATGGCTTCTTTGGGCAGAGGGTATTGCTTGGTACATGGGAAGGGTAGGTCACTTCGGTACGTGATCTTGACTGGAGTGGCGGAGAGTAAGAGCCCGACTGAGGTTGATTCAGTGCCCCATAGGGAGGGGGGCAAGTCGGTTTCTAGGTCAAGAGGGAGTTCGGGAAACTGTCGATCCGCTTTAGATTCTTGAACGATACCTTGGAACATGGGAATAGAGTCCCCTGGCATATGTAGGTAAATGCCATCGGAGGAGCATTTAATGGTGGCGTTAAGTTTGCAGAGGAGGTCTCTGCCGAGGAGATTGACAGGGCTACTTGTTAAAAGGAAAGTGTGTTCCGCTAGTAATGGTCCGAGGGTGACCTTAGCCGGTCACGAGAGCGGGCAAGTGCGGGGTATCCCGTCCAGTCCCATTACTTTCTTGGTCACTGTCCCTGGTTCCAGGTGGCTGTTGGTTAGGGTGGAATAAGTAGCCCCTGTGTCCAACAGACATTGATAGGGGTGGCCGTCAATCTCAATAGTGCAGACCGGGTCCTCAGGTGACAGTGCAAGGACGGGGCAGATGGTTTGGGTCTGAGTGGGATCCCCTTCTAATTGTCAATAGGTGTCCTGATCATCGGGAGGTGGTTGGTTTGGAGGATGCAAGGGAGGCGCAGTGGCATTCGCCCAAGGGTGAGCAGACTGGTCTATGGCTGTCATCTGAGTCCGGGGTCCTGACTGGGGTCGGGTTTGAGGCGTCGGGTTCGAGGGCGTTGGTGGAGCATAAGTCGCCGGTTGGTGGTTGGTGTACCCTGGGGTTACGTTGGGTTGCGGGGGGAAAGGAGGGTGGCTGGCCCGAGCAGAGAAGGACTTGGATTCGTGCCCCCCGTAGGTTGACGTATTTAGGTAAGGGCAGAATCTTTTTATGTGACCTTCTTCCTGGCAGTAGTAACACCCTCCAGTCCCCGGTCCCCATTGCCTATAGGGGTTAGGAGGTCCTCCTCCCCGGACCCCCTTTCCTCGGTTGAGGCCTCTACCTCGGTTAGGGCCATAGGTAGTCTCCATGCTCAAGGCCAAGATCTGTTCGACCTCGGATTTACTCTCCTTTTTCTTTCTTTCATCTCGAGAGTTGTAGATGGATTTCGCAATGGACAAGATTTCATTTATACTTTTTCCATCGTATCCAATTTGAAGGTTCAGGGCTTTCCTAATATCTGGGCAGGCCTGATCCTTGAAGAAGCCTTTAACGATTACTTCATGTTGTGGATTCTCGGGGTCTATCCCCCCCCAGGTCTTGATGGCAGAGACCAATCTCGTATAATAATCAGAAGGGTGTTCGTTTGGTCCCTGCATTACCGTTTGGACTTTGGTCCAATTAACGGTGCGTTGACCTGCAGCCTTCACGCCGTCCAGAATGGCTTTCTTAAATAATTTTAAGCACCAGATCCCGTTTGTCGTGTTATAATCCCATGTAGGTTCTACTCGGAGACATTGTGCGGTGAGCGCCTGCAATCCTTGGGGCCGTCCCCTCTGGTAATCGGGCGATTCTATAGCTTCCCCGGCTTTAGCCAGGATGTCCGCCTTCTCTGCCTCGTTAAAGAGGGCATTCAGAAGGACATGGACATCTGCCCAGGTAGGATTGTGGGTGGAAAAGATTGCGCTGATCTGGCGGTGACATTTGTCCGGGTCGTCCCTCAGGGAGGGCATCTGGTTGGACCAAGTTACGAGGTCCGAAGTATAAAAGGGATGATGCGTATACACCATTCTTGGGGTTCCGTCAGGTGAGAGAGGCGGGATCGGCAAAGCCCTTAGAGGCATTTGGATCGCGGTAGAGCTCACAGTAGAGCTCACTTGGTCAGAAGGCCCTGGGGTTCCTTGGTTATAGTTCAGGGACTCTGCCGTAGACCCACAAGGTTCGGAGGGGAGATCTCTATCTCTGTTTGGGGCGGGATCTTCAATGGTGTTGTGAAGCATTGAGGAAGGGGTTTTAGCTTTGGTCTGCCCGGGGTCTTTGGGTTTAGCCTGTCCAGAGTCCTTAGTTTTAGTAAACCCGAGGTCCTTTTGGTCCTTCTTGGCTTGTAGCCTTGTGACTCTTCTACTGTCTTGAGTCCCTTCCCCCCCTTCTCCATCGCTACTCGAACCGCTGTCAGACGGCGGTGGTCCTTGGTAGTAAAAGTGAACCAGGGCCTGCTGTATATCTTCGTCTTCATAAGGGGGGGGCATCTGCTGTCGCCCGGGATTCATTATAGGTAGCTGATAAGAAGTTGTTCCCTTCGGGGCTTGGAGCACTCTCCTTACGGCCTCGAAGGCAGCCAGGTATTCCAACTGGCGGGGTTTTTCTTCCATTAAGTATTTCTTTAAATAGTTCAAGCGCTCTTCATTGAACGAACCCCCTGTCGGCCAGCGCAATTCAGGTTTAGCCGAGGTGGTACTGGCGGGCCAGATCTCAGAGCAGAGGTCCTCTAACTTTTCTTTAGATAATAACTCGTGGCCAGGAATCGACTTCCAATGTGTGATAACAAATTGGAGAGGAGAGTCGGGATCCTTCTGGGATCGGGATGGCTTTCTGGAAGCCTTCCTCCCAGAGTGAGCCCGCTCGTTTTTGGAAGCCTGGGTACCCATAGTATATTTCACGCGTGTCTAGACAAGAAAGAGGAGAGAGGGATAGGGGTCGGTAAAGTTTGGTGAGCCAATAAAGGGCTTGCAGTATAAGAGTGGCCTCTAGTCGCTTGGCAACTTCCTTAGAGAGTTTAAAGAGCTCTAGCTATCCGGTATTATTTCCTTTTCCTATTTCCTTAACTAGTAATCTGGGGTCCCTTTCCACTCTGCCGGTCCCGCCCAATTCCTCATGGGCTATTCCCCCCCTGGCAACCTCCTACCTATCGATCACTCTCAGGAAAAGGGGCCCTACTGAACGCCCGCGCCATGCGGTGCCAGATCGGGTCGTCCCTGGATAGAATTTCGGATCGAAAATCCCCCTTGCTTTCGGAAGCGGGCTTACGGTACACGGGGTACGTAGTCCGACCGGTGCGGCTGGGATTAGGATAGAAAGCAAGACCACTTCCTGCCCCCTAGAAAGGACGCTCGGGAAGATCGGAAAAAGAGCTCCAACCCCTTGCTTTCAACTGGGATGCCCGTTGCGGAGAGTCGGCTATCTTTCAAGTCGGGTCTCTCCGTCTTACCCTTCGGGCTCCCAATTGGTGCTGCTGGCTGGAGAGTTTAGAGAAAGGGATAGAGCTCAGAACCCCCTTTTCGGGTCGAGCGGCGGTCCACGGTCTCTCTCGCTAACTGGACCAAGAGAAAGGTGAGAAGAAGCGATAGAGAGGAGGGCAGAGAATTCGGTTGCCAGGAGAATTCCACCCCCTTTCCCACCAGTGCACTGGATTTCTTTCCTATACTCACGAGTCTTCTGTGTTGATCCGATCCCGGGATCGATGAATAAGCCGGCTGGATCCCTTTGCTCCCCGGCTGAACTCCTGGGGCTTTCGATTACCGCCCGGAAGATGGCCGGAGGTCCCAGTAGGGTCTTCCCAGGCAAAGTGGCCCGGAGCCGGCTGAAGATCTCGGGGCCCCCGGTCAGCAGCTCGGGAGAACCGCTCAAGCCCCACGTTGGGCGCCAAGCTGTTACGGAAATCTGGGTGCGTATTTACCCTGCCACCCAGCCAATCGGACAGAGTCCGTGGATTCTTGCGGAAGAAAGAAGCTCAGCCGGAGACAGGAGCAAACTGCCGAAGATCCAAGTTTATTGGCCAACAGGTTCAAGACGAGATTGAACCCCGAGAGTGGGGCGACATAAACTTTTAAAAGTTCCCTCCAAGTCCCAGAATACAGTGCACGAAACGTCATGAATTCATTATGGGAGGGTTGGGTTTCACGGATTGCATCATGAATATATTACACACGTCATGAGTGTCTCAGAGAAAAGGTGGGGTTACACTCATTTACATTTGAGACAAGGGAGGGGGAAATATGTAGAGCGAGAAATACACATAGACAATCATTTATCAAGTACCGGTGGTGGCAAGACAAAGGGCCATAGATATGCATCGTCTGCCACCTGGTATTGCCCGGGGAAAGGGTTATGCGAAGCGATCTGACAGGATTAAGAAGTTCCTGTGTACGTGCCTGGCCGCTCCGGGGATTATGGAAGTAGGGATCACATCATGGAGTCCAGAAGGGGCTGAGTTGAATGACACCAAGAGCAAAGAAATCGGAGTTGTGGTTGATTTTATGTGAATTTCCAAAGGTTTCCTATGTGATTCGGTCTATTTGGTATTGGTAATCAAAAGCGGAAACAAAATGGATACATTGTAACAGGAATGGATACATTTTGACAGTTTTACGAGTTCTCCAGTTTCGGATCCATTGTTCTCACAGTGGGGGGCCGTCAACAGCTTGTCAGTAGGTTCAATGAGGCGTGCAAAGCTGCCTGAGCTAGCTCCTGCAGGACGAATGCATGGCTGTGATTGGCCAAGACGCAGCCATAGGAATAAGCGGAGATACAGGAGCGCCCGGTCTACTCGTTCTGAGTATGGAGCGCAAATAGCCATAGGAAAAGATAAGAGAATACATTCATATATTCGAGCTTATTTCGCTCGTGGTAGAAAGGGGCTCTGGGGAAGGTGTGGTGCTTGTGCGACGGTGAGGGGAACTGAGGGTGGGTGAACGGGGATACCCTAGAGGTCATCGCCTCGGTTGTTCAAGGGAGAGGGGCAAAGAAGGTACCCCCCCCCTTTCCGATCCGTATCACCCATAAAGGAAAAGGGCATTTTTTGTTTACAACACCCCCGATACCCTCCCAGAATATGTCCCATCCCCCCATGAAACTCTCCCTAAATATGCCCCCCTTAATCCCTCCCTGAGTCTGCCCCTCCCCCTCTTAATCCCTCTTTGAAGCTGCTCCCTCCCCCCTTAATCCCTCCTGGAAATGATCCTGCAGTATGTCCCCTCCCCCCCCCGCAAGAGACCTTTTTTGCCCCCCTCCCAGCTCCACCCTTGCCCTCCTATACCCCAGAACACTGGCAGGAGTGCGCCTAGACAAAATTTCCTGGATGGTCCTCTGTTCGAAGCCAGGAAGGAAGGAAAGGAAGGAAGGAAGGAAGGAGGCCAGAAGGGCGGCTCAGTCGGGCCCTCGACTAGCGGCCTTGTCGTGCCAAGCAAGTGGGGCCATGGCAGGGTTGGCGGGGCCCCTGAGGGCCGCCTGGCGGAGACGGGCCAATGCGGCGGTTGAGGCAATGGCGGCTGAGGCTGCTACCGCCGCTTCAAGTTCCACCCGTGGCCTGCGCTGCTTGACGGCGTGTAGCCCCTGAAGGACAGAGGCCCCCACCCCAGGAGGCGATGGCGGCTGAGGCGGTGACGCCCGGTTCGAGTTCCCTCTGGGAATGAGCTGCACATGGATCTGAGCGAGGAGGAGGAGGAGGAGGCAACCGACCCCTGTGACGAGGACGGGGCCAGCATGGAGGAGGAGAGGAGACAAGTGATCGGCATGTGACTTCTGGGACCCTTTTGCCCCCCCTCTGAAGACAGCTCCTCCAGCGTCTTCCCCCAGACTAGAGTCATCATGTTGCTCAGCCTCTTGGCCCTGTGGATCCTGCCTGACCAGCTGGTGTCTCCAGACTCCCAAGGATGCTGCCAGCCAGTCCCTTGGCTCACCTGCAGGCCCAGCCCCCAAGATGTGCTTGCCTGTTCCAAGTGGCATTGGGACAAATGCCCTCCATTCATCTGCAGCAGCTGCAGCCGCCATGGTGGGGAGGATGCCCCTGTCTGGGTTTGGGGCTGTGCCTCTCTTTCCTCAGGACGCTGGACCCTCTCAGACTGACCCTCCTTGGAGATTTGTCCGTCAGTTTCCAGTGTCTGGGGGCCCCTTTTTGCCCCAGAGTTGGCCTCTGGTGACTTCCAGATGCTACAACCTGCTAAAGACTGCACAACATGCAGAAGCTGGATTTCCTGAGGGTGGCATCTCCCCCTCCCTTGCTTTTGACCGCAAAAGACATTGGTGCTGAGTGTCCTGGACTGGCAGTAGTCAGGGGTTGGGCACCTTGGTGGTTTGGCTGCTTTGCTTTTCCCCAAGGGCTCATGGAGTTTTATTTTTATCTTCCGGCCCAAACCTCTGGGCTCATGTCTCCCCCGCCCACCCTCCCTGCACCCTTTCCAATGCCAGCCTCCTCCCACAGGATGCCCACCTCTTCCTCCTTTCAGGTTCCACTCTGTAGCCCAACAGACTCATTTCTGGGCTGAGAGGAAGGAGCGCTTGGTACCTCCTCTGCTCAAGAGCTGAAGGAACATTGGTCATTTCTGCAATCTTGTGGTCTGATTCCAGAGGGCTATGGGTGTAGGGGCCTCTATCCCTTGGCTTCAGGGGCATCTATCCCTTGGCTCCTCATCTGGCCAGAATTACTCCAGGCCCACCATTTGGAGGAACCTGCCAAGAACAACAGGCCTGGTCCCCCGTTCGCCGCCGCCCCCCCCCCAAGGTTGGCTTGAGAAGTAGCCTGTCTTTGGTCCCCTTGAGGCTTCCTCCCGCTGCTTCCCTTGCCCCTGTGCTAGGCAGCAACGGATTTTGGAGCACCCCTTGGCCTCTTTCCCTTTAGATCCACTGGCTTGTTTGCCACCTCCTGTTTAACTCTGTTGCCTAGCAATTTTATTATAAAATTTTATTATAAAAAAATAAAAAAAATCTTGTTAGCTCTTGAGAGTCTTGTTAGCTGTAGAGAACTTCTTGCTCCTTTTTGTCCAGAGATCATTTGCTGTGACATTTTTGGGTCTTGCTTCAAGTGTGTGGATTTTCTCTTCTTTGTCTTCCTCCAATACTGAGGTCCTCTGCAGTAATGAGCACAAGGGAAAGCCTAGCATTAACTACAGGGGCTGTAATGGGCCCTTTGTTTATCCTCATCAGTAGCTGAAACAAGAGAGCTAATGTGGTGTAGTGCAGGATTGGGCAACAGTTTTGGCCTGGCAGGCCAATCTTGATCTCTCCATAATGATGCCAAGTGACTGACAAGTGGGTGAAGCAAGGAACTGATGCATAGGGACTTCTTTCCAGCCACGGGCATGACATCTACCCCACATCTAACACCACATATTATGTCAGATGTGGGGTAGGTAGGTGTGGTTTGGAGAATACAGCCTTGCAGTTAAAATGGAGAGTTCTACCTTACCAAATCTGACCCACAGGATGGAGGTTCCCCACTTTTGTTGCAGAGGTTGGAGTGTTGATCTGGACTCATGTTCAAATCCCCACTTAGCTCCCTAGGCAATATTGGGCCAGTAAGTATCTCTCAGTCTAACTTTTACCTCACAGGATTTTTGTGAAAGTAAATGGCAGGGAGAAGAAGTTTGTCACTTGGAGATCCTTGGAAGAAGGGCAGAAGATAAATGCACTAAATAAATAAAAACCGCCTATCGAATCTTTCCATTCTCTTGGATGACAAACAGTAGGAGAAGAGTTTTCCATTCTTCCCTTCCAGCCCCTTCTCTCTATGAACTGGACCCAAAGATTTTCATGCTTAAAGTAGACCCTTTGAAAGTGGAATTTAAATTAGTCTGGATCTAGTTTGTAGCAGGCCTGGGTTTAAACTACACAGGTCTTTTACAATGATAGCTAGTTGAGCTTTTATATCTGACTCCCTCTAGAAACGCCATTCCATATTATACAAAGTTGAACAACAATATAAGCAGCATAGGGTACCTACCATGTTTTCAGGAACAGACATCACAGCTGGAGTGGCCAGGATTACTGGTACACTGAAGCAACCGAACTGGCCTGTTACAAGACATAAGAAATACACTAGCAACTTCATTTGCATTTAATGACTGTTTTAGTCAAAGACAGTGCTGAAGAGCACAGGTGCCATTTAATAAAATAATTACTTGAATAATCTCAGATATTCCTGTCTTTCTGTCTTGACAACATGAGGGCTATTCCATTGTTTCATATAACAGAATAAACTATGGGCCGGCAAACTATGGCCCCTGGGCCACATCTGCCCTGGGGGTGGTCATTTAACTAGCCCTGCCCACTCAGCCAGTCCCCGCACGGAGCTAAACTGGCGCAGTGTGGCACAGCCACAGCTTCCTATTGGCTGCAGGAAGCTCCTGCAGCCAATAGGAAGCTGCGGACACCTCCTACACCACCACCTCTGGCAGCAAGGAAATCGGGATGTGCGCATGTGCGCCCGCCCGCACCCATGCGCCTACTCCGGCCTGCCCCAAGGTTTTGGGAGCAGTTTACCGGCTCAAGGCTTTGCAGCTTTGCCGACCCCTGGAATAAACTGTGAACCACAGTTTCAGAAAGCTTTCATTGCCCTATAAGGCTGGAAAGTTAAGTATCTGCACAGGTTGGGCCAAACGTGCTGCTCTGCTTTCCTTTAGTCCACATCAGCAAGGATGAGAGGGAGGTCTGGTCCCCACGGCAGCTCAGAACCTCCATCAAGACTGCCCCGGCTTGCACTCTGGGGAGGTCTCTTTGGTGCCGCTACTGCAGCAAAAAACAGGTTGGGCTGCAGAAGCACCAAGAGCTAACAATCAGCTCTTACAGAGGAATCAAAGCTTTTCTGAACTGAAACACCCTACTGAAACGTCTCCTTTAAGAAATTAAGCAGTTATGACACTATTCCATCTCTAGATTCTTATTTGCACAAAGGCCATACTTTGAATTTCAAAGGATGAAAAAACCTCACATACACACACCCCGGAACAACTAGGGTAAAGGGCAGAAAGGCTCACCACTCCAGTTTTTTGGGGTAGACTCCCACCCTCCCCTTATATCCAAGTGAATGGGTATGCGTGATTTATGCCCCTCCATACATCTAATTTTGCCTTCACTGTTTAAAAACATGTTGATAACCCGGTACGCAAAATTACCTGTAATTATCTTCACAAGAGACACTTATCTTTCGGCTTTCCAGGATAGCTTTCAGCTTTAAAATGGATTGGCCCGTGCAAGTTTCACTGGAAATAAAAGCAATCACATTTCCATTTAGAATGAAATTTGTATGTCCGTCGGTCCTGTAATGTTTACAAATTAACTGTAAAGGAACTAGTAAAAGCATTTTAAGAGAGGGCAAGTACACCTGTCCTTGCTGCATGACCCATAAAAGTTCTCGAGAGCTCCAGAGTCTTCATTTCCTCTGACATGTTCTTCCTCATACAAATAAAAATCACATGAATGGGTAGGCTCAGGCTAGCTGCCATGTCCCTAGGGGCTACATGCTGGGGGAATGTCTGCAGCAAGGAAGCCTGCTCAACTTGCATAGACTCTCTGGGTGATGTGGATCCTGACTGTACAAGTTTCTAGACAAGAAGGAGAGCCTGAGGGCACTTAGAAGTCTTCCCCATGGCAGATATATTCCACCAGTGTGTGGACAGCTAAGGAATGAGCGAAGCAGGAGATAGCAGAAGCAGGTGCAGCCAGAGAGTAGCCCAGCTCTGCCCCCTCCTGCAGTTGTTAATCACAAGAAACACTTCAACGGGGGAGGGGGCTAAGGGGATATAAAAATCGAAATCCCTCCCTCAGTATGCCATAATATCCAGATTCCAGAATAACTGTTTATTTAAAAAGTGCTGAACCATTTAAAAAGGCATAGGAAAGTAGTGAGTTTGGGAAATGTAAGGAACTTCTGCTGCTCTGAAGGGAGCAGAATAATTTAATCTCCCGACATTCTTGAATAACTATTCCAACTATACACTGAAGGATAGTTGACAGTAAGCACTAACAGCTACTACAAACACACTTCTCTTTTGCCCGGCAAAATCCCACTATTGACAGCTGAATCGGAGCAAATGGCATTCCAGGGGAAACCCAGATTGCTATTTGCTTCGATTGAGTGGTAAAGATCAGGTTTTTCTGGGGGAAGCGCCAGGGAAGAAAAAAATGTGCCCAGAAACAGACCAGAAAAGCGCAGGGCAAACGGTAAGAGCTACACTTGCAAAACATTTCTAAGCATTGCATGCAGAGCTCTCCAAAGCTCTCTAAATGAAATGTTGATGAAACGGTACAATATTAATCTTGTATGAAAAATCTCAAATTATTATTAAACTGAGACACTGTTGCTATCTGCTCCTTTCTCTTTCAACTATTGCCCTCTAGCATTTTCTCTTTTCAGCTGTCCCTTTCTTTCTCTTTTTCCCCTCAGTCTCATAATTTTCCTTCATTCCTCCTCTTCTTCATTTTCGGTAGTTGCGCCCACCCTGTGAAACACCCTCCTGTCAGATGTCAAGGAAATAAACAACTATCTGACTTTTAGAAGACATCTGAAGGCAGCCCTGTTCAGGGAACCTTTTAATGTTTGATATCACCCAGAGTGGCTGGGAGAACCCAGACAGATGAGTGATATATTAATAATAATAGAAGGGGAAGAAAGGGAGGCAGTGAGAGATTTTACTTTATTGGGCTCCATGATCACTGCAGATGGTGACAGCAGCCATGAAATTAAAAGACACCTGCTCCTTGGGAGAAAAGAAGAAAAAGAAGAAGAGTTTGGATTTGATATCCCGCTTTATCACTACCCGAAGGAGTCTCAAAGCGGCTAACATTCTCCTTTCCCTTCCTCCCCCACAACAAACACTCTGTGAGGTGAGTGGGACTGAGAGACTTCATGTAGCTGCATGTGGAGGAGCGGAAACACGAACCAGGTTCCCCAGATTACGAGTCTACTGCTCTTAACCACTACACCACACTGGCAAAGACAAACCTAGACAGCATCTTAGAAAGCAGCAACATCACCTTGCCAACAAAGGTCCGTATAGTTAAAGCTATGGTTTTCCCAATAGTGATGTATGGAAGTGAAAGCTGGACCATAAAGAAGGCTGATCACTGAAGAATTGATGCTTTTGAATTCTGGTGCTGCAGGAGACTCTTGAGACTCCCATGGACTGCAAGAAGATCAAACCTCTCCATTCTGAAGGAAATCAGCCCTGAGTGCTCACTAGAAGGACAGATCCTGAAGCTGAGGCTCCAATACTTTGGCCACCTCATGAGAAGAGAAGACTCCCTGGAAAAGACCCTGATGTTGGGAAAGATGGAGGGCACAAGGAGAAGGGGACGACAGAGGACAAGATGGTTGGACAGTGTTCTTGAAGCTACCAGCATGAGTTTGACCAAACTGCGGGAGGCAGTGGAAGACAGGAGTACCTGGTGTGCTCTGGTCCATGGGGTCACGAAGAGTCAGACACGACTAAACAACTAAACAACAACAGCAACAACAACAACAACAACAACAAATAATAATAATAATAATAATAATAATAATAATAATAATAATAATAATAACGATGATGATGTAGGCCACTGATACGCACACTTTTTATCTACCCTTAGAAACTCATCCACCTCCCTGAAGTATAAAAGCAAAATCCATTTGTGTGATGCAGATGTCCTCTACTGGCAAGAGGCAGCACTGCAACCAAATCCATTAACTTCTCCCGAGTATGTACAGCACATGATAGGCAAACAGTAGAGATAGACAATAGTTCAAGAGAGACAAGAGAGGCGTTATTTCTCCTGATAGCCAACTTTGCCTTCTTTTGTGCATGTTCATCTCTTACTGAACAGGCTTTTGCAGTGCTTTTTTTCCTTTAAAAAAATGTTTAGGGGTATTCTCATTTTACTACTCATATTGAAATACTGCCCCTCACTGAGACCAAATTTAGATTCACAAAATGTTTAGGGGTATGTGTACCCCTGTGTCCCCCCCAGGAAAAAAGTGATGGGTTTTTGAAACAACAGGCAAAACTGTGAACAGAGATGACCATTGTCCTCAGTTCACTGAGGACCCCACAGTGCCCTTTTCAACTCTTTGGGTAGATGTGGCCCGCAGACTTGAACAGGTGCTCTTTCTGTCTCTCCAGGTAACACTTCAAATTGTAGGTCTGGGAGTGAGGAAGCCTAAGGATGTCACACAACACCCATTTCACACTGGTTTCTTCATGGAATTCATGACATTAAACTGATAGAAGTTTTCAGTATCTACTGTAATTTGTCTCCAGCCAAAAGACAAAGGCTGTGCCAAAAATTATGACAAAAGAAAATATGCATGGTTTTTTAAATGCACTTAATATGTAGGATAGATTGCATATCAAAGTACCAGATAAATAATTTTCAAAAGTGCTTAATTTAACAACAGCAGCAGCCAACCCCACCCCCCAAAAAACACCTTTAAAATGACTGCCTAAACTGAGCTTTTTCTGAGATAGCAGAACAATACTGCTAACAAAGAAGGTATCATTCTTGGAAAACCAGCATGTCTGTTGGATAAGGATATGCCATGTTGTAGTAGTCTGTTTCTAACTGAACCCTAGATATAGAGAGTTATTATATTCTGCATTATCAAAACATACCTTTGTGGTCCATCAATGTCCTGCATAAGCCAAATCTGCATCTTGGAGACTTTATTCGGATTTAAGTTAACAACTTCAACACTGCCAAAAATGCTGAAAGAGCATGAGCATAAGAAAAGAGCTCAGATGTTTACCAGCCTCAATAAAACATATCAGATAAAAATCTTTATAGATGTTATTCATTGCCATTGCCTAGCAATTTCAGAAGATAAATATGTATGTATGTATGTATATATATATGATTTTGATTAATTACCCATCCTTCACTCTGAGGTGTTAGGGTGGATCACAACAATTTAAACTACAATGTTAAAAACAGTTTAAAATCACAAGCATAGGGCGAGTCCTTAAAATACATGTCTAAAGGCCAGGATAAGGCTAATGAGCTATGTTAAGTTGACTCTTATTGACAGCAATAAAGCTAGTTTGTTTATTATGAGTCTTTATTTACCTTTCCATCAATCAAGAGTAAGAACAACCTACCTGGAAGCAGTATGGCTGCCTTCTTAATCCACAAAAATACCACGTCTATCAATTCACTTTGGGAACATCAGGAAGATATACACAGGCATATCACAATGACATTACAGTCAAGTGGGAAAATACCTGTCGTTTCTGAATGCTCCAGCTTCTATGGACCCATTAAGCATCACTTGAGTTATACCACAGGCTGCTTCTGCAAACTAAAACATATTTGAAAACATAGTTTAATGTAACAAGAGAACCTGCTCAATACCTTGTATGCACTTACAGTTTTGACCTTTCAACCGCCACCAATTTTATGAGTTTGCCTAAGTGAAGAAAAGATTCCCCAGGTTCTGCAAGTGGTGTTAATTTCAAAATGCCCAACCATATTGGGGGAGCCAATAGAGTGCCTTCTAAATTTTGTTGGACTGCAACTCTCATCTTCCCTGACGATTTGCTGTGCTGGCAGAGGCTGGCGAGAGAATTGTGATTCAACAGCATCTTGGCGGCACCAACTTGGCTATCCCTGGGTTAAGGGATACGATTCTGTTTTATTAGCCATTAATTTTAATTCAATTGTGTATTAGTGAAGCATTATATATATTTCAGTATCGCTAACCTGGGTTGCATAGAACATACCATCTTGGATGACATTTTCCAGTACATTGAACTAGGGTTATTCTCACACTCAGTCCATTCGGGGCAAGATTCATAGTTGACTCCTATAATAAATACAGTTTGAGCATAAATACAAGACTGATATATTGTGCCCTATCAGAGGGGAGGGAAGAAGAACTAAGTTTTAATGCAATGCCTCTGCTACAACTGGAAAGTAAGAATTTTAGGGTCTCAAGTAGAAAATAAACGTTCATAAATGTACAAGGCAAACACATACCGGTACGTAAGTATATAAACCACGTGTCTGAAATAGTTTTAACTCTCCCAAATTGACCTCAATATATTTCTCCCCAAGGAGGGAGGAAATGGGGAAAGCCTTCCCTTTGTCTTTTTGCTTAGAAATCCTGTCTTAAGGGCGTATTTGTGTATGAATAGGGTGAGCCTGTGACCTGGATTCAGGAACTAAAAGTATTTGCCATCACAAAAGAGTGGCCAGGCTGCCCAGGTAAAGCAATCAGTGACCATTATCAGGTATCCTGGCAAACAGGATTTCTGCTGGAGACCGCCTCCTGTGAAGCATGTCTGATGTTTTGGGGGTTGGTCTTGGGCACTGTGGGTTAAACCACAGAGCCTAGGACTTGCCGATCAGAAGGTCGGCGGTTCAGATCCCCATGACAGGGTGAGCTCCCGTGGCTCAGTTCCTGCTCCTGCCAACCTAGCAGTTCGAAAGCATGTCAAAGTGCAAGTAGATAAATAGGTGCCAATCTGGCGGAAAGGTAAACGCGTTTCTGTGTGCTGCTCTGGTTCGCCAGAAGTGGCTTAGTCATGCTGGCCACATGACCCGGAAGCTGTACGCCGGCTCCCTCGGCCAATAAATTGAGATGAGCACCACAACCCCATAGTCGGCCACGACTGGACCTAATGGTCAGGGGTCCCTTTACCTTTACCTTGGGCTACAGGGTGGGCAATTTCAAAAGTCTATAGAAAGGTTTGCACACCATTGTTCTGGGTTCCTCCTCCCTCCTGCATGTGGTAGTGAGCACCCTGTTGCAACAGATTAATAAAGATCACGCTGACTAGCTGCTTTGCTTCTCAATATTCCTTGGTTGGCCTCTGCTACTTTCTCCTACCAACAGGAAACCCACTTAAGGACTCTTTACAGGCTCTTAGAGACCCCATAAAGGAAAAGGAGCAGGTTTTTCTTATAACAGTGCAATGCCTCCGCTACAACTGGAAAGTAGGGGTGAGGGTGAATTTGATGTCTACACACCATACAGAGCATCTATTGTACATTATTTCCATGGCATTGATTTCTTTTCTTTTATTCTGAAGTTGCATCTTTCAATCACTGGATAACTGTTAACAATACATTATTATATCCTTTCTCCTTCAAACCTTCTTAAAGGATAGAATTCAAACCCTCCCCCATACCAGAAGGGGGGAACCCTAAATCTCTTTTTTTTGGGGGGGGGTAGAGAATAGGACACTCTTCTTACCTGGGCTGGAGGGGTCTCCACACCATGAGAGCCCATCTGCCATGTAGCCTAGTAAAGTGTCTTCCAATGTGAGGAAATCACAATTAGTTTTTGTGTAACGGTGTACAAGGTCTTTTGTCTTGCTCCAAAACAGCGACTGTAAGTAAAGTGTCAATATTGAATTCCTAGCTCTGACACATTTCCTGAACTATAACAGTAATATAAACCCCCCCTCTTTCCATTTCTCTCCACAGTTTTCAGCTTTGGGCTGAAAGCTTTTGGATGGTTTTTGGGTTTTTTGTGTGTCTTATGGGGCAAGAGACCCAGAAGTAGTGGCAGAAAATATTTGGGCATCTGTACAGATAAGAACAAAAAGTCTTGGTAGTAAGAATGGGTAGGTTTTGTTGTTTTGTTTTTAGTGCAATGTTTGCTCCATGAACTCCTGTGACCTCCCCCCCCCCCTTGCTCATTATACAGTTATGCTTACATGTAGAGGGGGGTATTTCTGCCAATTCCTCCTCCCAGTTTCAGGCCTTCCTGTGCTCTTCTAGATCTAATAAGTGGCTATTCTTTAGTAAAATCCATTCTTTCAACATAAACATAATTGTAAGTCAGGGAGAGCAAAACTGCCTCGCTCTTTGGTATCAATCATAATTTTATGTTTTATCCTGGATTTTCTCCCCTGCCAAATAAACTTAGAAAGCACTTTCTGTCATTCCTTGAAGTTTCAAATGCCATTAACTATAGGTACTGTCTGGTATAGGATTAGTATTGTGGGACTATGTTCATTTTTATAGCCGAAATTTTGTCCAGCAAAGACATTTGCATTCTACTTCAGATTTTCAGGTCTTTTTTAATTTCTTTCCAAACCTTTACATAGTTACCATTAAAGATGTTGCGATTATTCGCCATTAACCAAATTCCCAGGTATTTCACTTTCTTTTCACTCTTTATATCACTAGTTCTTTCTAAGTCTTTTGTAAGGGGACAATCCATATTTTTGACTAACATTGCTGTTTTTTGTTTATTCAGTTTAAAGCCTGCTAGATTACCAAATTCCCTTATATCTTCCAGTACTGCTGGTACACTTTCTAGTGGGTTTTCTAAGGTCAAATGATATCATCTGCATATGCTTTTAACTTAGAATTTTGCTGATCCACTCTTATATCTCTTCTTTTGTCATTCATTCTTATCTTTGTGCCAATACTTCTGAAATCAAAATAAACAATAATGGGGACAATGGGCAGCCTTGTCTGGTTCCTTTCATAACTGTACACCCATCAGATATAGTTTTATTTACAATAATATTTGCTCATTGTTCAGTATATATTGCTTCTATAGCCTTTAAATTCATTTTCTTCAGGACTTTTCATAAATATCCAAGACACATTGTCAAATGCCTTCTCCGTGTCCAGAAATATCAATGCTGCCTGTTTTTCGTTATGCACTTCTAGGTATTCTATTATGTTTATAATATTCCTAACATTATCTTTTAATGGTCTTCTGGGGAGAAAGCCTGCTTGGTCCTCACATATTAAGTCACTCATAATTTTTTGAGTCTATTTGCTAATATTGTTGCAGATAACTTACAATTGCAGTTTAATAGCTATATCAGGCAGAGGTTTTTGGGATTTGTCATGTCTTTATCTTGGTTGGGTATCAAAGTGATATAAGCCTCCTTCCAAGTTTCTGGTGCTTGTCCTGTTTCTAACACTTTGTTCATAATATATTTTAGGTATAGGCCTAACTCATCCTGAAACTTTTTATAGTACTCCACCAGGAGCCCATCTGGTCCCGGGGCTTTCCCAGATTTTCCCTGGCTTATCACCTGATGTACTTCCATCGTGGAGATCGGCGTATTTAATAGCTCTGCGCTTTCTCTCAAAATATTACCCAATTTACTTCGCTCTATATAATTCTCTATAAGTTTAAAGTCTTCTCTCTCTCTTTTATACACATCTATGTAAAAGGTAAAGGGACCCCTGACCATTAGGTCCAGTGGTGGCCGACTCTGGGGTTGTGACGCTCATCTCACTTTACTGGCCAAGGGAGCCGGCGTACAACTTCCGGGTCATGTGGCCAGCATGACTAAGCTGCTTCTGGTGAACCAGAGCAGCGCACGGAAATGCCGTTTACCTTCCCGCCGGAGCGGTACCTATTTATCTATTTGCACTTTGACGTGCTTTCAAACTGCTAGGTGGGCAGGAGCAGGGACCAAGCAACGGGAGCTCACCCCGTCACGGGGATTCAAACCGCCAACCTTCTGATCGGCAAGTCCTAGGCTCTGTGGTTTAACCCACAGTGCCACCCGCGTCCCAACACATCTATGTAAAACCTCACAAATTCCTGTCTGATTTCTTTTGGATTGTTTACGTGTACTCCATCCTTCACCAGCTCATTAATTAATCTTTGTCTACTCTCTTTTTAAAGTTGCCATGCCAGTAACTTTCCTGGCTTATTTGCAAATTAAAAATTCCTTTGTTTTACAAACTTAATTTTCCTTTCTATTTATTGGTTTACAAGCATTGAATATTGTATCTGTAATAAATTAATCTCTTGAAGTTTCTCTTTATTTCCTGCATCTGTAACCACTTCTTTCTCTTTCTTTATTCATTTGTCAGATAGTTCCAATTCTTACATTTCCTTACTTTCCCTTGGTATGCACATTTCTGAATAAATTAACTGCCTTACCCTCATCCCAAACAGTTTTTAAGTCAACATCTTGATTACAATTTAATTCAAAATATTATTTAATAATATTTCTTGAGAAATTAACAAGCACAAAATAACTACCTTGTTACATGGGATGGATTGTCTGGCCAGGTCCATCAGAGGCTGGAAATCTTCCTCTGTCGCCCTGCATGGATGCTTGTACATAAAGGCATTTTGAAATAGCTCCCAAATTTTGAGGCAGTCTCTGTCTCTGTAAAACAAACAAACAAACAAACAAACAAACACAGGGGTCTTTGAGAATGGCTGCTGTTCAGCCTGACACTATTAAATGTGAATGATAGAAAATAGTATTTGGATAGTGAGAAAGCACTCCTAATTCCTAAGCATAATGGAAGTCCGACAACCTGCCTTTCCCTCTCCTGAACAGCCCAAGAAATGTACTTCTGATTAAGAGGGTTACTTTGACTAAAAGCAGTAGTCATAGTAAACTATGGCATAACAGTAGGCTAACCAACATGCTTGAGTCTCATTCTTTTCTCTTTCAACTGTGGAGGTGGAAGTTACATTGAAATTAATGCTGCTTTATCTGGAGGCTGGGACGCAGGTGGCGCTGTGGGTTAAACCAAAGAGCCTAGGACTTGCAGATCAGAAGGTCAGCGGTTTGAATCCCCGTGACGGGGTGAGCTCCCATTGCTCGGTCCCTGCTCCTGCCAAGCTAGCAGTTCAAAAGCACGTCAAAGTGCAAGTAGATAAATAGGCCACGACTTGACCTAATGGTCAGGAGTCCCTTTACTTTTATCTGGAGGCTGATATTCAGAGCAACAGTGAGAAACATACACTGTACCAACAGAGAAAGAATAGGGCACATTTGCTTGCTGTGGGGCAACATTTCAAGCAGAGACATGACATCATTGGGAAAAGGTGGGCAGCAACAGATGCTCCTTGGGGTCAATGAGAAACACTCTTGCCCTCAAAATACTAGACCTGGCTTCTGTGAAAACATACTGGAGAGTGTACCCTGCAGACTCCATAATGAAGGAGCACTTCCTTATGGTCTGAGAACCTCTGCTGTAGAGAATCCCACATATATATATAATATATATATATGTATAATATGTATAATATTTGATGGGGGTGTCTAACCAGGTAAGTTACAGGCTTACCTATTTTGACCCAAGGCTCATATTCACCCTTGACAAACCCTCCATACCAGTGATGGGTTTGGCCAAAAGTAGGCTTTGCCCCCTTGTACACAACACACAGGCCCTCCCGGAGTCTGCTGATCCAATTCTGTACAAAGCAGCCGAAAAGGAAATCTCCTCCACCCTGGCTCCAGGTCGTAATATGCATCTTGATAAGAGATAAGTAGTTAATCTGATAACAAGGGAGAGGACAATTTGCATCTTTATCAGGGTACTGGGCTGGGTGGAGAAGTTTAAACTTTCCTACTGCCCCAGAACCATTCAGATTAATGACGATGATTATGTTTAGTTTTTTATATATCAAAAACCATCACCAAAATAGATGCAGCCTGACAGGGCAGAATCTTTCTGGGGGAGGGCTGAATTATTGCTTTTTGCATTGCTGGGGAACTGCAACAGGAAAAAGCAACTATTTGTTTTTTCTGTGTACAGTGGTACCTTGGGTTACATATGCTTCAGGTTACATAGGCTTCTGGTTACAGACTCCACTAACCCAGAAATATTACCTTGGGTTAAGAACTTTGCTTCAGGATGAGCAGAGAATCATAGAATCGTAGAATCATAGAGTTGGAAGAGACCGCAAGGGCCATCGAGTCCAACCCCTCCGTGCTCCGCCGGCGCGGCGGCAGCAGAAGGCCACATTGGCTAAAGTGGTGCTTCAGGTTAAGAACAGTTTCAGGTTAAGAATGGATCTCCAGAACGAATTAAGTACGTAACCAGAGGTACCACTGTAGTTAGAGAAGAACCGTAAAAACTCCCCAAATCTTTTGCAGCTTGAGCTCTCTTTATCTTCCTATGAAAGTGTATATCAGTTTATATATACAGCCACCATGTGGAAGAGAGAGGAAGAGAAAGAGACACCGAAAGCAACATTTGTAGCAGCATAGTTAAAACTAGCAGTGTGTTCTCTCCGCCCCCCACTGCAAAGTATCATCCATCAATTAATAAGAACAGAAGTTGCATTTGATCATTATCAAAAGTAAAATAACACTTTATCATGGGGGTGGGGTGTAGGGGTTTTGTTGTGAATACCTTACTTTTGAGGTGGCCAAGTGGCATTTGTGGATGTCTTTGCACTAATTTTACAAAATAATTTCTCCCATCTTTCCACATTTCAGTTGAACCTTCAGGAAAGACATCATGAGGTATTCTCTCCCATGAAGCTTTTCCAGATAAGGAAATACAAGCAGCCAGAGAGAGACAGAAGTGCAGAAGAAATATTTGCTGGGAAACACAAACACGCCCCCTCCTCAGCCACCTGACAATGAAGGTGTGGTTATCTTCACGGAACAACCCCACTGAAAAAGGTAACAGTGGTTACCCAGACCTCGTGGCTGGTTGCAAAGCAGCCCCCATAACCAGTCAAAGCCCCCAAAATGTAGGTCCACCACTGAACATAACTAACTGGTGGTGTACAAACTGTGCAAGTCTACTGAATCCAGTCATCATCCAAGGTCAGGATGTGCGAGGCTGTGGAACTCCCTGCTCCATGAGATTCGTCTGACTTTCCCCCAGATGGAGATCCATTGCTGGTTAAAGAGCTTCCTAATTCAGCACCAGTAGGCTTATTGCTTGTTCAGGCTTGAATTTATAGGTCAGGATCCTCTTTGTATTATTCTATCCGCTGTCCCTACTTTGCATTTTATGTAGCCAGTGGTCAAAGTGTCGAACTCAGTTCAAATTCCAACTCAGCCAGGAAGTTAACTGGATGACTTTTCTCCAGTCACTATGGCTATGTACACATTCCCATTTACTCTGCATCCAGCACACTCCCAAGCTATGTACACATGATACTAGCCACAATCCCCCTCTGTCCTGTAGCTTCTTGAGAAATGCTGAGTTTGGGTGCATTCCCCCACAAACCAGTCTTGATTCCATTTGAAAAGGTAGACCAGGGGTGTCAAACTCAAATTCATCGGGAGCCGCATCAACAGTTTGATCACCCTCAAAGGGCCAGTTGTATCTATACTATACTATGTAAAGTGGAGGCTTCCTGTGTAGAACGGCCGGCGCCGCTAGAGGGCAGACGTTCTCTGGCTTGTAGGCTGCCGCGCATGCGCTGAAGAGGTGGCTTTCTTGTAAAAAAAACAACAACGAGAATAAAAGGTGAAGGCTGGCGGCCGGCGGCGGCTACACGGGCCACATGACGAGGTCTGGTGTGCCGGATTCGGCCCACGGGCCTTGTGTTTGACACCCGTGAGGTAGACTGTATGAAGATGCCCATGTCCGCTGTCTGACCTCTGGTGTGGGCAACTTGGAAACAAATCTTACCACACCAATGTACATGACGACAGGCAAATACGACATGAAGTGTAGTGGAGGGCAGTGGGACAACCTCTCTGCATTTTAAACCTGTATTGTGTATACAGCCTCTCTGGCTAGCCTAACACAGGATTAACTGGGAGAGGAGCATGTAGGAAAGCAGGTAGAAAAAGGTTTTGTTTAAAATTTGTTCGGTTTAAAATTGTGGGTCTGTTTCCTTTCATATGGAAAGATGGATACAACAATAAGCTGGGCTCTTACTAAAGTTCCTGTGGCAATATGTTTTTCACATCACAGATGTTTGAGGGAAAGGTCCTTATACTGTAGTTTTTTTGTAATGTTTCCCTTTGTTATCCATTTATGCCTGTTTGGACTCTTATTGATGGAGCTTGTTTGCACAAAATTACTGTAATTTCAAATGAGCCGTCTTCAGCCAGAAAGAGAAAAGGGAAGGTCCAGTTGTTACCAGCAGGAGTCTTGGCTTCTGCGCTCTCTCCCCTCCCTTGGGCACTTGAGCGCTAACCTAATTTGGGCTGGGGGCTGCATCGACCCATAGTGCACCTTCTGGAGGCTAAAGTGCAACAGTGGGGGTGGTCAAAATGCAGTTCTCAAGTGTGCCTTCCCAAAGACTTTCCCATCAGCCAGTGGCGTAGCGTGGGTTGTCAGCACCCGGGGCAAGGCAAGTAATTTGCGCCCCCTAACCCCTAACCTGCCGCCGCTGCCAGCTTCTTCTTGCTGCTGCCTGGGCTGGTCTGGTGTGGTTCTTTCCCGCGCTCAGCGCTGCGCTGGGCGGCCGCTGCACTGTCCCTCCCCCAGATAGTCCCTCGCTCTCCGCACTGCACCACACGCCTGGCGTGCACCCCCCCCCACAGTGGGCGGTGACCCGGCGGCTCGGATCGGATTCGCACAGCCAGCACTGCAGTGAGAGAGAGTGAGTGAGCCCGGTAGGGGCAGAGAGCTGCGAGTGCGAGCACGCCCCCCCAGATGTTGCACCCGGTGCGGCCGGCCCCCCCTGCACACCCTACGCTACGCCACTGCCATCAGCTACTCTGCGCCATTTTTCATCATCTTAATTCATGATTAAATTGAGGGGGGGAAATCAACAAATGATTATTGCAGGGTCTGAGCCAGGGAAAGGAGGTCATTGAGGTATTGTGGTCTTGAGCCATTTAAGGCTTTATAGGGCAAACCCCAGCGCTTTGAACTGGGCCCAGAAACCAGCTGGCAGCCAATGCAGTCTGATCAGGATTGATGTTCTATGCTCAAACTGTCTTGCTCTGGCTACTGAATTCTACACCAGCTGAAATTTCCAAACCGTCTTCAGAAGCAGCCCTGTGTATACTGCATCACAGTAATCTAACCTAGAGGTTACCAGAGCATAGGCAACAAAAGTTAGGTTCTCTCTGTCCAGGCTGGGGCACAGCTGGGCCACCAGCCGGAGCTGATGGATAGCACCCCACACCACCGAGGCCAGGATCCAGGAGCACCCCCAAGCTACATACCTGCTCCTTCAGAGGAAGTGTAACCCCATCAAGAGCAGGCCACCTCCCAGCCATCTGGTCTAAGGAACCACCCATGAACAGTGCCTTGGTCTTATCTGGATTGAGCTTCAGTTTGTTGGCTCTCATCCAGTCCATTACCAAGGCAAGGCAATGCTCAGAAGTAAGTCCCACTCTGTTAAGTGCAAGTAAGACTGTAGCCCATGTTAGCTACCGATAAAAGGAAATCTGTCTTTTTAATAAGAAGGCAAAAAATCAAATAGTTATGAAGATAAATATTAGGATTCCCAGGGTGTGTGTACTGTATAGCTACTGTTTCCACAGCTACTTCCCCAAACTGCTTTCTTCCATGTTCACAGGACATTTGTTTCAACTGTAAGTAAGCTAAACAAGGGGGCAACAAGACAAACCTAGGATGGTGTCCAACATTAGTCATTATTTAAAACTGAAGTCAATGGACTCAAATAAGTTCATTGATTTCAATGGGTCAACTCTGCATAGGACTTAGAAGGGTACCACCCCATCAATACAACTCTAAACTGGTGGTAGAAGAGAGGGGAGACTTCATTTCCAAGCTTTGGGGAAAAGTAGTCATCCCCCGCTTTCTCCCTTTAAATGTCGTAGAAGTCTGAATGCTTGCTGAATTCAGAAAAAGAGAGCTCTTTCGGGTTTTCTTGCATGCCTCTGAAAGTTCTTGCCAATTTCAGAGGTCCTGAAAAAAAAAGGCTTTTCAAAGCCTCTTTGTAAGCTTTGTTTTCCTTTGGTTTATTACTGCATACAAAGTCCATGACATAAATAAAGCAGAATTGGTCACCAACTCACACCCAGGCAATATCACACTCTGATAAACAGCTAGCAAATTCACATTATTTTTTTTACATGTGCTTCAGTCACAATATAAATGCATATCGGTAAGGGGTCATCCCAGGCTGTAAAGATTTGTTTTAAAATGCTGACATTTGAAGTAGTGATCCTGATTAGTACAGTGTGCACGTGACTGAAGCCTGAAGACTTACGGGCAGACTCCATGCTACACAAACACCTGTAAAAATTGCTCAATAAATCTGAACCCTGAACCCTGCTAACTATCTCAAGGGTCTGAATTTTGAGAACCTTTGGTTCAAGTTTTAACCTTTAAACTAAGAGGGAAATTGACTATAGATAAGGACACACTTGGCCTACTAGAGCATTGCTCCATGATGTTATTGTTGTGAATTAGGGGAGGGCATGTCCTACTGTGATCACAAGTAGGTAAAGGTGCGACTGTATACAATTAGATGGTTGTAGGAAAGATGGAATCAACTTCAGCAACCAAGAAGTTGTAATTAGGGGAAGTTACTTTTCACATTTTGTCTTTATTTCAGTTTGATCCACCTTTGGGTACCCAAGTATTCCTGGAGGTATCCATCATCTAAAAATGGGAATATTCACTTTGGCATTTTTGTTAAATAGCACTTTTTGAAATCCAAGGTTGAGGATTTTACCTCTGTACAGTTTGCCAAGTGCAAAAGAACCGTCAATGGGCACTGACTTCCAGACATTTCTAAAAACCACATTCTGAATGAGATGGCAACTTACAGGCAAATGACCAAGCGGCCGTTCTTGGTCCAGAGCAGAGATGCTGCGTTTCCTGGGTTACCAAGAAGAAAACTGGGACATACGAGCCATCAATCCTGAGTAGACTCTGAGTTTTTGCTTTAAGTGTGGAATTTTAATGAGACATATCTGCCCTTTTGTCCTATCATCATACTTCTCTTAAATTTAAAAATGCATGTATGAGTTGAATGGAACTTAGGTTAAATGTTCTAGTTGAGGACTTTGATGACCCCACAGTGCATTCTAATTACTCATGATTTATTATACAGTGGTACCGCAGGTTACATACCCTTCAGGTTACAGACTCCGCTAACCCAGAAATATTACCTCAGGTTAAGAACTTTGCTTCAAAATAAGAACAGAAATCATGCTCCGCCGGCGCGGCAGCAGTGGGAGGCCCCATTAGCTAAAGTGGTGCTTCAGGTTAAGAACAGTTTCAGGTTAAGTACGGACCTCCGGAACGAATTAAGTACTTAACCTGAGGTAGCACTGTATTTTTAATGGCTTTATGAATGTGTGTAAATAAGGAAGTAGGGGGGAAAGGGACGACCCAAATGCTATTTAGCTCACTTTTTGTGGGGGATGTTTATTCAAAGAATGTCAAATCTGTGTGCAAATAGTTCTCCCTGCAAACATTACCTAAAACTTTCATTCTTTCATGCCAAACTCAGTGGCTTTCAGAAGTAATAAAAACACTGCAGTTAAGTTTGCAAGTTTTCAGACCCATAGTGTTGGTGCAATATAGAGAACGAGCAAGAAAGGAGAATTCCTGAATGAAAGTGCTCTTTGATGAGAGAACCCCAGGAGAGATTTAAAATCACAAAATATGCAGCAAAGTAAAGGGTGGAAATATAGGTTAGATTGTTAGATTTTAAAAATATATGTCCTTCTAAGTGAGTTCCGGAATGTCTGCTTGTTTCTTTCCAAAGTTTCTTTGGACAAGTTTTAAAAATGGTTTACTTACAAAATTCATGTCCTTCAGAAAAGTTGCATGGGCAGTAATATTTAGCTTAGTTACAAAGTGGTGATCGTCCCTAAATTATTGGAATTGGAACTCGGGTGGCTGATGAGAGCCATATGGTTTAGGTGGAGGAACCAGCTCCAACCTCTTCACACACTGAGCTTCTCCCAATCTGAGGGGAAGTGGACATAGTAACCTAGCAGGACAGCTTACTGTATGGTATTAACCCTTTCATGCATTGATTAAACTTCAGCATTTTGTTTTTTTGAGGTTGGTTATTCCACACATAGAACCTATGACAGAATTTGAAACTGGAAATAAAAATACATAGTAAACAAGAAATTAATGTCTATTAAAAAGGGTGTACTGTGCCTAGAGCTCACAAACTGCTTGCACTAATGAAACTCCCTGTCGCAAAATGTGCCTGGAACGATGGGGGTTTCTAACACTTCACTGTAACTCTCCATTTTCCCTTTCCTCTATTTTAAAATGGGAAAGTAAATGATATTTCAAATCTAGGACTAGGTTGTTGTTGGTGGTGACACACATTAAAAACAGAAGTAGGCATGGACACTTCCACCCTCTCTCAGCAACTGAAATTATATATAGATTTTTTCATGCATAGGCACCAGCAGGGTACATGTGATACTCCTAGAGATTGAAGTGGAGGGGGAGAGATTGAACTCTTACCCTCCTATGAACATCCTATGCACACAAAACAACTATGGGTGGGGGGGGGGACCTTCTTGTGCCTAAGTGCTGCATGCTGGGGTGTTTTAAGTGGGGGTGGTCATAGCTGGAGAGGAGATAGAGAAAAGTGCCTCCCCACCCCCAGACAACAGCCTCTTGTGCCACAATTTAGCTTGAAGGAAAGCTAGTGACCACTATGTATCCAAATGAACATGAGCCATCAAGCCCCTCTGCTAAATTGCAGTCTGAAATGGTATTGTGCGGAAATGATTTATGAACTGATTCTGTATGAACTGGCTCTTGCTTGAAACGCCCTAAGTGATTCACATGGTTCTAGCAGGAACCATGCATTTTTCAAGTGCACTTACACTTCCTTAAGCTGAATTTAGCAATAATTAATTATAAGTAGAATGACAAACATATAAATTTAGCTTTGGAGATGAGCACCTCACAGAGGATTTTTCAGCACAACTGGGTCAGTTGCAGTGCCCAGAAAGGTTTTTAATTAAATGGTGATGCAGACATGATGGAGGACTAAAGGAAGTCTGGGCAAGAATTTGTGGCACTAAAATGTTTAGTCGTTGAAGCAAAGCCAGAAACTTGGAACAAAGAGGTCTTTCTCCCCCTTCACAAGCACAGGCTTTGAATCACTGAAGGGGTAGGAGGTATTGCCCTTCTCAGGAACTTATCAAGCAAACGAAAGAAAGACCAAGACTGATGCCACGGGCTCTGTGACATTCCTTCTGAAATAATGTTGGTGACTAGAAGTATTAATAATAGGCCTAAAATGAGAAATGAAGGCCATGGATTGGGGGATGAGGAAGAGAAGCGAACTAATGCCAGTGTACTGGAAGAAGCAAAGATCACCAGTGTGGAAGCAATGATTCTTCAACATCAACTTCGTTGGACTGGTCATGTTGTTCGGATGCCTGATTATCACCTTCCAAAGCAACTACTCTATTCCGAACTTAAGAATGGAAAGCGAAATACTGATGGACAACAAAAGGGGTTTAAAGACACTCTCAAGAAAAGAAAAAAGATACCCTCAAGGCAAATCTTTAGAAATGTAGTACAGTGGTGCCTCGCAAGACGAAATTAATTCGTTCCGCGAGTTGCTTCGCCTTGCGATTTTTTCTTCTTGCGGAGCGTGGATTCCCTGGGTATGAACGGTTTTACGAAAAAGGAAGCAAACCCGCAAGACGTTTTCGTCTTGTGAAGCAAGCCCATAGGGAAATTCGTCTTGCGAAGCACCTCGAAAAATGGAAAACTCTTTCGTCTAGCAAGTTTTTCGTCTTGCAAGGCATTCGTCTTGTGGGGCACCACTGTATAAGCACCGATAACTGGGAAACACTGGCCTGCGAGTGCTCCAGTTGGAGAACAGCCATTACCAAAGGTGTCAGGGAAGCACAAACTCAGGGCGAAAATGAGAAAGGAGCTAAGAAGAAGGCACATTTGGCAAAACCTCACCGTGATCAACTCCCGCCCACAAATCTGTCCCCACTGTGGAAGGACTTGTGGATCCAGAATTGGCCTCCACCGTGACTTATGGACTCACTGTTAAGACCATGTTCATGGAAGACAATCTTACATGGCTATGAGTGATCACCAAAGAAGAAGATTGCACTAAATGAAACATTAAAAATAGAACAAAATCATGATACTGATGTTCAGACGCACCTACAGTACTTTGTGATCAGAGGTCTTTAGAGAAAACCATTTCCTGTCAACATGAATAAGCTGGACTATTTTTAGGAGTTATCATGCTGGATTGAAGAAATTTCCAAAAATAGGTATCTTGTTAGTGTGCAGAATTTAGCATTTATTTTCAAATTTTCAAAGCAATTCACATGCATTCCCCCCTTCTTTAAATCCTTGAAAACAATCCTGTGAAATAAGTCAGCATTGCCATCATCTCCATATGAAAAGGCTGAGGCAGTGTTGGGTGGCGAGCTTAAGAATTCATCTACTGAATTCAAAGCAGAGGCAAGAGTCCCAGTTCTTGATTCTGATGTAAAACACTCAGAATTTGGGTTCGGGGTCCCAAACGGGTCCATTACGGTTGGAGGAGAAGACGGGTGATGTCCAACCACGGAGAGAAAGAATCATGTGGCTTTTTAAAAGCACAAATCCTTTATTCCGTTGCAACCGGGTTCCCTACACAAAGGTGACAAAAGGTATGAGGAACCCCGCCCAAAGGTAAGTTCAGAATTTTATAGAGTCGCAGTTGTGGGGGGTCTTATTTGTCACAGGTTCGTCAGTTTGCAAGGTAAGGGGGAGGAACATAGTGCAAAAGGGGGGTTCGGGTTCAAGATACAAGGTGGGGTGCAAATCCTATCTATATGATCTGAAGAAGTGTGCATGCACACGAAAGCTCATACCTAGAACTAACTTAGTTGGTCTTTAAGGTGCTACTGGAAGGAATTTTTTTATTTTGTTTTGACTATGGCAGACCAACACGGCTACCTATCTATAACTGTAATACCTGGAAGACGCGGGTGGTGCTGTGGAAGCTTATCAGGTTCCTTGATGAGAAGAGAAGCAGAAAATGGCAAATTATCTTTTCTGGCAGACAGCTTTTCATCATTATCTTCCTTCAGAAAAAGATGATAGAGCTTTAGCCCTTTCAGTGTTGTTGTCCCAGACAGCCTAATCAGTAATGATGGATGAGGGGAGCTGCTGGAGTTGGAATCCAACAACATCTGGAGGGCTCTACAATAGGGAGACTTCTTTCCTAGAACCATATTGTCGAGTAAGAAGGGATCCCAAGGATCATCTAGTCCAACCCCTACAATGCAGAATCTCAGCTAAGGAATCCATGACAGGTGCACCCAATCTCTGCTTAAAAACCTCCAGCAAAGGAGAGCCCACAACCTCCTGAGACTGTTCCACTGTCAAACAGCTCTTACTGTCAGAAAGTTTCCCCCGATGCTTAGTCGGAATCCCCTGTCTTGTGACTTTAATCCACTGGTTCGGGTCCTAGTCTCCAGAGCAGGAAAAAACAACCTTGCTCCATCTTCCATGTGATAGCTTTCGAGATAAGGTAAGCTTGCTTGACCTTAGTACAGTTGGATGTTTGAAATGCACAATATACTATAGAGGTCTCTCTACATCACAAAAGGTTCAGTTGACAAGAAGGAAGAAAAAAGGAAGGAAGTGATGAAGACATAGAATTCTTCTCTGTGCACCAGAGAGACAACTTCAGGTGGAGCTAGAGGGGTTGAAGAAAGCAGAATGAACCCGGAACTATTTTTCTTTTTACATTTTTCTCCCTCCTGGTTATAAAGCAGAATAATAGGTTGCATTTTCTTTCTTTCTTTTCATTATCTTTCACTTTAACTGCCTGCAAACTCCAATTTCCTTAAATACATTTGATTTCACTTTTCAGTCCTACAGGATAAATTCCTCAGCCCTTCTCACACTTCAGTGGAGTTCATGTTCCTAAGGAAGATAAAAGGGAGTTATTTTGTAAAATGTTTTAGACTCATTCTCCCCACCACTCAAAAAATAGGGATTAGATGTTTCATGGCTGCCTAAAATCAGGCAACTAAAGATTTGTGTCTTTAAGATAGTGACACGGCAACAGTGTGACGCGGCAGCTAAAAAAGCCAATGCAATTCTGGGCTGCATCAATAGGAGTATTGCATCTAGATCAAGGGAAGTAATAGTGCCACTGTATTCTGCTCTGGTCAGACCTCACCTGGAGTACTGTGTCCAGTTCTGGGCACCACAGTTCAAGAAGGACACTGACAAACTGGAACGTGTCCAGAGGAGGGCAACCAAAATGGTCAAAGGCCTGGAAACAATGCCTTATGAAGAACGGCTAAGGGAGCTGGGCATGTTTAGCTTGGAGAAGAGGAGGTTAAGGGGTGATATGATAGCCATGTTCAAATATATAAAAGGATGTCACATAGAGGAGGGAGAAAGGTTGTTTTCTGCTGCTCCAGAGAAGCGGACACGGAGCAATGGTTCCAAACTACAAGAAAAAAGATTCCACCCAAACATTAGGAAGAACTTCCTGACAGTAAGAGCTGTTTGACAGTGGAATTTGCTGCCAAGGAGTGTGGTGGAGTCTCCTTCTTTGGAGGTCTTTAAGCAGAGGCTTGACAACCATATGTCAGGAGTGCTCTGATGGTGTTTCCTGCTTGGCAGGGGGTTGGACTCGATGGCCCTTGTGGTCTCTCCCAACTCTTCTATGATTCTATGATTCTATGACAAGGGGATTGTACACATAATCTCACACATAATCTCTACAGAGACTAGATTAACTGTATTAAAATAATCTGACCCACTTCCTGTGGTAAAACAAAAGAGGTGAGTTTACGAGATCACAGGAAATGCTTTGAGGTATCACAGTGCTCTTCTGAGAAATGACTACCCACTCAAAGAGCAGACGGACACGTCTTCTGTAATGCTCTACTCAAAGCTTACAGAGCTCCACAGAAAACCTCTTCAAGGACCAGTTCAGATCAGATCACAACATATCAGAAGCAGAGAGTAGGTACATAACCCAGACAGCTGACTATCAGCTAAAGAGGTCCAAAAAGTCAAAATACCACAGAAGCCAATTACCGCTAAAGCCAAAATACCACAGGAGATGGCAGCTTGCCAACCTACTCAACTCCAAAGTATGATGACTAGGCAGTTTTGGCTTCTGAGCAAATAAAAGCTAATCACTGGTTTTTTCAAAATTGGGGAGAAGGGGGCTTGCTTCGGCAGCACATATACTAAAATTGGGGAGAAGGAGGTCTACATGATGCCACACAGGAAAGGAGGAGGGGAGACACATTTTGCAAACCATTTCCATGTAGAAAGAGTGTGCATCCTATATGTGGATGATCATGGGCTGAATGCACATGCATGCAACTTGAACATGGATTGCTTCAAACAACAACAATATACAAGTTTACTTTGCATATGGTCTTGGGCAATTTTCTGATGTATAGAGGTATATGTGTAAATGTAATCCATAATTTACACACAGCAACCATTATATTTTATGTACAAATGTAAGTGCACTGCACATATTATATGTAGGAATTTTATCAAATTTGAAGCCGCTGCAACAACAACAACAACAACAACAACAACAACAACTTATTGTTTTTACCCTGCCCATCTGGCTGGGTTTCCCCAGCTACTATGGGCAGCTCCCAACAGAATATTAAAAACACGATAAAAGATCAAACATTAAAAACTTCCCTAAACAGGGCTGCTTCCAGATGTATTCTAAAAGTCGGGTAGTTGTTTGTTTTCTTGACATCTGATGGGAGAGCGTTCTACAAGGTGGGCGCCACTACCGAGAAGGCCCTCTGCCTGGCTCCCAACATTTACCCAGATAAAGGCTGAGCAGATGAAAAGCGAGCCTTGTGGTGAATATCTCAACAGGTCTTTCGGTAGCAGATGCCAAAAGTTCCTCATATGGCCAAAGTCTGCTTCTCACCAACCTCTCCCTCTAGTCAGAGACAGTATTATTTCCTCATTGCAACATTGTGATAAGGTTCAACAAATGCTATTACAAGATATTGTACTGATAAGGTTCAATAAGTTCTTCTGTTGACAAGCTTTTACAACATGCCTCTGAGCACCAAAGCTAGTAAGATAATGAAAATATTGTGATTTGAGTCCCAATCAACCACATCTTTTCTCATGTATTTGGTGATTTCAACACTTTCCCCCTGGCCCTTATTTGAAAGTCAAAGACTGCAGCCCTCAACCCAATGTACTGATTTCATTGAATTTAGTAGCCCTTGTTTCTGAGTAGACCACACATAGAATTGTACTACCAGGCCGTAATTCGGTTCATACTTACCTGGCAGCTATTTCAACTTAATGGAGTTGGATTAAGTTCTGGAGAAATATGGGTAGAACTGTACTGGGAGCCTCAAACCAGGAACAAGAAGCCCCCAAGTTAAAATGTCATTTCTGTCGTAACATCACTAAATGGCTTTGATCAAGTCAGTATTCTTTAGACACACGCCTCCCCCCGCTTGCATCTCCAATAACATTAACCTACCTCACAATGCCATTGTATGGATTTCTGAGCTGATGTACATGAAGCACTTCAAAAACTGTGAACACTGTAAGTTTTGCTTAAAAAAAAATACATTTCTGACCCGTCCAGTCTACTTACTCATACATACAGGAAACCCTCCCCTGCTTTCATTTAAAATACCCACTTCTAAATACCATCTTCGCTTGTGCAATTCTTACACTTTTAGCAGCTGTGTAACAGGCCAGAATTCAAAAGGTGGAACTTTCCCAAATCACTGCATGCTGGAGAAAGCCAAGCTCCTTATTATCAAGCATATAAGAGAGATATAAAAGCCCTGAACAATTCCAATGCAGGAACTGTTCAGCTAGTTTTCAGTCCAGCTTTTTAGCACTTTGGGGAGGAAATGAACAGCTTCAGATCTCAGCCTATACATTTTTCTCTAGAATAGCTTCCGTCCAGTTTCCCTGCTGCTCCTTCTTTGTCTACACTGCGCACTGCTGCTTTTATTCTTCAAAAGTGTACTCTTAGCACTCACCTGAGCTCAGGATTCACTATGGCAATGTAGTTGTGACATCTCCCCAAGACGATTTCATGCAGCTGTTTAGTGGTCCCTTGGCCTTCCCACTGCAATACTTCTGAGCCAGGGGTTCCTTTCCTTCCAGGTATGAACGCAGCAAGCAACACAGCGCTCACTAAGGCAACTAAAACAACCATGGTCCCTGCCAATATCAGTTTGTGCCGTTGGGTCCTGGAAGAGCTGCTTGGAAAGGGCATCTCGGTGGAAGTTTCTGAAAAGCAGCAACAGCTGCTGCTTCTGTTTCATTCATCCTTGGCAGAAAAGTCACTTTCTTATATCTCCTCCTCCTCCTCCTCCTTTCTCCCTTTCTGTTTCTCTCTCCCCCCCCCCCCCACGTAAAGACCAATGAGCAGAGGAGCATGAGTTGCATTTCTATTGGTTTAGATAAAAAGGCTGCACCCAAAGCAGGGCAGATCTCTGCAGCACCCTGCAAATTTGATATAGTGACCAGACATTCCTGTTCTTAAATACATTGTCTGTATTTAGGTCTGCTACGCAGTCTTTGTAATCTGCTTCTCACAGGGAGGGCACTCATGTCCCACCCTTGTCAAAAACTGCAGAGGGAACATTTTGCAAAGTAAATCAAGGGCTGTCTGAAATAGAGAGAAAGGAATCCCTTCGAGCCAGTGTTTTCTTTTCTAAAAATAAAATAAAATACAGTGGTACCTTGGGTTACGAACTTAATTCGCTCTGGAGGTCCGTTCTTAACCTGAGGCACCACTTTAGCTAATGGGGCCTCCCACTGCCGCTGCACTATTTCCGTTCTCATCCTGAAGCAAAGTTCTTAACCCGAGGTACTATTTCTGGGTTAGCAGAGTCTGTAACCTCAAGCGTCTGTAACCCGAGGTACCACTGTAACCCAAGGTAACTGGAAGTAGTTGCTCCGGGTGCGGTGGTGGCATGGTGGCACCTGGAGGCCCCATTAGCAAAAGCACACCTCAGGTTAAGAACAGTTTCAGGCTAAGAATGGACTTCCAGAACGAATTAAGTTCATAACCCGAGGTACCACTGTAATGTTTAGGGGTATTCTCATTTTGACTCAAGAAAATCACCATTTCATAGTTCAAATCAGGAAAAATAAATACAGTAAGTGGACAAAAGTGCAATGATTCACGAACTGTTTAGGAGTATGCACAGGGCCGGATTTAGGTTTGATGAGGCCCTAAGCTACTGAAGGTAATGGGGCCCTTTATATGTCCAGCTGTCCTTTGTCAACAACAAATTGCTGCTGTTTCATGTGTTGAATATATGCCATATGGTAATTTATGGACCCAATAGGTACCTAAAGCCATTTGCACATAACAAATAGGAGCCTACACAACACAAAACACTGTTGTTGTATGCAGGTTTTATTTTATTTGTTTTTTATCTTATGTTTTGGAAATGTACATCCAGTTTTTTCCCCTTTAATTTTTTTTGCCCCCCCCCCCAAGAGAGTGGGGCCCTAAGCTATAGCTTGCTTAGCTTATATGTAAATCCGGCACTGGGGTATGCGTACCCCTGCACCCCCCCAAAAAAAACACTGTTTCCAGCTATTAAACTGTTGTTATTCTTCTCTTCCTAATTCCCATCTTTTTGCAAGGCAGTCTGCCAATATGTTTAAATTGAATGCAAACCTTCATTACAAAGTATGCTGATATAAATAAACTGGGTGGGACCATAGTTTTGGAATTCTCCTTAAAAAGAAAAAGGCATTCTCAACAAGCCAAATAACAAGGTAGTTTGTGACAACTTTCAGAGCGGTAGCGTGTTAGTATTTTGCAGCAATAATTACTTTCCCTGTGGCACATTAAATGCTAAGGATAAATTTATTATCAAAAAGCAAAATCAACAAGAAAATTTCCAAAATCCACATTAGAGCAAGCAAGGCCTTTATTTGCCCAACCAAAATGTCACAAAATTGTAAGCAAGCTTTTGAATTCTTTATCTTCTATAAGATAAAGCCCTGGTTGTTTCCATAAGAAATGCAGCTGGAGATGCTTTATCCCAAGTAAGAGGTTTTCTACATATTCCTCTAGTGAAAGCTTAACTGACTGGTCAATTCAGGTGGAGGCTGGACTTGGTGCCTTCCGGCTCAGCTGGCCGCTTCATACCGCGGTGGCCATGGCAGACGGAGGCTCTGGGCACGATGCTGCTTCAGCGCGGCATGGCAGAGGCGGGCAAGGGAGGTGAGCTGATGCCGGGAGGCGCCGCGTCCAGCCTCCGCCTCTTCTCTGGCGCCCTCCAGAACTTGGCGCCCCGCGCCACTAGCCTCTGTGGGTAAGACGCCCCTAAGGCGCTCCCAGGTAACCTCAGCTTCCTCCATATAACGAAACCTCAACAATGCATAATAACAATCATTGCAGAGTTCTCCTAGTGGTGCAGCAGTAAAACTGCGACACGTTTGCACAGCTTAAGCAGGGTCCAGTATGGTTTCCAATTGGATGGGGGACTGAGATTCTTGCACTGCAGAGGAGGGGAGTAGATGACCCTCAGGGTCCATGCCAACTCCACAATTCTATGATTCTGTTCTTTTACAATAGGCTCAGCAACAAAAGAGGCCGAAACCTTCTCACCATGGGAACTGTTACACGGAAGACAGAATCAAGAGTCAAGACGACCTTGACAGATTGGAGGACTGGGCCCAAACAAAGAAAATGAATTTCAATAGGGACGAATGTCAGGTTCTGCACTTAGGCAGCAAGAACCAGCTGCACAAATATAAGATGGGGAACACCTGGGTTGCCAGTAGTACATGGGGAAAGGATCTACAGTGGGATGCAGCAGTAAAAAAAAAGGTAATGTGATTCTAGGCTTCATCAGCAGATGCCTAGTGTCTAGATCAAGGGAGTATTACCTCTGCTTTGGTCAGACCCCCCCTGGACTACTGTGTCCAGTTCTGGGAGCCACAATTTGAGAAGGAAGCTGGGACGTGTGCAGAGGAGGATGATCAGGAAGATCAAGGGTCATAGCATAGCACTGTAGAGTTGGAAGGGACCCTGAGGATCATCTAGTCCAACCCCCTGCAATGCAGGAATATGCAGCTGGTCCATACAGGGATCGAACCTGCAACCTTGGTGTTATCAGCACCATGGTCTAACCAACTGAGCTATCCAGGAAACCAAGCCTTATGATGAATGGCTGAGGACGTTGGGTATGTTTAGCCTGGGTAAGAGGAGACTGAGAGGAGATTTGGTAGCTATCTTCTAATATCTTCCAGCCTCTGGGCAGCTGTCCAAAGGTCTAGGTTGTGCGGAGCAGTTGCAGCAACAGAGAGACCCTGATGGGTTGTGCACCCATAACCTGAGACCTCCTGCACGGAAGGCACCACTGCTCTTCCCGCTTCAGGCCCCTTCTGGTTCTCGTAGACAAGTGGGGCAGGGAAAGGTGAGGAGTCTGCTGAGCCATCTGTCAGCTGAACCATCTCTTCTTCCTCTGTCTCAGACTGCCCTTACTCTGCCCCTTCCCCTGGTTCCTGCCTTGTGGGCGGCATCAAACCTCCCCCCCAATCACTGGCCCCTTCTCCTGGGTCACTCTCCTGGCCCCATGCCTCTGCCCCACACTCTTCGGGCTGCTGTCATCTTGTCCCGCTGCTTCCCTGCCCCCTGGAAAGCCGCTCTTTAGTGCTCAGTCGGAGCTAACAGCAATCAAGTTTCCCATTTAAAATGAAAGAGCATGTTTTCCTTGGCAAAGAAGCAAGGCAAAGGGGAAACCGCTCGGATCCATGCCTAGGGAGTGCGAGTCGAGTAGAAAACCACTTGGGGCTTGTGCTTCCTCTAGGCACAGGAGAAGCAGAAGTGTGGATGAGCCCTGAATCAAGATTGAAAGCAGGTTGCTGAGGACACACAGGAAGGATTCCAGATTGAGAAAAACTGCATGTTTGTGTTACAAATGGGTTAGTGTGTGCATAGCCTTACAATATGTACAGGCAGCTTCACCAGCAGCCATCTTGTTGTTGTTGTTGTAGAATTTGAAAGCTTGCAAACAGTACCCTGAATATTTTTTTAAAGGCTTAATTGCTTTGATTCGCCCCTGACCTATAAATATGTATTTCCTTTGTTTTAATAGTTCCAGGCCAGGGACGGGGAGGGAGAGCACTCTGGAGTCTTCCAAGAAACTGCAGCTGCAAAAGGCTCAAGAACTGAAAACAGATTCAGGCACTACTATTTCTTTATTTATTACATTGAGCTCCCAGTTTTCTTCCCAAGAGCTCAAAGTGAGAGATGACCAGTCTACAAAGCAGCTTGAAACGAGGCTGGAGAACTAAACCGGGTGCCCAGCTAATTGCTCTCCTTGCATGGGAAAATGACCAATTTTGACTCCTTGTAGAGGTTAACCAAACCTTGCCTCAAGTTAGCTGGAAATATGGGAAAGTCTTGGAAGGAAACTGCAAATAGGTTTCTTCATCATGACACCTGCCCTAGAAAAGGCTGGGTTAGAAACTGCAAGTGTTTAATAGTCATTGTACTTGTATTTGTTTAAAAACCAATACAAATTTGTTTTTTAAAATAAAAAAAAAACACCAAGGAGATTACTTACACGTTGCCCCCTGCTCCTGAGCTGGAGGACTGAGGAACTGTTGGTGGGCTTCATGATCCGCTAAATCAAAGTAGGCTGTTTTAATGCCCTGGTTAGGGAGTATTGTTGGTGTTGGCTCAGGACAGAGAATGCTGCAACACCAAATGTCTAATAAAAAGCTGCAAACTGAACATTCCCTTGACTGTATCTGTTACACAAAGGTGCCATCTAGAGGATATGGCTCTTCATAGATTTAATCTGACAAATGGCAGCCTGCTTCCTACAACAACCACAGAATAGGTAACTTTAATATCGCAGGTGAGATCTGCAGATCCTCCCTGCTAAATGCAGCCTGCCAGCTATACGTTGGCAGGGACTCAGCAAACCCTTCAGATTTTGCTGTCTGCTTCATCCAGTTTGGTAGGTCACAAGCTATGGTGGCCTGACACAGACCACGTATTCACTCAGCAGTCCTTGTTGCACTCAAGGAGAGAAGTGGATATGAAGAGATAGAACAGGCTCCCCCAACCTCGGGCCCTCCAGATGTTTTGAGACTACAGTTCCCCTCATCCCTGACCACTGGTCCTGCTAGTTAGGGATCATGGGAGTTGTAGGCCAAAAACATCTAGAGGGCCAAGGTTGGGGAAGGCTGAGATAGACCCTTGTCCCAGTTGGAGGATCAAAAGGAGGGACTTATCAGTACACTATTTCTTTTTTTTTAACCACCCTCAACCATCATTTCACCATACCCTCCAACATTTCTCTCTTGAAAATAGGTATGCCCTATCATATGCGGGTGGCACTGTGGTCTAAACCACTGAGCCTTGAATCCGCATGATGGGATGAGCTCCCATTGCTCTGTCCCAGCTCCTGCCAACCTAGCAATTTGAAAGCACACTGGTGCAAGTAGATAAATAGGTACCACTGCGGCGAGAAGGTAAATGGCGTTTCCGTGCACTGCTCTGGTTTCCATCACAGTGTTCCATTGTGCCAGAAGCAGTTTAGCCATGCTGGCCACATGACCCAGAAAGCTGTCTGTGGACAAACACTGGCTCCCTTGGCCTGAAGCGAGAGGAGCGCTGCAACCCCATAGTCGCCTTTGACTGAACGTAACTGTCCAGGGATCCTTTGCCATTTTTACACCCTATCATAACCCCCAACATTTCTCCAATGAAAAAAGTAATGTCCTAAGGAAAAGCGTGACATTCTGGGATCAAATCAGAAACTGGGATGGCTCCTGAAAATCCAGGACTGTGCCTGCAAAATAAGGACACGAGGGCTCTGTTTCACCTGCTGCTGCCTCTGGATGCTTCTACCAGCCCATCCACCATTGCTTCTACCATCAGCTTCCATCTTGTGTCCTACAGTCCCTAGGGATGTGGGTGGCACTGAGATCTAAACCACTGAGCCTCTTGGGCTTGGCGATCAGAAGGTTGGCAGTTCAAATCCATGCAATGTGCTGAGCTCCCGTTGCTCTGTCCCAGCTTCTGCCAACCTAGCAGTTCAAAAGCATACCAGCGCAAGTAGATAAATAGGGTATCGCTGCGGCAGGAAGGTAAACTGTGTTTTTGTGCACTCTAGTTTCCATCACGGTGTTCCATTGCACCAGAAGTGGTTTAGTCATGCTGGCCACATGACCCTGAAAACTGTCTGTGGACAAACACCGGTTCCCTCAGCCTGAAAAGTGAGATGAGGGCCACACCACATAGTCACCTTTTACCGGGCTTAACCGTCCAGGGGTCCTTTACCATTAGCCTGCAACACCCACCAGAAACATCTGGGTCCCACATTTGAGACATCTCATCAAGGCTGCTGTTGTATCTCCCACCTGTCAAGAACAGCCCAATGTGCCTTACAGAAGGTAGAAGGAGTGGAAACCTCGTTTCCCTTGAGTTTTCAGAGAGCTGAGCAGCATGCAGACCTTGAGTCCCTTCAGGGAAAAAGACGAGTATAAATTAATAACAATAATACAAATACTGGTGTGAGTTTACAGGGAGTGAGGTTAGCCTGCATGATACCTGAGTCCCTTTTAATACCTGAGGTTGTTGAGCTCTTGAAGTAGTTGTGGTTTGTTTTTGAAGTTTTTGAGCTATGGGGGGGGGGAGCGTGCTGACACGAGTTGCCGTATATATCCGGATTTTCCCGGACATTTTTGTGTGTGTGTGATTTCCACATGGACACTGCTTCCGACTGCAGTATTCCAATTATGTTCGGGAAATTCCAGGCATATGGCAACCCTAAACTAGCCAGGCAAGTTTCTTGATGTATTTCTTGAACAAAGGAAGTTGTTCTGTGTTAGAGGGTAAATGGGAGAGGCCACCACTGTTATGTAATGAAGTTCTCACCCTGGGCCAGCAGGGGGATACTGTAGATAGTTTTCATTCAGGTCCACATATGCAAATAAGGGATTGAAAGTGACATTCAGTGATTGGATAGTTACAGAAAATGGTTACTGTTGCGTTCTAGTGGAGTTCTATATAAGCAGGCTGGCTGAACCCTTCAATTCAGTTCTATTCTGGCCTGTAAATAAACAAGAGCTGTTTGAAGAATCGCTGTGTTGTCTGATATGTCCACCCACAACTTAACAACCACCTTTTGTTGGAGTTTGTTCTGCTGTTGGACAGCTCTGTTAGAAAGTTCTTCCTTAGTCAGAATCTCCTTGTTCCCTCTTCCATGTGACAGTCCTTTAGATATTTGAAGATGACAATATACTTCTGTTGATGCAGCCTTGAATAGCCGTAGGTTTCCCCTGTGCCGCACCACACTGTTGACTCGTGTTCAGCTTGTGGTCTAAGACTCCTAGATCCTTTTCACATGTACTACTGGCAAGCCAGATATTCCCCATCTTATATTTGTGCAGCTGGTTCTTCTTGGCTAAGTACAGAACCTTACATTTGTCCCTACTGAAATTCATTTTGTTAGTTTGGGCCCAATTCTCCAATCTGGTTTTCTGTGGCATTGGCTACCCCTCCCACTTTGCTATCATCTGCAAATTTGATTAAAGGTAAAGGTAATCCCCTCAATTCCTCAGTCCAGGTCCTTTATAAAGATGTTGAACTACAACGGCTTCAGGACAAAACTCTGTGGCACCCCACTAGTCACTTTTTCTCTTTGGATTTGGTCAATCAAGAAGTTACAAATCCACCTAACAGTTACATTGCCCAGCCCACATTTTACCCTATACAGTATCATAAAAACGTCTCTGCTGTTTGCCCTTTGTAATAGGAATTTAATGGTCTTAGATATATGGTAATGTTCATAAGTGTACCAACCAAGCACATACATAGATCAGCACAGGAAGGCCAACCTGGAACCATTTTGATTCTTAAACTGACTCTCTGTAAGGTCAAAATGGAAAAGCCTCCCCATTGTCTTTTCTTTCACAAATCCTGTCTGTGTTTGAATAGGGTGTGAGCCTGAGACCTGGCCCAGGAACTAAGTATTTATCACTAGCCAGGCTACCCAGGAAATCCAATCAAGTAACCTGCCAGACAGGAGATAAACAAGGACAAGAGATAAACAACATTTAAATTTCTGTTTAGACCACCTTTTCTGTGATGTATGTATGATGTTTCTGGGGGTGGTCTTGATCTACAGGGTGGCAATTTCAAAAGTCTTTATAAGGCCTTGCACACCATTTTTCTGGATCCTCCTCCTGCGTGTGAGGGGAGCACCCTGTTGCAACAGATCAATAAAGATCAAGCCTACAGGCTGCTTTGCTTCTCAATATTCTCTGGTTGGCCTCTGTTATTCTCTCCTACCAATAGGGAACCTATGTAAGGACTCTATATGGGCTCTTGGGTACCCCATAAGGGAAAAGGGCAATTTTTGTTTACAACACCTTCCAAAGGAAACACAAACCCTGGGTAAGCTCCTGGAACCTCGTATCACACAGTGGTGTCCAGTAGATTTGAATCATTCGCCTTTAGATTTCATAGCAAAGTAGGATTATATAGTTTAATTTAAAGTTTAATTATGGATGTGTGAAAAGCTGGTTTGGCACCATTTCTAAAACTCCCCAAAGCTACTGGCTTTATCGTTAAGGCCTTGGTATAGTATAGGTAAGTGATGGCAGCGCTTGGAGGAATCAGTAGTTTGGATAAAAGCTGGTTCTCCCCATATAAGACGACAGAGGAGTGGAGTGTCTCTCCACATTTGGTGGGGTTCTGAAGAGTGGGGTTGGGGGAACCTGTGACCCACCAGCTGTTGCTGGATTGCCGCTGTCCTTCCTACTTGTGAGTGACCACTGGAGATGCTGGAGGTGGGGGTGCAATAGGTTTGCCATCCCCTGCAGACACTATTATTTCAGCCTTGCTCTGACCTCCCACCTTCTAGAGTACTTTGCAGTACTATGTTGTGTTGTAAATAAAAATATGCCCTTTTCCCTTATGGGGTATCCAAGAGCCCATATAGAGTCCTTACATAGGTTCCCTATTGGTAGGAGAAAATAACAGAGGCCAACCAGAGAATATTGAGAAGCAAAGCAGCTAGTAAGCTTGATCTTTATTGATCTGTTGCAACAGGGTACTCCCCTCACAGATCAATAAAGATCAATAAAGAACAGATTGATCTGTTGCAACAGGGTACTCCCCTCACGTCAGGGACGCAAGTGGCGCTGTGGGTTAAAGCCTCAGCGCCTAGGACTTGCCGATCGAAAGGTCGGCGGTTCGAATCCCTGCGGCGGGGTGCGCTCCCGCTGCTCGGTCCCAGCGCCTGCCAACCTAGCAGCTCGAAAGCACCTCCGGGTGCAAGTAGATAAATAGGGACCGCTTACCAGCGGGAAGGTAAACGGCGTTTCCGTGTGCGGCTCTGGCTCGCCAGAGCAGCGATGTCACGCTGGCCACGTGACCCGGAAGTGTCTCCGGACAGCGCTGGCCCCTGGCCTCTTGAGTGAGATGGGCGCACAACCCCAGAGTCTGTCAAGACTGGCCCGTACAGGCAGGGGTACCTTTACCTTTACCTTACTCCCCTCACACGCAGGAGAGGAAGAGGACCCAGAACAATGGCCTGCAAGACCTTATAAAGACTATTGAAATTGCCACCCTGTAGATCAAGACCACCCCCAGAAACATTATGCATACATCACAGAAGGGGTGTAACCTAAGACCACCCCTCAGATACATCCCACCTACATTAGAGAAATTTAAATGTTGTTTTTCTCCTGTCACAGTTTATCTCCTGTCTGGCAATTTACTTGATTGCATTTCCTGGGGAGCCTGGCCATTCTTTTGTAGTGGTAAAATACTTATTTCCTGGGCCAGGTCACAGGCTCACACCTTATTCATATCTTAAATGTGTCCTTAAGACAGGATTTGTGAGGAAAGAGACAATGGGGAGACTTTTCCATTTTGACCATGCAGAGAAACATTTGCTCAGTTTAGGAATCAAAATGGTTCCAGGTTGGCTTTCCTGTGCTGATCTATGTACGTGTGGTTATGAACGTTGCCATATTCCTATCACAGTTGTGATCCATTTTTCTCTCTCCAAGTCTCAGACCTCCAACCTGGAATATGAGGATAACTTTGTTGCTATGTTATGTATTCCGTGTTTTTATATCGTAAACTGCTTTGTGATCTTCCGATGAAGGGGTGGTATGTAAATTTAATAGATAAAAATAAAACAATAGCTACACAGCGGGTGGAATTTGCGGAGGGTCATCTTTCAAAAAGTATGTTTAGGGATGAAAAACTTAAGCCCCCAAATGGAAAATGAGCGAGGTCCCAAGGAAAGAAGAATGGCAACTTAAGCTGATGGAATAAGCTGATGGAAGACTTAACACATAGAATAAGGGAACAGGAAGAAAATACGTTTAAAGAAGACTGGAAAATGTTGGACTATATGGGGCGAATTATGTACACCTGGAAATGTTGGCAGCATTAAGATAAATTCAACAGTGTAAATAAGTTTTGATGGAGGTAATAATGGAATACTGAATGGTATAGTTTATATAAAATATGCAGGGATTTATGATATGCAAAATGAACCATGTTCATTAAGGATGTTTAAATGAACATTCTAAATTGTAAAACAGAAAATTGAATAAAAATGATATATTAAAAAAAGAAAACCCCAAACTTAAATGTTTGACCACAAAATGAAAACTGATCTCGGAAGAGCTGGAACTTCTCTGCTAACTGGGGTGTGGATGTAGATCCCTGGATTGATTTCTTCCCACTTCTGCCCTGGGAGACATTGAAACAAACGAAGGGGGGGGGGGGTGGAGAAGGCTCCTCCATGACACACCCGGAAGCGACCTATCCAGTCCACGCGTCTCCTCTACCCTCCGCAGCTCTCGGGTTTGTCCTTCGCGCACGTGACTCGGCGGGTGGAAGCGGGGCGCACGCGCAGAAGGGCCAGCGTCTCCGGCCGCGGCTGCCGAGCGAGAGCGCCTGGTCTCTCTCTCTCTCTCTATATATATATGGGGGAGAGAAGATGGCTCCCTTCCCTGAGGAGGTGGATGTTTTCACGGCCCCGCACTGGCGGATGAAGCAGCTCGTCGGGCTTTATTGTGACAAGGTAGGAGGGGGGAAGGGGAGGTTTCTGAGGGGCGGGCGACGCGCCGGGCATGGCCGTGTGGGGGGGGGGAGGGCGAGGTGGTCGCGCGCCCCTCGTTACGTGAGGCGCCGGGACACGCCCCTCGGCCCCCTCAGGCCCCGCTCGGCCGGCGTTCGTTAGCTGCGTGAGAGGGGATGCGCGCGCACCCTCGGGGGAGCCGGAGGAGAGAGGGGCGCCTGCGCAGCTGCCACCGCCTGGCGCGCGCCGTGACTCCTCTCGGCCACCGTCGCCCGTACACTCGTTTCCCCCCCCCCCCCGCTTGCAGGTTTCCCCTCTTTCTTCCCCGGTTTTTTGGCGCTTGGTTGCGAAGCCCTTTCCCTCGCAGGGCTCTGTCGCCGGCTGCGCTTCCTTCCCGATATTAGCGGAGACGTGACGCAGCTTCTCCGCTGGTGGTGGGGTTTTGTATCTCGGATGAGGCCTTCTCGCCACACGTGTGCACGCACGAACGCGTGTCCCTTGCTTAAGAATCTTTTCCAAAGGCAGCCCCCCCCCCCCCAACGAAGCGCGGCCTAAGTGCCTTAGGCGCCGACTGTCCCTCCTCCACTGCGATTCCCAGCTATGCTGCTACATCAAGGCAGAAACTCTGTAGAAAACGTTATTGGACTTTTGGTGACATGAGCCATGCGTGTCGAATATGGACAAAGAAAAGCTCGTTCAGAAATCCAAATGTCAAAAAACATAGATGGTTGGCATTCCTCTGTGCGCCTCCGGGGTTGAAGTCAAACTCTAGGAGAGTTACAGTGCCTGCTGTGACTGTAGAGACATTGGCATTTCTTTTCTCTGTGCTTCTCCCAGCAGTCCTTCCTCCTCCGGTCACTGCTGTGGATGAACAAGGATTCCCACATGAGGTTAATGTTTCCAGCCTTCATGCCACGTTTGCAATGCAGAGTTGGTGTGTCAGCAGGCGCAACTTAAAGGCAGATTTTTCTCTCCCTGTATCATTTTAGAGTGCACGTTCCTTGAAGCAGGTGTCTTTGCTTTTTAAGTTGGCAGCTTAACAAGTAAAGGAGAGCAAGGAAATAAAGAGATCGCAGGGGCCCAAGATAATGTATTGCTCAATGTCTTTTGGTTATTACAGCTTCCTGATGGCATGTTTGGCTTGACCCAGTCAGTTTAGCCAGTGATCAGAGGTTATGGGAGTTGTAATCCCAACAAGCTTTAAAGGCTCAAGGTTGAAGCAAGGTGGTCTAGCACAAGGTGGTTTGTAAAAAAGGCAGTCACACACTGTGAATGGGGAGCATAACTGATTTACCTGGCAGCTGCACACCCCTTTTCCCTCAAAAGTAATTTGCAACTACAGTGGTACCTCTGGATATGAACGGGATCTGTTCCAGAGCCCCGTTCGCATCTAGAAGCAAATGTAACTAGCGACAGCCCATCTGCGCATGCATGCGTCGCTTTTCGCCACTTTTGCGCATGCGCGTGACGTCATTTTTACCGTCTGCGCATGTGCAAGCGGCCAAACCTGGAAGTAACACGCTCTGTTACTTCCGGGTTGCCATGGAGCGCAACTCGAACACGCTCAACCCGAAGCACAATCAACCTGAGGTATGACTATACAATTTTTGTTGGCAGTTTTTTCCACATAGCAATGCAGATTTTGATTATTGAGTGTGTTCATGTGCCTTTATTTCAAGTTGCCAGTAAAGAATAACTTAAAACAATATAAACTGTAGGTTTCAGGTGGCTACTATCAAACTGTAGGGCAGGGCACATTCCAGGCTTGCAAGACTTAGTTTTTCACTAGATTCCTGAGGCCTAGTAAGTGGAGAGAGGTACAAAATACAGGTACTTAGAATTAAATCTCAGTCCATGAGCGGTTTTTTTGAACCAGAACTGAATTGAACTCACACACCTTCCAATACACAAATATCAATTTCTGTGTACGCTTCTTCTCCACCCTTCTTCATGTCAGTAGCATATTTGTTGCCTTGGTTAATTATCTGGGAGTAAGAAAGACTTGATCTATTTCAGGTCACTCCCACATGTACAGGTATATCCTGATCTACCTCCCCACACCCTGCCCCTGCTCTACTACAGGAAAGCCTTTGTAGAAAAGAGCAGCTCAGGGTAAACTTTATTTGCAGTTTAATTTATTTTTTTCAGGTGAGGGGCCATTTTACTTCGCCATATGCATGTCAAATACACAGAATTTACTGAATATGATCACATGTAGTGTGTGTTGCTATAGTACAGCTCTCAACCCCCAGAGCCCACTTGAGATGACTGAAAAATATTGAGGCTCAACAAGATGGTGGTGCAGGGCAAATGGTGGCAGATGGAAGCGAGGTTTAACAAAATCAACATGCAGTTATGGACATCATTTCCCATAGTTCCATAGATCAGCTTTAGACTTAGCTTTTCTCAGTCTAAGTACAGACATTTTCTCTGAAGGGACTGTGACTCAGCCTCTGCGTTTTAGGTAGAACTTCCTGATCCAGAAGCTTCTAGTAGAAACATTTTCATCAGCCATGGGTATTTCATTTTGTTTTTGTTTGTAGACAGGCGTCACTGTCAAAATATTATGATACTGTAGTTAGAAGTTAACATGGTGTACTAGTCATATTTACACTATTATTTTGGTATTATATGAAAAGTGTCTGTGGGAAACTTGATCTAAATTAGTGGTTTAAATTTGCCTCCCCCCCCTTGGTGTTTTAAATCACCACCTTGCCCCTGCACTATCCTTTTAAGTTATGTCGTTTGTTGCTGCCAGTACTAAGGTCACTATCAATGTGGGTTGATATTTTCCTTTGTTTTCCTTTGAGTCATTTGATGGAATATGGGAGTGGAAAGAAGAGTGGAGGAGGAGGTCCTCTGAAATCCTTAGTCTTTAATTAGTGCCTTTGCGGGGCTTACACAGTTATGTCAGAACATGCTACATAATCTCTGAAATAAACCTTTGACCTTAATTATTGTGTTTGCAATTTGCGAAAGGATTTCTCTCTCTTCTTTTTCTCCCTCACCCAGTGTGGGTGCCATTTGAGAAACAAGAGTGCTGGATACTAGTGGCAGAGTTGGCATTGATCCCTACTTTGGGGGTCCCAAGGTGGGAAGAAGTCTTTGTTGTCTGGCCAGATGTTCCTGGTCTGGGTGATGAGATTTGCCTGGATGTTGAATCTGTGGTTGTTCTGGGGCTTGTCCTTTGACTCTGGTTGGGAACACTGATACCTCAGAATAGACCATAGTCACATATTTCTAGCGTAGAAGGATGGTTGCCAACTTATTGTAAAAGAGCATCATCCCGGGCTGTACTCCTGAGTGTAGGAACTGAATTCCTTGAACTTCTTTTTCAAGACATTTCATTTTCTGCCTTCATTGGTGCTAACATTATAGCCTCACTGGCACATCTTAGAGAGTGAGCTGAATGTGGTATCTTTCCTTTTTTTTTTTTTTTTTTTAATAATCTGTTTATTGAGTTTTATACAAATCACCATACAGTCATCTAAAACAGTAACGTAACATACATGAAAAAAGAAAAGAAAAGAGGAAGAACAGGAAAAGCAAAAAGAGAAAAAGAAAAAGGAAAACAAAAAGAGAAAAAGAAGGAAAAAAAAGAAGAAAAAAAAAAGAAGAAGAGAAAAAGAGAAAAAAAAAAAAAGTATTGCAAACATAGTGACTTCCAACCATCCCGGTTTGGGTTACAAAATCCTTATAGCTTACTCGCTAGTTACATTACCAATAAAATTATTCAAACATTGCAGGTGTTAGATTCCATCCGCCGAGACATTCTTCACTCCAAAAATTGTTTCGACATAACCTAAGAATTTACTCCAGTCATTTTTTAATTTGGTGTTGTTTTGGTGCCTAATTCTTTGTGTCAATCTCGCTAGTTCTATGTATTGGAATAGTTTCGACTGCCACTCTTTAATTGTAGGGGTGTTAGGCATTTTCCAATTCTGCGCCAATGAGATCCTGGCCGCAGCCATAGCATATTGAACGAAGTTTTCATCTTCTTTTCTAATCTCATTTCCTACCATTCCTAAAAGGAATGCCTCCGGTATCTTAGGGAAGTTATATTTTAATATTTTCTTTAATTCATCATAGATTTGATCCCAGAATCCTTTCACCACCTCACAGGTCCACCACATATGGAAGAAGTTTCCCACCTTGTTCTTACATCTCCAACAGGTGCTGTCTCCGGTTTTGTACATCTTCCCCAGCCTTGCCGGGGTGATGTACCAGCGATACATCATCTTTTCTAAATTTTCTCGGAGAGCAGCACATGCCGTGAACTTCATTCCCTTCTTCCATAATTTCTGCCACTTTTCCTGTTCCAAGTTATGACCCAAATCTCTGGCCCATTTAACCATAACCCCTTTGACTACCTCGTCCTTAGTTTCCCAGATTAACAGTTGCTTGTACATTTTAGAGAGGAGTTTACTGTTAGATTCCAGTATTTCTACCTGGAATTTCGATTTTTTTTCACACATCCCAGTTTTTTTATGTTCAGACCACAACGCATTAATCTGGTGGTATTGGAGCCAGCTAATTAGTTTTCCTTTTAACTCATCATAGGGTCTAATCCTCCAGCCTCCTTCCCGTTTAACTAAAAGATCTTCGTAAGTCCATCTTCCCCCTTCTTGATTTGTTTTTTTAATTGTTATAATATCAATTGGGGAAAGCCACCAGGGCGTACTGCTTTCAATCACTTTTTTATTCCTGTTCCAGACTTCAAGTAGGGGACCTCTAAAAATATGACTTGAAAAACTTTTATGGGCTTTTCCTTTATCCTGCCACAAGTAGGCATGCCAGCCAAACCTGGCGTCGAAACCTTCAAGATCCAGTAGATCTGAGTTTTTTAAGGTCGCCCAGTCCTTTACCCAGCAGAGGCAGGCAGCATCGTAGTAAAGCCTTAGATCTGGGACTGCGAAACCTCCCCTCTCTCTCGCATCCGTCAGGAGTTTAAACTTAATTCTAGCCCTTTTCCCTTGCCATATGAATTTCGCCAAAGTTTTCTGCCAGGTCTTAAAGCATGATGTTCCTCTAATTACTGGAATGTTCTGGAAAAGAAACAGTAATTTTGGTAAGATGTTCATCTTGATTGCAGCCATCCTGCCTGTCCATGACAGCTTTAACCTATTTCAGGTATCTAGGTCTCTTTTAATTTCTTTCCAGACCTTGGTGTAATTATCCTCCAGTAGATTTATATTCTTTGGCGAAATCCATATTCCCAGGTACTTAACTTTTTTTACCACCTTAATGCCAACCAACTGCTCCAACTGATTCTTGGCGTCTTCATCCAGGTTCTTCACTAGAATTTTAGTTTTCTTCTTATTTAATTTAAACCCCGACAGTTTACCAAATTCTTCTAAAATCTTTATAGTATAGCTAACACTGTCCATTGGTTCCTCTAAAGTTAGCACCAGATCATCGGCATACGCCTTTAGCTTATACTCCTTCTCTCCAATTCTTATTCCCCTTATTCTTGATGCTTCCCTTATCTTGTTCGCAAGTATCTCCAGAACCATAATAAACAAAAGGGGAGACAACGGGCAGCCTTGTCTTGTGCCTTTCGTTATTGTAAAGGGGCTGGAGAGGCTATTGTTGATATTCAGCCTGGCCCTTTGCCCTGAGTAAATTGCCTTTATTCCTTCGAGAAAGGGGCCCTCTATTCCTACTGTTTTCATGCACTGAGTTAAGAAGTTCCAGGAAACATTATCGAATGCTTTTTCGGCGTCAATGAAAATCAGTGATGCCGGAATATCTATCTTCGTATCTAAATATTCGATAATGTTCACTAAGTGCCTGACATTATCCTTTAACTGTCTATTCGGTAAGAATCCCACTTGGTCTTTGTGGATGGTTCTCATTAGATACTTCTTGAGCCTGCTCGCCATAATATCAGCAAAGATCTTATAATCATTGTTGAGCAGGGAAATTGGTCTATAGTTTCTTATGTCCGTTTTTTCTGTATCCGTTTTTGGTATTAACGTAATATGTGCCTCCCTCCACGATTCGGGGATCCTTCCTCCCTGTAGTATGTTGTTAATAACCTCACTGAGCACTGGGGCAATATGTTCTCCTAGTGTTTTATAATATTTAGCAGTTAAACCATCAGGCCCGGGTGCCTTCCCAATTTTCATTTTCTTAATGGCCTCTTTTACTTCCTCTACTGTAACCCTCTTATTTAGATGTTTTTTGTCCTCTTCCGTTAAGCAGATCCCTCCGCATTCAGCCAGGTATTTTTCTATTTCTGCATCATCCTCCTCTCCCTTCTCATACAACTTTCCGTAGAATTGAGTGAACCTTCTTTCTATTTCAACTGACTCTTCCACTATCTCGTCATCTACTATAAGTTTATTTATCACATTTTGCTTTTTTCTTTTTCTTAGCTGCCATGCCAGCAGCTTTCCGGATTTATTTGCTGACTCGAAGTATCTCTGCTTCATATACTTAATTTTCCACTCTATCTCCTGATTTAATAGTGCAGAGTATTGTGCCTGTAACATATTAGAAGTTTGTTTGAGCCTGTCATCTCCTGGTCTTATCACTAATTTTCTTTCGCAATCTTTTAGCTGGGTAAGGATCTCTTCTTTCTTTTGATTTCTCAGTTTTTTCCTATAACTATTTTGTTGTATCAGGAGGCCTCTCAGGACCGCCTTCCCGGCGTCCCAGACTATATCAATGGGCGTACTCTTATTCAAGTTTAGGTCAAAGTAGTTCTTGAGGGTATCTTTAGCCTTATCTATCACCTCCTCGGTTTCGAGGAGGTAGTCGTTCATCGTCCACCTATACGGGCCTGATGTTACCCTTTTTATTTCCAAAACTATTGGGCAGTGGTCTGATAAGGTTCTGGGTTGAATTTCACATTCCTTTACTCTTGTCACAATTGTTCTTGATACCCAAATCTGGTCTATTCTGCCCCAACTCTGGTGGGGTTCTGAGAAGTAAGTAAATTGTTTTGTTACCGGGTTTTTATGCCTCCATGCATCAATTAAATCAAAATTCTCCTCCAGATCTTTGAAAGACCTTGGGAGCTTCCCTTGATTCGCTTTCCCCTTCTTTGTATTTCTATCGAATTCCGGTACTGGTACCCCATTTAGGTCCCCAAGTAGGATTAGTTTATAATCTTCCAGTTCCAATAATATTTGTTCTAACTTCCCAAAGAATTCAGCTTTGTTTGTATTAGGGGCATAGACCGTTACCACATTAAACTTTTCTCCCTGACAATTAAGTTGTATTCCTACTATTCTCCCTTCATCATCTTTACAGATTAGTGCCGGCTCCCATTTTTCTTTGGCATATATCACTACTCCCTTTTTCTTATTTATTCCCGAGTTGACAAATTCTACCCCTAGTTTTTTATTTACCAAGATGTGTCTATGTTTTTTTGCTATGTGCGTCTCTTGAAAGCAGATTACATCATAATTCTTATTTTTCAAAGCCTTCTCAATTTTATTCCTTTTAAGTTTTTCATTCAACCCATTCACATTCCAGGATAAAAATTTCAGTGTGGAAGTTATTGTTTAGCTTTGGACTGCAGTAAACACTCCGTTCAGTTCAGCAGATTTAAAATCTGGCGCCCTTGCTTTCTGGAGCCTCCTCCTCTCCTGCCGCTTCTTCTCCCACTGCGGCTTCACTCTCTTCATTTTCTTCCTCCGCTTCTCTTTCTTCCCTTCCCGGCCCCCTCCCCCTCCATCTCTCCTGTTTCTCATCCACTTCCCCATCCAATAACCTGTTCTCTATCCTACCAAGCTCCTTCTCATACCTTCTCATGAATTTCTCGGCTTCCTGTGTGTCCAATAGTCTAAACTTTTTATCTTTATAGAAGAAGGTGATCCCTTCAGGGAATTCCCATCTATACTGTATATCATTTCTTTTTAGAATACCTACCACTTGTCTAAATCCTTCTCTTTTACGTAACAATCTTATTGGTATTTCTTTGTAAATAATGATGGGCCTCCCTCCAATTTTTAGCTTGTTCCGGTAGCTTGTTTTTAAGATCAGGTTTCTCATTTCCAATGAGTTAAAGATCACTAGGCAGTCCCCTAGGAATTTATTTGGTTTTAAGTGTTGAGGTCTCATTTTGATTCTAAACGCATTCTCAATGGTTATGGCCACTTCTTCTTCGTTTAATCCCAACCACTTTGATAGTTCCTTAGCCATTTTTCCCTTTATATCCTCATTCCTTTCTTCTTCCACACCCCTAAATTTTAGATGGAGTTGTTTCTGTCTCAGTTCTGTCATGGCTAGATTGTCCCATATCCTCTCCTGTGCTTTATTTAGTTCTCTCAGGTCTTCCTTCATCTTTACTGACTCCTTTTTCTGTTCTCTTATCTCTTTCTGCATTTTTTTATTAGACTCCTCAATTATTTTAGATTTAGTGGATAACTCTTGGATCTTAATTGAGAGTTCTCCTACTGCACCTTCTATTTTTTTGTCAATCATCTCCTGCATTTCTTCCAGTTTACTTTCCATATGTAACTCATTTTGCTTAAATTCCTCCTTAATTTTAACCCAGAGGCATTCCAAATCTCTTATTTCTTCTTGTCTTGATAGTTTCCTATCCCCTGGGGTCCCCCCTCCCCCTCCCCTTCTCCCATCTCTCCCCGTCATCGCTGAGTCTCTCCCTTAACGGGCTCACACTCTTACTCTTACTCTTGCAGTACCGCGTAGGGAAAGAAGAAAGTGGGTGAGGAGGCGGCACTAATGTTGAAACCAAGGATAGACCATGAAAGAGAACCAAAAACAATAAAATGATAAACCAGGGACAATAAGAAGAGTCCACGCAAAAGAGGGGTCGGGAGGGACGTTTCCCACCGGGTTGAGGGGGTTGGGGGAGGGTTGTGGGGGTTGTGGGGGGGGGGAGTTCTCCTCTTTAGTACATTTAATTAATGCGAGGACGTATGTCTGGCCGCTCCCGCAGGGCTCCCGCCCGCCCCGTTCTCAACAGTCCTCAGTGGGTCTCTTATATACGTCGAATCACCTTGTCGCCGGCAGGAGGTTGACCCAAAAACGGGTTCTCGGTGGAACAATTATTTCTAATAAAGTAAGCTACACTCCCCCTAGACTTCGTTACTGTGTCCAGGCGCTTAAAACCCGGCACCGACAATAAGTTATTCAGCTGTATTAAATGTGGGCGACTAGCTGACCCCACAGACCAATTCGGGGGGCGCTGAGGCGGCAAGAGGCAAAACTGTGAGTCCCAATGTATCTCTAAGGCGAGACGTCTGCGTGCGGCGTCGTATCCAAAGGGTCCAAGTTTGCTGTTCCTTCGCTCGTGTTAAACACTTAAGGCTCTTAAAGTTCTTAAAGTTCTTAAGCGCTCAAAATTTCTTACGATTTCTTACAGTTTTCCTTAAATAGGGTACATCAAGTAAGGTACATTATCCTGATAAAATAACCACAAAGTAACCGCAAAATAATCAAAAGCACAAAGCTAATTAGGAGCTAATTGCATCTGGTTGCGAAACTAGCGAATATGTCCAAGTGGGGGGGTCCAAGTTAAAAAGTTAACCGCTATATCCAAACATTGTCCTCTTTGTCATTTTAAATTCATGTACAGAATTGTCCCACGGCACCTCTTTAAAATTTAGAATTTAGAGTCCACAGTCTCTCCACTCCTCTCGCTGTGGGTTTGTTATTTGTACTCACTCAGTCGGACTAGTAGAAACTTCCTTCCTCATTCCTGCAACTTTATAACAGCGCCATTTTAATCCGTCCGCCGGGTGGACATTTCATTTTCTGCCTTCATTGGTGCTAACATTATAGCCTCACTGGCACATCTTAGAGAGTGAGCTGAATGTGGTATCTTTCCTAAGCTAATGATTGAGTCTGTGCTGGATGTGTGGCGATGCCTAGAGAGGGATGAAGCATCCAGCCTCATCTGTTCCAGTATTCTGTCCTTGTATTGTGGGGTGACCTCTGTTGAGAGTCAAAGGATGCCAGAGACTGGATATCCCAAGACACTTCATCTGTTGTGGAGTGTATCTGTGACAAAATGAATTTGCAGTCCATAGCTGAGGGTCACTGATGGTTCCTTCCTACTAGTGGGAGCAGTGTGTGTGTGTATATGTATGAAAAGTCTCTGAACCTCAGCATTGAACGACAGCACAACCCTAAAAGCACTTTAAAAGCTTGTGCTCTTACCAGATTTATGAGCAAAACCTTTTTTTCTACAATTACAACAAAAATAATGTTGTTAATAATAATTATTGTTATTATTATTATTTATACCCCGCCGATCTGGCTGGGTTTCCCCAGCCACTCTGGGCGGCTTCCAACAAAATATTAAAATACAATAGTCTGTTAAACATTAAAAGCTTGCCTAAACAAGACTGCCTTCAGATGTCTTCTAAAAGTCTGGTAGTTGTTTTTCTCTTTGACATCTGGTGGGAGGGCGTTCCACAGGGCGGGTGCCACTACCGAGAAAGCCCTTTACATTTACTACTGAAGTTAAAACTGAGGTTTTGCTATATTTGCCATATGTTAAAATAACTTTCCAGGACTTTTTACCTGTGTAGTAATAATGTGTTGTCAGGCAGGTTTTGTTTTGTTCTTAATCAAAATTAGAGACACCTGTGGTGGGGAGGGGAAACACATTTGACCAGGAAAGTGGGATGGTGTCAAATACCTTTTTAGAGGATAACATGATTTACTGAGTATTAGCCCAGAAAAAACTGATCATTTTGTGTTTCTTCCCATCAGCTTTCTAAGACCAACTTCTCCAACAACAATGACTTCCGGGCTCTCCTCCAATCCCTATATGCTACTTTTAAGGAATTCAAAATGCATGAACAAATTGAAAATGAATACATAATCGGATTACTTCAGCAACGCAGCCGGACTGTGTATAATGTACACTCAGACAATAAACTCTCAGAAATGCTTAGCCTCTTTGAGAAAGGGTTGAAGAATGTGAAGGTGAGCTTTCAGAAAGAAGAGTGTTTGGTTTCTGGGTGGTACAATGCAAAATCCCATATCTGAGATCATGTGTGAATTTGTGCAATCTCAGCGTGGTTCTGGTTCCCCAAGGCTGGTTGTATATATGCTTGCTTAGAAAGAAGCCACGCTACGCTTAGTGAGGCTTATTTCTTGCAAGTGTGCTTTAGAATTTCCAGCTTAGGCATAACTTTCTTGTGCATCCTTGACTCCTCCAGGTTGAAGGGAAGGTCTCTAAAAATATGGTTTTCTTCCTAGCAAGCAGCTGCTTTTTGTTGAGAGCAGTTTGGGCGATGTCAGCAGCTGACACTTCTGGCAGTATGACATGCCTGAATAACGCACCTTATAAAACAGGTGTCACATGGGATGTGGATGAATAAGAACATCATAGCTTTAAAATTTGATGGGTGGGGAATCTTTCAGTTGGAGGTATGTTCCATCTTGACCACCCCTCTTGGGGGTCATATGCCATTGGCAGGAGAGGCTAATTCTGGAGTATGTGATTAAAGTTTCCATGGGCACACCATGCTCTTTCTCCTCTGCACCACCAGAATGCACATATAGCACACTCCTCACACATGTATGTATGCAGATTCTTACTCTTTCTTCCCTCCACCACACAAGGGTGGAAAAATAGCTGCATGGAGGGGGGGGGGGTGATCTTCATAGGTATTAGTTAGGAAGGGGAAGTTTAAGCCTTCCTTTGCTAGCTGTACTTTCTTTAAAGATAGCCAATTTTCCCAAGTGGCAGTTAGCATTGAAAACAACCCTCCATTAGCACCAGTAGAAGGCTCCCCCCCCCCCAAGCTTTCTCCCAAGTAGAAGGCTTTTCCCCCTTATTCTGGCATGAGGGATTCACAGCACAAAGAGGGTATGCACTTCCCTCCCCAGATGCAATCCCTGCCTGATTCTTCCCTCCCAAAATTAGACTTGAAAAGCCAACCAAGGTTTTTTTTTAAAAAAAATCCTGAAACTTGTCTGGGAGGAGAAGGGGGTTCTGCAGACTGAATGGAGGGGCTGCATCTGGCCCCTGGACTGCCAGTTTCTGAACCCTTTAAATGTATAGGTATATCAGAGAGACCCATGAGTTTATAGGCTTCTGATTCACTGTATGTTATCTTTACAAAGTGGCATATGTAGTTACTTTTCCATGCTTGTGACATGTCAGACGGTAATCCTTTTAATCTTTTCATTTGTTGAATTCTACTGGTACCACTGCTAGTTTTCAATGCCTGTTAAGTACTTAAATGATATAATGAAATACTCACAAAATCTGGTCACCTACAAGTTCTTTAAAATTAATCTGAAGCATCATCTGGGGAATTATTTCAAAATCCACTTTACTGTAATTAGACATCCTGACAACAAGTGTTTACATTTGCACTAAAATAATAGCATTTTAGAAATGAAATGCTAACATATTTTATATAAGTTGGTCTTTGGGTATCTGGGTATTTAAGACATCTAATGAAGAAGTGTGTTGTTTTTGATGGCTTGAACCTACTGTGAAAACTGACAAAAACCAATTGGTATTTCAATATTGCTTCATATTTAATTTTAAGGATTTTAGAACTTAACAATTTCTAACAATTGATCGTAAGTGTTCAAATGGCACAAATGCTTAGTAATGGTATTTTTTATCATTCTCAGAATGAATATGAACAACTAAACTATGCGAAACAGCTAAAGGAGAGGCTTGAAGCTTTTACCAGGGATTTTCTTCCTCACATGAAAGAAGAGGAGGAGGTGAGCTGTACTAGGAAATGGTTTCTGGCCATTACGTTCGACTGTACCCAGTGAATGGATGGGAATTGGATGGTTCATTAAGCATCAGAATGCCATGTGTCCAAGCAGACTTTAGATGTGCTTTTTGAACAGGAGGCATATTTACTTGGTGGCAAATGCTTGAAGCTTTAAGAGCAGTTGGTGGTATGCGGATTTTGCTATTCAAAGCAAATAAAAAAAAGGGGGGAGCCTCATTGTTTTATCCTAAGTAACTCTTTCGATTCCGACTGTAGTAGTCAAGAGCCTTTAGTCTTAGATTTGAGTGTCCTCCTCAAAAGACAAAACTGGTCTGCTGCCAAAAATGGCAAGCTCACGTCTACCTCTCTTCTTTTCCATTTTCTGCAAGGATATTTGGAGCACAGTGCCATCAGTATGTTGAGGACACACAGCTCTATCTCTCCATTCTGTCGCTTTTTTTCGGGAAAGGCTGTGAAGGTGGACCAGTGTCTGGAAGCCGTGATGGGATAGAGAGGGACTAATAAACTAAGGCGGAATTCTGATAAGATGGAGGTGTTGTGGGCCAGTAGTTCCCGGGTCTAGGAATTAGATGTACAACCTGTTTTCAGTAGGGTTATACCCCAGTGAATGAACAGGTTCATAGTCTGGTAGTACTCTTGGGTTCCAATTTGTCACTGGAGTCTCAAATGGCTTCCATGGCTGGGAGTTCTTATGCCCAGCCTAGGCTTCTTCATCAGCTTTTCCTGAATCAGGATAGCCTGCCTGGCCTCAGTTGTTTGTGCTCTGGTGACCTCACACCTGGGCTACTGTTATATGCTCTATGTATAGCTGCCCTTGGAAATTGCAACTAGTGCAGAATGCAGTTGTTAGATTGGTAAGTATGACAGCCCAGTGTGACCAGTACCTGGATCACTACATGACTGTCATTGAGCAGCCAGACCCAGTTCAAGAATAGTTTGAGCATTTGTTTAGTTGTTTAGTCGTGTCCGACTCTTCGTGACCCCATGGACCAGAGCACGCCAGGCACTTCTGTCTTCCACTGCCTCCCACAGTTTGGTCAAACTCATGCTGGTAGCTTCGAGAACACCTCTGTCTCATCCTCTGTCGTCCCCTTCTCCTTGTGCCCTCCATCTTTCCCAGCATCAGGGTCTTTTCTAGGGAGTCTTCTCATGAGGTGGCCAAAGTCTTGGAGCCTCAGCTTCATGATCTGTCCTTCCAGTGAGCACTCAGGGCTGATTTCCTTAAGAATGGAGAGGTTTGATCTTCTTGCAGTCCATGGGGCTCTCAAGAGTCTCCTCCAGCGCCATAATTCAAAAGCACCAATTCTTCGGCGATCAGCCTTATTTATGGTCCAGCTTTTACTTCCAGTTTGAGCATACAGTGCCCTAAATGGCTTGGAACCCAACTACCTAAAAGAGCACCTTCCCCAGGCCATACAACCAGCAGGGGAGGCTCTGTTGGTGGTGTCCCCACTGGGGGTTGCCGAGTTAGCAGTGACTTGTGGCAGGGCCTTCACACATTGTAGGGGGTTGGACCAAATGACCCTTGGGTGCCTTCCAACTCTACAATTCTATGATTCTATGTCTCAATTTTTATGAGTTATTGTCTGTCCAGGTTCTAATCTGCAAAAGAACCTGCAGAGCTTGGTGATATATCAATACATCGTCTGAAACTGGTTGGAAGTTCAGATTGTGATAATGGCTTCGGAATTTTTGAGCTATCAATATATTGCACATCTCCATTTGCTCCCTAGCTGCTACCAGCAAAGCATATTTCACCCCTGGGTGCCCAGTGCTCACTCGCTCCCTCTGTAGTCCAGTTGCTGGAATTGGCAGAGGGCGCCCAAGAACCTGGGCACCTGCCTGACTACACCTTTGCTGGAGCAAGCGGGCTGCCTCCTTTCTCCTGGTCGTGCTTCCTGCTTGCTCCCTCCCTCCTCAGTCCACTCTCACCCATCCTTCTTTCAGACACCATGATATATTGCTATATTGCCATGGTTCTCTGGTGATATTTCATGTTAAAAACCAGATATCGCCCAGCCCTACTGCAGCTAATCCTATGTGTATCTTGTTTCTCATCCTTGTATGTGTATCATATGTGTTTGATGATCTTAGACTGAGAAAGTTAAATGTAGTATTTCCAAAACAAGAGCAAGTTGGAACAAATTCAAAAAGTGACGTTTGTTGTGTATCTTAGGTTTTTCAGCCAATGTTGATGGAATATTTTACTTATGAGGAATTGAAGGACATAAAAAAGAAAGTAATTGCGCAACACTGCTCCCAGAAGGAAGCTGCAGCAGAAATACGTAAAGGTATTAGTCTCTGGAATCAAGCCGAGGAACTGCAGAAAGCTTTTAAATATTCTGTGGATGAAAAAGCAGATCAAGGTGAAGGTAACCTTTTATTTGTAGCAATCTTCTGAATTTCTCAGCTGGTTTTCTAGAAAATAATGTCACATAACTCCATGGCACTTAAAATTATGTTCTTGCAACTTCTGGAGCTTTTGATGTAGGTTGCAGTTACTTTCAGTCTCTTTAGTGATCTTGTCTCTGTTATACTCAACTCAGGTCTTACTCACTGAAACATTTTTCGTATCCTAGACTGCACATTTTCACCCCAGGCTAGCTTTCGTTTTCTGATTGAAGGTAGTGCCAAATAATAATAATAATAATGCTGCAGAGTATAGTCCTGCAGGAAAATATCTGGGTTGCCAAAACAAGTAGCAGCAGTGCTTTGATGAGCTTTCTTGAAAATAGCAGCATTTATTTCCATCTTTTACTTTGTGGTATAGAGATTAATAAAGAACACCTGCAGGATGGTAAGAAAGGGTTGGGAAATATTCTAAAATGGGTTGGTTATGTTTTTATTTTGAATTATGTCTATGGTGGTTTAATACAGTGGTGCCCCGCAAGACGAACGCCTCGCAAGACGGAAAACCCGCTAGACGAAAGGGTTTTCCGTTTTGGAGGCGCTTCGCAAAACGAATTTCCCTATGGGCTTCCTTCGCAAGACGAAAGCCCATAGGGAAATCTCCGGGACAGCGGGGAAGCGCAGCGCGTCTTCCCCACTGTCCTCGGACCTCCTCCGAAGGCTGGCGGTGGGGCGGAGAGACCTCCTCCCCGCGCCAGCCTTCGGAAGGCTGTCCTGAAGACTTGCAGTGGGAGGAGGGTTTTCCTTCCCACCGCCAACATTCAGAATGCTGTTCTGAATGTTGGCGGTGGGGAGGAAAAACCCTCCTCCCACTGCAAGCCCCGGGAACAGACGAGAAGCGCTGTGCGCCTTCCCCTCTGTTCCCGTACCTGTGCTGAAGGCTTGCAGTGGGGAGAAAAGCCCTTCTCCGCACCGCCAGCCTGGCAAGCGGTCTCCATAGGAACGCATTAATTGATTTTTAATGCATTCCGATGGGAAACCGTGCTTCGCAAGACGAAAAACTCGCAAGAAGAAAAAACCTGCGGAACGAATTAATTTCGTCTTGCGAGGCACCACTGTATTCTGATTTTATCCTGTGAACCGCCCTGAGACCTGCAGGTATAGGGCTGTATATAAATTTAAGAAAATAATAAAAATAAATAAAAACACAATGATTTTGTCCTGCATGCTGCTTTGTTTTTGGATGAAGTGGCTAAATATGAAAGCCCATTAGATAAATGGCAACAAAGAAATCAAGACTTTAAAAAGTGATGGCTGAATTGACACCAGAGAGCTTGGGAAATAACATTTAGGCTTCAATCCAGGACAGCTGAGTGTGCTTATGTTTGTTGGTTTTTCACTAGTTATACTTGTTTAATTGCTTAATGTTCATGCACTTTAGTAGCAGTTGAGTTTGGGGTATTTATGTTTGTTATTCTTTTGGGGAAGGATGTCAACACTCAGTGCTAAGGCTCTGAGGGAGAGATGTAAAAGTTGATGGGCTCTGCCCCCTCTCCCCATTTATACATGCTGTCAGCTTTGCTTTTCTGCCACAGCTTCAGTGATGATTTTTTTATTGTTGCATTCTAAACAGAATAATACTCTTCAAGCCACTGCCAAAATACTGAATGTATTCCCATATATTTCAGAAACCGAAGAAAAAGGGCAAACCACCAATATTGTTGATCTTCCTTCTGAGGTTGTGCTGACTATTTTTAGTTACCTTAGCCCTCAGGAGTTGTGTCGATGCAGTCAAGTAAATAGCAAATGGTCTCACTTGGCTAAAACTGGATCTCTTTGGAAACATCTTTACCCCGTGCACTGGGCCAGAGGTAAGTGTCTGAAATTCCCAGCTCTTTAGAAGCTTAGATTACCATCCATTTATGTGTAAAAGAAAAGCCATTAAGGAAGAAGGTATATAATTTCTGAGATCAAGCACTGTAAATGTAAATTACTCTTTTTATGGCATATCTATATTATTTGGCTAGTGTACACTTGTGAATAGCCCTACATTGACCCGTTACTGCTGATATACTACATACAAGACAGACAGAATTAATTATGTTCAGTCTTAGTTATTTGAAATCACCAAGTTAAGACTGGGCTTAGAATTATTTATCTTGTATCTAACACATTTAGGGTGGCTAACCTGTGGCCCTCCAGCAGAAATTGTTGGATTCAACTTTCAGGGATGATGGGTGCTGTAGTCATACTATATCTGGAGGGCACCTGATTAGCCACACATATATTACAAGATTCCTGCCCACCTAGCAGTTTGAAAGCACGTCAAATGCAAGTAGATGAATAGGTACCGCTCTGGTGGGAAGGTTAACAGCGTTTCCGTGCACTGCTCTGGTTCACCAGAAGCGGCTTAGTCATGACCTGGAAGCTGTCTGCAGACAAACACCGGCTCCCTCGGCCTATAGAACGAGATGAGCGTGCAACCCCAGAGTCGTCCGCGACTGGACCTAATGGTCAGGGGTACCTTTACCTTTACCTATATTACAAGATAATATCACCAAGGCAACTATCTGTAAACAAACAATAAACGTCCATAAAAATGGCCAAAGTAGTTTCTTTCTCAAATAGGTTTTCTCATAAACAATTGCAAATGCAGTAAAGAGTGCAGTAAGGAGATTAAAATAAGTGTTTCAGTGCTCATTTCTTCTCTTTCCAAAATTTAGTCGTACCTTGGAAGTCGAACGGAATCCATTCCGGAAGTCCGTTCAACTTCCAAAACGTTTGGAAACCAAAGAGTGGCTTCTGATTGGCTGCAGGAAGCTCCTGCAGCCAATTGGAAGCCCCGTCGGACGTTCGGCTTCCCAAAGAACGTTCACAAACCAGAAAAGTCACTTTGGGTTTGCAGTGTTCAGGAGCCAAAACATTTGGAAACTAAGCTATTCTAAAACCAAGGTATGACTAGATTTTATTTTGAGCAACTGCAATTGCAGTAATAAAGAGTCCACTTGTGATTAAAATTAAAGAAAAATTAAGGATTTTTAATTTTAATTTTCCTTATTCCACTTGTTAATTCAGTGCAATTCTCTTACAACTGATTTTGACACCTCGATGGCTAAGCTGTAGCAATAAACGTCTGATTACGGGAACGACATCCGAGCACTGAACCGCTGGTATGTCCTGAAAAGGGAGGGCCCTTTTCAGAACAGGAGAGGGGAGATACAAATTCTACATGTGCTACTTTCCCAGTCTCCAAGGATTAAGGACAAGGAGAGCAACTTGCATGATCTTTGTAACACCATTGTGTTTTCTGCTGGCTGACACTCCTTAAAAAGCCTACTTCTTTCTGATCTGTGTGGGTAATTCAAAGGTTGCTGTAACGTAATTAAATGCTTTCTTGTTGGCTACTTAGGAGACTGGTCCAGTGGCCCACCTGGTGATCTTGATACAGATCCTGATGAAGAATGGGTGAAAAACAGAAAAGATGAAAGCTGTGCTTTTCAGGAATGGGATGAAGATGCTGATATAGATGAGTCTGGTAAGTTAAGGGGTGAACTCTATATCTTCCCTTTACAGTTTTGTCTTGGGTGGTCTAGAGCAGTGGTTTCCAACCAGTGTGCTGTGGAACCCTGGGGTGCCTTGAATGATGGTCACAGGTGCCATGGGCGACACTGGCCTCTGTCCCTCTTTTCTTCCCTCTCTCCTCTGATGCCCTCTTGCGTCCCTGCCTCCCAAAGGATTGCACAGCTGTTGCAGCAGCCCTGGCTGCAAGCTCTGCAGGCAAATGGTGCCTCTGGGACTGGTCAGGGGCGGGTCTTCCCAGGTCCCTGAGGGGCAGTGGGAGGAGGCAGCTCAGAAACCAAGGGCGGCAACTGTGGCTGCCCAGAAGACTCCCAAGAGGGGAGAGGAGGCTAAGGGAACACTCCACAAGGGAGGGTGTTCGGAAAAGGGCGAGAGGCTGCCAGGTCTGCAGGGAAGGGGTGACATAACGGGGCTCCTGAGCCCCACAGGGGTGCCCCACAAAGTGTAGTTGGTCAAGGGAGCCATGGACCCAAAAAGCTTGAAAACCTCATTTAGAGTATTATACTTGGCAAGGATACCTTGAGATCATGGCTTGTTTTTGCAGAGGAATAGGTCTGTTTGTCTGAGGGATGTAGACACTAGTCACCAAAAAAGCAAGTCACCAACAGCAGGACATTTAAAGGGGCTATTATTTGATGATATTTATTAGTACTGCTGGTCTTTTTGACTGATGTTTAGAGTTAAGTAAGCATACTTGTACACTTGTAAATCTATATAATCTTGATTGCCATATTTCTCATAAAGAAACCGCCTTTTCTGTCGGTTGAGTTGTGCTTGACAATGTCGTTAGAACTACCATGCCCGTCAAATTTAAGGCATAGTTTCCTTGCTGTTTTGGGGAAAGCTTGGTTTGTATGTACAGGTGAAACTTGTGGAAAAGTTCGTTTATTTCAGTAACTCAACTTAAAAGGTGAAACTAATATATGAGATAGACTCATGACATGCAAAGTGAGATATGTCAAGCCTTTATTTGTTGTAATTGTGATGATTATGGTGTACAGCTGATAACAACCCCAAATTAACAAACTCAGAAAATTAGAATATTGTGAAAACGTGCAGTAGCTATTCAATCCATAATACCTGCAATGGGTTCCTGAGGCTTTAAATGGTCTCTCAGTCTGGTTCAGTAGGAAGTACAATCATGGCGAAGTTGTGCAGAAAGCAATCATTGAGACCCTCCAAAAGGAGGGAACGCTTCAAAAGGTAATTGCAGAAGAAGTTGGATGTTCCCAAAGTGTTGTATCGAAGCACATTGATGGAAAGTTATTCGAAAGTTATTCGAAAGGGAAAAGTGTGGAAGAAAAAGGTGCACAAGCAGCAGGGATGACCGCAGCCTGGAGAGGATTGTCCGGAAAAGACCATTCAGACTTTCACAAGGAGTGGACTGAGGCTGGAGTTAGCGCATCAAGAGCCACCACACACAGACGGATCCTGGAGATGGGCTTCAAATTCCTCTTGTCAAGCCGCTCCTGAACAAGAAACAACGTCAGAAGCGTCTTACCTGGGCTAAAGAAAAAAAGAACTGGTCTCTTGCTCAGTGGTCCCAAGTCCTCCTTTCTGATGAGAGCAACTTTTGCATCTCATTTGGAATCCAAGGACCCAGAGTCTGGAGGAAGAATGGGGAGGCACACAATGCCAGATGCTTGAAGTCCAGTGTGAAGTTTCCACAGTCTGTGTTGATTTGGGGAGCCATGTCATCAGCTGGTGTTGGTCCACTGTGCTTCATTAAGTCCAGGGTCAACACAGCCATCAACCTGGAGATTTTGGAGCACTTCATGCTTCCTTCCACAGACGAGCTTTATGAGGATGCTGACTTCATTTTCCAGCAGGACCTGGCACCTGCCCACACTGCCAAAAGTACCAAAACCTGGTTCAGTGCCCACGGGATTACTGTGCTTGATTGGCCGGTAAACTTGCCTGACCTGAACCCCATAGAGAATCCATGGGGCATTGCCAAGAGAAAGATGAGAGACATGAGACTGAGCAATGCAGAAGAGCTGAAGGCTGCTATTGAAGCATCCTGGTCTTCCATAATACCTCAGCAGTGCCACAGGCTGATAGCATCCATGCCACACCACATTGAGGCAGTAATTGATGCAAAAGGGGCCCAAACCAAGTACTGAGTACATATGCATGCTTCTACTTCTCAGAGGTCCAATATTGCTCTATTTGCAATCCTTGTTTTGCTGATTTCATTTAATATTCTAATTTTCTGAGATTGTTAATTTTGCGTTTTCATCAGCTGTACGCCATAATCATCACAATTATAACAAATAAAGGCTTGACATACGGTATTTCGGTTTGCATGTCATGAGTCTTATCTCATACATTAGTTTTACCTTTTAAGTTGAATTACTGAAATAAATGAACTTTTCCACAATATTCTAATTTTTCGAGTTTCACCTGTATATGGTAAGTTAGCTTCAGGGTAGAAAACTACTTTTGCTCAGTGTCAGATTAAGACTGTTGACAATGTAGAGAACTACGGTAAGTTTCATTGCTCTGAAGGCTGACCTCTTGTGGTGGTTGGCAAAACATGCAGGGAGATGCTCTGCATCTGGAATTTGTCCTTTTGACTAAAGTACTTAGGCTGCAGCTTTTATTATACTAATTAGCATTTGATATATAGATGCTTTTAAAATTAATTTAGTTGCATACTTTGTATATATGTCCATTTTTTATTCTTAAATTTGTCCTTTGATCTCTTTTATAGAAGAAAATTCAGAAGAATCCTTGGCTATCAGCATTATTCAAAAAGAAAAGGACTTTCTTCAGGGCTTAATTCATAATGTTCTCCCACGTGTAGGCACCTCAGTGAAAACAATTGTGCTTGCATACAGCTCAGCCATATCTAACAAAATGGTACAGTATACATAATGAATACATCTGGGGAATCTGTAAAGAATAATAAGGGTGCTTAAGTGGGTGTTTTTCAATAAAATAATCTCTTTGTTGCTTTTCTGCCTGCTCTGTACTCAAGGTGGATTAATAGTACAGTGGTGCCCCGCAAGACGAACGCCTCGCAAGACGAAAAACCCGCTAGACGAAAGGGTTTTCCGTTTTGGAGGCGCTTCGCAAAACGAATTTCCCTATGGGCTTGCTTCGCAAGAAGAAAGCCCATAGGGAAATCTCTGGGGACCTCTTTTAAATGCTAGCGGTGGGGAGCAAAGCCTTTCCCCCCCCCTCCGGCCTTCAGAAAAGGTCCAGGAAGGCCGGCGGGGGCCGAAAGGCTTTGCTCCCCACCGCCAGCATTTTAAAAGCGGTCCGGGATAGCAGGGAAGCGCTTCCCGCTATCCCGGATGGCTTTTGAAGGCAGGCGGGGGGGAGCAAAGACTTTTGCCCCCCGCCCGCCTTCAGAAGAGGTCCTGGACCTCTTCTGAAGGCGGGCGGGGGGCAAAGGTCTTTGTCCCCCCTGCCTGCCTTCCCGGGGGCTTTTAAATCGCCCCAGGACAGTGGAGAATTTCTCCGCTGTCCCGGGGCGATTTTAAAATGCTGGCGGGCGGCAGCGAAGGGTTCGCTGCCGCCCGCCAGGCATTTTAAGATCGCCCCGGGACAGCGGAGAAGTCTCCGCTGTCCTGGGGGCTTTTAAAATGCCTGCCAGCATTTTAAGATCGCCCCGGGACGGTCTCCGCTGTCCCGGGAAGGCAGGCGGGGGGGGGGGGCAAAGACTTTCGCCCCCCGCCGGCCTTCAGAAGAGGTCGGGGGACAGACTGTCTGAAGGCGGTTTCCATAGGAACGCATTAATTGATTTTTAATGCATTCCTATGGGAAACCGTGCTTCGCAAGACGAAAAACTCGCAAGACGAAAAGACTTGCGGAACGAATTAATTTCGTCTTGCGAGGCACCACTGTATAAAGACAGCAATATAATCTCTGACACAATTTTTATTGCAACCATAAACTGATACTCCATTTTCTTTTAAACCTAGGTCAGACAGATCTTAGAACTCTGTCCTAACTTGGAGCATCTTGATCTCACTCAGACTGATATTTCTGATTCTGCATTTGAAAGGTTGGTAGTCCTTTGGGGTGTCTGTTGCTTACTTTGCCATTGGTAAATTGCCAACAGTATAGTAATTACTAGAGCCTTGATTATGTGAACTGTTTTTGGCAGGGAGAAATGTTAGTTTTGGAAGTTGTTATGTATCATACGCTACCTGCAGAATGAGGAAAAAGAGTTAGACACGGGTTATCATTCTGTCTAAGATTCTACATTCCATTGCTCCTGTCTCTGATAAAGTGTAAGTCTTTTGCTTCTGCGGCACATTGTTTCTGCAGAGCAGACCAGCGATACTTAGGCATTTTGCTATTAATCCTTAACTGATTTCTTTTAGTATTTTATGTATTTAGGGTTGAACATTCATTGATATGACTACTTTATCTGCAGTAGCTTGAATATGCTGGTTGGGACAATAACGAAATATTGGTTAACAAATATGTTAATATTTGTTTCAGTTGGTCTTGGGTTGGTTGCTGCCAGAATCTCCGGCATCTTGATCTCTCTGGATGTGAGAGAATCACAGATGTGGCTGTAAAAAAGATTTCCAGGGCCTTGGGAATTTTGTCACCCAATGAAGCAGGATCTCTGAAAAGTTGTCAAAACAGGAATGGAAAAACTGTGTGGAAAAACAAAGACATTGCCATGCAGGCCAGCAAAAAGAATTGTAGTTTGCATAATATTGCAAATGAAAATTTGATTAAAGGAGAAGGAAATGAAAGCCATTGGATTGCACCTGTCAGATCAGAGAGCTTTAACTCTGCCTATATCTGGATGTTAGATGCGGAAGATCTGGCAGATATTGAAGATGCTGCTGAGTGGAAACACAGAAATATTGAAGGAGTTTGTGTGGTAGAACCTTCATCAAATTTCACTTGTTCTGCATCATGCTGCAGCAAAGACATTTTTGGACTAAGGACTAGTATTTGCTGGCAGCAGCACTGTGCTCCTACTGCCTTGACCTACTGCGGTCACTCTTTCTGTTGTGCTGGGACAGCTTTAAGAACTATTCAGGCACTCCCAGGATCCTCTGCACTATCTAAACATGCACCAAGGACTAGTAAACAGTCAGAGGGGAAAGACTTTGCATACTTCAGGAGTGCAAAATCAGACCATGAGACAGCGCGAGTTCTTCAGTTCCTCAGTCTGTCAGGATGTTACCAGATAACAGACCACGGTCTCAGGTATGTAGCCTCTTTGAAACCCCTGCCAAAATCCATTAGTGCCATTTAAAAAACAAACAACACAAAATCATATTGTTATCTCGTCATTACTTAGCCACTGAATCTGGTGGTAATGCATTGACGATTGGAGGTGGAGAAGTGCTTTGCCCAAAGCAGATATGATTATTCCTCTCCTCCCTGCCTTTGAGTTCACATTCCTCTTTTCTGAATTTTTCTTTCTCTTAGACTACAATCCTCTGTAAAGTTTTCTCTTCCAAAATCCGGGGTGGGGAGCGGAGCTTTATTTTCTTAAAAAACCCCAACCCTACACTTTTCCCTTTTCTGGTGTCTCCTTGCACCCCCCCCCCTTTAGGTATATCTGAAGACAATAAAAGAAAACATGTTTGTCATTGGGAAGAAAGCTCCCAACCAAACAGTGGATGCTAATCTCTCCCTACAACTCAGGATGACCTTAACTGCTCTTCCATCTCAACTGGATCTGGGCATCATCATGTTGCTGATATTTGCCTTCCCCCCCTGGAGTTCCTATGACTACCATCTTCTATAATACATGAAACCAGTTTCTGGCTTGGAAATTGAAATACCCTTTGGGATGGATGTGTGCGTCAACATTCACCAGACATTACAAGTTAGAATTATACACATAAACTCAAGCGGTCTTCAAAAGGAGGGTTTTCTAGAACAGGGGTCAGCAACCTTTTCCACTGTCTCTCAGACCTTGTGGGGGGCTGGACTATATTTTGAAAAAAAGATATGAATGAATTCCTGTACCCCACAAATAACCCAGAGATGCATTTAAAATAAAAGGACACATTCTACTCATGTAAAAACATGCTGATTCCCAGACCGTCCGCAGGCTGGATTTAGAAGGCGAATGGGTGGCCTCTGGCCCCCAGGCCTTAGGTTGCCGACCCCTGTTCTAGAACATCTTGCCACCAGTTTAGACAGCTACATTCGTTCTGCTGGGATTCACTGTTAGATGTGACATAGCATGGGAGACATCCACTTAGAGTATGTGCAAAAGCTAACTTGAGAAGGGAGCATTGGTTCATTTACCTTGAATAGGCTTTCTAGATTGGCATAGGAAGACATCCGGTGCCTTACCCCTGTCTCTTAATAACTGCTGTCTACTCTCATGTACTTCAAGACTCATTGCCAGGCTACTCCTTTTTTGTTATTACCATGGTCAATTTCTTTTGTGATCTAACTCTGATTTGTTTGCTTATTTACCTATCACTACTATGGAATCTCTGCTTTCCTCTAAGCTTGGTTACAGACAGAAGTCAAACGGGATCCTATATGACTGTAGTATCCCTACTTTACTCCATTGCCCATCTCTGTTCCTTGCATTTCATCCTTGCATTTCATCTATGGTATGGCTGGGTGAGCAAAGTAGGTGTCTAATTCTTAGAAAGTTTTGTTTAAGTCTGAACAAACCATATATTCCAGCAGGGCCCTACACTAATAGTGGCAGTCTTGAATTCATTTTGCATGAAGCAGGGTAGTGTGTAATGAACTTTATGGCTGCTATAATGAAGGTCGAGGAAAGAAGTGCTCAAATATCAAAAGTCATGAGTGGTTTAAATATATATATCATCTTGCTAAAGAAGCAGAATTCTCCTGCTACCTGTTTGGTTCCTGGCATGGTCTTAATGTGCCTTTATTTTCCACATTAGGATGCTGACTCTGGGCGGTGGGCTCCCTCATCTAGAACACCTCAATCTCTCCGGTTGTCTGACTGTAACCGGTGCAGGCCTGCAGGATTTGGTGTCTGTATGCCCTTCTCTGAATCATGAACACTTTTACTACTGTGATAACATTAACGGTAATGTCTTTTGAATAAAGTACCTTTTAAAAGCATTTATATTTAACCCTTGGAATGTTGTAGGTCCTCTGAGTTACGTTAGCCTTTCATTGTTAAAAGTTTAATGTGTCTATAAAGGCATAGATTTAAATATTACAAGTTCTTCTATACTGCCCGTTGTACCATGTTAGCTGAAGAGAGCTAATTTTACCGTTATTGAGGAAATTATCTGGCAGTTCAGAGGAAACTTACGTTAAATACCCTTTTGCCGATGAAGATTTGGATATCATCAGGCCTGTTGCGAAATTCTGTTTTATAGGACAAGGCAGGCAGTGGTGACATTGTTAGCCGGGGAATGAGTACTGATTATGATCTCTGGAATACAGATTTTAGCTGAAGGAGTGTTATTTTTAATGTAAATAAGTTTATAGGGAATTCTTAATTACATCTGCTTCTTTATGCAGTTGTGGCATATGTTGCTGTTGTTAACTTTGCTGTCTGATCTTTGACTGCAATAAAGCTTGATTGATTGATACCATTCTAGACATAGAACAGAGAAGCATGCTTGTGGTGGATCATTTAAAATCCCATTTCAGTGAAGTAACTGGCTCCACCTCTTGATAGCTCTCATTTTGATATAAAGAGATTACATTAGGATTGAAAAAGTTTGAATCAGTTGAAAGAATAATGTTAATATGGAGTGTTGTGTATCTTGAGCACTGTTCAAAATTCCCATTGTTCTAGGTGCATTTTGTGACAGGGAATATCATTAGTGTGAGCAGTTTCCAAGCTCTGGGCCCAGTACTGCGCCTACGATTTGAGATTAAAACTGCAGAGTGGAAGGCAAGGAGGACCTTTTTCTACCTCCCCACTTCCAGCTACTCCCTGAAGACTGGAGAAGAGACCCTCTTAAGAATATTAGGGGAGTGGGCAGGGGAATGACTAGACCTTGTGAAAAATGAACATAGTATTTCAGCTGCATTTCATTCATTTTCAGCTTTGGATTCTTGTTATAGAAAAGCACACCTAGACATTCTGTTGTTGCACCCGTAACTTGGATTAAGGTGCCATTTAGCTCCTATCTTTCATATCTCAGTTTCTAACACTGATCTTGAGCTCTTGAAAATTGATTGATCACGTTTAACATTTGCTGCTAACTTCCTAACTATTGAAATATGACAAAAGTCATGGTAGTGTATAAGGTTGAAATCCTATTAAGCCTAGCCTAGACCTCCGTGTTCTGTGGGAATCTTGTTGGCACAGGTACTTTGGCTGGTTTGTTTCACAGAAGAGGAGCTGTGATACTGGATTAGTTATTGACATGAGACAACTCTCAAGCTAGTAGACCGCAATGTAATTTCCCCCTCCCAGGTCTGCCTCAGATAAGATTATTGGAACAAGCTGAATCATCCTATTACTTCTGAACGTTTCACAAATCTGTATCCGTATCTCTTCCAGTAGTGTTAGCTTTGTGCTCCTCTTTGAAGTTTCTCACAACATAAATGGAGAGTTCTCTCTTTTTTTTTAATAATTTGTCCTTAGTGAACAGTGGATGCATGAATGGTTTGTCTTAAGGTAGCTATTGGAGGCTGCATTTTAGGTTGTATTTTAATCCTGTTTTTATACCTGATGTTAGCCTCCCTGAGCCTAGTCTTGGTTGGGGAGGGCAGGGTATAAATCAAATTATTATTATTATTATTATTATTATTATTATTATTATTATTTATTAAATAATGAATAAAAAGAGTTTGGGGCCAGTTGAAATTAGCCTAAGGAGCAAACTTACACCAACCCTTTCAGTAACAACAACAACAACAACAACAACAACAACAAATCCTCATTGCACAGTTTATTACCTCCCAAAAGATTATGCTGTTTGGCTGTTTCAGGAAAATAAGACTACCGTATTTTTCGCTCTATAAGATGCACCAGACCACAAGACGCACCTAGTTTTTGGAGGAGGAAAAGAAGAAAAAAAATTCTGAATCTCAGAAGCCAGAACAGCAAGAGGGATCGCTGCACAGTGAAAGCAGTGCTCCCTCTTGCTGTTTTGGCTTCTGTGATAGCTGCGCAGCCTGCATTCACTCCATAAGATGCATACACATTTTCCCATACTTTTTAGGAGGGAAAAAGTGAGTCTTATAGAGCAAAAAATACAGTAATTTGTCCTAACTGGCTCAGTTGGAAACATCCTGGGGCTTATCTGCTATTGAGAGGGGCTTGCCCAGGTTTTATTTTGTTCCTCTTGCATGGTACAACAGCGCATTTTGCCTTGCCGACAACCTAAAAGTCTAATTTAACGTGTGTAAGTGACCAAATGTCAGCCACTGAAAAATATTTCACCTTGGCTAATGTTTGAATAAACTGTAACTATTTCGCTGGCATCATCTTTAAGAGTAGATTGTGAAGAACTGCTATAATGGATAGCTCTTAACATAATATATCTTCTCAAAATGTAAGTACTGGATGGTTCATGCCTTAACAAACATTTCCTTGTTTGGGTGTTGTTTCCCTTTGGGATGGGATTATGGGTTTGTTCACACTTAAGGAGGGGTCATAAGTGCTAAAGCCCTTCAGTGCCTTTATGCTAGGCAACTATGGTATTCAATTCCAGCCATGCCTTGCCCTTCATTTTTGGAAAGCCCATATATGCTGCAGCTTCTCACCTACCTGTTTTTCTTGCTGTATAAATAAATAAAGCACCCCACTGACTGCATACCTCCCTTATTTTCTCTGATGGTGTGTGCTCATGCTGCACTTATGACAAGGAAACACAAGGAAAAGCAGATTCTGCTGGGGAAGAAATAATGCTATGATATCCAAATTTGCTTTGATAAGGACGAATAAGACTGTGCTGTGGGTGTGATGCTCTTCTCAAGAGTGCAGAACAAGGTGATGGCAAAATGGGGGGGGGGGGGGCTTTCTTAGCTGTGTGTTGGAACCAGAGGTCATCATATGTATTTGATCTTCTGGGAAATCGTATCATTATTAGAAAGTAAGTTCATAAACGAGCTCCAAGTTGTTGGATACAACAGGAAGTTAGTTGGCGAATGTGGTAGTGCACAGGAAGTTGAAAGATAATTAACAGATTAATTCAAGTTAAATGGGTGGCACTGTGGTGTAAATCACTGATCCTTGGGCTTGCCGGTCGGAAGGTCGGTGGTTCGAATCCCCGCAATGGGGTGAGCTCCCGTTGTTCAATCCCAGCTCCTGCCCCCCATGCGGTTCGAAAGCACGTCAAGTGCAAGTAGATAAAAAGGTACCGCTCCACCGGGAAGGTAAATGGCTTTTCTGTGCGTTGCTCTGGTTTCGCCAGAAACGGCTTAGTCCTGCTGGCCACATGACCCGAAAAAACTGTCTGAGGACAAATGCTGGCTCCCTTGGCCAGTAAAGCAAGATGAGTGCTGCAACCCCAGAGTTGCCTGCGACTGGACTTAACTGTCATGGGTCCTTTACCTTTCCCTTCCTTTCCCTTTACCCTAGTTTCAGTACTAATGGTGACAGTACCTTCTGAAATAATTTTTCTATACTTATTCCAAATTGTTAAATTTCTGTAAAGCTATAACACCAAATGCTAGTGCCCTACTACTCTCTGGCCCTTTAGTGAAAGATGTTAGACTTGCAGGCCTTCCTTGGTCAAACATTTTTTGAATGCCCTACCCCCAGATAGTACAATATGGGCTTTCATTGTTGACTTTTAAAATAGCTTTTGTTATTTATAGTTTGACCTGAGTTAACCAATTGCTGTGTTTTATTATTACAGCTCACTTGAAGAGAGATGTGATATGGTTTTAATCTGATGGTCTTATATAGTGCACTGTTGTGAATCTTTGTGTGCTGCCTTGTGACGGCAATGTGCCTGAAAAGCAGTTTAAACATTTGCAAATAAATAAAACAATTCCAGCTCTATAGCGTAGGGCTTCTGCATTCTCATAGTGAAAATGTGAAGCTAACTAGCCGAACTGATGAGCTTCATAATACACCCTTTAAATTAGGTACTGCCAAACAGATGTCATCCTTTTCTGTGAAGTGTTAAAATTTCCCCCTCCCAAAGTAAATGGCTTGCTAAATGGCTTTTTTCTTTTTTGAAATATGGAGATAATGATACATTCCAAAAATATATATATAAATATAAACCTTCTTACCTGTCTATATTCTTGCTGACAAGGTGTAAGTGCCAAAAAAAATCCCTCTCCTGATGGATGTGTTCTGTAAGTTGAGAGTGACTAATTGGATGCTACTCTTAATTACATGAATCAAAAACAGGAACCAGTATCTCCTAGGAAGTTTTTTATAGTATACTTCAACAAAGTTTTTTGCTGTTTTTCTAGATCATATTTCTTGAAACGTCTGTTTAGTTTTTTCATTTCATTTTATCACTTGTGAATTGGTATATCGATTGGGTGAAAGAGATCATTCAGTTTTTCCCTGTTTATTGTTTTGCAGCAGCAAATAATTAAATTCTGCCTGCCCAGATTTTCCTAAACTTCTTAAAATTGTAGCTTGAATATAAGATTTGGGATTACTTACTTGGAAAATGATCCCACTGCATTTAATTAAACTTAATTCTGAGTTGGCATGTATAGAACTGCACTGTCAGAGTACTTGGAAAACTAGCAAATAAAACACATTGAATATGATTTGTTGGGTAAAAGGGAAAGCATTTGTAGTTGGTCTTAAAAAATGCTTCAGTCAACTAGGCTTTCATCCATGACCAAAGATTTTTTAGTTAAGATTTGTGTTTTGGGGTGGGGGAAGATATATATTTAGTGTTGGACTCTCAGAGAAAAAGAAAATCATTCAACCCTTCCAGAAGCTAGCTAGTTTTCTTCTTGATCATGGAAATTCTTTAATTCTGAGTTTGGGGTGCAAAACCAGAGTTTTTGTGATCTTCCAGCATATACTGTATTTTTCTGTGTATAAGACGCCCCCTATTTTTAGGGACTCAAGAAAATGGAGGGAGATTGCCCCCGTGTATAAGACTATCTGCCCCTTTTAACATTATTTTTTAGTAAAAAAAAAAACCCTAGTCTTATACATGGAAAAGTATGGTCATGATTAGATGATGATACATAGCCTAACTTGAACGTATTTCTTAAAATTCTAATTCAGAATTGCTATTTCTCTAGTTTTGTCTCAGTAAATTTCACCTTCAAACTTCTTAAATTAAGGAACTGAGTATCCGTCTAAGAACCAAACTGCATGTTGATTAATGTCACTCACACTTTTAAAAAGCATACTCAGCTTTGCTTTTCGAGGAAAACCAGTTGCACTCTCCCAGTCTGAAATGAGACGCTGCCTTCATTTCTTGCCAAGAATACCTCCCTCTCCAGCTGCTTTTGCCCAAAGAGATGCTGTTTATTACAAGCACAGGGAGCAAGTAGCAGGTTGGGAGATCAAATTTTGGCAGGAAACAAGTGTGACGCTGGAACAGGACACTTTGCCTTCAATATAAAACCTGTACTTTGGCCTTATGACAGGGCATGCAGAAAGACAGACAGACAGACACACATCTTTGTGAAAATTGATCTATTTAACCCAGGTACATGAAATAACGCAGGGATGCAGCGTGGCGCTGTGGGTTAAAGCCTCAGTGCCTAGGACTTGCCGATTGAAAGGTCGGCGGTTCGAATCCCTGCGGTGGGGTGCGCTCCCGCTGCTCGGTCCCAGCGCCTGCCAACCTAGCAGTTCGAAAGGTGCAAGTAGATAAATAGGGACCGCTTACCAGCGGGAAGGTAAACGGCGTTTCCGTGTGCAGCTCTGGCTCGCCAGAGCAGCGATGTCACGCTGGCCACGTGACCCGGAAGTGTCTCCGGACAGCGCTGGCCCCTGGCCTCTTGAGTGAGATGGGCGCACAACCCCAGAGTCTGTCAAGACTGGCCCGTACGGGCAGGGGTACCTTTACCTTTTTACATGAAATAAATGATTTTACTTGCAACCTTGTAGGAGGCAAAGCACTGCTGATCGTTTCATATGATCCTAAAAACACATCTATTTAGGCAAGCCTTTCCCTGATCTTATGACTTGCTTATTTTAACTGTTGCTATTTAAATTGTTGTGCATTTTAATTACAAATGTGCATTTTAATTATGGATTTATTTTATAGTTGTAATCTGCTTAGAAGCCATTTTGACATATAAGCCGTTAATTAATTAATAATAGTATTCCTCTGTCAAGGTGCCCTTCAAATGAATCCTACAAAATGAATAGCCAGAAGTGTGTGTTCGGTGTATTTCCAGAATATTGAATTGTACTAACAAATGTTGGTTTCAGTAATGAAAGAGGTTCATTTCCCCCTTAACTGTTTTCAGGCATGTTATTATTTGTTAACACACCCTCACATACTTTCTGTCCAGTTTTGATTATATAAAATACCCTGAGTATTGCAAGGAGACAGCAGGGTTGGTCTGGCCAGTTTCATGGCTTTAATTCATTAAGATGAATGTCCTGTGCCTGAAATAATGTAGGGCACCTGTTTTTAAATGCATATGTGGCTTTTGCCAATAGTGCAGTAATTTCACTGTTTATTAAAATTACTTGCAAATGAAGGTAAGTGATGGTTGCTGAAACTTGGTAAAACTTTGGTATGGGACTTAAAATAAATAAATTATAATCTTCGAGCCAGAGTATACATTTGGGAAACAGATCATCTATTCTGGAGGGTTTTTTAAAAATTAGGTGCTTTATCATTTCTTCCAAGTAAAATAGGTAGCTCATATAGGAGCTACATTTGTTAAGCCCAAGGAAGCTAACTTGGACCCTCCAGATGCTGCTGGACTCCAACACTTATCATCCCCAGCCAAGGATGATGGGTTTTGTAGTCTAGCACCTGGAAGGCCACAGCGCTGCTGTGAAGTCTGTTGGGCAAATAATATTTTGTATATTTAAATGTGGTATAATCAGTTGTATACCAGTAAGATATTACAATTGCAATGTGAGAGTTTGAATATGAAATATCCCTTGATGAAAAAGGCTATGAATGGCTACTGCACAAGATGAACACCACCCCTTTTTCTTCCTTTCACATTTGTTCTGTCTTTACACAGGTCCTCACGCCGAAACCGCCAGTGGATGCCAGAACTTGCAGTGTGGTTTCAGAGCCTGCTGCCGCTCTGGTGAATGACCTGACTACTTTCCTTTTCAGTCTACTTCATTAGCTCAGCAGACTTCCCTTCATGCACTTTACTTACAGTCCGCATCTTGTGTTAACAGTTCCCTTCTGAAGTGCAAATTGTAGGTCCTTTCTGCCCCATAATTCTGAATCTTATAAGCAAACCGTGTAGGGTCACACCATTCTCACAATGTTTCACTCTGATTTCGGAAGGTGAGAGGTTTAATTCTATGTGCCGTGAAACGTACTCAGATTGTTTTTGACACTTCCCCCCTAACGTTTGGCACTTAATATTTTTATTTTGTGTTTTGTGCTAAGCCCTTAAGATTATTATTTTTTAAGCTCATGCTTCAATATAAATATTAAATACATCTGGATAACAATATATATTGTTCAGTAGTGATTTCTCCCATAACTTCTGATCCCAGAATTGTCTTACTGCAGAATTACAGATACTTTGTCTTAGCACTGACTTCGTATGTTATAAGCTTAAAGAACAGCACATGGAACATTCCCATCAGCATTTGAATTTGTTAGAGTCTGGATAAGTTAGCAAGCCAATGACTGTTTGCCACATCTTTTTGTGGGCTTCACAAAGTATTTGCTTAACTGTAGTTGCATAGCAACCAGGACCCCCTGTATTGTCTATAGAAATTCATTAAAGACGCTGAATTCTGAAAGGGACTTTCCAAGAAGTGATTTCTCTGCTGTAAGAGCAACTGAAATAAATAAATTTTCAGCTTTAAGGAACTTGCTGTTGGTAATCTGCTCATTTGAATGGAGGGGAAGTTCAGTTGCATTGCAAAATAACAATATTGTTCCAGCAACTTGAAAGCTAAATGTGTTGGTAAACTTTTTAATGCAGTATGGCCACAACTTACATGTGTTTAACGTGTGCAATTTCAACTTTAACACAGTTCAAGGTTGGTTAAAATCACATAAATGCCTCAAAGTTCTTTTAGTGCAGAGTTTTTTTGGGTGCAGAAAGCTTTTAAGCTCTCCTTTGCTTATCAGGCTCTGCAGTGCTCTCACGAGAGCATCCCAGGAGAAGAGCAAAACAAACCAGTGTGTGTGGCCAATCCAAGTTATCCCCTGCATTTGGGGGGGGGGGGTGAGGTGGGCAAGGCCTACTCAGTGCATGGCTCCGGAAAGGTAAGCATGCTTGCACAATGGTTCCAGGGGAGTGGTTTGAGTATACATGCTTTCCCCTAGATGTTTTACCCCAGGAATGGAACCTCCGCACAAGAGACGGTCAGACTGCATTGCTGCAGTATGAGTAACTGCTGTGTTTGCACATCAAGTGAACTAGAGCTCTCCAACTGTGTATGGCATTAAGCTGAATATGAATTTGCACAAAACTTTCTGCCACAACTGGAATGAAATTTAGGGACGTTTCATCCCATCTCTTTAATTTTGTATCTTTGAACCTGAGTTTTAATTGTTAGCCTATAAACAGGAAATGTATCTGCAGTACAGACAGTATTAAACCAATAGACAGATTGGTCCCACCTCTTGTGCAGCATCTTTAAATGGTCCTTATTATCAACCATTCTGCATGTAGAAATCATATGCCTGCCCTGTTACATTTTAGCTATGTTCCAGCAAAAGCAGCATTCACTTTGTGCATCAGAGGTCCTGGGTAGAAAATATGAAGATGTTCCTTGATATGGGGGAGGGGGCAGGAATTTGTTTTACTTCAGACTGCTGCCAGGACTAGGCAAATACCTTTTTCTGTGCTGATACTGCCATATGGGAGCAGTGAAAATAAGGTGCCAGAGCCACATAATAGCTACCTTGACTTCCTAGAGCATTTCACATGTCAAGTTGACGAGTGAGTAACCCATACAGACATGGCAGTAAGTCAGGAGGAATTTAAACATCTTACATATTTCCTTTCAGCAGAGGTAAGCAAGTGTCTTCTGCAGCCTGGCTTTGTTATGGCAATTCTTAATCATAGGAAAATAACCTGCTATGCTGCTTGGCCTAATTGTAAATACATAGCACAGCATGGCTTCAGGGGTTTTGAGCACATGATTTCCAGTGCGGCTGGAGCTGAAAGGTTTTATATAGCTTTAATGGGGCATTGCAGAAAACTCATCAAATTAAGAGACTCCTTCCAGCATTGTAATCTGCACATTTTAATGATCTAGAGTTTAATACAAAATCATAAGATGATACTAATGAATTTAAATACTACAAGTAAAAAGTGAGTCTGAGTAACTCTTACCTATTACGAACCAGTGAAGCAACATAAATCCACACTGAAAGAATGTTTTTAGGGTATGCATGAACATACACAGCTAATGCAAACTCTATGTTTGGAACATCAATGCTATGAACTCCAGTACTATACACCGCCTCCACTAAAGGTGCAACTTCTGAAAATGCCATGTGGATAGGAAATCCTGACACCTGCAAGTAAGAGGGGAAAATGTAAAAATTTGTCAATTTACCCACAATACCACCTCTGGACTCAGTTGGCCACTAAGAAAATGAAATACAGTCGTACCTTGGAAGTCGAACGGAATCCATTCCGGAAGTCCGTTCAACTTCCAAAACGTTCGACTTCCAAGGCGTGGCTTCTGATTGGTTGCAGGAGCATCCTGCAGCTAATCGGAAGCTGCACTGGATGTTCAGCTTCCGAAAAGCATTCAAAAACTGGAACAATCACTCGGGAGCCAAAATGTTCAAGTTTAGAGCAGTTTGTCTCCCGAGGTTCCACTGTAGATGTTATGATGAATGCAATGATGCCATATACATTCTGCAATTATGGGCCAGCCCTTCCACTTAAGGCAGGCATGGCCAATCTTGGCCCTCCAGATGTTTTGGGACTACAACTCTCATCATCCCTAGCTAACAGGACCAGTGGTCAGGGATGATGGGAATTGTAGTCCCCAAAACATCTGGAGGGCCAAGTTTGGCCATGTCTGACTTAAGGTAAATTGAACCTCTGTTGACGGGGGTGTCTTGACAGCTAGCTTTCTCTTAGATTGAAGCATTGTTCACCATTACACTTCTGTGCTTGTCATCGTAGTACAATAGCAGGTAGCACACTTCCCCCCCTGCCCAGGTGGACCACCCATGCTGCTGGCCACTTGATGCCCTCCCTCGCCAGCAAGAAAAACTTGTTAAGCTTTGGAAAACTTACCCTAAGAGACACATTTCTAGACTACTTTCAAATAAGTCAGCAAAATGCTTTCACTGTATCACAAGCTAGAATGGAGAGATTTCATCATTCACGTGGAGGGAATTACTGCTAGGCCCCCATACAAACATCACCCTGGGGGGAGGCAGGGAAGCACTATCCTATATTCCCAGTAATGTTACTAAACTCCCAGTTCCCTAGGGGCCGTTATTCTATACATTACCCTGTAATCTCCTAGTTGCTTCTGTAATTCCGCCTGATGGTCATCCTCTACATCTTTGCCCTGATTTTTTTCCAGCAGAGGTAAGAAGTGTCGAAGGGTAGAGGTACAGTATCTGTTCCAGCGTGTCAAGTGTCTTGGCCTCCAACCCATGATCTTTTCTTTCAGTATCTTCTCAAGTCTGCATTTTAAAATGTTTTAAAAGTTGCATTTGAAATTTTGCTGCTCCAGTGCAACTGTGGCTTCACAAGCACACTAGAGATCTTTAGAATTCCACAATTACAGCCAGATTTGAAATGCCACAGGCATTCCGTATTTCAATGACTTCTCCACAACATGCTTACGTAAGAAACCGAGGTGGCAAACCTAATTCTCAAGCATCATTTCAGACTGGAGGAGGACCAAGCCTTACATTATTGAATGCCCCTCTGGTAAAATAACCTATATATAAAAAACTAGGTGCTTGGGATAAAAGCTTTAAGCTCGTCTGATTTACTAGTTTTCTCCAGCTATTTGTTAGAACAAAGTCAGGATGTTATGGAATGTCAAACTTGGAGAGGGCCAAACTAAATATATTGCAAGGCAACTAAAATGGCGGCATAATAAAGTGCCGCATTTTTCGCTCTATAAGACGCACCAGACCATAAGACGCACCTAGTTTTTGGAGGAGGAAAACAAGATAAAAAAAAATATTCTGAATCCCAGAAGCCAGAACAGTGAGAAGGATCATTGTTCTGGCTTCTGGGATAGCTGCGCACCCTGCATTCACTCCATAAGACGCACACACATTTCCCCCTACTTTTTAGGAGGGAAATAGTGCGTCTTATAGAGCGAAAAATACGGTAGTCCAAGTCACTAGAATTTTCCAGATCCCTTTATAAAGTATTGAACTTAAAAGAGCTATGAATCAATTTCACAATCTGAACCACCAAGGATTCCATATCCAATTGGAACTGACATTTGATATTGCTGGCATTCATTTTTCTTCAGAGTGTGTGTATGGAGGTGCTGGGCTGACCAAATAACAAGGACTCCCACCCTTGGCCTCGCTGATGTGGTCCAAAGGTGGACAAACTACCCCAGAAGGACCAAAGGTACTGCCTCTCCTCTTAAAACCCCATACACCTGACATCTGATGCATGTCATGGTTAAATGCGGTTGCAAAACACATTCAATAGACATGGGTACCTGTTCTGCAGTTCTAGGGCAGCTGTCTTGTCCACCCGTTGATAGACTAGTTCGTCAGGCTAACAAAATATGAAGGGGTAAGGTATAATTTGGTATTTACATAATGTGAAATATACAATCTTGCTTTTAAGATGTACTAGGATATACTGATACTTCAACCCACCTACTCTGCCACCCACAAGACCTGGAGAAGAAGAAGGAAAAGGAAAAGAAGAAGAATTTATTATTTATACCCTGCCCACCTGGCTGCGCTTCCCCAGCCACTCTGGGCGGCTTCCCAAAAAATATTAAAATACTGTAATACATCCAACATTAAAAGCTTCAGATGTCTTCTAAGTCTGGTAGTTGTTGTTCTCTTTGACATCCGGTGGGAGGCCATTCCACAGGGCGGGTGCAACTACCGAAAAGGCCCTCTGCCTGGATCCCTGTAACTTGGCTTCTCGCAGCGAGGGAACTGCCAGAAGGCCCTCAGTGCTGGACCTCAGTGTCCAGGTAGAACGATGGGGGTGGAGTCGCTCCTTCAGGTATACTGGACCGAGGCCGTTTATACTGGAGAACTGTACCTGTGGTAGGCACCTTAAAGTGGGCACTCTTGCAGCAAGCAGGGAATCTACAAACCTACACAGGAACTCCAGAGAGTCCCTGTAGCCAGAGTTTTTTGTCTTCATCCAACTTGCAGTTCTCTGATTCTCAGTACTGTGCTAAAAGCTGAACTTCAGATTGTTTCTCTACTCCCTCCCATTAGCTGGATAATGTTCCCAAATTCTGATGGACATTAGACTCCAAACTTAGGAGAGAGATTCCCAACTCCCTGATTATCTGGAATAATCTGTATATAGTTGGCAATGCAAATATGGCAACTGAAGTTTTTCTCTGGGTACTTAAGAAGAATGATTCCCACACTACAAAATATTACCTCATCTCCTTGTTGCAAAATCATCTCAGTGTTATCCTAGGCTTAAGCATCTGCATACTATAATAAGCATTTTGCAATGCTATTTGAAACATTCTGATTTTCCATGCTTATGAATAAGGTAGGAATGCAGTCTTAATTGGTATCCAGTTTGTGGAACAAACCACATGCAAATGTTTTCAGCAAGCAAAATTCATTTGTGCATTTCCTAAAATAGTAAAATAAGTTTTACCTCTCATTTTGTTACAGTTCTTTAACGTATCTGTCCTGTAATCTCTCCCTTAAGGTCAAAACAATTTCAGATACAGATGAAAGGATGCAGATATTATTTCTATGCAGCCCTATAAAATTAAAAATCCTAATACCTGCACACTGGAGAGACCAGGAAATGGTAAACTTCTTGAAAAAAAGGGTTTCCAGAATTTTGGTTTGCTGACATCAAAGTTTATTCTTAGTGGAGAATCATATTGTTGAATATTGAACCAAACCTGAAAGAGAACTTTTTTAGTTACTTTCTTCATCTTAACCACAAATCAGTACTACTTCTGCCCTCTGTTTGAGTTAACTTTGATTCATGGAAGAGCCAGTGGGATTTCCCCCCACTCTCTTTGAACAGCTGACCAGAGCACCTGCCATCAGTCAACAATCCTGGCCTAAATGAATGGAATGGTCTGACTCACTATAAGGCAGCTTCGTAAGCTCAAAGAATGGCAGATAGAGAGATGTGAATTACTTACATTGTCACAGGAAATGAGGCAGCCCACACTCTGCAAGGGGCAGAAGGCATCATACTGTCCATAAAAACGGCCACAACTTGGATTCCAGATCACATACTGATTCTGCTCCCAAGTTAGTACATATGCTGTTGGTCCCTGGAAATAATTGTCAAGTTCCTTCAAACCTTGCTTTTCCAATGCAGAATATATTTACATTTTACATGCATTTCCTACCCCTCAGAACTTAGTAGTGGGTGCAGCTGATGTATGTGATATAAGTTTCAGCTCATTTTCTCTGCAGTAGCCTCTGTGAAGGCTACCAAGCACACACACTGGGGATTATATCTGCAATTCATACGTTGAAAAAATATTATTCTTGCTAAGCCGCTAAACAGGATGAACTATTTCCCCATTTTGCACAGTGAAGAATTCCATGTAACTGGAAACCTGTCTACTCCATTGCCAACAGAAGTTTGTCCAATGAAACAATACTATTTTACATATTTTGTATCCAGTCCTTTGGTATTAATGAATTCTGTCCAATGCAAGATCAGGACTTTCCAATTACTCACAGGCTTGCAGTTTCACGCTGCCTTGGCAGGGCTGCTAAATGTTGCACAGAGTAAAATCTAGGAGATTCTACAATGTAAGGATTTCTGTAACAGGTTGTATGCACCAAACTTCCAAGTTTTTAAAAATTAAGTTTTTCTTTAGCAGGCCTCATGTTGAAGCACAAACTGCCTACTAAGATTTAAGGTATTTTAACTTGGAGGGTGGAGACAGGGTGTTGTAAGTATAATGGATAAGGCTCTTAGCTACAGACCAGTAATTCCTTGTTTTGAATTATTTCCTCTTTCATGAACTCACAAGAAGGCTTTAGGCAACTCATCTCTCTTAGCCTCAGCAGGAGATAAGTAATATCTTCCTCCTATGAGGGTGTATTTGAGAACTACAATAAGATAGTAAATGTGAGGTGCTTTGAACACCTGAGAGGACTATGTACTTATCTTCAACTCTAGGCAAATATACATATTCTCTGGGGAAATTTGTAGGGCTGAGAACAAACAGTAAATTTGCCATGTAACTTAGACCAGCATTAGGAAGCAGGGGAAAATATCTCTATCTTATTATGGGTCCTTGCAAATAGCCTAGTCTAGTACAACCAGGTATTTGATCCATGCAATACCATTCAATTCCATCTGAAGAAGATTAAGTTGCAACCACTAATTTTTTTATTGATAACAATATCAAAACCAGAGTTTTGCTTGCATCATGCCTTTGTCCGACAAAGTTGCTTTAAAAGTTTGACTACAATATAAATCTGACCATTATTTGTGACGCAATTCATTCAGCGTGTGTACTGCATTCTCAGGCATGTGGAAGTTTGTTGGCGTATAAATAAATTACTGACTTACCTCAGGAATAGCACTTCCAATTAAAAGCCAAGCCTTTTTGCCAAGAGCAAGAAAGTAATTGCACAAGAGTACAGCGTGCTCTTCTTCATCTCCAGCCAAAAGATCAAGGAATTGCTAATGAATGCAAGCAAACAAGTTGCATCAACAATATAGCCAATGTTTCTAGTTTATCTGCACTGTTCAGGAATCTTCCTCCCATAAAGTATGGCTCTGTTTGTCTGGAAATACGTTTATGTCCCCAAAGATTTTGGCTCAATTCAAACTAGAATTAAAGCAGCTGAACTGTGATTTTACATGAAGTCTGACTTGGCAAACCATTGCTCCAAACTCCATTCATTTTGAATGGTTAATTTATGAACCATGAAAGGCATCTGAAAACTATGAAAAATAAATATATAGATGAAGAAAAACATTTTCTTATTAAAAAGATACACATCATCTTTCTAGTTCGTAAATGAACCAAACAGCTAGAAACAAAAGCAGACAAGCAGCTTTTGAGGTTAATGAAGTGCAGGCCATGTTCCCGTCTCCTACAATTCAAAGTTCTGTGGAGGTGGACTGTAAAAACAGACTGGATAAAGTCTCTCAGGTGTCTGTGGAAAGAACCTCCGCCTGCAGTTCTGATATGGAACTTCACCATAATGACAGGATTTGGGATCTATTTATATTTAAGGCATTAGATTCTGGTTTTGGCCTAAGAGCATTTCTGGCATAAAGAAACCCAGAACCTTTTAAAGAGGATTCATTGCCTCAGCAATTAGCTCTTCATTCTATTTAATCTGGACCTTGAGCTGTGCATTCTAGGCACACATAGTAGCCAAAGGATAGTTCTGTAGTAAAAAAAAATCACAATGAACTCAAAAAAGTCAACCTCACAGAATTTAAAAATCAGTTATCAATTTTTCCTCCCCAAAATTTACATTCTTGTAAGTTTATTGATTCTGTTCTGAGACTGTACTACAACAGCTGATGAATTAATCCATAGATGATAGCTGACATTAAGAAGAATTCTACACATGTGGTGGGGGTGTAAATATGTACAATTTTTTGGCAAAGGGTTTTTAAGGAGGTATCAGAAATATCTCTGGGTTAAAGCTTACCAAAAGTCCAGAGGTAGCATTATTATCAATTTACAATGGGGTGGGAGGTTCACAGGCTATGAAGGAATTGCTCACAAATTTATTGACGGCTGCACGAGTTATTATAGCTAGGAAGTGGAAAGGGCAAGCAGAATATAAAATGGAAGAGTCGTATAAAGAGGTGTGGGATATAGCTATTCATGTTAAGGTAAGACAGGGAATATGCAGAATAAATGATTTTGAGGAGATATGGAGGGTAACTGTAGAATTTGTACTGTTAAAACGGAAAAGGGTCAAACCACTGCAAGGGGTGTTGAAATTTTGGGAGGTTGGATAGTTACAATGGAATGGTCTCGGTGGTGGAGTGCACATTTTCATTCTTTCCCCCCATTTTTTCCCATTTAGTTCTTACCATATCACAGTATTACATTGATGTGAACAAAAATAGATCAACCTTCTTTTAACATTCTAACAAAACATTCAACATACATATCTCCAAATACTTTTACTTATTTATCACCCTCTGTGACTTCCCTCCACCCATGTTTAGCACTATGAGCTTTGTTACGGTATCTTTTAAATTGTGCTTGAACGGTATATTATTGCTATTAACCGTAAATTCTTCTCTCTGATTCCTTTTAACTTTGTGGATCTCGGTCCAAACATATCAGTACATCACTTTTGGAACATTGTTTTAACATATATCCATCAACACATACCCATTCTTTCCTTAAATTTTGATTAGTTTGTAGTCTGATTGCCGCCGTCTATTTGGCCAATTCAATAAATTCGCACATTTTCATTCTTATTTATTTATGATTATTACTTTGTAAATAAGTAAGTAGATAAAATAAGTAAATAAAATAAAATCTAAGCCTTTAACTTACATCTGATGTACTCCACAAGTCACAGATTCCAGCAAATGATACACTGTCAGGTAAGAAAGGAATCAAGGCCACATAGCGGGCCACCAACTCCTACACATAAACAAGCAGAGAACACTCCATCAGTCTGGTGCTGTAGCTGCCAGTGAAACCCAGAGCCTAACTGACTGTATCATGGCAACCACCAAACTCTTAGACATATACAGTACACACACTTATTGGATTGGATTCCTAGCCTGTTTTCTGACCCATCACTGAAAACATATTCCTCTATTGCATGAGAAACACTTACTGATGTTTCTTGGGGATTGTCGGCATGAACCCGTAGGAGCTCATCTGGTGGGTTCAGAGGTTTGATGTATCGGGTAATGAAGACTGTTTTCCCATTGATGTCAATTACAGTCGTCAGGCACTGGCGACCTGGAAACTTGAGCGCACAGTCAGCTTGGTACCTCTCAGCGGCTTGGAGAAGTTGTTCATCTTCCTGGGTGTCAAACTTAGGGGAGAAACAAGTTAAGTGCATGTGATTTTGCTTATGAATTCTCTCTCCCACCACCACATCTCCACTTCATGAATAGGACAACTATGCCCTCCATTCAAGTACAAGAAGATGATAATACACTGTGATTTTGGTATGTTGTCTAGATGGAGCCTTCAAGGTTTTTGTGTGCAACTTTCATGTCTCTCAGAATTCCATATTATACCAGGAAGTACAGTATTACCAGTCACAATGAAAACGCTGTAATATCTAATTTGTTCTGGTGTTAGGTGGTCAGGAATAAACTGGTAGAACAGCTGATAGGGAGTGGGTGCTGTAATTCTAGATAAAGAATGGGCATATTCCATACATCTTCGTACAGAAAAAGGAAGGAAATGTATATTTAACTATCATCATATAATATTTATCTGGCCAGACATCTAAAAATGTACTGATGCTTTTCTAGATTCCCATTAAAATAAATACCAATTTACACTTTTCAAATTTTCCAAACAGCAAAAAATGAATCTATGGGATGCACAAAGCATGAATTGCCCAGAGACCTTTCTATGACTGACTTTCACTGCAACATGGTGGCCCATAGTGGAGCACTCAGCATTTTATCACTCCCATCACAACTGTTACTCAGAGTAAACCCATTGAAATGAATGGACCTAACTTAGTCATGTCAATTAATTTCAGTGGGTTTACTCTGAGTAAAACTGCCACCCATCATTTTTTAGTACAACAATTAAGCACATAGAAATTTGCACTATATTAATTCGCACGTTATAGACAAAGTACTACATTAACAAAAATTGTTAGGCCATGGACACACGAAACAATTCTAACAGATCACCACCACTGTAAAATAAGAAGTATGAACATTTTGTACCTTCTTAAGCATTTCATTCATCTACAAAGATTCAGGAAGGTAAGCAAGAAAAGAGATAAAGGTGTGAACAATGTAAAAAAAAATGCAACATGAAAGACTATCAAAGATAAGCAGCTGAGAAAATACAGGCACACATCCAATTGTTTTGTATTAGTGGAAAGCTTAGAAGTAATAATAGGGATGGGGGGAGGTTTAGGTATTCTGCATGGTCTCCATGCTATGACACATAGCATGGAATGTGCTTGCATAAACTAGAGGGAAGAGACCTTCTGGAAATTTCTGGAATCTATGAGGTTCTATCAGATAGAAGAATAATCACATTAAAAGAACTGATGCAAAAAAGAAGTTAACACCCACCGCCCCCTGCAAAATACATTCTATTCTCATCTTAGCAACTCAAGGCACAATAAATAGCTGATCTGTGAAATTTCTTACCTGACTTGTTCCCTCTGAGTTATCTACTATGTTTAATAGCACTGTCTAGCTAGCATTTTGATAGTGACTGTCTTCCAACAGACTGAAATTTTGGTTCTAGCTACTACTTTTAAAAAGGTTGGTAGTATAGCTTTTTGCTGCAACTCCAGGGTACATCCTTTCCTTTCTAACTCTTAAGAGTCTGGATTCTGTCTTGAAGGAAACTAGCTAACATTGATTCTGAAAGAGAACAAATGAGGTCAGTGAAATCTAAAGAGCTTCTTTTGTTGCTTACATTACTTTGTAAAGGGCCACATATATAGGTAAGCATTTATGCATGCATGCTAACAAACTGCCACAGATGTCGAGGAGAGCGCTAAGCTGAGCTCATCTCCTATGCTTGGCTTGCTCGATTCCTTGCAGTCAGCTACTATCTCTAGGACCTCTGTAAAGAGAGGAAGCAGGATTCCACCATGTGCCGCCTTACAGCACACCTGAGAGCCGTAAGGAACAGCAGTGCCAGACTTGTGACAATTGCAATTACTTATTTCAAACAATAGCACTGCCACAGTTAATTAATGCATTTGGTCAATCAAATCACCTTATTTACAGTAGTACCTCGGGTTAAGTACTTAATGCGTTCCGGAGGTCCGTTCTTAACCTGAAACTGTTCTTAACCTGAAGCACCACTTTAGCTAATGGGGCCTCCTGCTGCCACTGCGCCGCTGGAGCACGATTTCTGTTCTCAACCTGAAGCAAAGTTCTTAACCTGAAGCACTACTTCTGGGTTAGCGGGGTCTGTAACCTGAAGTGTATGTAACCTGAAGCATATGTAACCTGAGGTACCACTGTATTGCTAATCAGGTTTCCACTCAGTCTAGTTCTAAAAGTGATGTGTTTCCTACTTTTTTACTGCCACTTGCCCTTACACATGCTTACAGTCTATTAAAATAAGTGTATACACATTGGCTCAGAAAATAAGTCACTCCAGCAGGAACTCACAGGTCATTTATATGACTATTGGCTCCACTATCTTTGGTCAAGCTCAGCAGTTAAGGGGTAAGTGAACTATGCTGTAGATTTTAAAAACATGCCCAGAAGTAAAACACGATTTACCTTTTCGCGAACTGATTCTCCAGGAATGAGCTGGGGTTCAATAGTAATAAACAGGGATAGATATGATCCTTCACTCAGATTTCGAATGGAATCATAGGCTCTTTCAATTCCAAGATTTTTTCCCTTACTGTATCCAAGAAGAACTGGAGGAATATCTACCTTAAATGTACCATCTATCTACAAACAAAAAACAAAAACGCCATGTAACAATATGCAGTTGAGCATAAGCAGCCACGAATGGCAACAATATTATTTTATTAATGATAAAAAGGATGACTTATTTTGATATTTTTTTTTATTCACTGCTTAAGGCTCCAAAAACGTTAATGCTCCTCTGCCTGTTCATGTTTACTTACCCTTGCTTGAAAATATACGGTTGTAAATGGAATCCGAACAGAACCAAGCCAGTGCTTCTCGACACGGGTATGAACTCCGCCGGATTCTCTTTCACGATCATCCTAAGAAAAGTCACAAAACTCTTGACAAATTCCTCCAGAAATGAAGTGGCTACTTCCCATGCCTCTCCTTTTTCAACACAGCTACTCTGCAGGTGGCACTGTGGTCTAAACCACAGAGCCTAGGACTTGCCGATCGGAAGGTCGGCGGTTTGAATCCCCGCAATGGGGTGAGCACCCGTTACTCGGTCCCTGCTCCTGCCAACCTAGCAGTTCAAAAGCACGTCAAAGTGCAAGTAGATAAATAGGTACCACTCTGGCGGGAAGGTAAACAGTGTTTCCGTGCGCTGCTCTGGTTCGCCAGAAGCGGCTTAGTCATGCTGGCCGCATGACTTGGAAGCTGTACACCGGCTCCTTTGGCCAATAAAGCGAGACGAGTGTCGCAACCCCAGAGTCGGCCACGACTGGATTTAACGGTCCCTTTACCTTTACTTGCCATTATTGCATTATTCTCCCCATTAAAGTGAGGAGGATATTTTGGCTGTGTGGGGGATGAATTATAAAAACTTTTACAGGGGTTGTGCAATGTCAAAATATGAGGTGGCTCTGGGTTTTACTGAAGCTGCTTTAAGCAGTGCCCTGGCTCCTCGTTGCGAACCCTGAAACAGAAGACTTCCACAAACTGCACTGCATCATGATGCAAAAGCGTTCTTCTTGGGTGAAAAATATTCCTACCCTTATAGCAAACCACACACACACACGAGAGACCAGAGAAGAGCAGAGCATTTCTTTGTAATTCACACTAGCCGTTTAAATGGTAACACCTCTTTGTAAGATCCTTTGCAGAAGCCCAGTGTGGTTTAGACATTGAACTTCGGCGTCCAGAAGTCAGAATCACTGAGCAACCCTTCCAGGTAAGTTTGCTCTGGATAATAATCATGCCACACACAAAAGAAATATTGTCGTTGAAGCAGCAAAGGACTGCTCCTTTGCAAGCTGCCTGCCTTCATTTTTTAATAGCAAAATGTCTTATAGAAAATTAAAATAGGTTTAACGCCAGGAAATATTTGCGTTTATAGTGAAACCTATGTATCTGGGTCTAAAGGGTGGGGATGGGATTTGTCAAAAGCAGTGGTCCATCAGCCTACCTAATGCAAGTGTCATGTCACTTCATCAGATACTGTCTGCAGTGAGAAGTGAATGCAAATTGTGTCGCACTGCAACCGTGCTACTGAACCAGACTGAGAGACTAGTGCTTGGCTACCAAGACCGCCCAACATTTGTTGGCTTCTACGTGACAGACGCTGCGTTCTCTATTTTGGCCCAGCCCTAATCTCTTGCGCCATCTCTGCATGAGACCAGTGCTTGACAGTTCAACCCACAAAGGCTGATATGGGCTGGACACAAGGAGCAAGCTGATGAATCCTGGGTGGATTCCAGAGGCTTTTCATCACTGGACTCCATTCGGGCAAGCATGTCAGGCTCCTTATACCTTGACCTCCTTATTATGCATAACTCTTGAGATTTAATTTTTTTTTACCTCTAGGACATCGTACAATACTTCATCAAAAATGTTAATGAAGATATCATCCTTCACTGACTGCAAGCTGGAGGTGCTGTAGTCACCATTTGGGGCTCTGCAACATTATAAAAAAATGAGAGAAATGTCTGAAATAAAAACTCTGTACAATTTGCAATCATACATATATTGTTCCAGTTTATGTGCCTCTTCCCTCTCACTCCTTCCTGCTCCCCCCCCCCACCTCTCTCCTTTAGTTCGGTTTATTTATTTGGTATATAGACCATAAACATCAGATAGAGTGTATGAGTATCAAGGCAACCAGAACCAAGAAAGGAAAATATACATATACCACATTTTTTGCTCTATAGGACGCACCAGACGATAGGACGCACCTAATTTGGGGGGGAGGAAACAAGAAAAAAAAAATTCTGAATCCCAGAAGCCAGAACAGCAAGAGGGATCTGGTTTCTGAGAGAGCCTCTTGCTGTTCTGGCTTCTGGGATAGCCGCCGGGATAGCTGGTCTAGCTTTGCGCGAACCTTCCACAGGGCATGAGGAGCCTTCATCCCCGTGCCCTGCAGAGGCTTCTGGGACAGCCCGTGAAGCCTCCGGAGGGCAGTGGGATGTAGGCACCCCGCTGCCCTGCGGAGGCTTTGCGCAGCTAACCCCGAAGCCTTTGGAGCGCAGCGCGAGGTCCCACTGCACTCCAAAGGCTTCAGGGATAGCCACCCGAAGCCTTTGGAGCACAGCGTGAGGTGCGCACCGACCCCTCTCGCTCTCCAGGCTTCAGTGAAAGCAATGCGTAGCTCCCTCTGTGCTTTGGAGGCTTTGCATTGCTTTCGCTGAAGCCAAGGAGCCTGCATTCACTCCCTAGGACGCACAAACATTTCCCCTTAATTTTTGGAGGGGGGAAAGTGCCTCCTATAGAGCGAAAAATACGGTATAAACGCAAACAAAAAGTGGCTTTTCAAACAAAAGTATAACAAAATCCAACTAGTTAAAAATACAGATAATCTACTCAGAACTCATCTTCCCTTTAACAAAAGTGACCTGATTTTCATGGCTATAGAAATCTTTCTGAGATCTTGGTTGGAATCTGTCATTAAAACTGAGACATAAAATTAAACTCCAAGTGAATCTTCCCAAGCTGAGATGAAACAGGTTCTTATGGCCCGCCAAAAATTGCAGCCGAGAATCACCTGAACCAACGTTTACACCAAGCTGCTTTAATAAGGACAATCTGTCAGGTGCTCAGGTAGCCTGATTAACTTTCCATAAATGCTGATGGCAAAAAAGCATTTAACTTAGCCAGTGAAAAAGTTCTCCTGTGTTCAGGAGTGAAATATACTTGGGAGTCGAGATTGGATTCATGCTCTTTATTCAGCTCATAGTAATGAGGAATGGAAGTCCCCCCGAAATGCCTGCTTTATATACATTATTTACGCGATGGGCCCCACGTGATTGGCTAATTCCGGGATTCTCCTGTAGGCCAATCAGGTTACGGATTCACTTCCACCTGGAGTTGGATTGGGTGGCTCCTGCGGACCAATCAGACTGCTGCATTCTGGATCCTATTGTTCTAGGACCAATTAGACTGCTGCATTCTGGATCCTTTTGTTCTAGGACCAATCAGACTGCTGCATTCTGGATCCTATTGTTCTAGGACCAATCAGACTGCATTTTGGATCCTATTCAACTCAGTACATATCAAGGAATGTTTCATGTTGCTCAAATATCGAGCACATTGATAATCAGTGCTAGGTTGCAGACCAAGAAGGAGCAGTGGTGAGCAAACTCACCAGAGTAATTCCTTCAGGTACATCAGCGCATCTCACTAACTTCTATGGAAAGCAGTTGATGGAATTGCTATCGGAAATGCTTATGAGATGGAGTAGAGGCCACCCAACGCATTTCTCTTGAAACTGGGATTAGCAGAGCCTGGAGAAGGGGCAATTCTATTCATTGCCCATCTCAACTACACATCTTTTCTTTCTCTCTGACAAGCCAATGGAAGCCATCTGTTTTAATAAGGGAAAGCAAAGCAAGTGCAAACAGAGACCTCATGGTGGTGGCAGCGAGAAAGCCGGACTCAAGCACCACCATACACTGGGGACACCAATATCAGAAAAGGCTTGAGGCCTCACTCTGCCGCCTCAACAGTGCTCCTGAATTCAGAAGTCAAAAGCTAGCTATTTAGGTTATATGGAGAGAGTGAGGAGTCCTTAAACATTCACGCTAGGCTATCATTTGTCATACCACGAGGCAGAGAATTAAACATTTCAGAAGATGCATTCACACCTAAATGGAAGTTCAAGCTCCTCATTCCAGTTTGGGTTTGGTCCTTCAGCAGTGGTTGTTCGGCAAACCGTTCGCTGGAAAGAAACTTCTACAAAAGGTCGGACTAAGACCTACAATGAAACAGACAAAGCACTCACGTTTTTCCAAAGTGTGCAGAAGGATGCTTGCAAATTATTTAATGGCAAGTATTAACTTTCCAACATGTAAGCCACGACGCACCTTTTACTCTCAAGGGGCCTTTTAAATTATTTTATTATTGATGTAATAACTATTATTAATACATTGCTACAGAGGTACAATGAACAATTATTGATAAATAGTTGTTTTATCAAGTTGTATATTGTAATTGCCTGCATAACAAAACTACATCGGACACAACTGTGACCGTGGCGCTAGAAAAAAGTGGCAGTCAAGAGAAGCTATAATGGAAATGGGAAAGAATGTGCTTAAGAACAAACATATGGAAAACTTTCAAAAACTGGAAATAATCTGACCCACCAACCCTCAGGACCTCACCATAATTTTGTTACGCTGTCTTAAAAGATAGACTTGGATTGGTTACCAATCATCTGATTATTGCTAAAGTGTATGTATTATGCTTTCCAGAAAAGGATAAATATTCCATTACTTTTAGATTAGTATAAGAAGATATGGAACCAAACTGAATTACCTCGAGGAGTTATAAGGAAAAAGGAGACAACAAACCCCAGTTTTCTATGATTTTTTTTAATAAAAAAAATAGCTGCAAACTCATGAAATATATTTCTAAAATAAATGTTCTGGGTTTTTTTCTATACTAATAGTCAGATCTGATGTAGCAGTTTCCAAACTTGCGTCTGGCCGGCGCTTGGTGTTACCTGATTAAAGGCCCAGTCTACGCTGTGGGTTGGGCTCTGTGGGGGCGCAGAAGCAGCAAACATCTCATTGAAGGACCATGAAGATTTAGATGGTTGCTGAAGCTTGCTAGAGAGGAAGAAGTTTTTAAAATCACAGTGAATTTCCAAGAAGACCATGAAAAAATGCAGGTACACTGAAAACTGAATAAAATATAATTCTGCAAAAAATTATACATACATACACCGTATTTTTCGCACCATAGGGCGCACCCAGTTTTTAGGGGGGGACATCAAGAAAAAAAACCCCCCAGCCCCAAAGAGCAGCGTACAGGCTGCGCACCACCTCTCCCTGCTGGAGGGGTTGCACGCGGCTATGGCACAAGCCAAGGCAGTGAGCAGGATGGATCCCGCTCGCTGTTTTGGCTTCCCCTTTAGCCCCATGCAGCCTCTCCCTCCCGGGGCTAAAGAATCCATAGCCCCGTGAAGCCTCTCCTTGCCGGGAGACGCTGCGCAGGGCTTTCCTGGCTTTACTGGGAGGTGGGAGGATTCACCCACCTCCCGCAAAACCGGCAGAAGCCGCGCAACTCCTTTAAAGAGATCGCGGCTTCTCCTGGCTTTTCTGGGAGGTGGGAGAAGGGACTGATGCGGCCAGTCAGTCCCTTCTCCCTCCTGTGGAAAAGCCCGCAAGAGCACACAGAGCTTGTGTGCAGCTCTTGGGGGCTTTTCCCGCCTGCCTCCCCCCTGCATTCGCTCCATAGGACGCACACACATTTTCCCTTGCTTTTTAGGAGGGGAAAAGTGTGTCCTATGGTGCGAAAAAATTTACTACCTTTGTAAGAAAGCTTTGCAGGGCAGATGTTTTCTGCTGCAATGTTTTTCCCTGGGATTTTAAAAAAACCATTACTTACAGATGTAATATAATTCCAATCAAAATGAGGCTGCCCGAAGTTGTAATACACTTTTATATAAATATAATAAATGTATTGTTAGGCTTGCTAACAATAATATGTATTAAAATTAGCATGTTGTATAGCTTTAGATGTCTTCACTTTTTCTTACTATTACACAATATAAGGAAATGTATGCTATTGAATTATGCTCTTCCTATAATAACATTGCCAAGGTAAGCAATAAAGGAGTTGTCAAGAGTAGATCCTTTAACCAAAATGGGCACATCACAAATCTCACCTTATGGTGCAACCACACTAAAATCAGGATGGAAGCTACAAGAAACCAAAGGATGAGAATTCCCCACCAGCTCTAAGAGACAGGTACTCCATCTGCCGCTCCTTAGGAGGAAAAGACTCTGGTTGCCAATGGTCTGGATCTGCCAGTTCTGGACAAAGGATGTCAGTGTGGATAGAAGTCGAAAGCCAAAGTGTGGACTGGGAAAAGGCCATTAGACATGGAGACTCAACAATGTACTGAGAGCTCCACAGTGTGTGCCAAGCGGACCCTGAGTAAAAGGAACATCTGTCCTAATCATTATCTTATCTGGATCCATCATGCCAATTATTCCAGGCTAAGTGATCACGCTCTGCTTTTATTTAATTTTATTTAGATACACTGTTTATATAAAGGGTAAAGGTAAAGGGACCCCTGACTGTTAGGTCCAGTTGTGGACGACTCTGGGGTTGTGGCGCTCATCTCGCTTTATTGGCCGAGGGAGCCGGCGTACAGCTTCCGGGTCATGTGGCCAGCATGACTAAGCCACTTCTGGCGAAACCAGAGCAGCGCACAGAAACACTATTTACCTTCCCGCCGGAGCGGTACCTATTTATCTACTTGCACTTTGACGTGCTTTCGAACTGCTAGGTTGGCAGGAGCAGGGACCGAACAACAGGAGCTAGTTTGTTGCAAATGCACCTCTCATAAATGAGACTTTGCAGCACTAAAGACTAAGGTTCTTGATCTTATTTGAAGGAATAGCCACAATCCAGATCAAGTCTCTTCCATGCCCATCTCCATCTTTCAGAGTGGGTAAGTGAGCACAGAGCATATGGAAACGGGGGACTGAGAAAGCTGTAGCACACTCAACTCTCTGCCTGTGAACTCAAAGAACCTGTGATTCGTACACCCAAAATATACACTCTGTGAAAGGAAATAATTTTAGAAAACATGGAATTTAAGGTGTATTCAGTCCAAAATAGGCTGGATGCTCCAATATGATACTGATGCATCCACAATATCTTTTTAAGGTGAGTTGACCAGAAGGGTACACATTATTTCAGGTGTGATTGCACCATTGGTTTGTATAGTGGTGTTATGTCAACAGTTTTCTTTTCAATCCTTGTCCTACTGACCACCCTAGTGTGTCATTTGCCTTTTTCAGAGCTGCTGCACACTGACTATTCCTAGCAGGCAGGGGCTGCAGTCTCCTAGTGCCCCTTGGTGCTTTGGCTAGTGGCAGATGCCAATGTGTGCCTTCCCTTTGCTTCTGTAGTCCTAGGGCTATTGCATTTTTGGACCATGAAGAAGAACCAGTTTGAGCAAATAACCAGAAACAAAATGACTTGGATTTTTTTTTTTTTGAGGGGGTCAGAATTGTTTGGACCCTACCAAGAAGCTCAGAGTACAAGAAACTGTTCCATTTTTATCTTCACATGTTATGAGGTTGGTGTGGATTAGAGTTTAGAGATAGAAGCCCCAGGGGATTTGTACTTTATTTACACTAAGATAAAGATGGATAAATAATTTATACCTTTTTGATAAAAACATCAAAACAGTATACAAAAGATAGTGCTGAAAACACTTAAGATAAACAAAGACAAATAAATCAGTGCAAAAAAAAAGCAGCAAAATCAATCGACTAAGTGATCTACTCAAAGGATCCTCAGAAAATGAAGACCTTGATCAGCCTTCTAAAGACAGCATACATGTTTCTCAGGAAAGACAATCTGTGTGTGAAGAAAAATGGAAAGAAAGTTCCATACCTCCCAACAGGCTTTCTAATGGGAATCTCATAAGCTCTAATGATGTTCACCAAGAGTTTTATGTCACCATCTGAGAGATTTTGCACAGTTACTTTTTTCCTCTCTTTTCGTCTTGGTTTTAAGGGTCTTTTTGTCTCCGCCAATTTAAACAGGCTGAGTCCCAAAATGCTAATTAAAAAAAGCAGAGTTAAATAGATTTGCACATGTAACTTTTTCTGTTATTATAATAAATGATAAAATACTTTGTATTAAAAAGGTAATTATCAATGTTATTTGAGATAAAAAGTGAAGGAAAAACAGACAGGAAATAGATACGGGAAGGTATAAATAAGAGCTTACACCGTATGATACATATGGCATATAAGCAATGATAGTACTCTACAAAACATGCCTGTTTGGATGCATGTATCATAGCAAAAAGCAACCACCAACAGAGAAGCAGAAATTAACAGATGCATAATGACATACCCTGGGCCATCAGAACTTAACAGAAGGCAAAGCAGGACAAAAAGAAAAACCAAGAATAAAACACAGTTATGTGGATTTGTATGTTACAAACTCCCAAGAAAAATCCCAAGCAAAAACAAATGCATGCACACAACAGACGAGTTATCTGAAAACTTCCCAGAAATAACAAATAAGAATCATAGTCAAATTCCCATGTAAATGAAAGTGTGTGTGTGAAATCTCAGCTGCTCTCCTCACAAGCCACTTGGGGGAAATGGGGAGGGGAATGCAGCTATCAATCATGTGTGCCTAATGTTGCCTTTTTCTGTAGCATGAAATAGAGCCTGACAGGTGTTTTCTGCCACATCTGCATGTATGGAATGATAATTACCTAAGCATGCATGGGTGACCAGTTAAACGTATAAATAAAACTATGCAAGTCTTAGTAAGCTCCTCACTAGCTCAAGGCAGCGGCATAATGCTCTAAAACACTGTATTTCAGCCAAAGTCTGGCTGAGGTCATTCCTGAAACATTGCAAAACACATGAAACTCCCCACTCCCTTTTCTTGCGCTGAGATTCTTAAGGACAACTCAAGCCTAGGCCAAAGTCACAGAGCACTGGCTGCATGCTAGTGGGGGCTGAAAAAAAGTGGTTGGCGCAATTATTGTAGCTTTGTAAGCCCCACAAAGGAAAGCTCACAGGTTCCTGCAAGCAGGAGGGCATTCTCACAGCTCAAGGCCACATCTCAGCCAGGCAAAAGCACTTGAGGAGGGCAAAAAGCAGGGGCAGGGAGGGGTGTGGGATGAAGGCAGTCCTGAGGGCCAGGCAGAGAAGCCTTGAGGGCTGCATTTGGCCCCTATGTTATTTCAAAAGCATACACATTTGTGTAAAAGTCAGATATCATTTGCTTGCAGAGATGTTTGTGACACCTTGCAGAAACCTTCCACTTTAAAACGACAAAAAGGAAAAGAGAGCTTGGCAAAAATACAAATCAAGAACTTAATAAAACAGAAATGTGTTTGACTTGAAGCTCATTATTATGGCTCTGATCTAACTTTCCATTCTCTTCCTTACCCAAGAGTAGGGATCTCATCTTCATTGACCAGATCGGAAAGGAGAAAATGATGCCTTGCAATCAGAAATCGGTTAATGACCGATTCCCTAACCTGAAAAGAAAACAAAACTTACTTTGAATCTGAAATCACTTAAAAGACATTGGAGTAGCATTTCTAGGGATCTTCATTTACTTCTCAACAAGGCAGGCCAAAGATTACAGCCTGTACTTACATAACCAATTATTTCACAAACTCAAAGCATATGCTAAGAGCTGACTTCTTAGTGGGCTGTGTAGTGTCACCTATTTTCACTTTGTAAACACACTTTTATGCATTTTATTCACTACTTTTTCCTCAGCAATCGTTAGGCTAAGTTGAAACCAAGGATGCAATCCAATCCAAATCAAATAACTTTATTGTACTAGCCATTGGCCATGACAAAGGATGGATTCCTATGTACAAGAAGCGAGCATAAGGCAGGCTGGTGTAATTTAAGATGGTGAAGGGTGGCGCTGTGGTCTAAACCACTGAGCCTAGGGCTTGCCGATTGGAAGGTTGGCAGTTCAAATCCCCACGACAGGGTGAGCTCCTACCAACCTAGATGTTCAAAAGCACGTCAAAGTGCAAGTAGATAAATAGGTACTGCTCCAGAGGGAAGGTAAATGGCGTTACCGTGCGCTGTTCTGGTTTTCCCAGAAGCGGCTTAATCATGCTGGCCACATGACCCGGAAAAACTGTCCGCGTACAAATGCCAGCTCCCTCGGCCAGTAAAGAGAGATGAGCGTCGCAACCTCAGAGTCCTTCGCGACTGGACTTAACTGTCAGGGGTCCTTTACCTTTAAAGTTACACTAGAGGCAAGCTCCGCTCAGTATTAAAAGATGAAAGCAAAGAAAGATGGGGAAATTGGTCTTTAAAATAGTATCTTATGCTAGGTTGCCAGGTCATATGACCAAGCTGAAGACGCTGAGGATCCAGCCTAAGTCTCATCTCTTTGGTCCCACCACCACCACCACATGCTCGGAATGCCCACTTTGGGGGACTTATACTGGCCATAGCTAAGCCAGGATGAGCAAGTTACACTGAGGTAGAAGACTGGGCTGAGGACTAAATGCCAGCTAAGCTTGGCTGAGCTGGAGATACAATGCGTCCTAAACCACTCATCCTGGCAGATCTTCCCATAAGATTGCTCCCCACCCAACCTAAGCACTGTTTGAAAACACCCAATTAGGGGGTTTATTTATCTATATAAATACTCTTAGGCTGCCTAACAACCCACAGGACATGCAGGACAGTACACAATCGTTTTTAAAAACAGAGTACAGTGGTACCTCGGGTTAAGTACTTAATTCGTTCCGGAGGTCTGTTCTTAACCTGAAACTGTTCTTAACCCGAAGCACCACTTTAGCTAATGGCGCCTCCTGCTGCTGCTGCGCCGCCGGAGCACAATTTCTGTTCTCATCCTGAAGCAAAGTTCTTAACCTGAGGTAATATTTCTGGGTTAGCAGAGTCTGTAACCTGAAGCGCCTGTAACCTGAAACGTATGTAACCCGAGGTACCACTGTATGTGCCTACAAACAAGATAACTGAACAGGAGCAGCCTAACAGCGCCCCCCGCCCAAGCATAATCAGCAACATTTTAGTTGATATTTTAGATTGTAAAATGCTATTTTATCTATTGATTTGTTTTACCTTGTGGGCTTATAGCCAAAAAAAGTATTATCTATCTATCAACAGCCAGATAAGATTAGCCATTCAGGTGGAAGAAATTAACCTGCTTTGAAGGCCTTGATATTCACTTCTGCGCCTGACTACAGCCCCCAGTACACATTTTCATGGGGGAAAACACCCCAAAGAACTAAAAACACATACCATTGGGAGATTACAGTGGTACCTCAGGTTATATACGCTTCAGGTTACAGACTCCGCTAACCCAGAAATATTACCTCGGGTTAAGAACTTTGCTTCAGGATGAGAACAGAAATCGTGCTCCAGCAGCGCGGCAGCAGCAGGAGGCCCCATTAGCTAAAGTGGTGCTTCAGGTTAAGAACAGTTTCAGGTTAAGTACAGACCTCCGGAACGAATTAAGTACTCAACCCAAGGTACCATTGTATTGTATTTGAAGGAACAAGAGCACAAAGCAGAAACTAATAACTGAGAAACTAATAACTGTCTCTGTATTCAGCATTTGATTTCTACAGCTCATTGAATGCACAGGTGTTATCTCTTAATTCATCCTTTTGGATTGGCAGCTTTGCAATGTTTCACAATGTCAGGATACCCAAAAGGAACTTGCTGAACCAAACTGGAGATGTCACAGCCGAGGGAGCGTATGCAAGTGCCTTCAAGGTATTCACATGTCTCCTGATTAACATCTAATTTGGCCCTTTGCATCGAAGGAACCAGAGTGCAGAAGTCACAGAGGGTGGCCGATGAAGACTTCAATACACACACTCCAGCACAGTTCTTGCCAAAATAAAGAATTGTGCATAATAAAAAGAAAGACTCTATTTTGCCTCCTACCTTTTGGAGGTACTTTGCAACTAATGCTCTGTGTGTATCCAGATGGTCTTTAGTATCAACGACATCCCTCTCACGCAATCTTTTCTCGTACTCCTAAAACGAAAATGCCAACAACCACGAGCTCTTTAAATGTTCTATATCACTTCTGGTGCTGTCAGGCAGAGAAGGGGCTTCAAAGGGATTTAAAAGGGACCCTGAGGTATAAACAGAAAATCCCACTTTTTGGGGAGGAGCAGGGAGCCCTAAACACCCTCCAACTAATGAAAGGGTGGTCAAGTGATAAAGATGAGTAAGAAACTAGAATTTTAGCAATCCAAGTAAATAGTCAGATTTTTTTTTAAAAAAAATATATATATAGTCCTGGACTTTTCTGCTTCAAATGTATTATACTACCACCATCCTGTAAACCAGTGGTTCCCAAAGTGGGTGGTCCTGCCCCCAGTGGAATTAATCTAATCTAAAGTAATCATTTTGACTGGATTTTGAAAATGTGCAATTAATTGTTAACTGTTTTGAATTTTACTGTGCTGTTATCATCCTTACTGGGTTGTGCAAACCACTATACTAAATGCTGCTTTTTATAGGACAGGGTAAGGGGACATTAGGGACGCGGGTGGCGCTGTGGGTTAAACCACAGAGCCTAGGACTTGCCAATCAGAAGGTCGGCGGTTCGAATCCCCGTGACGGGGTGAGCTCCTGTTGTTCGGTCCCTGCTCCTGTCAACCTAGCAGTTCAAAAGCACGTCAAAGTGCAAGTAGATAAATAGGCACCACTCCGGCAGGAAGGTAAACGGCGTTTCCGTGCACTGCTCTGGTTCACCAGAAGTGGCTTAGTCATGCTGGCCACATGACCCAGAAGCTGTATGCCGGCTCCCTCAGCCAATAAAGCGAGATGAGCGCCACAACCCCAGAGTCGGTCACGACTGGACCTAATGGTCAGGGGTCCCTTTACCTTTTTTAAGGGGACATTGGGAATGAGTTTATGGAACCAATGGGGCTGTGGTCTTAACAAAGTTTGGGAAGAACTGCTCTGAACACTCTAAAATGAGGTTCACTGGGTTTTTTACACACTGCAGCAGTGAATCTATTTAAGAGGAGGATACTTCATCCAAAAGATGATGAACTTAATCCCAACCATTTTAGGTGACGTCTGACCTGGAAGATTCTTTCGCTGATTTCTCTTTCCAACAATGGGACGCACTTATAACTTCGAAACTCAGCCACTTCGCTATTTCTGAGCTGGAGAAGCCGGAATCTTTTAGATCTGTCAAACTCCTCATCAGAAACAAAATTAAATTCTTGCTGCAGCTGCTCCAGCCTGAAGAAATCAGGAACGGAAGCATCGCCGCTTGTAGCAACCTAAACAATAAATGTTAAGTTTATGGAAAGGTGTTGCAAATTTAGGTGGCTTCTAACCCACCCCCTGCACTGGGAATCAGCACACGGTTCCTCCTGGAGGTGGCCCAGCTTTTACCTCCTTGCCAACCCAGATGTAAGAGAGATATTGAGGACATAGGGGAGCAACATTCTGGCCCACCCCCTCTGCAAAAATTAGTTGCAGACCAAGAACCCAATACGGCATAGCTCTCTCAGCACCGGGCAGGAAAATCTCTATGAAACTCCGGAGGCAGAGGGAGCAGGGATTGCAAATCCAAGGTTTCAGCACCATGTTTCACGGAGCCACTCTTACCTTTATGAGTTGCATCAGAGCAGCATTGCTTGGGTCGTTTGGATCGAGCTTTGCCTCTGCTACCCACTTGGCAAGTTTCTTCATGTCAGTCAGCCCCGATGTGCCGATTGATGCAATGGCATCAATATTCTTCAAAGCACTGAAATGACAACATTTAGTAATATTTTTTAAAACAAACAAACAAACAAACAAACAACCAACAAACACAAAGTTAAAAGCAATCTGCCTATTCTTTCTGGGACCAGATAAGTGACACTTGTCCTACAATCCATGGTTCTAATAGGTATGGCTTTCTGTACTTTGGAAACTTAGTTCATTTGCCTTCTTATTTGTACACCAAAGGGTACATTTTGAAACTCACTTCTCAGTATTCCTAATTGCTAAAATGTTCTAGAACTCCAATAAGTTTTTCTGTATTGATTTGTCTCCTAAGGAGTCCCTGCACACTGGGGGCATAAATAAAGGGCAAGTTTTACGTTTACAGAGAGACGAGGCAACTACAGGGACTCTCCACTACACAAGTTCAACCTATAACTCTTGGGGGGTAGTGAAAAAAGAGGCAGCATACGCCCCCTACTCCCTAATTGGGTTAATTATTATTATTATTAATTATATTTATATAACACCCTTCATCTGAGGTAAAGAAAAATAATACGTTTTTGTGTAGTTCTCCACAAGACGCAGAAAGGTACCTAACTTTTTGTAATTTCAGCAAAACTCTTATATTATTAACATAAGGGAGACAAATGGACAGACCTTGAGCTTTGCAGAACACCAGCAAACTATATCTAGGGGAAAGGCTTGGTCTTAAGGGATATGATACCGGAAATCTGATGAAATTTACATCTGCGTCTGGTCTGTGCTTAGATGGAGACAGCCTAGAAACCCATGTGCTGCGCCTTGAACTCTCTTGATGAATAGTGGTCTATCATGCTAGTCATGTTCAGAGAAGACCCACTGAAATCAATGTACACCAGTACAGAGATTTCAACAGGCCTACTCTGAGTACAACTAGAATTAGCAATCATGCATAATAAATAAAATGCTTTTTAGAGGCAGTGAGCAGACGGGTTTCTATTACTTTATGTTGCTGACCAAACAGATATTAAAATGAAACTGCTTGCCCATAGAATGATTTATCTAACTGCATATACTAAAAATGTTTCTGAAATGCTTGCTGAAGTTTATTTACCTTGAGATTCCAGCGTTCTTCTGTGATGCTGGTGGAATTAAGGGTATCCCGTTTTCTCCAACTGCCCAGGAAACACTGCAGGACACTTTGCCTGAGGTCATTAAAATAATTTTATTACTGCCATCGGCTTCAAATGAAAATGGCACACCTGCAATGAGAGACCAAACACATTAGCGTGATCAGATGTAGCAAACAAAAATGTGGCTTGTTGTTACACGCATGAGTGGTCAGAAATCTCAAGCTCCATCCCCTTTTCACAAGCATAGGAAGAAGACTTAACATTTCCATTCTTGGTTAGCAGCAAATTTGTTGTTTTGTCCAAACTCACCTGTCAGGGTTTCAGGGACAGAGAGCGAGGGGGAGGGGTCCCAGGGTGACGAGGAAGAGGACGACGATGACCCGAGGTTGTCAGTGAGTCCGTCAAGTGAATCCGAGGATTCCCAAAAGGGAGCCCCCCTGGTCAGGCAAAGGGGCAGTAGAGAGGGAAGCAGTCAGAAGCAGGGGAACGAAGAGGGAATCCCCAGTGGGGGTTGGAGATCGGGACCGGCCTCTCCGTCGGAACGGAGTGAAGGGGGTGGAGTTACCAGTGTGTCAGAAGGAGCAGAACAGGGAGCAGAGAGGGGAAGGAGTTCGGAGCAGAACGTCCTGCCGGAAGGGGAGGAGTGTAGTACCGAGAGTAGCGTAACGGTCGAAAGGAAGGTCAGAGGCAACGTACGCGCGCCAAGTTCAAATGTGGAGGCGCGCGGAAATGAGGAGAGCCCTGAGGAGGAGCCTGGTCCCAAAGCACGAAGGAGGGGGGAGCAGGCGTCAGAAGACTCAGCCTCGAGGGAGTCCCGAAGGGAGGGAGCACAGGGGGGCAGGAAGACCCTGCGGAAAAGGAAGGAGAGGAAAAGGTGGAGCAGTACAAGCCTCTTAAGCTGGTGCAGGGGCGGGACTGACTCAGAGGGGACTTCAAACATCTAAGGGTAACAGATGCTGAGCCACGGAGCCTGGACGTAACGACAACAATGTTCTTCAATAAAACCTTTTGTATATAACTTGGACTGGATTTTGGTCTCTTGTGAGCTGGGACCTCGGGTGGCTCTGACAGTAAGTCCCCTCCCAAAGAACGCAAATTTTTTTTTTGCAAAGCTCACAAACGGTGACAGCCATGAGTGCGGAGGATCAGCTGACAGCACTGCGAACTACAGTTTCCGAACTCACCGCTGCAGTCCTTGCGTCTCAGAAGAAGCATGACGAAATGGAGAAGCGCTGCCAGGACCTGCAAACAAGGTGGGAGCGTGCAAACAGGGAAGGGTTCCCAGGGTCCAGATCAGAGGGCATTGGACTTGGAAGGCGGGGGGGGGGGCAGCCTAGTCACCCACTTCGATGGGAACCTGAAGCACTACCCCAGTTTCAGAGCAGACGTTTTGTATGCATTACACTTGCTTCGTCATGACTTTAAAGATGAGGAGGAGAAAGTGGGGTTTATTGTTTCTCACTTGCATGGGCCGGCCAGAGACTGGTTGCGCAATTTGTGGCGTGAAGATGGCCCTGCCCGCCGCGATTCTGATGAATTCATTAAAGCGATGGATGCCTGCTTCCAGTCAACCGTAGATTTGGATCTTGCACGCAGGGAGATATTTGGACTGCGGCAAGGCAAAGCCACTGTGCGTCAGTACCATTCCAGATTTTTTGCTTTACTGACTGCGTTACGCTGGGAGAAAGACTGCACACCTGTGAGGGATTTGTTCTGGGAGGGTCTCAGCGGTCCCATAAAGGACGAACTTGCCAGGGGAGACAGACCTCAGACCCTGGAGGAGGTGGTGCAGAGGGCTCTGGCGATTGGGATACGTCACGAGGGACGTCCTTGGCACAATGAGGAAGAACGTCAGGTGCGTCCACCAGCGAGGACGTCTTCTTTCATCCCCAGGGAGTTCAGTCAGTCACATCCCTCGCCGCTGGGGAGGCAGGGGGAGGAGCCGATGGAACTTGGTGGTGCTAAGGCTCAAGCAACAGCCAGAGCCCCAGTTTCCGGTGCAGTAAAGGCGAAGCCTCCTAGAGGGACCAGGAAGTGTTACATCTGCGACAGTGCACTGCACATGGCGAAAGAGTGCCCCCAGAGGCTCCAGAAACACACTGCAGCTTTAGCGACGGTAGCTGCAGAAATGATCCAGGAAGAGGAGCTTCAGGGAAACGACAATGCCTGGCTGCAAGCAGAATTGCTGGGGCTCAGCCAGGCGAATCTGTAGAACAGTCCCCAGCGTCCTTGCAACCCACAGACCCTTTACCACCCAAGCCAGCGGTGCAGCTCACTGCAACACTTCAGTTGCCAAATGGGACCACCCTAGAAGTGCCCCTCACGATCGATTCGGGGAGCAATGCCGATTTCGTGGGGATGCAATTCGTCAAGCAGCATCGCATAGCGCTTCTGCCCGCCACAACGCCTCTGAACGTAGTCACAGTGGATGGCAGGAAATTGCTAGGAGGGCAAGTTGTGCAACAGACACCTCCCATGGTGATGCGGATAGGAGATCACCGAGAAGTCATTAGCTTCAATGTCACCCAACTGTCTGACACGCCTATAGTATTAGGCATGAGTTGGCTGGAGAGACACAGTCCTGCTGTAGCGTGGTACCAACGCCAGATCACCTTTTGCTCATCGTACTGTGCTCAAAATTGCATCCAGTCCTCCCAGGAGGAGGGGGCTGAGCACCAGCTGCGACTTGGCATGGTGCAGGCAGTACCTAGCAAGTACGAAGGGTTCCTGGAGGTTTTCTGCGAGAAGGAAGCTGACCAGTTGCCGCCCCACAGACCTTATGATTGTGCCATCGACCTGGTGCCGGGGGCGCAGTTGCCGACTGCAAAACTGTATTCCATGTCTGAGGACGAGATGCAAGAGCTCAGGGAGTTCATAGAGCACAATTTGAAGCGTGGATTCATCCGGGAATCGAAAGCAGTGGGGGGCAGTCCTGTGTTCTTTGTAAAGAAGAGAGACACGCCCCAAAAAAGACTCATTGTGGATTACAGGTTCATAAACAGTATGACCAAGCCCAAGGCCTTCCCCATGCCCAAGATAGATGATCTCCTAGCAACCGTGAGGAAGGGGAAGATCTTCACCAAATTGGATCTGCGTGGAGCGTATAACCTCATACGCATCCGGGAGGGCGATGAGTGGAAAACGGCCATGTTCACGCCTCTGGGCACGTATGAATACAGAGTTATGCCGTTTGGTCTCCAAAATGGATCTCACGTATTCCAAGCCTTTATGCATCACGTGCTAGCAGGACTCCTCTACAAGAAATGTGTGTGTTTCCTCGACGACATCTTGATCTTTTCGGAGACGGAAGAGGCCCACGAGAGGGACGTAAAGGAAGTCCTGCAAAGACTACGGGAGAACAGGCTCTACGCCAAGTTAGAGAAGTGCCAGTTTGATGTGACGGAGGTGGATTTCCTGGGCTACAAGCTGTCCGACAAGGGGCTGGCCACGGACAGCGTCAAGGTCCGCGCGGTGTTGGACTGGAAGAGCCCACGCAATCGGAAGGAAGTCCAGAGATTCGTCGGCTTCGCCAACTTCTACCGCAAATTCATCAGAGGTTTTGCAAAGGAGACAGCAGCGATCACGGACACTCTGAGTTCCAAGAAGAAGAGGTTCGTGTGGACGGAACAGGCGGAGCGCTCTTTTCGGAAGCTTAAAAGCCTTTTCGCCTCCGAGGAGCAACTGCTGCACGTGAATCCAGGCAGGCCCATGCGAGTGGAGACCGACGCGTCAGACAGGGCGGTTGGAGCTGTACTCCTGCAAGAAGATCCACATGGAAACTGGAGACCCGGTGCCTTTTACTCCCGAAAGCTCAGCAAGGCGGAGCAAAACTACACCATATGGGACAGGGAGCTGTTAGCCATTCACGCAGCTTTCAAAGCGTGGCGACACTTCCTCATAGGAGCCCAAGCACACAGTACAGGTCCGCACGGATCACAAGAACCTAGAGTATTGGCGCACGGCGAAGCTCCAAAGCCAGAGACACATGCGCTGGGCGGAATTCTTCGCGGATTTCGACTTTCGGATAGAGTACATCCCAGGAGATTCCAACGTTATAGCCGATGCGCTATCCAGGAAACCGCAATATCTCGATGAAGCGGCGCCAGTAGCAGCCAAGCACATTTTCGCACCGCAGGCGTGGTCGTGCGCTGCCATCGCAGTAGATCTGGACGCGGTGCGACGCGCGTTGCAAGTGGATCAGTTCGCACAGTCCAAAATGGAGGAGTTGCGCAGAGGTGTGCAGAGTGGAGAAGAGTTCCAACTGCGCGACGGACTGCTAACTCGCAAAGGTGCCCTCTACGTGCCAAGCGACGAGCTTCGCGCAAAGGTTCTGCAGCAGTTGCACGACGCCCCCAGTGCTGGCCACTTCGGTAAGGAGAAGACAATAGAACTGGTGGCAAGGGACTTTTGGTGGCCCCGGATGCGCGGAGAGGTAGCGGATTACGTCGCCAGGTGTGACACTTGTCAGAGGTTCAAGCCAGTACACCAGAAGCCAGCGGGGCTGTTGGAACCGCTGGAAACGCCACAGCAACCGTGGGAGAGGGTAGCCCTGGACTTCGTTACTGACCTGCCCAGCTCCAGAGGGAAGACAGCGGTACTGGTGGTTGTGGACCTGTTCACCAAGATGGCGCACTTCATTCCGTGCGCGAAGGTGGCGACGGCGGAGCAGACTGCCAAACTCTTCATTGATCACGTGTTCAAGGTGCATGGGCTGCCGCAGTCCATCCTGTCCGACAGGGGGCGCCAGTTTGTTTCCAATTTTTGGCAGAAGCTTTTAGGTATCCTGAACGTCAAGATCAACCTTACGTCGGCGAGACACCCACAGACCAACGGCCAAGCTGAGAGGGTCAACGCGATCATGCAGCAGTACCTGAGATGTTACGCCAATCAGCGACCCGCAGCTTGGGTGGACTACCTGCCGATGGCAGAGTTTGCCTACAACAACACGAAGCACGCGTCCACGGGGGTGACGCCGTTCTTCGCGAACAATGGTCGTCATCCCAGAACCTTCCCGGGGTTCGGGGCACCGAGAGAGGGGGTGCCGCAAGAAGCCGACCAGTTTGCAGCGGAGCTGCAGGAGGTGCACGAAGAGTTGCAGAGACATTTGGAGCTGGCCAAGCAAGCATATAAGGTGCAGGCAGACAAAAACAGGAGAGCGGGGGAGGAGATCCAGGTGGGGGACTGGGTGTGGTTAGCCGCCCAAGCCATGCCAGCCAAGTCGTTGGCCAAGAAGAAGCTAGGGCACAGGCAGTTAGGGCCGTACCAAGTGGAGGCTAAGATCAACCCTGTAGCGTTTCGACTAGCCCTCCCCGAAGGTTCCAGAGTGCATCCGGTATTTCATAGGTCGGTGCTCACCCCCTACAAGGCACCGCACAGGTTTCAGGAGTCTGAAACAGTCCCGCAACTACACACTAAGTCACAGGAGAGGGAGAGGGCGCCTAGGGCCGAACCACTCAACGAGGTCACAGAAATCCTGGACTCGAGATGGGGGGAAGAGGGGGTAGAATACTTTCTAGCTACAGAGGGCACTCCAGCCAGTGCCAACGGTTGGGTGCCGGGCTACGCTTTAGACGAACCTCTTCTAAAAGACAAGTTCCATGCCCTTTTCCCGCATAGACCCATGCCAGCCGAGTACTTTGATGACTGGCTCTTTACGCCCACACTCTCAGGCAGTACTTTCCGGGGTTTTTCTTCAGCCGAGGAGAGAACGCCAGAATCTAGCCCGCCCAGGGGATCGTGCTCAGGGGTGGACACAGAAACCTCCTATTGGTGGGACGAGCAACCAGAGGAGGACTGGCGCAGGAAATGGCTGACGGGACCTTGGCCGGCAGCACCAGACGAGGTACCAATGGAAGAGGGAGAAGAGAACACTTTGGGTCAAGAACCCGAATTCGAACACTCATACACCGAACTGCAAGCAGAGGATATGGAGGTACACAACCTGTATCCTGCATCCACCTCCGAAGAGCTGCAGCTCCTACAACCTGCACCCGAAGGGCGGGAGGGGGGAAGGGGGGGCTTCGAGGGGGGGATGGATGTCAGGGTTTCAGGGACAGAGAGCGAGGGGGAGGGGTCCCAGGGTGACGAGGAAGAGGACGACGATGACCCGAGGTTGTCAGTGAGTCCGTCAAGTGAATCCGAGGATTCCCAAAAGGGAGCCCCCCTGGTCAGGCAAAGGGGCAGTAGAGAGGGAAGCAGTCAGAAGCAGGGGAACGAAGAGGGAATCCCCAGTGGGGGTTGGAGATCGGGACCGGCCTCTCCGTCGGAACGGAGTGAAGGGGGTGGAGTTACCAGTGTGTCAGAAGGAGCAGAACAGGGAGCAGAGAGGGGAAGGAGTTCGGAGCAGAACGTCCTGCCGGAAGGGGAGGAGTGTAGTACCGAGAGTAGCGTAACGGTCGAAAGGAAGGTCAGAGGCAACGTACGCGCGCCAAGTTCAAATGTGGAGGCGCGCGGAAATGAGGAGAGCCCTGAGGAGGAGCCTGGTCCCAAAGCACGAAGGAGGGGGGAGCAGGCGTCAGAAGACTCAGCCTCGGGGGAGTCCCGAAGGGAGGGAGCACAGGGGGGCAGGAAGACCCTGCGGAAAAGGAAGGAGAGGAAAAGGTGGAGCAGTACAAGCCTCTTAAGCTGGTGCAGGGGCGGGACTGACTCAGAGGGGACTTCAAACATCTAAGGGTAACAGATGCTGAGCCACGGAGCCTGGACGTAACGACAACAATGTTCTTCAATAAAACCTTTTGTATATAACTTGGACTGGATTTTGGTCTCTTGTGAGCTGGGACCTCGGGTGGCTCTGACATCACCAAATGGTGATTTCGTCAAACCAGTTTGTTAACTGTTACATGCCAGGGACATGCTAGATAGTCAGTGGCCCAGATCACACTTCCTGAGTGAATGGATCACTAGACACCAGGGTCACAACAATAGCAGGGCAACCCCACCTATATGTCACAGAGGCCACCGCGGCTGGAGTGGGGAGTGTCCTAAAGATTTAGCCTACCACCCCTCTCCACTCCTGCCCTACAGAATAGCATTGGATACCATGTCAAATTTAGACATGAAAATTCCCCAAATGGGTCCTATAGGCTGATCTCGTGAGCTCTCCAAAATTTCAGGACACCCTGAACAGATTAGAAACACAAACTCTAGGAAATACACCTAGTCAAAATATCTACTTAGCAAGTAAAGCGAAGGTTCCTTATAAATGCTTATAATCATAAAAGAAACAGGAAAAAGAAAGCTAGGGAGTATTTATCGAAAGAAACCTGAATTGTTTTCCTACATTTTAATCCTGCAGAAAAATCAAAATAATTAATCATGAGTGTAATATGGAACACATGCAGCTCTTGGCTGGCTTGAACCAACAATCGTAAAATAAGACTTTTACAGCCCAATAAAGAAGTAAAGGCAGTATGTATTGAGCTGTTCGACTCAATTAGAGTGTCCGTATAGCGAACAGTGTATTGGATGTGGACCAGGCAGACTTGGATTTCAATCCTCATCTCCGATTCAACTATAATGCTCACTGGGTAACCTTGAGCACGTCACCATCTCTGAGCCAAATCTGCATTGCAGAACTTGTTTGTGAAAATAAAATGGGTGGTGGTGGGGGAACAAGGACACACACTTACTATCCAGGGTTCCGGGGGACGGGGGGGGGGGGAATAAAACGAGATAAGGTAATAAATGCCTTTTCTTTAACTACATTTATCATCATACGAGGTGCTCAGGTTGCTATATAAATATGATTCCCCCCTAGGCCTTTTAGGCTGAAAGATCAAGATTAACTTTGGGGATTTGAACCCAGGTGCAGCAAACAACCCACTATGTCCCAACACAGGGTCTGCAACAAGCATGTGAGCAACTTCTAAATCTTTGGACTTAAAAGACAACTCTGTACCACTTCCCACGCCTTCATGGTCCAGTTGCACATGCTGGTCACTGCTGAATTCCATCTCTTCCACAGGAGCTCTCCCAGTAAGAACCGTAGTCTCAGGGACTGGTATGAACACTTCCACCAACAGGTTAGTGCTGCCGAGCCCAACCGTTTCATAGAGCTGTGTGGCCAAGAGCAGAACACCATTTTCATTTCCAGACACTATGCCCTCATTTGCACATAATCACAGTCATGCTATGGCTTACCACAAATGAGAAAACACGAGGCCTTCCAGGAAAGAGATGGTGGACACTGGGACACTTGGTTTTTTCCAATGCTGGGGTTTGGCTTAGGGTGTCACCCAAACCCAGGCTCATGGCTGAGCTATCCCACATGAACCGAAAGCTGTAAACCATAGGAGAAACCCTGGCTGCGGCCTGTGGTTTGTCTGGAGAGATGTTAACCATTAGACCAGTTTTTGATAACACGCTAAGCCAAATAATAATAATGATTTTACTAGATTCAGGTAGGTAGCTGTGTTGGTCTGACACAGTCAAAATATATTAAAAATTGGTCCCATAGCACCTTAGAGACCAACTAAGTTTGTTCTTGGTATAAGCTTTCGTGTGTATGCACGCTTCTTCAGATACCCTGAAGTGAAAATGATTTTACTGTTTAAACCCCAGCCATACTGGGCGGCTTATAGCACATAAAAAATGGTAAAACATTAAACATTTCCCGATACAGGGTTGCTGTCAGATGTCTTCTAAAAGTCAGATAGTGGTTTATTTCCTTGACACCTGATGGGAGGGCGTTCCACAGGGCAGGCGCCATTGCTGAGAAGACCCTCTGCCTGGTTCCCTGTAGCCTCACTTCTCACAGTGAGGGAACTGCCAGAAGGTGCAGGCGCTAGGCTAAAATAACAGAACTGTAGAATTGTAGCAATGGAAGGGGCCCTGAGGGTCATCTAGTCCAACTCCCTGCAATGCAGGGGGAAAAATCTTTTCTCCAATGTCTTAACTCTCTATGTAAATGGACTTTTGGTGAGGAATAATCAGTCCTTCAAGTCTGCCACTTGTTGTCTGAAGTGGTACAGTCCAGACAACTCCTTGGGAAAAACAAAAATAAAGACACACAAAAAAAAACAACAATCCTGGGCCCAAGTGACTATTCCTTTGAGATGGAGCTGTGCATAGCCAGGTCCTCATTACAACTCTTCATAAAACTGGAACTGAAGTTTTTACTTTGCAGTTTTAACTGCTTATTGCACTTCTTATGCTGTTTATTACCTTTAATTGGTTTATTGAATATTTCAATAAGGTTTTGTTTAAATTACTCTGTGAACCATGCTGGCATAAATATTATGAAGTTGTTGTTTTTTACTTTGTAGGAATATAAAATAAATAATGCACAGGACCTCAGTATGTATATGTATAGTAATAAATATATATTTTTAAAAAACCAATATGCAACATACCTGCAGCTTCAAACTCTCTGGCCAGTTGAATATTTGCAAATTGAAAATCTGCCCAAAATGAACTCTAAAGTCTGAGCTCATCTGCCGGGACACTGTTCTTGACACCTCTTTTGAATTGAAAAGGACTTTTAGGAACAGAGAACGTTTCTTTACATCTTCGCGTCTTGAAACTTCAGCCCTGGAAACAAGTTTTAAAAGATCACCTTAAAATGTGCATATTCACCAAAAAGTTGTCTTTCACTTTTGGGGTGCTTGACAGGACTTTTATTACTTCAAACACGCAGAACTTGTTATTTATAGAGTATGACAGAGCTCCCAACAAGTATTGCCTGCACACGCTGTGGGTTAACAGGATGCTGCCTTCCCACCTTCTCTGTCAGTGATTATCTGACCACTGGGTGTCCATGTATAGGTGCGGGTCGGCTTTAACCCTTTGCCTCCCTGCAGTGGTCCTGATCCAGAATGGGGCCCCTTGCATTGCAATTTGCATTGCCCAAAGAAGGATGGGTTGCATCCATAGAATCATATAGTTGGAAGAGACCACAAGGGCCATTGAGTCCAACCCCCTGCCAAGCAGGAAACACCATCAGAGCACTCCTGACATATGGTTGTCAAGCCTCTGCTTAAAGACCTCCAAAGAAGGAGACTCCACCACACTCCTTGGCAGCAAATTCCACTGTCAAACAGCTCTTACTGTCAATGCTAGTTCTACTCAGATCAGACCTACTGAAATCAATGAACATGACCAACTTGCACCCCTTAATTTCTACGGGTAGGACTTAGTCGGCTATAAGCCTTCATATTAAAAACAAATGGATCTCTTTCGGTAGTGCAGATTCCAGGGGTAGGAGGCCCAATCTTGAATTGGACCAAAGGAGGGCAAAAGGTTAAAGCCCCCCCCCCCCTGCACACACACTTGAACACTATAATCTTGATCCAGATTCAACTCTTTGCACCTGCCATCTGATGTGGTCCTCGGGGCGGAAGATCATTGCACCACATCATCCAATGACTTCTTGTAGAGCAAGGGTAACTTAAGATTTCAATGAGTTGCAAATTAACATTTTAAAGTAGGGATGTAAGAACCATGAGCTAAAAAGCTGAACAGACATTTCCGCCTTACCTTCATAAAAATGTTCATGTATAAGCTCACCTAGGACAAAGCTCGTTTGGAGTGACGCTCCCCGTCAAGCTCAACTCAGGAATTAGAATGGATTCTCCTGGTTTCCTTCTAATCTTAGCAGCTCTCTCTCTCACCTCCTGTTCCACCTCCAACCTGTCAACTATGGGCGGCGGAGGAACAGGTTTCATACGTTCCCCTTCCACACACTCGGGTGCTTCTTCTGCTTCTGCTTCATCTTCTGCATTTGGGCTTGTTTTCTTCTTCTTTTTCTTTCTGATTTTCTGTGTGTGTTAAAAAAAGATTTTCCCCCTTCAGCAGAGAATGTCAATAAAAACTGGACCTATCTTTGGATTAGTTACTTCTGATAATTTTGAAGTGACCAAACTGATAATAAAGAAGAGCCTAATATCTAAGAAAAGAAGGTTTTGCTATTTCTAGCGTCAGTTGCTTTTTAGTTTCACGCAGAACTTATTATTATGACAGATTTTTCCTATTACTCCCCATCTGATCTTCTGCCACTCAGATATGTATCTACACAATGTCATTTAATTCACAAACTTGTATCTCACACTCCTTGGGGGTGTGAGTGTGTGTTTTTGAGATCCAGGGCAGCTTATAAGCTAAAGACAATAAAACCTAAATCCAAATACAAATTTACAACACAACACAACATTTTTTTAAAGACAGGTAAAACAGCGAGATAAAAAGTAATTAAACATGTAGCCATTTTTTTAAAAAAATCTATCGAGAATGAAAAACTTTGTACAAAGACTGACAAAAAAGATTCAAAAATTAAAGCTGTACTGAAACTTGTCCTTCCATTTCTCAAAACTTGCCTTCCTTGTGAAAGATTCCATTCTTCTGCCTCTTTATTTAACTTAACACTGTGTGGTAGCTATGAGTGGTACACCTCTCACCCCGCAATCCTATTAAACATTTTCCCACTGCTCTCCAGCCTCCCCAGCTGCCTTTGAACTGAAAAAGCTCCACAGAAGCAGTTGCTTCATGGTGTCTTCCTCTGAGGTTTATTTGAAACACAAGGAAGCCCGGAAGGATGACTGTTGAGGGCCTGAGATATGTGCAGTTGCTGATTTTAAGGAAAGTCCTTCTTTTCGCCCTAAAAAACAATGACACCGATTTCTTCAAAAGTAAAAAGACTTTAAAGCAATGATAGACAGCTGTCAGGAACAAAGGAGGCAGTCTCCTCTAAGCCGAGCTGAGGAAAGTCATGCAGTTTTCAGGAAACACAGGCACCCAGGAAGGCTGCAATGTGCAGATGACTAGAGATTTGAAAAATGAAAGAAACAAACTGTGTTGGCTGGGGTCATAATTTCTGAATGCAAATGATTTATTTTATCATAAAATAGCACAAATATTGTGGTAGTTATAAATATTATCACTAACAGATATATATGGGGTGAAGCTGTCCTCCCATTTTGGGGGAAGAAGAAGAGTTTGGATTTGATATCCCACTTTATCACTACCCTAAGGAGTCTCAAAGCAGCTAACAATCTCCTTTCCCTTCCTCTCCCACCACAAACACTCTGTGAGGTGAGTGGGGCTGAGAGACTTCAGAGAAGTGTGACTGGCCCAAGGTCACCCAGCAGCTGCAGGTGGAGGAGCGGGGAATCGAACCCGGTTCCCCAGATTACGAGTCTACTGCTCTTAACCACCACACCACAGTTTTCCAAGCCCTTAATGATTCCCCAGCTCCTCATGGGCCTCTCCCCTCCTGCTCCACCACCATGACATCTCATCTAAGAAATGCCATGTTGCAAGGAAGAAGTAAGGAAGGGCTTAGATAACTAGTCTTGAGCCTGTCCCATGCATGTTCAAATACACAATTATGCTCTCTCAAACCTGTGCCTTCTTCCAAGATTTCCACTCTTGAAGTTCAGTTTTATATTCTTCCATTTTCTTTTCATACTCTTCAATGTGTTCTTCTGTTAACTCAGATATTTCAGCCTGAATTTCTGCTTCATATGCCTTCTCGTCCAACCTTTGATCAACATCTTCCCTTCAACAACAAGCAATATATTTATTACTTATAAGGTTCAAGCAATATATTTATTACTTATAAGGTTGATTTAAGGTTATCCACACTTCAGAGTTCTGACACCACAACAAGCTGCGGTAAATCTAAAAACGGAAGGGGGGGGAAGGAGCTGAAATCCTCCTTGCAGGCATGAAAGAGAAGGTTGGGTGGGGGTTGTTAGTTCAGCCTTATGTCTCAATGCCACCTCCTTTCCAGCAGATTCTAGTCCAAATTACATAGAATACACTGGTGCCTGGAAATGCAGGGGTTGGACTAGATCAGTGTTTTTCAACCACTGTTCCGCGGCACACTAGTGTGCCGCGAGATGTTGCCTGGTGTGCCGTGGGAAAAATTGAAAAATTCGAAAGATTTAAAAATAAAGTATTTTATAATTTTTCATATTTCTGTTTACTTACTATTTCATAATAAAGTAATTATAAAATACTTTCTTTGTGTTTATTTGATTCCTATTCAAGAGAATTACTTTATATATAGTCAATATAGGCACAGAGTTACATTTTTTAACATTTTCTAATGGTGGTGTGCCTCGTGATTTTTTTCATGAAACAAGTGTGCCTTTGCCCAAAAAAGGTTGAAAAACACTGGACTAGATGACCCTTGGTCCCTTCCAGCTCTAAGATTCTATGATAATCAATGAAGGGTTGGATGGGGCTACAAGCAAAAACTTACTCCATACAAGATAGAAGTACTTGTGGCTTGGGGGTGAAAATGATCCAGATTTAGGTGTTTAGACTATTTTGGATGAGGTATATGTTTTTTTCCGAAAAAGAAGGTTCATAGTTTGGGAGCAGGAGCCTGACTACAGTTAATGGAGGCCTTGGTAACCTCTAGGTTAAATGTCAGAAAGATGTTCTTTCTAGGGCTGCCTCTGAAAAATGCTTCAACTGGTACAGAACTCAACCGTTGAAAGTACTAACTGGAGAGGTAGACTGCAACACTAATACAGTGACAACTTTGACCGTTCCATCTGCCTTCTTTGCTCCTTTGGGCTTTTGATGTGGGGTTAAAATTGGTTTTGCTGAGTTACACTTTATTTTGCGACTGATTTACTGTACTTGTTTTTAATGAATATCTTAAACTCTTGTTGGGCACATTATTAATGGGAAAGTAGGATACAAAGATTTAAAAATGAACTGAAATAAGTCTTTGTGTTGATTGACATGCTAGATTTCTGTTTGTTGGGATTTTTGATGTTATGGTCCGGAGGAACATTCAACCCCCTGAGTAGGCTAGGGTAGGACATTAGACCTTAGAAATGAATCAGCACCAAATGGAAGCATTAAATCTTATCTTACTGCTACAACGAACAACCAAGTTCCTGTAAAAACATACTTCCTTAGGTAAAGCTTCAGGGGTGTGTTAGTGAACTTCTGGAAATCACGCAGGGATTTTATTTCTTTCCAAACTTTGATAATGGCCTTAAGCAATGTCCGATCTCTTTCTTGCTCAACATCACGAAGTCGTCTTGTCTGCCTGTGCACACAAACACACATGCCATTAGAGGGAACCACACACTGAATACATGCACCGTTAAAAGTCAAATGATGTGTTGACATTTAACTTTCCCGATTGCAATGCGCTGGATTCAACTGAGCCTTAGGGTTCCTGCACTGCAGGGGGTTGGACTAGATGATCCTGGTGGCCCCTTCCAACTCTGCAATTCTGTAATTCTATTATTAGGGTAAAGTTACTGGCGAAAGAGCGAAGAGTAAAAATGATTATAGCATCACTTCTCCCTTACTACTGCTCAAGTAAAATGTCCTTGTGGCAGCATGAAAGATAAACAAAACCCAAAACCTTTAGGACTCACGTACACTGTGATGCATCTAGTTTGGTCATCGCTTAAAAGTTTATTATAAATGTATTTATTTGTCCTTTCCACTGGAGGTGCTCAAAACAGCAAATAGAAATGTGACCAAACAAAACATTAAAACAAAGATGTATTTTATTATATTGTTTATTTATTGTATTTTTATCCCACATTTCCTGCTCCAGTTTGCTCATGGTTCTCCCTCTACCCCATCTACTTTGTTTACACAACCACCTTATAAGGTAGATATGGCTGAGAGGTAGCGATTGTTCAAAGATTGCCCAGTGAGCTGATAGGGACTGATAGGGATTTTAATCTAGGTCTTCCCAGTCCTCGTCCAACACTCAACCCACTATCCCATAACTGGATGCAGCTCCTTGGACCTGCATTATGTGATTCTTAATAGCCAATTATCATTTAACTGACTAGAGATCTCCAGCTCAGATTGAGTTCATTAAAACAAACCACATCAGGAACATGCCAATGGTTGTGGCTGCCAACCAGCCCACAAATATGTGCAAGTCCCATTATGTGCAAGCCAAAAATTCATACACATGGCTATGGGCTGAATTATAGCCAGCATGCATAAACAGCAATTACAGTGATCCTATGAAGTAATACTTACTGAAGGTATGTATTATTGTGTCAGTTAAAAAAACCCATGAAGTCAATTTATTTATATTCATATATTTAATTATCTATTTTCTGAATAGAGGCACAAACAGAATGAAGCCATTGAGAACAATGGGTTGTAGCCGACTAAGAGTCAGAGTAGACCCATTAAAATACATGGACTTCAGTGGGTCTACTCTGAGTATGACCTAGTTGGATACAACCTGGCTCCTTCTGTATGAAACAATGCCATGGATGTCATGCCTATGAGGGGCTCAGAACACTAAGACTTTGTTCCAGATTTGCAATGAGCAGAAAGGACTTTCTCGCATAGAGGAGCTGCCAGGGCTGGATGCTATGGTGTGATCTTAGCAACAGGAACCACAACTTCCTTTCTTTCTCTTTTTCCTTTTGAAGGAAAAAGTCCGAACGGACTTGCCCAGCATCTTCATTTCCCACAGGCAGAAAGAAAGGAAAGACATGACAAGGGCCGCGGGGAAAGGGACCAACCAAGAATGGAATGAATTGGACCCTTTTTCAAAACTTCCTACAAAGGTTGTCAGGCCTGCCGGAGGCAGTGTGCTTGACAATCTTTGTAAAAAAGGTTTTGGGGAGGGGGCAAGAAAAGAAAAAAGGCATCCATTTGTTCTTTTCTGACTCTTGGCAAGTGTCCAGAGCAGTGGTTCAGGGAGCTGATCATGTCACAGAAACTAGGCCTTCAAACATCAAGTTGGAGAACCTTTCTACACATGCACAAGACACAGTAAATACAAAAATGTCCTCTACTTGCCTTATTTCCATCTTGTATTCAGTTCTGCTTTGTTTTGCTACTGGATTAAGAATCCCACCTTCGCCAGGATCTGAAATATTCTCCAAGGCATTTCTCAGAGCACGCAGCTTAAAAATAAATCGGGGGGTGGGGGGAGAGTTTAATTGATATACTGTAATTGCGCTACTGTACTCAACCTAAAATACTGGCAGAGAAAAGAAGATTCTACACTTAGGCAGAACTCACAGACAGGTGACAGGCGAGCGACAGCTTATTTCTGTCATATAAAGTATATAAAAATGGATCTTTAGACACTTGCTATATCCTCATCAAACATGTTATGAAAGGTATATTTGCAATGCTTCACCAGGATTTCTATTTCACTGTGAAGCTTCAAAAAACTATGACATTACCTTATCTGTAAGAAGTTTGGTAATATTTTTCTGTCTCCTTGATAGATACTGATCATACAACTGAGCCAGCTTAGCTGCTAAGACATGCTCACGGCTGAAGCAGGGGTGATGAGTGAATATTAATCCAGAAATATCGACATCCAGCTGAAACTGCCCCTGAGGGTCCCCGGATCCGACAATGTACTGATTAGCAAGCCTCATTTTTATGGCCTAGGAAGCAGATTAAAAATGCAAACACAAAGCAGAGGTTTGAAAAAATAAATAAAACAGTTCTCCGAGGTGTACATTAGAGCGGGAAAGAAGAGAGCCATCAAACCACAAATGCACATCTTGGCCCCTTTTGGATGTAATGATCCTGGCTTGCTAAACGATGGGTTGCCAAGCTGGAAATGAGTGCTGAGCCTCACTCGTCCCCACGCCTCATACACTGGCTTCAGTACTGCAACACTGTTTGAAACAGAGTTCTCCACTATGTCCAAAATTAGGAACTCTAATGACAATTTACTAACCAGGAACGTGGTATAAGTTCCCTGTTAGCAAACCAATGTTAAACCAGAGTTATTGTATTGCATGAATAAATGAATCTAGGACTGATATGTATCTCCCTCACCCACCCTATCATATGCAAAACTTAACATGAAACTTTGGTTGTACATCTAATTCATTTGCCACAAAATCCCAAAATTAGTAAGGCGGACAGACTGCAAGCACAAGGTGTACGGAAATCTTTATGTACGCTCCAGATCACAGAATATTTCATGTGAGGTGAACTGTGCATACAAATCCTAGCCTCCTTCTTGGCTTCTGCTCCTGAAGTCAGTGTGAGCCAGCGCCAAACCAGACACGCTTCAATACAGTGGTGCCCCGCAAGACGAACGCCTCGCAAGACGGAAAACCCGCAAGACGAAAGGGTTTTCCGTTTTGGAGGCGCTTCGCAAAACGAATTTCCCTATGGGCTTGCTTCGCAAGAAGAAAGCCCATAGGGAAATCTCTGGGGACCTCTTTTAAATGCTAGCGGTGGGGAGCAAAGCCTTTCCCCCCCCTCCGGCCTTCAGAAAAGGTCCAGGAAGGCCGGCGGGGGCCGAAAGGCTTTGCTCCCCACCGCCAGCATTTTAAAAGCAGTCCGGGATAGCAGGGAAGCGCTTCCCGCTATCCCAGATGGCTTTTGAAGGCAGGCGGGGGGGGGGGGGGGAGCAAAGCTCTGTGTTTCTCCGCTGTCCCGGGAAGGCAGGCGGGGGGGAAGCAAAGACCTTCGCCCCCCGCCGGCCTTCAGAAGAGGTCGGGGGACAGACTGTCCCCGGACCTGGTCTGAAGGCGGTTTCCATAGGAACGCATTAATTGATTTTTAATGCATTCCTATGGGAAACCGTGCTTCGCAAGACGAAAAACTCGCAAGACGAAAAGACTTGCGAAACCAATTAATTTCGTCTTGCGAGGCACCACTGTACACTGCTATGGAGCCTAGAGTCGTTTCAGTTCCACAAGCTTGAATGTGAAACTACACCAATTGCACAGGAGGGGTTGGGGTCTGTTTAAATAGCTGGCTCCAAGGCTGAAAAAATGCCCAGTCTTTTAAACTAGAATAATTTACTCTCCTTATCCAGTAGGCCACACTGCTCTGACAGATCAGTAAGAGGTAGTAACAAACTCACCTTTTTATAAAATGTCACCAGCTCTGGTTCTTTCCCGTCCTCGACTGGGAATATTGGAGGTCTAGTAAGAGACTGTTTAACTGGATTGGGCAAAGCCCGAATCTGGCCATCATCTCCAAACCACCTTTTCCCCTACAAACAACAGAAGACAATAAAAATGCTCAAAACTATCTTCAATAAATGGAAGTCCAGTGACTTTCCATCATTAACCCTACATTCCGCCACTCCCTTCTCTCTGCCAAACATCATCTCTCAGCTGCTTCAGACATCTTGCAAAGTCATCTCTTTTCATTCAGCCTTTCCCTGACCCATAGACAAATTACTAAATCTCTGTTTTTATGATAACCATTTCAAAGCTTTTCTGCTTTTATTTCTGCACACTGTCCAGATTTTGTAGATATTGTGTAGCTTGGAAAGGCTTTTAATAGGTTAAATAGTTGCCGTGATCCTGCAAGGTGTGTGCATCCAGGATTCATGTGTCCATCACCAGAATTAAGTGCTTTTAAAGCAATGGGATATGCTACACTGGGCACGGCACACTTCCATGCAGGCATAACCACCCACCCACAGGGGTCGCAGAAACCCCCACAGAGCTTTCTTCCTTTAGGGACTGCCCCACACACAGCACAACAGGCCATTAAAGGAACAAATGTTCTATTCCCCCCATAGCTCTTTTGTCTGGCACACAGTACTTGAGGCACTATGCCTGCTCTTAGCTGAACTCTACGCCTGCACTTTCCTCAGGGCTCAGATAGCACTGACTGACAACTCTGCCCATATAATGACAGATCGTGTTCATTGTTTTATTAAAAAATAAATAGATAAGACTGCATGGTTGAAGATAGCTAAATGTTTAAAATACGGTCTGACCAGCTCTGTCAGTTCCGTATCTGCATTCTGAAAACCTAAAAGGAAACAACCAGTTGCCTGTCGTTCACTTTGTCGATTAATTAAGACACACACGCAGCTGATGTTCAGCTCTTATGCCATACACATTTATGTTGTTTAAATAATTCTACCGTGAAATCTTGCATAGATTTGTAAGAATATTTAGTTCACCCTGCAAAACACAAAGCCTTTCCCACTACCAGGGAAACGGAAGTTTTGTTAAAAGGGAAACAAGATGAAAACCCAGCCATTTGAAATCCTGAAGTCAGTGAGGCTAAAATGAAAGGGACACAGCTCACATGGATCAACCTCAAGGGCCCTTGGGCTGGATTGCAGAGGAGAGACCCTTGTCAACATAGCAGGATCACCTAGCCACCAAAAATCACGAGGCCACATCTTTTCCTGCATTGTGTGAAGGAAGCTTCCGCCTGCATTAACTTTTATGATGCTGCTTGAGTGAGTCATTTGAGAATCACAAGGTACTGTAGTTGCCTCCCAAAAAATGCCTGCATTTGTGGCACCAAAATGAGAAAAAGAAGAGGACAATTTTACCTGTTCCTGCTTGAGAATCCTGTTCTCTACAATATTTTGGTTTGACAGTGAGACAGCAGGACGCACTCCTGTATACAGACCTTCATCCTCAAGGTACCTTGGCTGCATATTTTCTGGTACCTTCAGAGAGGCAGGAACTAAAAGCAAGAGACACACAGTACACAAACATACTATTAGCCACTAGTCCATTACATGTTGCACTCTCAACATGCACTTTTCTTTGCAATATTTGTTTAGCTTTGAGAGGAGTTGCTATACCCATATTACAGACAGAGAACTCAAGACAGAAGCAGTGAATGATCCAAGCACATGGCTGAGAACTAGAACTCTAGGTGTCCTTAAGTCAAAGGGTCTGTCTAACTGAGATGAATAAGAAATAAATGTTAATAGCTTTTGAGTAAAGGTAAAGGTAAAGGTACCCCTGCCCGTACGGGCCAGTCGTGTCCGACTCTAGGGTTGCGTGCTCATCTTGCTCCAGAGGCCGTGAGCCGGCGCCGTCCGAAGACACTTCTGGGTCACGTGGCCAGCGTGACAAGCTGCATCTGGCAAGCCAGCACCAGTGCCGCACACGGAAATGCCGTTTACCTTCCCGCTAGAAAGTGGTGCCTATTTATCTACTTGCACTTTTGGGCATGCTTTCGAACTGCTAGGTGGGCAGGAGCTGGGACCGAATGACAGGAGCTCACCCCACCGCGGGGATTCGAACCGCCGACCATATGATCGGCAAGTCCTAGGCACTGAGGTTTTACCCACAGTGCCACCCGCGTCCCTAGCTTTTGAGTAGTCCTATACGAATCTACCTTAATAATCTGCTGTAAAAATTGATGGGTCAGAATCATCGAAGAAGAAAAATGCAAAACTATGCACAAACCTTGAGCAATTAAACCTTATTTTTACAGAAAAATGAAGGGAACAACTGGTGGCAAAATTATACTTTTCTTAGGACCAACCACCACAACAAATAGTGGCTTTTTAAAAAAACAAGAACAATTATTCAGGTTGGATGTTTTATATATATATATAGAGAGAGAGAGAGCGCGCGCACTGTAATTTTAATGAATTTTTTTTGGCCCTTCATCATGTACGTTTAGTCTTGGTCTTGCAGCTTCAGTTCTACATTGCAACCACATCCCCTTAGTACCACCCCTCTGAATTCTGCAGCAACAGCAAAAAAATCCCTTATGAAGATACAGCTTATCATGTCACTTCCATACCATCAGTAAATTACATACCTGACAATATCCTTACTTTCACTGTGATCTGGCTCTCTGATTTTGAATTTAAAAATAAAAAAAATAGAGGCTATTTAAACTACTGTATTTCCATGTTAACTGTGCTTTGGACTGCAGTACTGGGTACATTTAGTTTTTGAGAAGTGATAGCCAACAGAGATTAATGACAGGTATTTTGTTCTTGGCAGATCAAGGTCTGGATGGATGTTTCCTTGGCAATGTGTGAGACAAGCCACCCACCTAGAGCATTTCAGAATTGTTTTGTTGTACACCAAATATATCTTGAATTATTTCATATCCCAATCATTCTGAAAACATGTCCTTTACTTATAGACCCATAAGCTCGACTAATAATTATTGCAACTACAAGCGGCACATTAACAACTTGAATAACAAGACGACCTCAACCACATTCCCCATCACCCACACCTTCAACACCCCCATACTCCATACTAAGGAAAAACAACTCCTCCAACCTTAATAACACAACCCACAATCAGGCTAAAATCTGATACCCAACCAGCACTATGGTGGCACCAGAGCGTACCAGCACTCACACCCACACCCCAACACACCAACAATGTTGCTCATAACATTGGCAACATTGCTTATGAACCTTATACCTGACAGCGACGTTACAAAGTCACTTCACACTGTCTCACTAATCTCCCCCTCTCGCCAACAACAGGGGGGACGGCCTGTCCTTGAACACGGCCCTCCACACCAGCTGAAACCTAGGACCAACCGGCTAAATGCCAGATGGCCTAAAATACCCCAAGCAAACACCTATATGACTACATATAGGAAACTCTCTACAACTTACCCCCTACTCTTTAACCCAAATCTTACTCTAATCCCACTAGCCCCCCACCCACCACACCCTAGGTCAGCGCAACCCGAAGAGAGAGACACAAAACAACTTGAATAACACACAAAACCTCACAGTAAAAATACGCCAGGCATACCTCTTCGCATACTCGGGGTGAACAGTGTTTCTCTCTCTTTCTGCACACGTGCAGAGTAGCTTTCATATTCTGCAGGTCTCGTCACTAGGAAGTCCGGGGCTGTGTGTTCTATAAGGAATAGGTCATCACCCTCTTTTTCATGAACAAAATGCTCCTCTTCATCCTGCATTTCACATGCAAACATTAAAAAAACAACAACTTTTCATCATAATCCCTGGACAAACGACATCATACTTCACAGGTCTGCATATGCAAATGTTTTTTTCAGCCACTGCATTGCTGGTATATTAAAAACTTCCCACTTCTTATTTGAATTATGTAGGGATGATCGCTGGGTCCGGAGGGAGGACACTCCCCACCCGCAGGCAGCCTCAGCCTGCCTGCACACGTGACTTTGGGGTGCGGGGCACACTCCCCCTCACAGACAAGCCACAGCGGTCTGAACATCGTACCCTCTGTCTAACCTTTTGCGGTCTCAGTAGTCTACGGTGTCCTGTCTGCAACATTTGTCTATGAGATCTTTTGTCTCCTTCGTCATACACTGTGCAAGGGGAAAATGATGCGGTGGGGTGGAAACAGGTGCCAAAATTACTTTGTACCACCCCACTATCTCGGGACCAGAAGATATGTAAAGGTCAGAGCCCAAAATGCATATTTTTTGCATATTTGTGTCAGTAAAAGGAGGCTCCATAGGGCTGGCCAGCAGCCTGCATGCAGCTCACCTGCATTATCAACTCCTGCCTCATGTCCATCACTTCAGAATTACACTCAAGCATCTTCAGCACAAAGGCTATGCTTGCCCAAATCACGTCTGTACTCAGGAAACTACTAAGTTAGAATATTGGTCTCACTAGGTCAGCATCGGCCACACTTTCTTGCAGTGCATCGCCAGAGTTTCAGACAAAAGTCTGAGCTGGTAGACATTATGTGCTTAAATGTCAGGTGTACCATTAAATTCAATATGCAAGGACAAGTCAAATAGTCATATAGATAGGATTCTGCTGCCCTTCAGCTGCTGGCTGCACATTTCCAAGTTTCATATACCATACAAAACAAATAACTAACACGAAAACCTTGCCCAAACAGGTAGGGACACATAATTTCATTAGTACCATTTCATTTTCTTCTTGTTCTTCTCGGGGGCTGAGTGCAGATTCCTGATTTTCCCTCTCCTTGCCATCTAGATTCAACAGACCCTTAGTCTTGTTTTGCATGTCATCCACAACATTCTCTGGTTCAGGACCAAAATTGAAAGTGAAGAAATTATAGGCTTCTTCAGAAGAAGGATAACTAGTCTGGAACGAATGGAAAAAAGGTAATTATAAATCAGTTTCACAGTGCAATATTTCAATAAAACAAAACAGTTAAAATTATTTTTTAATTTATATTTCTACACCACCGTTCACAGGGCGGTTTACAATACAAAAACACAGATTGCTTCCCCCAGATTTTTTATTTTAAAAAACTTGTACACTCCAAACCAAAATATTTGAACTTGTGCATCATATACAGCCAACTCTCTTGTTGAAAAGTCACGTTTTGCAATCTTTTCATTAAACGCAGCAGCTAATATTTTGTAGTCTCTGCAAATATTTGCAGGCTCAGCAAGCCTTGGGATTATACTGTCAACCAACTGATATGTTTATTACTTTTTAATAAAGAACTGTTTTACTTTGTTCATTTATACTGAAGCAAACATACTGAATGTGCATACTTTTGGAGTTGAGAAGGGAGGCCTCTTTATGCAAAAGAATTGGAGAGACTGCAGGCTGCTTTACAAACTACAGGGTTGATCTGGTCACCTGCCACACGCTCCCCACCCCCTCCTCCTCCTGCTGCTCCAGGAATGGGACCACTCCCCAAGAAATCACTCTCTGGGGAGAGGAAAGCAGCACATAACAGATGGTACACATAAAGGAATGGCTGGCTCAGCCTGTGTATTTTAAATTGCAATTATACACCTCACGTTTTATTTCAAAATAAGATCGGCCCTTACCTGTGATTTTTGCTTGACTTTTTTGACAGAATCATGGAACTTTACTCTTGCTGACACCTTGCATTTATTCTCTTCTGTTGCACTCAGTTCACCTTCATCTACCTGCACGCACACGCACACACACACACACACACACACACACAGACACTGTTAATGATCAAATTTATTTATGCTACCAACATGCCCTTAATGATAAGTGGTGGAATGTGGGGAAGTGTGTATTTTAGGTGTTGTCACATGGCGGCCATGCAACATGTGGAAAATGATGGGGGATCTAAATAAAATAAAATGTTTTTGTGCATGCATATATACATGCATATATACACACACACACAAACCACACACACCCCTGCATCTCTATCAGCAGAGGCCAGGTTGGCCACTGTTACAGACAGAAAATGTGTGTCAAGTTGTGCTCCAAACTGAAGCCAGTTCACGGCATCACTACATGCAGTGTCACTACAATACATGCCCTCTGTGGCTCTGCAATGGGGCTTGAGGGCTGAGTGCCCAATTCCATTTGAGACCACTGCCCTAGAACATAATAATTCTCGCAAGCTCTGGAGGGGTGCATGATACAGAGAGCTAGTGTAGAGCAGCAGACAGAGTGTTAGACCTAGACTAGGGAGCCCTGGGTTCAAATTCCCACTCAGTTTTTGGGCATGTGATAAGGCAGTTCCTTGGTGCTGACTCTGAACTTGTTCCCTTCACCCACTTACTGCTTCTGAGCTGCAGCCGCTGGAAGCAGCGGTTAATGCCTGCTCAACTGAAATGGAAGCATCACCAACACAAGGAAGGGTTTTCAACGCTGCAGAGTCAGGTCTCGGTCCTTTTCCACTGGGGATGACAGGAATAGTCAGACCTCCTATCTCTTTTTAAAAAACGGCTGGTTGATAAAACACACACACTTGTCCAGCCGCAAAATTAAAAACAAAACAATGCCTACTCAGCTACAAAGCTTACTGGGTGATCTTAGGGCAGTCACCATCTCTCAGCCTGACCCGTCTCACAGACTTGTCAGAGGGGTAAAAAGGGAACAAGTGACATCATGAAAACTGCCCTGAATGCCGTGAAGGAAGGGCATAACAAGATGAAAGAACTATAATTCAGGGTGACACCTAGGACACCTGTCTGGTGCAAAAGGTTATTTTGCTCAACCTCACATAGGCTGCAACTTTCATTTGATTCCCTAAAATCAGGGTTACCGTGTGCAATTTCTGCTAAACAGGGAATGGTTTACAAAAAAATAAGAGTAAGAACTGGTATAAGTCATCAAAAAGGAATTAAATTAACCTTCCAAATGTCAGACAACCCATCTCTTTCTTGTGAAATATTTTGATGCAATGAAGGGAAACAACACAGGGATTGACAATCTGCTCACCTCATTCTCCAAACTAGCTTGTTTTTTCCTCTCTCTGAGGCTTTTCAGGGACCGCAGATGAGGACCCGAGGCTTCTTGCAGAAGAGCATTTTCTGCTTTAGACTAAACAAAGGGAAGAATCTTAGCTTTCATTAGTTATGTGCTGCTTTCCGTTAACAGTCTACAACCAGGAAGTGCAAAAAACAGCTTGGCAGCTTACACAAAACTTCCACACAGAGCTGCTAATAGGGCAGATGAAGAAGAAACTCTCAAATTCTACCCAGATGCTACTCCTGCATACACAATCTCCTGGCTTCAAAGTTGTAGCCCAACTCTTTCGATTTTCTGGTTTGCTAACATGAACACACTGTGTACAGATTGTGATATTATTTCATAGCAGTTTAAGTATCTTGGCAAATCTCATCTTAGAATACAAATATTTCCTCTAACCAACAATCTATTATTAGAACAGGTGAAATTAGCTGTTTAAAATCGGTAACAAGAGTCCTTATCAGAAAGCATGTGGTGTCAGCAAGCAGCACGTTAATAGGTATGTTAAGGAAGAAACCAGAAATGTTGTATATTACTGGGATTAGCAAGAGAATGATGCAGTGTACCTCTCTAACCTAGGAGTGCTCTAGTCTAAGCCTCCAGTCAGCCTAGAGAAGGGTTCTTCCGATGCAGTTTGGGTTTGGAGTGGGTACGGCGGTTAGTATGCCTTGTTTTCACCCACACCTAGCTTTGGTTGGAACACAGCACCTCTTTCCTCCCACTCAGTCCCTGCGCCCCATTCCACAGATACAGAAGTTCATGTCTTCAATGTGATTTACAATGGCATTCAACGTGGACTCGGGAGATCCTCTCCCCAGATGAGAGGAACAACTCTACTATTTTCTTGACTCTATGTCCTCAAATCAGGAAGCTCAAACGTCTTTGGTCAGGCCATTTGCAGGCCAAATTGCCAAGTGTTTAGAAACCATGGATAGCTCTGCATGGCTAGGAAGTCTCCAAGTAGGCAGCCACTTCTTCCTTGTTTCATTTCCAGACTGATAAGCACTAAACCACCAGAGTTCATTTTAAAATTTTTACACCCGTAGTCTCACCCGTGCAGCTTTCAGTTTCTCTCTCATTCGCTCTCTCATGGAAAACTCTGCAAAGCTTGTCCCCGAGGTGCCTGGAGCTGGAGGCAAGCCTGTACAAGAGAAAGCAATGCCATAAATTTCAAAAGAATCCTCACACTGGAGATTAATCTGACACTGCGTTAAGAGAACTTTTCAAAACATTTACAGCATTTGGAAATCTGGGTTAGAGAGGAATAAACTTTGAAAGAAGACGCTTAAGGTTAAGAAAAAAACATGTTTTATTATGGAAATCTTATAGTTTAGCAATCAGTAAGACCAATCTAGCTAGTAGGTTCTGCTCTATCAAAACAGAGAATACAAACACTTAAGAACTTAATAACTGCATTGTTGGATCAGGCAACACCTATCCCATCTATCCCAGTAAACTGATTCCAAATCACACTACTTTCCTGGTGGGAGGTTTACATGCCAGTGGTGGCCTGGGCCAGAGGCAAAATTGGGTAGGAATGAAATTAACATGAACATTAACTTTGTACAACATGAGAATGGGCCTTTTCTGCAGTGGCCCCCCATCTGTGAAATGCTCTCCCCAGAGAGGCTCGCCATCATTACATGTCTTTAGATGGCAGGTGAAAATATTCCTCTTTACCCAAGCCCTCAGCCATTGAAATAATCTATGGGCTGTTAAATGCCGGGGGGGGGCTGTTATTATGATTATGCTGTGTATTATTATGCTGCATATTATGTTTTTATTATTATGGTGCATACATTATGATCTTAATGTTGTACTCTGGGATCTTTTGATAAATGCCTGCATGAAATGTATTCAAGGGCGGTGGGATCCTCAGGCCGTTCTGCAATAGGCAGTGGGTGGGGAAAGAAGACTTCTTACAAAATCCACTCTAACTTCTTTCCTCACGCTTTTGTGAAAGAATGTCTGTGTGCAACAATAATGTAAGGAATACAAATGAGGAGAGGCTGTTCAGGGACAGTTTTCTTTACAGCAATAGAGAAGAAGAAGAGGAGTTTGGATTTGATATCCCGCTTTATCACTACCCGAAGGAGTCTCAAAGCAGCTAACATTCTCCTTTCCCTTCCTCCCCCCACAACAAACAGTGGGGCTGAGAGACTTCAGAGAAGTGTGACTAGCCGAAGGTCACTCAGCAGCTGCAGGTGGAGGAGCGGAGATGCGAACCCAGTTCACCAGATTACGAGACTACCGCTCTTAACCACTACACCACACTGGTGTAACACTTGAAGCTAGGAAAGGAACAGGCCAACATTTCTCCTTTCATTAAAATAAAAATCAAGGACTACAATCAAGATTTGTATCTGACAGACTAAATACAGATACTGCTCATTGTGTGTGAACTTGTGCAGACTCCTAAAACCCCCACGGCTCATAAAAATGTACTGAGGCACGACCCCTGTGGCCATCTTAACAACAGCACTAGAAATAGAGAATGAACTCCACAATGTTTGCATCTTGCAGCATTTGTCATGGGAATAAATGTCAAATCTTTAACGTCTCCTAAAACACCTTTTCCTCATTATTCACAGCTGTTTTCTATTCACTATTAGTCTGCTTGATTAGGGGATTAAAATACTGCCAGTGCCTTGGAATTAAAATGGTAGTTCTGAATCCAAGAGACTGCAAAGATTAAACAAAAGGGAAATGAAAGATTTTTGCCAAGGGATTTTAGCCTTTAAAAAGGCTAAGGAAACTGTTGAACAATACTCAAAGGGAAAAGAAAGTATCTTGTTGCAATTGTTAGTCATTCTATGGATGTAATTTTAAATACACATTGTCAGACGGGGAATGAGGATAACAAAATAAATATTACACTGAGTGGCTCCTAGGGACATTGAGTAAGTTCTGGACACGCCACAATTCCTCCTCACCACCCCGCTACCAAAAAAAAGAAAAAGAAAAGTTTTGAGAATAATCTCAGTGTTTCATCAAGACTGTTTAAAAAATGGGAGACAGCAGATCCCCAACCTTCAAGAACAATTATGATTAAGTTACAGCTATTCAGTGGGGGGAGGAACCAGAATCAGAGTAAAAGTGCTCATGAGAAGGCAGAGATCAGAATGCAGAGAGATTTAGTGAGGACATGTTGCACACTGAATATATGTTTTAAAAGATCAAGTTACATAGTGCCATCTTAAAAGGAACCTTCTTCTAGCTATGCACGTGATCTACTTTCAGGTAGAAAGCAGGGATTCCTAATCTCATATATGTCATAGCATCTGTGAGAATAGCAAATTAGCATTCTTGCCTGCACAGACACCAATGTGGGTTTCCTGAAAAATTCATTTTAGCATGGAAAATACATACTTAATAGACAGGATCAGAACACATCCAGTCCAATTGTATTGCAGTTCAGTGCTTGTTTCTGCTTGGAGTGCACTAGAGGGTGGGAATATTTGTGGGTGAGGGCACATGCACAAAACCTAGGTCCCTGTGGATCACATGGTCCCTTTCAACCTGCTATATTCTACTGTCCATTCTTGACCTACTCCTAAAATCCTAAACTATTTCCATCCCTCTCCAAAGGAACTTCACCAAGGTCCAATTTCTTTTTTTTTTAATAATAATTTTTATTAAGGATTTTACATTACAAGAAATAAAAAATAAAAAACAGAAAAAAGAAAAAATATCCAACAAAAATTGTTAAAAACAATCAATCTTTTCATCTCCTTATTTTTCATTTACTTGTTTCTCGGACCTCCTCATACCTCCCTTTTTTGTATTCCAAATCAAATTATTAATTCAACAATTTCTTTCCCTCTTTTTGCTACCCAGATCTTATTCTTAAGTTATTACAATCTTAAATTTTTACTTATATAAACCCATTTTTTCATATTCCTTTAACCCATCATAGCTAGAAACCACTTAGTTCCAATCCAACATTATGCTAAAATTCCTTAATTTTACAATATCTCTGTAAATAGTCTTTAAATTTCTTCCAATCTTCCTCCACTGACTCTTCTCCCTGGTCTCGAATCCTGCCGGTCATTTCCGCCAATTCCATATAGTCCATCACCTTCATCTGCCATTCTTCCAAAGTGGGTAGATCTTGTGTCTTCCAATATTTTGCGATAAGTATTCTTGCTGCTGTTGTGGCGTACATAAAGAAAGTTCTATCCTTCTTTTAACACCGATTGGTCAACTATGCCCAGGAGAAAGGCTTCTGGTTTCTTCAAAAGGGTATATTTAAATACCTTTTTCAGTTCATTATATATCATCTCCCAGAAAGCCTTAATCCTTGGGCACGTCCACCAAAGGTGAAAGAATGTCACCAAGGTCCAATTTCAGGCAAGCAGATCTAAGAAGGATTCAGGGAAAGGGCAGTTCAAGGGCGGGTAAACAGAAGTCATGATCAGAACTCTCCCACTGAGGCTTCTAAACCAGAGCTCCAGAATCATATCCTGGGCCCAGCTGCTGCCTCTTAAGAGTTTTCAGCAGAGAGTTCTTCACATGTTAAGGGACCTACTCCTGAGTAGCCCTTTACTCCACAAGCAGAGCTGCCATCACTCCTGGGGCTAAGGGGTTGGTCTGCCCCTGCTTCAGACGCTCAGCTCCCTTTCTGCAGGAAGGGTCCTTCTGAGGGTCATGGCTGCTCCTTGGCTGTTGTTCTGGGTTGTTCCTAAGTTTCTGGAGGGTCCAGATCATCCTGAGCCCGATCCTCAGAGCAGGAGTCATCTGACAGGGGTATGGGAGCAACACACTTTCCCACTCCCCATTAGACCTTGAGCTGAAGGGAAGCAAGTTGCTTCTTTTTAGCCTTGCTGTCATTTGGTCCACTAAGGCAGTGTTTCCCAACCGGTGTTCCGCGGCACACTAGTGTGCCGCGAGACTTTGCCTGGTGTGCCGTGGGAGGCAGGCGGGCTCCATGTGCTTAGAGCAACAGGCTGCCGCCCCAAGCCTCACGCGCCCGACGGGAGCTCCTGCCGGGTGCGCAAGGCTTGCAGACACTCGCCCGAAGCACGGGGCACCCTCCGGAGGGCTCCGCGTGCTTCGGGCAACAGGCTGCCGCCCCAAGCCTCGCGCGCCCAGCGGGAGCTCCTGCCGGGCGCGCAGGGTTGCAGACACTCGCCCGAAGCACAGGGAGCCCTCCGTAGGGCTCCCTGTGCTTCGGGCAACAGGCTGCCGCCCCAAGCCTTGCGCGCCTGGCAGGAGCTCCTGCCCGGCGCGCAAGGCTTGCAGACACTCGCCCGAAGCACGGGGAGCCCTCCGTAGGGCTCCTTGTGCTTCGGGCAACAGGCTGCCGCCCCAAGCCTTGCGCGCCTGGCAGGAGCTCCTGCCAGGCGCGCAAGACTTGCAGACACTCGCCCGAAGCACGGGCAGCCCTCCGTAGGGCTCCCTGTGCTTCGGGCAACAGGCTGCCGCCCCAAGCCTTGCCGCCTGGCAGGAGCTCCTGCCGGGCGCGCAGGGTTGCAGACACTCGCCCGAAGCACGGGGAGCCCTCCGTAGGGCTCCCTGTGCTTCGGGCAACAAGCTGCCGCCCCAAGCCTTGCGCGCCTGGCAGGAGCTCCTGCCGGGCGCGCAGGGTTGCAGACACTCGCCGGAAGCACGGGGAGCCCTCCGTAGGGCTCCCTGTGCTTCGGGCAACAGGCTGCCGCCCCAAGCGGCATATAGTCAATATAGGCACAGAGTTAATTTTTTAAACATTTTCTAATGGTGGTGTGCCTCGAGATTTTTTTCATGAAACAAGTGTGCCTTTGCCCAAAAAAGGTTGGGAAACACTGCACTAAGGGCTTGCATCTGCACTCTGCTCAGCGTGATGGAATCATGATGGAAGCAGCATAACAGAAGCACAAGAGCACAGCCCTTAAGCTTCCTGTTCTGCTTTCCCACCTCATTTTCTTTCACACCTTGGTATGCAGCACCATACCCCTCTGTCCGAACTGCCACAATGGACAGCACAGGGACATTGGCAAGGAATGATGATTGTATTTATTCCAGTGACTTAACACTGGTAATGCATGCAGGCTCCTGAATTATGCAGGGCTCTGCATAATGTTGAACAGCTCAAACCATCCAGTTATCAAAGATATACACGAAGTAACTAACTTAAGGCAGCGTTTTATATTTAAAATAGATAAATTAATAGAACTATGACAATATTAGGTAAATGGAATGTCCACTCTCGCTATAAGTAACCTGTGATGGGGGGGATAAAGAAGGATGAGCTGAGAATAACATGTCCTGTCTGTGAACTTCTCAGAGGCACTTGGGGGGAAACCACTGCTTGACACAAAACACGGAGCTAACTTGGGCTTCAGTCTGATATGGCAGGTGGCTCTTAACCTAGAATGAACACCACACTCAACTGAATTTTGGGGTATTTCATTTGGAGGCGGGGAACAGTTGCATTATTTAGTTCCCTCTGCTACAGAATATATAAATATTTGAAAAGGCTCTGCAGAGTTCAGCTCAACAACCCAGCACTATAAACATGTGTCACACAATTACATTACAATTTAGAAAGCTCTCTGCCCTGTACTTTAGATAAGAAACATGCAATAGGAAGTAACTGCTACCAATTTCATCTTATGAAAAGGATTTTAGTCCTTGTGGCTGCATCAAAGAGAAAAGCTTGAAAGAGTGCAACTTTATTACTTACAAAAGTAGCAAAACAAAAGGCACGCACACAAAATACAGTCGTACCTTGTTTTCTGACCGGGATCCGTCCCGGAGCCCCGGCCGCTAGCTGAAAAGGACGCAGGGAAAAGCGCTGCATCTGCGCATGCGCGTGGAGCGGTTTGCGCTTATGTGTATGCGCAATTCAGCACTTCTGCACATGCGCGAGTGGCAAACCCGTTCTGGTACTTCTGGGTTTGCCATGGACGTTCTCCGGAATGGACGCTAGACGAGGCAGATGTTGGTGGATGTATTACTGTAGTTATTTTCATCTTCCTTTTTGAGATAGCTGATTTTTAGTCACAAAGTAGCTAAAGTCAGTGGCGTAGCATGGGGGGTGCAGGGGGGGCCGGCCGCACCGGGCGCAACATCTGGGGGTTAGGGGGTGCAAATCCACGGGTTAGGGGGTGCAAATCCATGGGTTAGGGGGCGCAAATCCATGGGTTAGGGGGCGCAAATTACTTGCCTTGCCCCGGGTGCTGACAACCCACGCTATGCCACTGGCTAAAGTGTATGGTTAATTTCTGCTAAGCCAACAGAGCTGATTCTCCTCTTGTACTGGCAGGCAAATGTGATCCGTGCTCAACAAGGCCCACTCCTGCAGATGAGTCAAGGGAAGGGCAGGCCCCTCTCCACCCCTCAGTCCCAAATGATTGGAGCACTTACTGCGTGGTGACCGGTCACTGGTAGTTGCCATAGTGTGTCCCTCTCACTCAGCCGCCTATCTCTTAAGCACTTCTTGTCTTCTCTCTGCAGATTACAAGTCAGATTGGGCAAGAAGAGAGGGAGGGAAGAAGGAGTGCGAGTGAGAAAGGGTTGGAGATCCCATTGCTAAGCAACAATGTGTGGCTTCTAGGTGACCCGGGTTGAAGATGGCTTTCCCAATGACGCAAGAAATAAATGTGTGTGTGGCTGCTTTTCACTAGTGCACACACATCCATGCACCGCTCATTCCAGGAGCATCTCGCTTGAGCACTTTATTCTATGTACGTGAACGAGCAGCAAGTGGCTGAGCTTGCCAGAGAAGGGTTCTCAAGTTCCTTATCTAAATGACTTTAGCTTGCAAAACAAAGATTTGCAATGTTGCTAGAAACAAGTTTGGGGAAGGGGCTCAGGGTCATGCCTCCTCTTTGCACATCTGAAACTGGAGACAGGTGAGCAGTCAAGCAGCTGAAACACATTAACAGGTGGTGGCCTGAGATGCATCTGCAGCTAACCCAGTGGGACAGTAGCTGCTCACTGAGAAGGCACAATGCCACCATAAAACCAGTTTGCTCCAAAGAAGTTTCTCAGCATAATCAGATGTGCTGACTACATTTCAACATAAGAGCTATGGTTTATCATTACATAGGCAAGCACTGGGCTTTTCAGATGTTCTTCCATTCTCCTCCCCCTGTGATTAATCTTAACCCTAAACTGCAATTAATCATAAACCACGGTTTGAAGATGGCTGTTTCAATAAACCACAGTAACTACAGTTTAGGGCTCAGGCTGAGACATTTATGATAAACTGCAGCTAGTTGGCATAAACCAGGGAACAGATGGGGGGGTGTCTTTGAAATAATCCTTTGGAACAACTTTACGGTATAAGAGGGGCACAATGGGGTTCATCTCGAATTTCAGAAGAGTCACTGGGCACAAGAACCAACTCCGAGTTGATGGGCATTGCCATTCAGACGGTGTGTGCGCACCGCGTCTTGTATCGATGGCGCCCCTGCGCCCGGGTTGGCACGTGAATGGCCGGGAACATCCTCGCCGGTTACTGCTGGTGTGAGACGCCACTGGCAGGTGGGGGTTTTGCCCAGAAATGCCCCAGGCCGCCGCCCGAGGAAGGAGAAGTCCCCACGGAGAAATGCACTCGGCTTCCGAGCCGCTTCTCCTCTGCGCCCCCCCCTCTCCTTTTTGCACATACCTTTTGCCCCTCCGAGGGCGGGCGCGCGGGCCCCTCCTTTCTGGCGGCAAGAGCGGAGGAAGCGCGCGCCCGACTCCGTGGCGCGGCCCGCCGTTCCCCCGGAGACGGCGGGGCGGGCCGGAGACGCCTGCCTGCCTGCCTGCGGCGGCTGCGCGCTTCGGCTCTCCGGCGCCCAGCTCCTCCCCCCCCCGCCCCCGGCAGCCGCGCGCCAGGCTCCCCTTTGGGCGCGGGTCGGGCGCGGGGTCCGGGACGCCGCCGGGCGGGGGGGGGGGGGACGGAGGCAGAGGCCTCCGGGCGTGTCGGTCGCTGGGGGTTTCAGATATCTGCCCCCTGGGATTGGGGCGGGAGCTGCCCTTTGAAATCATATGAAATCGGGGTGCAAACTTCAATAATAATAATAATAATAATAATAATAATAATAATAATATACCCCGCCCATCTGTCTGCGTTTCCCCAGCCACTCTGGGTGGCTCCCAACAGAATATTAATAACCCCACAGTTGATCACAAGATGCAGCCCATGCACACCATTTGAATGGCAATGGCCATCAACTGGGGGGGGGGGAGGGCTCACATATTTTATTGGGGAGCCAAAGACTCCAATAAAAGACGTCTGTTTATGAAATCATATGAAGGGACAGGCTGCTTTAACAGTGGCATAGTGTGGGGGGTGCAGGGGGGGCCAGCCACACAGGGCGCAACATCTGGGGGTTAGGGTTAGGGGGCGAAAACCAACGGGTTAGGGGGTGCAAATTTCTTGCCTTGCCCCGAGTGCTGACAACCCACGCTACGCCACTGTGCTTTAACCTGGCTGGCAGCAGTCTTTGCACTCTGCAGTCCTCTGGGATCCTCCTGTTTCCCATACCCTGTGAACTCTAGAATCAGATTCGTGGAGTTGGAAGGAGCTCTGGGGGTCATCTAGTCCAGCCCCCTGCAATGCAGGACTCAACGGAGAAAACCAACATTTTACAGCGGCAGTGCGTGGGCACAAGTGAGTCGGCTGTTGTTCCTTCAACCCTGTCCAGACAAGGCCCAGTCTTCCATGTAAAAATAAATAAGGCTGCAATCCTCCACACTCTTAGAATCATAGAATTTTAGAGTTGGAGTAGACCCTGAGAATCATCTGGTCCAGCCTCCTGCAATGTAGGAATATGCAGCTGCCCCATCCAGGGATCGAACCTGCAACACTGGCGTTATCAGCACCAGACTCTTGCCAACACCGTTTGCAGGACAGTGGGCGCAATAGAGTTGTGAGGCTATAATTCATCTAAAAATTTGAGATCAATCCATGTTGCAGGTTGCTGAAATTTAGGTTTTCAACCAAAAAAATCCCCCAAAGAAAATACTCAGTTCTTCAAAGAGCAGTATAAAATTGCCCCCTTGTACCTTTTCCCAGGCCAGATCCAGTACTTAGTTGCATGCAAAAGCATTGTGCTCTGTTGACTTGCACGTATTTGTCCAAAGTGTCTTTAAATATAATAATAATAATAATAATAATAATAATAATAATAATAATAGTTTTTCAGGTAAAATAAGAGCTCTCTTTTTTGCCACAGAAGAGGATGACAACGGTGCATTTTCCGGTCATAACCTCCTTTTTGTATATGATGTATTATCAGATCTAAATGTTTGAAATTAAAGAAAAATAGATATCACCAGCTATCCTAGTTTTCATCTTTGGGATTGCCACTGCTATACAGTTTGTGTGGCTTTAAGTACCATGTAGCAGACAAAAATCCAAACAGACAAAAATCTAGTCCCAACAGAAGTGGGAATTTCTGCTGGCACAAGAGCCTTGTTAGTGTAAGAAGTTGGCAACTCTGTTTATGGAATATCTTCTTCCAGTTCTTCTTCTCAGCTAAGGAAAGATCTGTCACATTTGGCAGACCGCTTCAGGGAGTGATGGCAAAGCCCAATGTTCTTGTCAGTGCTATGAGGATAAAGAGTTGGCACGATGTGTGAAACAACAGGATCCCAGAGACTTGTGCAGAGTCGAGGACTGCTGCCAGCCACGTCAGAAGCACTGTGCCCCTTCACTGCTGCCGCTGCTTTATGATTTAATTTATTCTGTGTCCTCACAACAAGCATGTGAGGCAGGTAATACGGATAGTGTAACTGGCCCAAGGTCACATTTTAAGCTTTGTGGATGGGCAGGGATTTAAAAACCTAGATCTCTCTGGCCCAACAGGCTGCCAACTATGTGGGAGAGCTCAGTCAGGAGAGCATGAGGCCTGTGGGTTTGTGCCCCATGTTGGACGAAAAGGTTCCTGCATTGGGGGTTGGACCCACTGGTCCTTTCCAGCTCTACTGTTCTATGATTCTATGATTCTCTGACTCCCATTATGACTGTCGGGATATTTGTGCAATAAATATTTGTGTGCATTAAATAGAGGAATGCAGTAAATATTTGTGCCGTCTGTTCTTAAAGATATACTGTGCTTGCACACATGAGACCATCCACTGGCAGAGTCGTGAATATACAGTACTTTGCTGCCTCTGTAATGGTATCTGCAAAAGCAGCAGTCTGTTTTTTTAGAATTATCCTATGTGGGAAAACAGCAGCCATTCTCTTATGTGCAAGAATACAACGGAAGGCAATCAGGAATTCCATAAGAGAGGTGGCTCTACCAAGTGAGTTTTCCTCCCGAGATGAGTCTATTCCTAATACTGCACTACACCTTGGCTAATTTACATATGGCTCTGAATTGCAAAGAGCTAATTGAGGAACTGGACTTTGGTCAAATCAATGGGATTTAGCACCCTCTAGCAGCTGAAAGTGATTTACTATCAACAAGTTCAGTAAAAAAAAAAAAGCAATAAAGTACACTGGATTACATTTCTCAATAGCTCTGATTTTAATTTACTTTATAAACTAACGTTTTGTTCTACAGATGATGGATGGCAAGTTAAAAGTGTGTAACAAAACAAGAAAAAATGTCTCACGGAAAGCCCATCCCTAAAGCACTCAGTCTAATGTGATGTGTGCATGAGCTGGTTTTAAAAATCACACGTGGCAGATTACATGCTACTGAAACGTGTATGCTTCCTTCAATAAATGTCTTACATGCTGAATTTAAACAGCAAGCAATAAATTGTTTCTTGAAAAGATAAATTACTCAAAGGGAAAGATATAACTATTAAATAAGACAGGGCAGATGCAGTTCAGTAGGTGATATATAACCTATTGACTCAGATAGATGGCTTTCCTAGCCATATTTATCACCTAGGGGTTCAGATTAATGGCCTATTGAGTCAGATTTATCATCTTCTGGAACAGATTTATAAAAATGAACTGGATGCTCTACATTAAGCCACAGTTACCATTTATTGATTCACCAAATTTCTCACTAAAATATAAATAAACCCATGCTGCATATTAAAGATGTATCAAATGCTAAATCTGTTACTGCCAAAAAGTGGTGGTGGTGGTGTTTTTTAAATGTTTGATTTCATTGAAAATGGGAAGCAAGGCCGTAATGTACACACACTCAAGACACTTTTCCTATATCCTACAATAAAATGTGCTCAGCCTCTACCAGGGAACAGAAGGTCCAATGGGCACTTCATAGTAGCCAGTCATGTTGATGGGTATTTTAGAACACAGCATTAGTTCACATTCCTTTATGTAAACAGGTTTTATGTCTTGACAGCCACTATAACCTAATGAATATACTTGGAAACTTTTCAGAACTTTTTTCAGGAGGAGGTAAACTAGCCTTATGAAGAGTTACGGGGAGCTTGCTCACTCTTTTGCAATATTTTGGCTACCGGGAATTTAAAAATGGTATTGACCTACTGTGGAATTTGGCCAACACAGCTACTTTTGCTCTTTTAGAAATAATATAGATACCAGTATAATATCTACAGGTTCCCCCTGTGACCGATAGTATCAGACAGGCAATTTCCCACATCATGTCTACTTGTGGCCTCACTCTCCTTATCACAAGCATCACTTTTGCTCTTGGCATGGATTTTGTTTTTCAGATTCCTTGCACATGTTCTAGATCTCTTTCCTTTACACTGCCAGAGTTGTGCAGTTCCCAAATGGCTACGGAAGTGTTCTTGGGCGCTATCCAGTGGCATAGCATGGGGCGTGGAGGGCCACTGGGGCAGTTGCCCCAGGCGCAAAATTATTAGGGGCACAAAATCTCAACACCCAGTGCTGCCTTAATAGAGCTGTGCGCTTCCATCACAGGCTCCATTGAAAATGGCTTTTCCATGCAAACCAGGAAGTGCCCTCCCCAGAAATAGGAATGACTCTTCTTAGCTCTGCAGCTGCTATCTCTTAGGTGTCATGGACATCATTAAGGTAAGGTAAAGGTACCCCTGCCCGTACGGGCCAGTCTTGACAGACTCTAGGGTTGTGCGCTCATCTCACTCTATAGGTCGGGAGCCAGCGCTGTCCGCAGACACTTCCAGGTCACGTGGCCAGTGGGACGAAGCTGCTCTGACGGGCCAGCGCAGCACACGGAAAAGAAATACGTTCTTTGCAGCAAAAGCTGTTGTACACAGCAGTGGCTTGTGGGAAACAAGTCAGGTCACTAACTCACTGCCCAAAGAAGTCTCTTTAATATTTAAAAATGAATGCTACCTTTTTTCTTAAAGAGCAATAAAACAAATGTTCATAACATTGAATGAATGCGCGCGCGCACACACACACACACACACACACACACAGACACAGCATTTTAAATTTCTTTTAAAGAAAGAAAATGTAAACATTCAAAGCTGCCCCACTGTGAGTCAGATTACAGTGGTACCTCGGGTTAAGAACTTAATTTGTTCTGGAGGTCTGTTCTTAACCTGAAACTGTTCTTAACCTGAGGCACCACTTTAGGTAATGGGGCCTCCCGCTGCTGCCGCGCCGCTGGAGCACGATTTCTGTTCTCATCCTGAAGCAAAGTTCTTAACCCGAGGTACTATTTCTGGGTTAGCGGAGTCTGTAACCTGAAGTGTATGTAACCTGAGGTACCACTGTATAGGTTCATCTTGCTGCTGACTGTTGTCTCTATACTGACGCAGTTGTTTCAGGCTGCAGTGTTTCCTTGCCTTACTTGGAGCTGCCAGAGACTGTGTTCTGCCACCGGGAGGGGCAAGACAGGCTCCTTTCTCAGCATTCAGCTATAAATCAAATGGGTTGCAGAATGATGGTGGGGAGCAAGGAGCAAGCAGAAAATCCTGCAGTGATTTGTGCATGCTCTCTATCTAAAGGGGTCAGCTGCGACCCGTATTTGTTACCAAATAGTGAAAAATAAATTGCCGGGCTTTCAAACAAACCATTGTTGTAAATCACCATTGTGTGTATTTCAAGAAAAGCTACGAAGTTGGGGGTGTGCTGTTTATTCTATAGTTGCTACTCATTGTTTATTCTATATTTGTTGCCTATTTCTGTAGCTGTTACTCACTGGAGCTGCTTCATGCTGAAATCTGGTAGAGGAACATGTGGGACCAGGATCATTCAGGCTGTGATCCTTCTTATTCCCTGGTGCCGCACGAGACAGTCCATGCCAAAGCCCTCCTGAGGCAAGGGAGAGGGGCTGAGCAGTTGGAATTGGCTCAGCCTGTGATGGAAGATGTGGCTTCTTCTCATGCCAGCCACGCTGAGGTAAACATGGCCGGGCTGAATATGGGCGGTAGCAGTGGGGCACGCTGTGTGTGTCTCTAACAAAATACACCCATATTCCTAAGCAGTTTTTGCCAGTACCTACAAGATTAAGATGTTTCTTGTTTAAGGAAATGCATGCCAATATTATTCAGCAGTTGAAAATACATAATCCACATGGGGAAATCTAAGGAAACTGAACTCACTTTTCCATTGCTGTCATGACCCCGTTAAAGGGTAACATCTGTCTTTCCCGCTACGTATATTAGTGACTCAATTTCAGCCATAGGTGTGGCTAAGACACTTGTGAGTCCACACTTCATTCTAGCTTTATGTGGCTGTTAACACAGAGGGTGAGTAGCTGCACTTAGAGGCAGGAGCACAGCTGGAATTAATGAATTATTTTTGCCATGTTATCACTTCGACGATCAATTTGGAAGTAGCTGCTATGAAAATGTGTTATAAGCAGGGATGAAAAATGAGAGTGAAATTGGGTAAGGAGGCTCAGCAATGGCCGCTCACCCCCTTTCCTGGGTGGGCCATGTTTACGGCCTCCCCCTTTTTCCTAGCAGCCATCCCTGGGTGGTTAGAGATCACGTTGTAGCTGGTCTGCTGGGCGTAATTGCCTGACAAAACCTTAACTTCAAGTGGGCAAATCAGAAGCCCTTATTTCTGGTCAGGGTCTCACTGGTTGGCCAGGCACTGTCTGCTTTCATACCCTGCTGGCCAGCAATGCATTTAATCTGGCTGCGCCGAGCACCCTCAGCATCATGTGGCAGTTAAGGCATTGAAGTGGTGCATCACCCTGTCTTGAACCAGTGGCAGATTCAAGCATCTAGTTGGATACTGTGAGAGCAGAATCTGGATGGGCCATTGGTCTGCTCCAGCAGACTCATCTTATGTTCTTATGTATAATATATGCAGGGATGCGAGTGGCGCTATGGTCTAAACCACTGAGCCTCTTGGGTTTGCCAATCGGAAGGTTGGCGGTTCAAATCCCAGCAACAGGATGAGCACCTGTTGCTCTGTCCCAGCTCCTGCCAATCTAGTAGTTCGAAAGCACACCAGTGCAAGTAGATAAATATGTACTGCTGTGGCGGGAAGGTAAACAGCATTTTTGTGCACTCTGGTTTCCATCACGGTGTCCCGTTGCACCAGAAGTGGTTTATTCAAGTGCTACACATGACCTGGAAAGCTGTCTGTGGAGAAACGCCGGCTCTCTCGGCCTGAAAGCAAGAAGAGCGCTGCAACCCCAGAGTCGTCTTTGACTGGACTTAAACGTTTTTACCTTTTAATATTATATGCTTATGTGCAGCTTAACTTAGGAAACCTGGCCTTTATAAACACACATATATTATGCGTGGAATTGTTTGTAATTTTAGCTGCTTGATGAGATTAAGGCTCGGTATGGGAATTTGAAAAAAACTGTGTGGATACATTTGGCTTTGAGTTTTCCCAGAAAATTCCATTCCTATTTGCAACACAGGGTGGCAATTAAGGTGGAGGGAAGGCATACAGGAATCAGCTTGCACACTTTTCCAAGTCTTGACTGTTGTCAAATCATTTCAAAGAGTGAACAGCAGTATAATTGCATTTACAATTTTTTATTGCATTACTTTATTAACACCTCCCTTGAACCATAAAAGTATTTACCACAGATATCATTTATATTTAGCTTTACAGAAATAGTAATCCAGTCATTTACTCAACATATTTTATATAAAACTGCATGTACATTATCATACATTTGCTTAAATATTATAAGCATGGTTTCTGAGAGGACTGTTATGTACATCGACTTAGTAGAACCATCTGCTTAATAAAAGCAGCAGCAGACAGCATCTGTTACTGCAGGAGAAGTCTTCTGCTTCAGAGGCCTCATCAGTAAAACAAAAATCCTTCCTTGATTTGTCTCAGTAACAGTGCAGGCCAGATTCTGTTCATTGTCTTGTGTTCACTTAGAGGCCGCTTATCTCCAGCCTCACAGTTCATCTTCATCTGATAGGGAGTCAAGATAGTCTGTATCAACATACAGGAGGAATCCTGAAAACAGACTGTCTGCCCACGTGGGATCGGCAAAGAGGCCGTTCTGATCCGTGTAGAAGATCTCAAGCCAGACCTCGTCCTCCGGCTGAAGGTACATCACGGTGGACCCGGAAGCAACATCGTGGTTCCCTGTGTTGGCGTCAAAGGTCTTTATCCGGAACTTCCCATTGTGGACCAGGCCAATGGCAAGGTGTTTGTTTGCCAAAGTGATGTCATAGGAGAAGTAATAGATCCCTGGGATGGCGCATATGAACTTCCCGTTCGAAGGGTTGTAATGCCCTCCTTCATTGAAAAGGACTTTGTTGAAAACAATTGGCAGCCTTTCCTCCGGGTAACTCGTCGTGATCCCAACAGAAAAGGCGGATTTCAGAACTATTTGCCCACACTTGCAGGTTCCTGGTAAACCTGGCTTTCCTCTGTCTCCTTTCTCCCCCTTGGGACCAACGGGACCCACGGGACCCACGCTGCCTTTAACACCTCCTGACCCAGTGGGTCCTTTTTTGCCAGCTTCTCCTTGGTCTCCTTTCTCCCCAGCTGGTCCTACAGGGCCAGTCTTTCCTCTTAAACCTTAAAAGAGAAGAAAGTCACTTAAATCCATTGTTTTCAAAGGCTCTAATATGTGACTTAGTTGGCTAGCATCCAGTTATTATTAAACACACAAATAATCCAGGATTGTTAGATACAAATGAAGCGCACAACCAGTGGCAATATAGCTTTAAAGAATTCTCTTCCTTTATTTGTCCCAGGAATATATTTCTCTGATAGCAGGACTTCCACTGTCTCCACCAAAATACATGGGCTATCAAAGTATACAATGTGAATCTTGCCTGTTTTTTAAATTAAAAATATTCATTTCCAAGAGAGCAAGTTAAGTTTAGTTAAGAGCTGCATCAAGAAGAATTAACTGAATGGAAGAAATGCAATGAACCCCTGACAATCAATACAAAATTCAACAAATTTGAATTATGTAGTGTTGAATACTTCCAGTAAAGCATTTTACAGGGCTGGCATTGGAATCTAGGGGTGGTATTCAACTCAGAGTAGACCTACTGAAATAAATGAACCTAACCTAGCCAGGCTCAATAATTTCCTTGTGACTACATTGAGTAAAACTTAGCTGAATACCACTCAGTATTATAAAATGGTTTTGATAGAGTTTTGTTTTTTTAAAAAAGAAAGAAGAGAGTGAATATTCAGTACCTGGGTTGCCTTTCTCGCCCCTTTCTCCCTTCCTGCCATCTCGGCCATCTCGTCCTGGGATCCCAATGCGCCCGTGAGGCCCAGGTAATCCATTATCTCCAGGAAGACCTGCAGCACCTGGCAACCCAGGTATGCTACATACGTATCTTGTGGAATAATGCTCGCCTTTAAACTGGCTGAGAAGAGGCTGCCCACTTGTACAGATGGCCAGACTTGTGACACAGAACAACACAAACATCTCTGGTGCTGAAAAAAATGCAAAATGTGCAGACAATCAATTCATCTTATTTAATTCAAACTTTAACAGTAGTTGATGGGCACATGTTTAAAATATGTGCATTTATACACACATATAGGTACATAACAACACATTTTAGGTGCGCACAAATCAAAATACACAAATTATGTACATCTTTATGTTCCATCAGTTAGGGTTCTCCTTGATGGTTTTATGAAAATAATTAATTTCTAAGCAATTCCTTCTAAGTAAATGCGCTAAAGCTTAGGCTGTAAGCATCTTACCAATAGACTTTGTTTCAGGCAGAAAAAAACACCTAAATATACTATACCAATCTCAATAGCATACCTTATTTTAGAAGACCAAATTATGTGCAGTTGCAGGAGGCCCACCTACTGTATTTGCTTGGCAGGCAATTTGGGCCTCAACCTTAAAAGCGTTATTTTCCATGGGCAATTTCCCCCGGTGCTCTTGCGAAAATATATATCTTGCATTAAGAAAAAAGATTTGACAGCTCTGCTCCTGAAAAACATTACATGTGTATGACTATGTGGCTTGTGACAACCAATTAATTTATGCCAGCTTTTACTTTTGGAAGAGAAGTTTATGCCTGGCAATACAGCAAAAGGATGGGATGGCAGGGAACAGAAAATTGACAGAAAATCCTCGCTAAGTCATCTGGCAATCTGCAAAACACAAGTAAACCATTTCCATTTTAGGAACCCATAAATAACATGGTGGCAGGAGGGTTGTGGAAGAGTTAGCAACTCCCACCCACTTGTTCGGGGCTGGCCCAAGAGATTTTGCTGCCTAAACTGGAGTCAAGTGGCACCCTTCCACACCATATGGCCTCAATTCTTGCTGTACCATTCAGACACCAATTCCTGTCTATGCTCCATGACGCTGCCTGAAACCAGTTGCTTGACTCTGCTGCCGGGCCAGTGTAGCCCTGCCCCACACAGCTTTCTTCTGCTGCAAACTGCACCCTGCCCACTGCTCTGCAGCTGTTAGGGTGTAGCAGGGTCCTCAGCTAAGCATCTTCATGCACACATCCAGCTCAGCCCTAAGACACAGAGCAATCAGCCGCCTTGCAAACTTTGCCAAAGCAAGAGGTGACATTTTGCCTGCATTTTGTACATGATGCCAAGATGAAATACAGAAATATGAATGTAGCTGGATGTTGTTTTCATTGTTTTCCTTTTCTTTCTGTAAAATTGACACTAAAATAATTAATGTATGTGCCAGCAAAAACATTACAAAATACACACCGTTTACTAGAGCCAACACAATCTGTCAAGGATCAACTTGGAGAAATGCTGAACAGCTTGTAGAGCAACCTTCTGCATAATAACTTCTATACAATTCACTGAGGCCATGTAGCTGGCGCTGTGGTCTAAACCACTGAGCCTCTTGGGCTTGCGGTTCAGAAGGTCAGTGGTTCGAATCCCCATGACAGTGGTGAGCTCCCATTGCTCTGTCCCAGCTCCTGCCAACCTAGCAGTTCAAAAGCACGTCAAAGTGCAAGTAGATAAATAGGTACCGCTCCAGCGGGAAGGTAAATGGCATTTCTGTGCGCTCTGTTTAGTCATGCTGACCACATGACTCAGAAAATTGTCTGGACAAACGCCAGCTCCCACAGCCTTAAAGTGAGATGAGTGCCACAACCCCATAGTCGCCTTTGACTGGACTTAACCATCCAGGGGTCCATTACCTTTACCGTTACCTAAACCAGTTGGCCTTGATGAGACCACATACTTTTCATAGACATCAATTTAGCCCCAGAGTCTGCCTCTGTGGTTGTGTGTTCATGTGTACTGTACCATTACAGTAGAAAAGCTAAGAAATACTGTTGTGAATGTGTTCAGACATGAACCTATCACCACCATCATAACATACTCTCCAACATTTATCTGCCGCAAATAGGATCGCCCCATTCCATAATGATCATTTTGCTATTTATACCCCACACATCTTACTGGGTTGCCCCAGTCGCCCAGGGCAGCTTACAACATGTATAAAAACATAATAAAACATTAAACATAAAAAACACCCTTCCCTATACAGGATTGCCTTCAGATGGTTCAGGGGTCGGATAACACCATACCGTTAACTGAAAATAGGGACATCCTAAGGAAAATCCCCGCGACGGGGTGAGCTCCCATTGCTTGGTCCCTGCTCCTGCCCACCTAGCAGTTCGAAAGCACATCAAAGCGCAAGTAGATAAATAGATACCACTCCGGCGGGAAGGTAAACGGCGTTTCCGTGTGCTGCTCTGGTTCGCCGGAAGCGGCTTAGTCATGCTGGCCACATGACCTGGAAGCTGTACGGCGGCTCCCTCGGCCAATAAAGCGAGATGAGCGCCACAACCCCAGAGTTGTCTGTGACTGGACCTAACAGTCAGGGGTCCCTTTGATGACGATGATGACAACTACTACTATTACTTACCGTAACTCACCCTTCACCATAAGATTCCAGGGCAGGTTACACCAATTAAGGCACAATATTAAACATTTTAAAGCAACTTTAAACCACAGAAATAAGGTGTCTCTGTTATTATTAGCCTCTAGGCTCAGGTAATGGGGGGTGGGGAACCACAGCAGAGGGGTGTGGAAGGGGGCTGATTCAGTGGCAGGTATGCCAACTGTATGGGGCTGAGGTCTCTACATCCCCCCCATGTCATCTAGGATGGGGCTCAGCTCCCCTTAATCTTGGGGGGGGGGGGGAGAGGATGCTTGGTGGGACGTTGCCCTGGGCCCCACAGCATCAGGAGACAGTGCACAGACTAGCATGACCTGGCACATGGACTGGACGGCCACTCCTGATACAACAGTTCTCCCGTGCAACACGTGTGACATCATGCACATGTGTGACTTCAAAACACCCCCCCCCCCCGTTGGACGCATCTCAGGCCTGTGTTCATTGGAGAACGATCCTTTAGGCCGAGGGCCCACCCATGAGGCGGACTGAGGCAGCTGTCTCGGGTGGTGGAATCACACGGGTTGGTGCCCCCACGGGTGCCCTGCTGCCCCTGCCAGAGATGTGGCAGTTTCTGGCCAGATCTCACAAGACTTTCACGAAGTCTCGTGAGATCTCGTCAGAAGCCGCTGCTTCCAGTAAACAGAGCAGTGGGGAGGGAGGGAGCAGCAGTGGGCAGGAGCGGCACCTTCCCATTTCGCCTCAGGCAGCAAAATGGGATGGGCCACCGCCTGCCTTCAGGACAAACAGCACTCTCCCAATTAGCTGAAACTGCCCTCAGTCAGCACCCACCTCTCTCCTGACTTACAGCCAACAGTCATTGCCTCCACTGAGGCATCTAATCATAAGCCTGCATTTTTTATCAAAACTTATATGTTTGATCAGGGCTTGTATTTTAAAATGAGCTTAAAGATTTTCAAATGTTTCATGCCAGGCAGAAGACTAAAAAACCTTGGCAAGATGTTTTTCCTCCTAGACAAGGGGCCCCCCTGATTTATAGCAGAAAACAATTCTCAAAGTCATAAAAAGCGAATTACAGGCTGAGAGCCAAGGTTACACTGACCCTACAAATTAAGGGTTGGTAAATAGTAAAATGAGCCATATCTTCTTCCTAAGGTTAAAAAGGCCAAGAGCAAATGGAAAAGAAAGCAACTGGCTTGGCTGGAGAAGATAGGTTTCTTCCTATCTTATTTTGAGGCTGGAAACTGTTCCTTTTCACTTTGAGAAGGTTAATTCTTTTAAAAGGCTACCTATGATTATGTATTAAATATATTGGCTTAAATGTAATTATGCAAAGGATCTAGAAAGAAAGAAATGTTAAATTCTTATTTCATAGAGTCATATTGCAATAGGAGACCAGAGGGGCAAATGAGCCCAGCCTCCTGCCAGACAGGAGACGCCATCGAGCACTCCTAATACAGTGGTGCCCCGCAAGACGAAGGCCTCGCAAGACGAAAAACCCGCTAGACGAAAGGGTTTTCCGTTTTGGAGGCGCTTCGCAAAACGAATTTCCCTATGGGCTTGCTTCGCAAGAAGAAAGCCCATAGGGAAATCTCCGGGGACCTCTTTTAAATGCTAGCGGTGGGGAGCAAAGCCTTCCCCCCCCCCTCCGGCCTTCAGAAGAGGTCCAGGAAGGCCGGCGGGGGCCGAAAGGCTTTGCTCCCCACCGCCAGCATTTTAAAAGCAGTCCGGGATAGCAGGGAAGCGCTTCCCGCTATCCCGGATGGCTTTTGAAGGCAGGCGGCGGGGGGGGGAGCAAAGACTTTCGCCCCCCACCGGCCTTCAGAAGAGGTCCTGGACCTCTTCTGAAGGCGGGCGGGGGGCAAAAGTCTTTGCTCCCCCCTGCCTGCCTTCCGGGAGAGCGGAGAAATGCAGCGCTTTTCTGAAGGCCGGTGGGGGGCGAAAGTCTTTGTCCCCCCTGCCTGCCTTCCCGGGGGCTTTTAAATCGCCCCGGGACAGCGGATAATTCCTCCACTGTCCCGGGGCGATTTTAAAATGCTGGCGGGCAGCAGCGCTGCCGCCCGCCAGCATTTTAAGATCACCCCAGACAGCGGAGAAGTCCTCCGCTGTCCCGGGGTTTTTAAAATGCTGGTGGGCGGCAGCGAAGGCTTCGCGGGCAGCAGCGCTGCCACCCGCCAGCATTTTAAAATCGCCCCGGGAGCGGAGAAGTCTCCGCTGTCTGGGGTGATCTTAAAATGCTGGCGGGCGGCAGCGCTGCTGCCCGCCAGCATTTTAAAATCGCCCCGGGAAGTCTCCGCTGTCCCAGGGGCTTTTAAAATGCTGGGGGACGGCAGCGAAGGCTTCGCTGCCGCCCGCCAGCATTTTAAGACCGCCCCGGGACAGCGGAGAAGTCTCCGCTGTCCCGGGAAGGCAGGCGGGGGGGGGGAGCAAATACTTTCGCCCCCCACCGGCCTTCAGAAGAGGTCGGGGGACAGACTGTCTCCAGACCTGGTCTGAAGGCGGTTTCCATAGGAACGCATTAATTGATTTTTAATGCATTCCTATGGGAAACCGTGCTTCGCAAGACGAAAAACTCGCAAGACGAAAAGACTTGCGGAACGAATTAATTTCGTCTTGCGAGGCACTACTGTATATGGTTGTCAGGCCTTTTGTTTAGACACCTCCAAATGAAGGAGATCTTTCAATGTTGATGTGAACTCAAGATCCTTGAAGATAAAAAGTTAAGATTAACCATCTGTTTTGGAAGGCAATAGGGCAAGGAGAGCAAGAGGTGAGCTGGTAATTAAGATTCCTTGTTGAGACACATGTAAGATATATTACTACTTATTTGTCATTTATAGATATAAGAATATATAGCTCTTTGTGTCCCATAAAAGGACAGAAGGAAATGGGTGTATCTTTTGTGATTGGTTCTAGCAAACAGCCAATAGGAATTTCAACCAGGCTGATTGGACAGAGGCAGCCACAGGAGGAGCAAGGGGGCTGGATTAAGGAAATATAAGTGCTGGCCAGAATGGCAGGAGGCCAGGCCAGAGCTTGGTAACCATATACCACTGTGCCTCTAATTTATTTGTCTGACAAATAAATTACTATTTTAATTTCTCTATTGCTGCGTTGAATATTTCATTCCAGCTAAGCGTTAACCACAAGCAGGGTGCTACACCACCACTATTGCATTGACTTCTTTCCCCTTAGTTTCTGTGTGGCCGCTTGTAGAACTCAGCAGGGAGGAGGAAGGGGCTAGGGAGAATCCCCCAGCTCTGCCTGTCATCAACTCTCTCTCTCTCTCTCTGCAAATCATCTCTATTCTTTTAATTTACGTTCATGGCAAAACATGTATTTCTAAATAATAAAAAGTAAAGAAAACAAAAACAAAAGTTTGTGCTTAATTGCTTGAGTCATTTGTATTCCTTTTATACTTGACTTCCCTCCCCTTCTTACTTGGGTCTTCAGTTTTACTTATTTGAATGCCTCTCTTAACACGTCTATGAGTTTGCTTTCCTGATTTTCCGCTATATTTTAGTATTTTATTCTTACAGCAGTTATTCTAAACCAGTCAAAATTTCAACTTCCCCATAATAGTCTTTCAAATATTGTTTGAATATGTTCCAATCTTTTTTAAATTTTTGTTTTGCTTGATCTCTTATCTGCCCAGTCAACTTGTTCATCTCCGCGTACTCCATTACTTTGGTCAACCAATCTTTTTTGGTCGCTAAACATTCCCTTTTCCAGTTCTGTGCAATCACAACTCTTGCTGCGGTGGTGGTGTACCTGAATACTTTCTTTAAATCTTTCGGAATCTGCTGTTGGTCTCTCTGCCCTCTGCCCTGTCAGGCTCCACGGGCACCAGCTGCCACTGCACGGATTGCTCCCTTGCCTCAGAATTAGGATATTTGGCCCGGTAAATATGCAAACAGGGCCATTTGGTTGGAATAAATCAGATGAGCACCTTCAGCAATGGCGGCTCACTTGTCCACCAGCCTCTCGAAGCTCTGTTTCCACAATCTAACTAATCTAACTCATTCCCAATAAACAATACTCCTTCCCCTCATAAAATTGCTTAAAGTAATTTGATCACATAATATGCAAATAATATCATCAAAGTATTTTGGCATGTAGACCTGTGCTTGAACAAGTTGGTTGTATTTTTCTTGACTCAGGCACTGCAGAACTTGGAAGTTAGCTGTCTTGTCAACTGCTTTCAAACATGTGAAATACAAATGTCTGAAATGTCAAATATTTTCTATAGCAAATACAGAACCCCTGCCAAATTTTACTTATGAAAACAGTCATTCAAACTGCGGCAAGTTCTGTTATTAAAGCGGCACGACTACAGTGAAATTTCTACATCTCAGTTCTAGAATGCTGGAGGTGGGACAACTTTACTGGTTGTTAAAATTAAAAGCAGTAAAATTGAATATAATGGATGCACCATGGGCTCTTGTGCAGTTCTCCCCTGCAGGCTTAAGGGCCACTAAAATCTGATCAGCTGTTGTAGCCAAAACAAGAATTAATGCTTTTGCTGCAGGAGGTACCAGTTAATACAGATGAAATTGTAGACCAAACAATCTTTGTTCCATACTGATGCTATAAGGAGGAATATAGAGCAACAGATCCAGTATATGACTCACAACATATGCATGGAATCTTGTTGTTGTTTTAAGCTGGTGGTTTGGCAAAACCAGCTAAGCAAAAAAATATTCTGCCATTATGTGCTTCAATTTCTCTGATTGGGTGAGAAATCCAGGGTTGAAGTACTTAGCTTCCTTTGTATAAGATAGGACTGGAGAGTTATATTCTATTTTTTGCTTTATTAACAAATATTTGTTTTATTTACAAATATTGAAGCACAATCTGTTGGAAGGGGACTCATCAAATCAGGCAGCAAAGCTGCTCATCCTGCAACAGATCCCCTCTGCCAAAGTCTACCGTGCTCCAACTCTGCACTCTAGTCTTAGTCAACACTTGCTAAGGTCTCAGCCTACCCCTGATGCTCCCTGATTTCAACCGCAAAACTGCATTCATACCATTTCTCTTTTCCTTTTATTAGATGAAAATTGTTGGCTTCCTAATAATCCGGTTTTTTAAAAGCAGAAATTGTAGCTTTGAAACAGCCAGAGGCTAGCAAAAGATTCATGGATATCAAGAAACATGGTGGTACTTTTGTGAAAGTCCCTGAATACTCATCAGTTGCCCATTTATTCACAGTAAGCAAAGCATCCCAGACACAGTTGTATAACATGGTTTTGCTTGTTACTGTCCCAGCACCTTCTCTTTTAGTCTGCGGTGCAAATTCCATCTGTATCTCTAGAAGTGTTTTCCTGAAACCACCTTCCTTCAGCTGACAAATTTACTTTCCCCCTACACAGTTTAGCATACACTTCCATTCTCACTCTAGAAAGCTGATTAAGACTAAGCTGTTGCAACCAACTAAACTTCCTGTGCCACAAATGAGTCAACAGTACCCATGTGTGTTTTGGGGGTCCTTTCCCATGCAGGTGTCAGGGAAGGGGAATCCCTTGCAGACGACCACAGTGCTTGGAAACAGACAGTCAGATCATGTATCCAGAGTGACCAGAGAAGGAATGACCGCTGGGAGGAGCGCAGAAACGCCATGGTGCATCTGTAGCAGCAAAACCGGACGCCTTCACCTGCCCTAGCTGTAACAAAACATGTCTCTCCTGTTTTGGTCTCTACAGCCACAGCAGGCACCTTCCAACAGTTTGACGTCACCTCTGAAGGTGCTTGTCTTCATTGTCTACTCAATTCTAATGCCAAAGAGTTGGCTGAGTAAGATTTCTAAGAGATGTGCTTCCTTGCCTCTTCCCATAACTAGCTGAAGCATTTTAAATTATGTATCACTACTCTTAAGCTACCCCTCCCTGCATGCACATTTTATACAATTCACATAACTTCCCTTTTCTTGGTGCAGAATTTGGGGTTCTTTTGCGTCTGCATGACCCTTGCACCAATGATAGAACTCTGTATGCTTCAAGGGGGAAATATGTGGGCAATAATGTAAAGGATGGCAAAGAAGAAAGATAAAATATTATATTTTCAGATTTGTGGTGTGGATTTGGAACACAATACTTAACATCTGGTAATAACCATTAATCACAGTAAAGTAATTACGACATGGTGGCAGAAATATATTTTTTGCATTGTCGCTTGCTAGATAGAGTGATTCATACAGACCACCAAATAGCTGGCATAAGCTCATGGCATTCTGTTGCTGACAACTTGGGCTGAAATCAAGGCAGAGACAATTAATTTTTTCACCATATTGGTATTCCACTATGTTGCCATCCAGTTCTGTGGTTATGGATTTTTTCAAAAGCCAAAGGAAACCCAACATCACTCAAACCACAAAAAGACTTGGTGACAGAATCTGCAGGACACTGAACTTCCACCTCATTCAAATGCTACAATTTTTCTCCACACTGGAGGAGGTCTGCCAAGTTAAGTGTGAATTCCAAACATTATGGATAAGTCATATAAACAAAACTCTAACAGCTCCACAGCTTTGTGGACCAGAAAAGAGGATAAACAATGAAAGTTTTAAGGAGCAAATCATTGTCCAGTAAGAGAAAAGATCCAATTCTATGCATGGACGGTGCAAAAGCAGAGCATGGTGTGGAAACAGAAACATGTCTGCTTTGGAAGGGTGCGCTTGCCCCATATAGCACAATGAAAACAAAACAGAGCCCACCCACTCCAGAACATTTGTGATATAAAACACTGCACAGCACAACTTTAGGAGGAAGTTAAGCACATGCACAGATGGGAAACGAAGCAGTATGTCTGCCCTGAACCATCTGCATGCAGAAAAAACATTGAAAGTGGGATCACATATAACTGCCCCAAAACCATCTTGAGCACAAATCATCACAAATCCACAATAAAAAGGATTTCTTAAAGGGAACGATGAAACATAATGAGGCCAATAGAATGAAACAAAGTATTGTAATGACGCCATTCTCTCCCAGATTTTGTTTAGGTAAAGGGACCCCTGACCATTAGGTCCAGTCATGACCGATTCTGGGGTTGTGGCGCTCATCTCGCTTTATTGACTGAGGGAGCCGGCGAACAGCTTGCGGTTCATGTGGCCAACATGACTAAGCCGCTTCTGGCGAACCAGAGCTGCGCACGGAAACGCTGTTTACCTTCCTGCTGGAGCGGGACCTATTTATCTACTTGCACTGCATGCTTTCAAACTACTAAGTTGGCAGGAGCAGGGACCGAGCAACGGGAGCTCACCCCGTTGCGGGGATTTGAACCACCAACCTTCCGATCGGCAAGCCCTAGGCTCTGTGGTGTAACCCACAGCGCCACCCACGTCCCATCAGATTTTGTTTAGCTAATACCTAAAATGCTTCCTCAATAGATACTGATGGCTAGAACATACTTGCCATATAAGTCACTGATGCCTATTAACTGCCAGTTATCTGACAAACCCCAATGGCTGAAGAAACCATTTTGGAACGTGGAATGAAGCCAGCACTGAAGGAGCTCGGCAGGGGCTTCAGTGCCATAGTTACTTTGGGGGGAAGTAACGGGGCTTTAAATCTGTGATGAGGAAGATATGTTGATGGGCTGCACCTGCCACCAATCAGTCCCAGTCGGAATGGTCAGTAGCCATGTATCAAACAATGTTTGGAGAGCCACAGGTTCTCCACCACCACTTTAAATATATTCTGTCTTGGTGTTTCTATGGTCCTCATCCTGCTTTGTAAATAAACCAAATGAATTAGTGCAAGCCTTCATGCTCTATCATCACAAGGAAACTGACAGCCTTCACAAAAAGCTGCTCTGGAAAGGGAGAATAAACAGGTATCAAAAGCTGAGCTAGAAATATATAATATTGGTATCCTGATCCTAAACACATTTATTTGGGTGGAAACCCCATTCTTTTCAGCAAAATAAATTTAGTTTTAGGTATGCATGCTTAAGACTACAGGCCAGCAGTCTGAATTTCTGTGTATTAAGATTTGACACATGCACAACATGGGAATGACAAGTCCAAGGCTCTTCAAAGTGATTCATGATTCTGGCACTACTAGGAGCACAACATTCTTGCATCCTCCAAGTTTAACGGTCAAAGTAGGAACACTCTTAGCACATGAGTTTGCGGGGCTAGGCATAAGATTCAAGTACCTCAGAGAAGTGGCTTGGCAGGCAATGGCTGGATCAATGCTACCTGGCATCAAAGTACCATAAGCAGAAATTGGGAGTTAGATGTTCATGCAAGCATTTCACATGGCGCGGCCCCAGATGGTGAAAACAGCAAGGCAAAGCAAGGCACCGTTGCCAGAGTGGGGCCAATGGGTGCACTTCCCTAGCTAGAGCACAGCTTTGCCCCACTTACCATTTGACAGGGGTGCTGCCTTAAGTTGTGATATAACAGCCCCATTTAACAACTGAGAGCTTGTTCTAAGGCTGGGCCAATAGAAACCACACTCAGATTTGTCACCAGCAGAAAGTGGGTGCTCAGCATGCCTGCAGACGGATGGTTCCAAGGCACAGCTCAGACTACATTCACTCCGATTGTATGAGCCATACACCATATGGAGATCATTGGCCTTGTTTTACAGCTGCATACCCTCCAACGTTTCCCCGATGAAAATAGGGACGTCCCATTCCATAATGATAATTTTACTCTTTATACTCCACACATCTTACTGGGCTGTCCCAGCCACTCTGGGCAGCTTCCAAAACATATGAAAACTCAATAAAACATTACACATTTATTTATTGAGTTTGACCAAACTGTGGGAGGCAGTGGAAGACAGGAGTGGCTGGCGTGCTCTGGTCCATGGGGCCACAAAGAGTTGGACACGACTAAACAACTAAACAACAACAAAATACAGGATTGCCTTCAGATGGCTCAGGGGGTTGTATAACTCCATACCCTCCAACATTTCTCCAATGAAAACAGGAACATCCTAAGGAAAAGTGGGACATTCCAGGATCAAATCAGAAACCGGGACAGCTTCTCTAAATCAGGGACGTCCCTGGAAAATAGGGACACTTGGAGGGTCTGCAGCTGAGACACACCCTGAAATGAATCAAGTGACTAAGGCCAAGCACATGTCTTATGAAACTATTTGGAGGTATCATTGATTTGTTTTTGTACCTGCTTTGAAGCAGTTCTGGTTTGAATAATATTTATAGGCCTGGACAATTTTTATTCCAAGAGGAGTCGGTTTTTATACATCCAATTGCTTCAAGCTGCACAATATTGAAATCTGCAATGCATTCTCCCCACCCTTTCCATACCCCTTCAGCAGAGAGGGAATCTGTGTGTAAAAGAGGAGGGAGCTGGGCTGGGAAAATTGCATAAGAAGAAACCTCATAACCTATGGCAAATTTGGTGGGGAATCTGAATAAACTGTGGAAGCTGTGAAGTTCCTCTGAAAGCTTATTGAGTTGAAGAGTTATGTGTGTGCATAAGGAGGAAGTGAATGAATGGAAACAATCATTTGAATGATTAGTTCTTTGTAAGCCAACGCCAGCTAAGGAAAGAGAGTTGCATAGGAATAACCCATGGCTGCTACCCAGAAGCTGCTCCATTGGGAAGCTGAAGAGAGCCTTCTCAAAGCATTCATGTCCTCAGTGAGGTCATGGAAGACCTTGGCAGCTATGAAGAATAAGTGGTATCTGGAACTAACCTAGGCAGCAACCAGCTAAATTGTCATCTGCCTCTGTACATGAACAGAAAAGAAAATACTGAGCATGAACGCAAAGAAAACCCAGGGCTCCCAAGCTTAGAAAACTGCTGCACTACTGCCACATTAAATATAATCTAGAGCACTGCTCTTCCACCTTTTCAGGCCTAGAACCCATATTTAACACAAACAGGCACCTGGGGACTCTCTTATTATTTTTTTTACAATGTATTTGTAGTGTACGGTGGTTGTGTTGCTGTAGCAGCTCTCTGTAGATCCCAGTGAGTAGATCCCAACCCACCCACCAAAGACCAATGATCCAAAGCCTTAAAGCCATTTTTAGACCAGGTGGTCTTAAGGAGACAATATCTGCCACATCAGAGCTGAGTGAAATAAGATCTAGGTACTAAGCCAAAAGCTGCGAGTTTATGAGTTTTATTAACACCAGGTCTGATATTAAAAATGTGAGTAGAGTTTCATAAGAAGAGCCTTCTGGATCAGGCTGGTGGCATATCTGGTCTAGCTTCCTAGTCTCACAGTGGCCAACCAGATGCTTGTGAGAAGCCAGGAGGCAGGACCTGAGCCCAACAGAACCTTCCCCATTTCCCAGCTGCTGATATTCAGAGGTTTGTTGCCTTCAGTAGTTGAAGCAGCCCTTGTAGGGCTAAGGACAACAAACCAGAGAGAACCTGCTCTTTAGGGCTAAATGGGAACAAATGCTAATCCAGAGGAAACCCAAATTGCCCATTTGCTCCAGCTGAGCACTAAAGAGTGGTTTTTCCTGTGGGAAAACTGCAGGACAATAGGAAGTATCAATTTGTTGCCCTGCTCAGGGCTTGCTTTGTTGTAGAGCTCTAAACAAGCATATCAGTAAAACATGCTATCAATGAATCACTGTATCGGAGTCTGCTTCCATTGTGGTTCAGTCCCTATGTCTATACATCCTCACACAAGATATAATTTAGCAGACTAAAAACAAGAGATTCCAGACAATTACTGTTATCCGCCTGTCTCGAAAGACAATGGAAGTTTGCACCACTAGATGTAAAGTCAAACAATTGGAGAGTTACAGAACCTTCTGTGGCTGTAGAGACCAATATGGGAGAGACATGTTATGTTACATCTGGGGCAGCTGAAGGTGCCAGGTTTCGCTGCTACAGATGCATCATGGTGTTTCAATTATATAGCAGGCAGTTGAAGAATTTGCGCAAGTATACTCAGAGGTACATTGGATAACTAGTTACTGGCATACCTCAAGCAACAAAAGCACGGTACCTTAATGTCTCTCTTTTTCTAATATTCCTTACTCAGATTGGGGGTGGGGGGGAGAGGAGACTTCAGTAATAATAATAATAATAATAATAATAATAATAATAGCAATAATCATACAGCTGCACCAGTATAAATGACAGTTTACCATGTTGAGGTCAATACCTCAATTCCCCTCAGTACCTATTTTATTTTCCTGCCCCATTCACAGTAATTGGAATCTAATTGATCATAATTAGCTTTTAATGAAACATTCATTTAAAAAAAATACACACGTTGAAGCACTGCAGCACAATTGACCTCATCGCTGAAGAATAATATACCAAGTATGAAATGAAATAGTTTATTGCAGAAGAGTGACTATAGAAAATGTTGTGAGCATAAGAGCCAATTTCTGGAGGCTAAGGGGGCTTCGGTCCCCCCCCCATAAAATATTTGAGAGGCCTCCCCAAAATTGATGGGCATTGCCATTCAAATGGCATGCATGCCCCACATCATGTGATCGATTATGCGGGGTGATGTTTACCTGCCTGCCCCCAATATTTTGTTCAAGTTGGCACTCCTGGTTGTATGGCAAAGCACAATACAGACAGCATTCCAGTCACAAACGGAGCAGCTTTTACAAAGTCTGACAGACAATATCAGGTCTTCCCCCATTTCCTCCTCATTTTACTTGGCTCCATTAAGTCTCCATATGTTGACAAGAAACTGCAGGTAGCGGCAGAAATCCGAACTGCCTCTGGGGATAGCATACGAATTTCCATGGCACTCCTACTTGTGGTCAGGAGGAATGCTGAATCTGCTCTGCTGTTGCACCTGCACATATACGGCTTAAAATCTCTCCAGAGCACCATGCAACACAGGGGCACAGGGGCAGAGAGGGAGGAATCAGTGATCCTACCCCTGAGTTCACCAGCAGAAGTTCCTTCCACTCATGTATGGGAATCTTGGGACCCAAGCTTATATTTCCAGTCTCAATTATTTCTCCCAGCGATATCTCTTTTGCTGGCTGAAGAAGGCAACACCACCACAGCTGCCCACAGGGACAGAGCCTAGCCTCAGCACCCAGCCTCAGCAGGAGTCAGGGACTGGGCAGAGGAGGAATGGTGGAAACTAGCTCCCCATCCTGACCCTTCCAGGGAGGGGGAAGAGGAAGGTTTGAGGGAGGTGGCAGCTCAGAGGCAGATGAGGGGAGAAGCTGGGAAATCATGAGAGAGCTGGAACAACACCCAGCTGACATGTTGGCTTTAGAAAGCATTCCAGACCCTCCAACTCCCAGAACCTGGCGAGCCTTAAAAGTAGGAGAGCAAAGAGCTGAAAGACAGAGGGAACGTAGCAGCACCCATAGAGGCGATGATGAGAATGATGAATGAGGAAGTGGGAGAGATGGGGGGGGGGTGGAGGTTCACTCAGGACAACACCATTATCCAAGAGGCTGGGTTCTATAGCCTCTCTCTGTAAAGATTGGAATAAAAAAGGACTGTAATAAACTTTTCCTTGTCTTTATACTTTCCTGGGCAACCAGCTGGGAGCTGCTGACACCATCCTGACAGTAGGTGAGTTGAGGACAAGGAAAGGAGGTAGGGCTTTGAGAGAGAGGAAAAAATGGGACGTGTGGGAGTGAAGGGCCTGCAATTTCTACATCACCCCACTCCATCACTATTCAGCCAATTTTCCAGGCATTTATCAAGTCATAAATCTGAGCCACCCCACTTATGCCTGCTCACCTGGCCAGCCCTTTTAAGCTACAGCCCCACGTGGAGCTGCAAACTTGATGCCGGCCCCTTCAAGGCTTGTTGCTTATTAGTGATTTACGTAAGCAATGAAGTTTCATCTTTTAGGCTACAGACTGACCTAAAAAAAAAAAAAAAAAAAAAAAAAGCTTGGCAGCCAACACCTGAGGATGATGACATCTTTCCATTGTATAGGAGATTTATTTTGGAGCTCCTTTCTTTCAGCTGTCCTTTGCTGTCTGGTAGCAGAATTCCACCTGGCGCTTGAATGCATTCATCCTCTTGCTACAATTAAACAGCAGCTGTTCAAAAACAAAACGCTGTCCTAGCAGACAAATGCTTCAATAACATACATGTCATGTGGCAGGAGGAACTCCTGTCTTGAATTATCCTTTAGGGAACCAAATTAAATCTGCATTTATTTACTGCAGAAGAAAGTATACAGAGGTGGGGGAGGGGGGGCTACTAGATTTGGCTGGCCAATCACAACCATTCCAAAATCTTGTGGGTAAAAACAAGGGATGTCTAAAACAAAGACATATATGTATTTTTGCACTGAGATAACTTCTATTGTTTTTCTGCTGCCCTCATGACGCATATGCATGTGAAAGGCAGATCCATATAAATAAATATAATTTATTCACATATTTACATCTGAATTTAGATGGAGGCAGTCCAGATCTTGCAGCATGGTAATATGAAGAAGGTCTTATTCCCGACAGCAGTGCAGCATTGGAGTCTAAGTCATCTTTCCCAGCTTGCCTTCAGCCAGCCTGCCCAAGATGGATCCCAGTCATTATTATTTTTGGCCTTCTTCCCAGCACACCTTGCTAAAGACTCTCTTTTCTTATCACCTCACACCCAGTTACCCTGGCAACCTTCCAAATCTCCTGCCTCTGTTCACACCTCAGTGCAGAGGAAGGCCAGTTCTCTTGCATTGCCAATGGCCCTGTATTGTTTCTTCATGGCCAGGTCATTTTGCATAGGTTAGCCCAGGAATTCCTCTGCAGCTTGTGTTTTCCCCTTCATATTCCAAATAACTAAATTGATTAATTTCTAGGGACTAGCCCCCCCCCCGCCCGCAAACCTAGAACACTTCCATTTCCCAGATGTACTTTCATGTGCATCCTGATTTCTTAGTGGTGAGATATTTCAGGGGTGACACAGCCATAATCCAGGTCTGGTTGCAGTAGAATGAAAGTCACTGGAGATGGTGGTGTTATATATGGTTATATTTACAAGCACATATAGGCTGAGCTGAACACACAGCATAATGCTCCAACAAAACATGCTCTCTGGTTAGGTTTCTTTTGGTGTCCCCCAAAGCCAAGGCCATATTTTTGGATTCAGCACAGACAGCAAGGCAAGCCTCTGTGTCTCTTCCTGGCCACAATATTTGCGTGTTCCGACCCAGAGACCTTTCCCCTAAATAAAAACACATTTGACTCAAATTTTAGTTTGGATTTTGGCAGAATTTAGGCCACAACTTTATTGATTACAGAAAGCGACTGGTTGCATAGGCTCTGGTTTGACTAGCTCCCTGCACCCTTGCAGGCAGCGCTGACCCAGGGCTCTATCATAGGTCAGCCAAGGGTGAACACCTGAGGCAGGTGAAAAGCCTGGGAACAGACTCTGTTCACTCCCCAGATGCTCCCCTGGACCCAGGCACGGGCACAACCCCCTTTCGGGGGTTGACCAAACCAAGCTGAGTCCCTGGATTCCTTTAACGGAATACCCTTCACATAGGGATGGCGAGACCGTTCTCCCATCCTATCACCTGAACCAGAGCCTATCCGCAACCTTACAAGTTGTGGCAATTTGCTACGTGGCAGGCGAAACCCAAATGGCAACAGCCAATCAGCCAAGTGGGGGAAATTCCTGCCATGCCCCTGTCTCAACGACAGATGACACAGGACGGCATAGCAAAGTCAATCACAAAATGCCCTAAATATAGGGAGAGGTGGGCAGGTGTTCCGCTGCACGAGCCAAAAGAGGAAGCTATGGGTCAAGTGCATTGGTATTTATAGGCCCCTCAATCCGTTGAGACAGCACCCCAGTGGCCAGATTAAACCCAGCAACGAGGGACCTACCAGTCGGGTGTTGTGGCTGTCCAATAGACCCAGTGCCCTCTTTGAGGGAGGACATGCTTTCCCTCATTGTCTGCCTCAGATCGCTTCCTCCAGATCACAATGGGCTCTTTCTTCCCCAGCTTTCAAACCCACCAATGGGTCACTATATCTCTGAAGGACCACCCTCTTTCTCACCCAAAGGCCAATGGTATCACTTTCTCAGCACCTGCCAATTTCCCTTCCTCCTTTTTCACGCCTTCCTTGGTGTCAGGAAGAAAGAGAGGGAGGGAGGAGAGCCTCCCCCCTTGGCTGGTCATGGCAGAGCCTCCCCTTCCTATCCCCTTCCTTCCAAGGTGACCTATTCAGCATCTGGGGTAGAGTCCCGGAAGGACTGGCCTCCAAGTATCAGTTAAGTCTATGTGCCTCTTTCACTCCCCTAGTAGCTCAGTGTGATGACAAGAGTATTAGAAATACTATAGTGAGAGATTTTACCAATAGAACTGCACCACGTGTGATCCACCAACAGTGGCGTAGCGTGGGGGGTGCAGGGGGGGCTGGCTGCACCGGGCGCAACATCTGGGGGTTAGTGATAGGGGGTGCAAATCCATGGGTTTGGGGGGCACAAATCCATGGGTTAGGGGGCGCAAATTACCTTGCCTTGCCCCGGGTGCTGACAACCCACGCTATGCCACTGTCCACCAAGCTAAATGCAGGCCTCCGCCATGGTTTTTTTTTTTTTTTAAGCATGTAACAAAAATAGAATAATTACCAAGCTTCTGGTGGGCTTTTTGGTGTGGAGCATGGGTTGTAACAATACAATTTCAGCATCTTCACTTTTGGGGACTAATATCCAGCGAAACACTTCCTTACGCAACAAATCCTATTTGATAGGTTGCATAACTAGCGTTCAGCCACATTGAAGCATTTCAGTGCAAAGACTGCCAGTTGGAAACCACGCATTAAGCGAGAGGAAGAAACTAACCATCGCAAATACACAATATGACATGTGTGGCTTATTAGCTTTGGAGCCAGGAAATGACATCATTCACCAGTCAGAAGGGCTCTTCATTCAGTATATGAAGTCTATATGATACAAACCAGCACATTCCTGCATAAAGAAAATGCACTGAGCAGCGCATTTGAGGATTACAGAGAAAATTAAATAGGCTAACCATCTGTGGACCAAGGGACATCTGTTGGATCAAACAGATAAGGAATAAAAGGTTCAGAAAGCTTTATTATATAGGATGAAAGGATCTACCGACCTACTGAAAACACTTTAACCTGAACCCCGAGGTACATGTTTTTGCTTTTTGAGATAATATTCCATACCAAACACTTCTGAGTGTTCAAAGTTCTTTGCTTACACCATTTCAATAATCATGGAAGAATCCTGTAAAATAAGTCAGTTTTATTATCATCCTTATATTGTAAACAGTGTGTGTCTGTGTCTCTGTGTGTAACGGAATGAAGATCAAACTAGAAGAGACTTTGGAGAGCCACGTTTGGATCGATCTCCCTTCTTTTTAAATTTGATAAAAAGCAGCTGTGGACAAAGAGGTTTAATTTACATTAGGATGGAAACACTTGGGAAATTAACAACCCCCAGCTCCATTTTCCAGATGGAAATTCCATCCACTCGGCTCCGGTAGTAATCGGCCCCATTAGCACACTCTGTGTACTCTCAGGAGCCCCCTCTCCAGCCAGAGGCCCAGAGGCTGGAAGCCTATTTTGCTACACAAAACGTCATCCTCACGAATGCTCAAGCTCCATAATAAAAATGCCAGATTAAAAAGAAGTGTGCAGACTGCTCAGAACAACAAAAAGCAATTTTTAAAAGGTCAAGACAGTCACTGTAAATTGTACTAAAATTCATCCAGAGATGTAAAATATATAAATAAAATGGAAAAAGTACTATGTACACAATAATAAAATGGTGAATACAAACCTGCAAGCCAAATATAGACACAGACTTTTAAGCTATCAAACTGCAAGATGAATCAGCTTACAAATAGCATACCACCAAAAAAATCATCACCAGAGTCTATTGCCCATAGGTAACTTAGTCAGTTCTCACAAATACTTTAATGGTGGTGAATACTGTTTGATAACTGAAAAGTGCCTGTCTGCATTTGGTTCATCAAGTTTTCCCAGTTAATCTTATTTTTGTGTAGTATCCTTTTCCATTTTATTTGTATATTTCACATATCTGGATAAATTTCAGCAAAATTTCCGGTTCCAGTTCTCAAAGAGTGTTTCCATAATAAAGATGGTAAGAGCAGTAAGATTGTTACGCACAGTCCAAGGACCCCCAAAACCAACTTAGTCTAACCCCAAACCCATTGCAATATTAAAGTGCAGCTATTTAAATGTTTGCAAGTTTTTATTTCCTTAAAATACAAACTGTGAGAAAGTTCTCTTTCCAAGCCTTGATTCAAATTCAATAGTCACAGGCAGCCTGGTTAGCTCCAGGGCTTGTGCTACAGAGCTGAAGAATTCTGAAACAGGAGGCAGCCATTTTGGGGTTTTTTGGAGCTATGATACTCGTAAAATAAGATATTACTTTACAACTTGACAACCACACAGGACCACTCTCTTCAAGCTCCCCTCTTGGGACCACTCTTCCAGAACCTTGTTTAGTCCCCCAGTTCCTCGGCCTGTGGACTTCTCTCCTTTCTCTTGGTCCTGTGAAGAACCATTTGACCAGGTTGATGGTGCTAGGCTCCAGAAGAAGGATCTTTCCCAACTGAGAAAGTGGTGAATGGAAAGGGTTTGGCCCATCTTACAGACATCCTTCTGGAGCTTGGTGCAGTCTGCTTCAGTAGAGAGTTCTCCAACAGAAAAGGGAGAGGAAGGCATGCAGATTATGCAGTGGGTGGCGTAGGGCACAAATCTATGAATGAGCAAGCCATGGCTGCTGTCCTGTGTGCGTTTACCACAAAGAAAGTCACATTGAAGTTAGTGGGCCCTACTTGTGAGTTAGCATGCAAAGGATGGCACTGCCCGCGTGAGGAAGCTGTGAAAAATCATTACTAGCAAAGAGATAAAAAGTAAGTGAAATTAAGCAGCTCAAATTGGGTGGTGGGAATAGGGTTAGCTTTAAAAAGCAGAGACTAGAGGCCCAGTGCTTTACATTTTAGCAATGATCTGCTCTGGATACTGATGAAACTTGTAGCCTTCCCCCCAAGGTGTGATTGTCGCCTCCAGATCCACAAAGAGCAGCTGCTCCTGAGTCTAGCTCTATACTTGAGATGAGATGCTGGAAGTTGAAGGGGAAGCAGAAGGGGGCAATTCTAAACTTGCGTCCCAAGATCAGGATCAGCATCATGGGTTGGGCATCTCACTGCATTCTAGCTCCGCAGACTTCAGTGAGTTTGAAACAGGTTAAATCATTGAAATCTTGCTTAGTTAAATTTTGGAGAAAACTGATTGGCTACTGAAATGGGCCATACCTTCCAATAGCTACTAATGACCACATACAAACACTTCAAACATGTTTGTTCCTAAACTTCTCAAGGAAGATATCTAGTGATGTCATAGACACTCACCAGTAGACACCTGCTGCAGCCATATAAACAGCGGTTGAATCAGCCATTGTCTCCCATTTGACTGAATCATACCAGAAACTGCAAAACCAGTCATTTGACAGGAGCCCATAGCAGAACAGAAACAGATGTAATTTGTATTAAGGGCAGCAATGATTCCAGCAAACTGCCCTATGTCTCTTAAAATGTTTCATCTGTCTCAAATCACAAGCTACAATCTCAAGAAAAGCAGCTTTGTAATAACCATGCTTATTTCTGCAGTTTATCAACAGCACACTTTACTCTGAAAATAAATTACGCTGTGTGCACTGGAAAGACAAAAAATTAAAATTAAAATTAAGCCAGATATCCTTTTCTTGAAGCTACAAATGCAGAGATTTCTATAATTTAAGAGCAAAGGAAGAAAATGCTGCCTAGAGAATAGGCTAGCGTATCATTACATTTACAAGCAAAACAGTATGTTGTTTATCATGCCCACGGGTGTGTGTTGCTGTGTAAGAAAGCCAGTTAAAACTGGAGCTGGTATTAGCAAACCTATTTGGAATCTGGTTTCTCTGAGAGCTTTCAGGAGCCAAGAGAATAATGACAATTCGCCTCAGAGAAATAAAGTTTTTCCCTCACTTACATGGCTTGAAAGAGTTCTGAACAGCTGGAGCCTCAAGATTATAATGTGTGCAGATGTTGTATGTTTGGTTGAGCCTTCCCCCCTTCCTTACCCCAAACGTTGGCACCAGAAACTCTGCAAAGCTGGAGCTTGATAAGTAATTTCCTGGTTTTCCCCTTACAAAGTTCTCACATAGTTTATCAGTTGTCCACCCTGACAGCAGAAGAACTCAAAGCAGACTATGTGCCCTGCAAATGTATGCAGAGGAAAGACTTCACTGTGGCTTTGGTCTAATGGGAAAGAAGAAGAATACCCCAACTTCAACCACCCCCACTCCCTTTTACCAAAAAATTACATTATCTTCTGGCTGAATGCATAGCTGAGCAACAGCACAAGGACAAACAACTGCAGCACAAAAATGGCAGTGAGAACTTACCTGCTCTGCCATGCAAAACTCTCAAAGACATACATAGGAAGGGTTCTCTGCACTCCTCAGAAGATAAAGCCCAGGGCCGAGAGTATAGCGGCATCTCATTTCCTTCTCCCACCGTGGAGGGTTGCGAGTCAACTAAAGACTTTTACTCCGGTAGGAATAGCGTGCAGTGGCGTAGCGTGGGTTGTCAGCACCCAGGGCATGGCAAGTAATTTGCGCCCCCTAACCCGTGGATTTGCGCCCCCTAACCCTAACCCCCAGATGTTGCGCCCGGTGCGGCCGGCCCCCCCTGCACCCCCCACGCTACGCCACTGATAGCGTGTGCAAAGTGTGTCACGGCACAGTCCCAAAGAGGAAACCACCAACAATATAAAGCGTTCAGAGATAGGCAAACTCACCCAGCCTAATTCAGAATTCCTCTGGGAAACTTAGACAAATCATGTGGCCATTAATTCAGGTTTCCTGGATAGATTCTGAACTAGGCTCCCGACTTGCAGGCATGCCTCAGGGTACCAGAGACATCTGTGACTGCCTTGGATGGCGATCTTCACCTGTCATATGCCACAGAATCATACAGAGCAAGCTCCCTCAACCTCGGCCCTCCAGATGTCAGGAGCAGTGGTCAGGGATGATGGGAATTGTAGTCTCAAAACATCTGGAGGGCCGAGGTTGGGGAAGCCTGATATAGAGGAAGAAGCAACAAGGGCTTGACCCATGTGGGAAGTGGCACAACAGGCTCAGGGGACTTGAGGCATCACTAGACAAGCATCAGGGCACACAGACCGTAGATTTTTGGACCCCAGTTCAGGCTCCAGTGAGATGCACTAGACCTCCAAACGGCCCCTACTGTGCCCCCTGATCTCTCACATACAGCAAAGAAGAAAAAAAGTGTGCTGGGGCACAGCAAGCATGTGCACATGTGGATCCCAGTCAGTGGCATTTCATGTAGGGGCCCATAGGGGCAGTTGCCCTGCAGGGGGGGGGGAATTGCTAGGGCGCAAAATTTCAACCCCCGGTGCTGCCTCAATACAGCTGTGCACTTCTCTTGATGGGCTTCTCCCTGCGAACCAGGAAGTGACCTCTCCAGACAATGAAACAATTTGTTTTTATTACCTCTGCAGCTGCCATCTCCTGGGTGTCGTGGACACTGTTAGGCAGTTGAATGTAAATACGTACTCCATCTCCCTACCTCCCCTAAAGGTAAAAGGTAAAGGTACCCCTGCCCGTACGGGCCAGTCTTGACAGACTCTGGGGTTGTGCGCCCATCTCACTTAAAGAGGCCGGGGGCCAGCGCTGTCCGCAGACACTTCCGGGTCACGTGGCCAGCGTGACAAAGCTGCATCTGGCGAGCCAGAGCCGCACACGGAAACGCCGTTTACCTTCCCGCTGGTAAGCGGTCCCTATTTATCTACTTGCACCCGGAGGTGCTTTCAAACTGCTAGGTTGGCAGACGCTGGGACCGAGTAGCGGGAGCGCACCCCGCCGCAGGGATTCGAACCGCTGACCTTTCGATCGGCAAGTCCTAGGCGCTGAGGCTTTAACCCACAGCGCCACCTGCGTCCCCTAGGCACTGGCAATTCATGCTACACCACTGATCCCAGTCCATGTACAGAAGCCTGCTTTTCCACACTTCTGCTTGTCCTGTTCCTAGAAAGCACGGGTACAGGCAGTTTCCTGCTTGTCCCACAATATCTAGGCACGAGTCGGAGTGGTTTAGCCTTTGCTCCGCTACTTCGCCTGGAAAACCTGCTCTTTAGCTCTGAAGTGGAACAAACAGCAATCTGCGGGAAACTCAATTGCAGTTTGTGCCGATTCAGCACTAAAGATTGGGTTTCCCTGAGGGAAAGTTGTTACTTTGTGGGTGAACATATCAGACGACACAGCGATTCTTCAAACAGCTCTTCTTTATTCAAAGGCCAGAACAGAACTGAACTGAGGAGCTCAGTCAGCCTGCTTATATAGAGCTCCAGAACAATGTAACTGTAGCAACTTTCTAAAACTATCCAATCACTGAACAGCACTTTCGATCCTTCATTTGCATAACTATCTACAGTATCCCCCTGCTGGCCCAGGGTGAGAATTTCAGTACATAACAAAAGTGGTAGGGGGAAATGGATGTGTCAATGAGCTCTGAAACACACGCACCAGAACCCTCCAACATTTCTCTGATGAAAGCAGGCGCATCCTAAGGAAAAGCAGGACATTCCAGGATCCAATTAGAAATGGGGACGGCTTGTATAAATCCGGGACTGTCCCTGGAAAATAGGGACCTTGGAGGTCTGTTGCTTGATAGCTGCTATGTCTCCCATTTTACCCATATGTGGCTCTACTACAAATAGCAGGTGGTTAAGATGTAGGGAATGCTGAGAAAGCGAACAGAGGAAGGATTTCTTGCCCTGGGACTCATCCAGGTCTTGTTCAGATCACAAGCACCCCACAGACATGCACTTAAAATAAATTTATGCTTTCTTTTAAAGCCATGCCTATTCTTCATTAATATAGCAGCCTTCTTACATAAATGTTTATTTTCTAGCAGACCACTCTTGCAATTGGTTACATAAGCATTTTTAGCAAAGAATTTTACAGTGCGGGGGATTTTGGCCACTGAACTAGCACAGTAACAATTTTTCAGATATTGCAGCAATTTGGCTGGATGCTTAAATATCCATTTCTGTTGAGTCAGAGCTCAGTATGGGGGGGGGGGTCACAGCTAATGGCTTTTGATGGCTGGTGGCTACTCCAAGCCACAGGCACTTGTGGGACACCTCATTTGCTTGTGTGCAGGCCGAAAGGGTAGTGTAGGCTGACTGCTGATTCAAGTGTGGCAAAACCTGTGCTCAACTTGCATACGTACACATTTGTAAATAACAACTCATTACAGAAGGTAGTGCAGAATATTCACTCTACTCACAAAGAAACCGAAAAAGTTGCTTGTATACACAGGGAGGTGTGTATCTTACTACAGGATCGCTGCCTATTTTACAGTCACAACACATAAGGAAAAGGGCATAGGGAGGGAGGGAGGAAAAAACAAGCTTGGGCATCAGTTCTTAATATTACCGTTCTTGTAATGACCACCCAGGATGGGAGCAGTTCAAGTAGTCTGCTGGAATGGCTGCCACAGGGACCAAAGGCAGCTGATCTGTCAGCAGAGGTAAAAGAATAGTCCTGTTTGCATCTCTCCTGCTTCTCTGCAGCTTTCTGGAACAGCTGCTAGCAGGTGATTGTTGCAGAGAGCCAAAGGTAGCTGGTCTCTCGGCAGAGACCAAGAAATAGTCCTGCTTTCCTTCTCAACTTACTGTGTTCAGTTGCCTACGCAGCTGAACATCTGGGAAGAGCTTCTGAAAAACAGCATTAAGAGTCAAAGACACAGAATAGTCTAGAATAGCTACATCTGACCTATCCTGTTCTCAGGATATTCTCTGAGCAAATCTTTGGGCTATCTCACCTTCTTTAATTACCCACATTTCTGTTTCTATTCATAATCCATTATGTCTGCTCTTACCAGTCAAGAACACTGGTTTCAACAGAAACCGATGGTGCGATTGGAGCAAGGTGTGCTCCCCACATCCACCATGTGATTGTTGTTTCCTTCTAGTTACATTGGTAGCTGCCCCACACCTGAAATGGCAGGCCGGATGGGGAGGCCTGGTGGGTCATTTTCAGCCCACAGGCTGGAGGTTCACAGCCTGACAGTGTGATGTAGTGGTTAGTGTCAGACTGTGACTGAGGAGACCCAGATTTGCATCCTGTTCGGCGCAATGGGTGAACCAATTGGCCTAACTGACCACACAGGATTGTTGAGAGGATAAACTTGGGAAAGGAAAATCCTGCACACTGCTTTGAGTTCCTTGGGGGAAAGTTGGCATGGAAACAAACAGGGCTACCACCTGTAGCAGGAAACCCCCCCCCCCAATCATTCAGTTTGTACAAACTTCACACACACTCACACACTACATACGCTACGCTTCTGTTATAAATTCATAGAAAATCAACCATACATCGGATTTGCACTGTTCCACTTTTATTTTACTCCATGAAGGAAGAAATACAAAATGGGGAAGGTTTGATACAGGGCACCATAATCCCTTCACCATCCCAGCACATCCACAGGAGCCCTGCCCAGTTGCTATGCCAACCCTGATGGTCCTTGACAGAAGACAAATCAAGATCGCAAAGAACTTGCATATGGGAATGGATTCAGCATGGACTGGAACAACGATCAGATCTTCCCTCAGGGGGCAGGAAACTGCGACTACCTTTTGTCTTCAGAAAATGACTCATGGGGAAGAGGAGAAGGGAATCAGCCAGGTGACAGGACACTCAGGTTACCACCACAACTCCTCCCTCAACCCCTCCTTTCTGTAATGTATGCATGATGTTTCTGGGGGTGGGCTTGACCTAGAGGATGGGAATTTCAAAAGTTTTTATAAGGTCTTGCACACCATTTTTCTGTGTCTTTCCTCTCACCTGCAAGTGAGGGGAGCACCCTGTTGCAACAGTCAATAAATGCCAAGCCTACAGGCTGCTGATTTGCTCCAATTTACTCTGGTTGGTGTCTTTACTTTTTGTCCAAGGGAGCCCTCGGATTTTTCCGGTAACACACCCCACGTCAGGGATCCATAGCCTGGGCATGTGCTGTGCTGGGATCCTATCAAAACATGCACAGAAGCTGAGCGCCTGAGTTAAAAGAGACCCCAGTACATTTACACTGCGTGGGTTAGTCCTTTTTTGCTCACCTGGTTTCATGTGTACACCAGACCTTAGTGAGCAGCTGGGTAGAATACTCCCTGCACGCTTTTCCTGATATCTTTCTAAGTAAAGGGGAAGAAAACTTGATTAAAAAAATAAGAATGCTGAACATTTGGCAAAGGGCCTCAGAATATCTCTGAGAGAGTCTGGTCTTTCCATGGCTATGATACGGGATATATTGGGAATTTTAAAATGAGTCGACCTCTCAGATTCATCTCTTTATCTATAATTTCATGTTCCAATGCCAGAGATGTTTCAGAAGTTCTTTTCCATTTGTCTATGGTGTGGCATTTTGAACCCCACCCACAAACATTGTTTTGTTTATTTTGTCTTACTCTGCACTTGTTTTCCTTATTATATTGTAAAGCAATATCGAAAACCTTAATATAAATTACTATTCATGTTTTTTAAAAATCCCACCCACAAACAAATTCTGTTACCTGAATCGCCGCTAGTACTTGGATTATGTCTTGCTCACTGGTGAAAGAAGGCGCTCTGTATACACTCAGAGGTACTTTGTTTTACTCTATATTGCTCCTCACCTGTGTCTGTTAGTGAAGGTTATGGCCGGAGATGGAAGTGGGTGGCACTCTATGGGTGGGATGGGGGCTGCCCACCCACCAGGCAAGGGGAGGTGACCTCAGGCAGAAGGATTCACAGGGGCAGCAAATCCCAATGTAGATCTTCACTTACCTCTTCTTCCCTGAAGGGGAGGGGGATGCTGTTTTGCCTCAGGTGTCCAAATGTCCTGGGTTTGTCTCAATTTACTGGAATTTCTCCTTCTTAGTCCCCACTGAAATGGTTGTGAGCTCTTGTGTGGTTCTCATCAACTTAAGTTTGCCTTTTCTAAGAGAGAACCTTGTGATGATGAGGATGATGAGGATGATGATGATGATAATAATTTATTATTTATACCCTGGCTGTTATGTATTGAAGTTCTCACCCTGGGCCAGCAGGGGGATACTGTAGATAGTTTTCACTCAGGTCTACATATGCAAATAAGGGATTGAAAGTGACGTTCAGTGATTGGATAGTTGCAGAAAATGGTTACAGTTGCGTTGTACTGGAGCTCTATATAAGCAGGCTGGCTGAACCCTCCAGTTCAGTTCTGTTCTGACCTGTGAGTAAACAAGAGCTGTTTGAAGAATCACTGTGTTGTCTGATATGTTCACCCACAAAAGCTGGGGGATTTGCCCCAGATTTTTTGTTTGTTTTTAAAACCGGATGAGCTCTTATTGCTTATAATGACTTAATACGCAGTGTTTCTTAAACCTGAGTCCCTTAGCTGTTGTTGGACTACAAATCCCATCATCCCTAGCTGGAAATCAAACTTGGTCAGGGATGATGGGAGCTGTAATCCAACATCAAGCTGGAGACCCAAGTTTGGGAAACACTGGATATAGCTCTACAAACCTTGTGTGGTGTTTGCAGGGCCTGAAAGACTGGAACCTCCCGTGGATATTTGGCATCACGAGTCCTGAGTTCCAGCAGAGGCCAAAACTGCCACAAAATGCTTTCAGTGCTATGTGTCAGGCAGACCCTTCCTTTTAAGGATATCTTGGCAGCCTTAGTCCAAACAAGGCTTTTTTCTTCCTATGGGATCATCTAGCTTTAATTTCTAAGAATCCGGAGCACATTCCAGAAAAACCTCAGAGGTCAGTCGAACATGGGAAAAACAAAAGCATTTGCATATGCAAAGGACAGTCTTACTACACGGATCGTTTAAAATAGCTAGGTGCCCCCTCCACCCTCAACAAAATAATGTGGTTGATGAATTTGGAAACTGATGTGGCATCCCCTTCACTCGCGAATCTGGATGCCAAACTTGCTTTGCATGTCATTTCACCTCATACAGAAGGTATGGGAAACCACCCACTGGTCCATAGGGCATGACGTTAGGATGTTTTTAAAATGGAAAACACAGCCAAATCCAACCAGACAGAATAAATAAAGACGATCTTGGACTCTTTGTTTTAGCCGGCATGCTTTTAGAGAGGACATCACCCTCTAGGTATGCCTTAATGGTCACAATAAGGCCATTTTGTGGGGGGAAGGTGCGCTGAAGTGTTGACTTTTTGAGGAACTGAGATATTATCTGATGAAGCGATAGAAACGCAGAGACCAGTCCTGGCCCCCAAAACATTTGTTGTCTGGCTCTTTGCCAATTTTAACTGAGCTGTGCTAAAAAGTTTGCTGACAGTTTCATTTCTATGGAAATGAAACAAATGTTCCCAAGAGATCGTCTGCACTTTAATGTTAGTACTTTTAGATTTGATAAGCTGCAATTTATTCAAGGAGTGAGAAATCCAGGCCCCACACTACAGTGTTTAGGGTTATTCGGATGAGAGAGAGCAGCTTTATATATTTGCTGTATTTACTAATGAGCAAGCAGAGCATGGTGGAAACAGCACTGATGCGTTCAGCAGGGAGCACAACTACTAATCATGCACTCAGTCCACAAAGAGAACAATTGTCTTCCAAGTCAGTTAACAATTAGAAATTCTCCCTCAGTCTCTCTGTTCTAGCTGAAAAGGGCTCCAGGCTGTCTCCCTCCCTCTTTCTTCTCCAACTAGCTGAAAGAAGTAGTCTCCTCAATGAGTTTTACATTGCAGAAGCTGCAGAGAGATTTCCAGTTATCAAGAGAACAACTCCAGTTGTCGGAAACATTCTGTCTTGGGAGCAGACCATACCAGTCTATAACAGGTATGAAATATACTCGGAGTCGAGAGTGGATTTCATGCTCTTTATTCAGCAAATACTGGTGAGGAGGAATGGAAGTTCCCCCAGAATGTCTGCTTTATATACATTATTTACACCATGGGCCCCACGTGATTGGCTAATTCCGGGATTCACCTGTAAGCCAATCAGGTTGTGGATTCACTTTCACCTGGAACTGGATTGGGTGGCTCTTGTGGACCAATCAGACTGCTGCATTCTGGACCCTATTGTTCTAGGACCAATCAGACTGCTGCCTTTTGGATCCTATTCAACTCAGTACAGGTAACAAACAAAGAGCATTTTAGGGTTGCCATATTCCCAAAAGTGGGATTTTTAGAGCCTTTTTCTTTTAAAAATTGCCCTAGTTGCCATACATGTAGGTTTCCCCAGACATATGGCTGCCATTTTGACAGTCCGATTCCTGGACGTATGGCAGCCTTACTTTTACCAAATCACACCTCTTATTTCCTTACATTTGCATCTCTAAGCTGAGAGTGTGTCTGTCACATGTTGTTCCCATGTCCGTAAAAACAAGTTGTGAAACTTTACAAATGCCAGAAAATGTAGCAAGTTCCTGAGTCTGAAGTCTTCTTTGAACCTGAGGCCCTGAGCCAGGTGACCCTCCTGTCCCACTTCCCAACTGGCCCTTCAGATTTTCGGGTGACTCTAAGTCACGTCAGCCACAGCCTGCATGGCCAATGGTGAAGGATTATGGGGGTTGTAGTTCAGCAACATCTGAGGGGGTCACAGGTTAGCTACTCCTGCTAAAGAAATGACAGGTTTCAACAGTCATGTACTACTATGCAGCTAGAGGCTATGCCTTCATCACACCTGTCTCCCACCCTTTCTCCAAGGCAAGAGGACAATCCCATTTTATCGCCACAGCAATTATGAGAGGTTACGTTAGGCTAAGGGAGCCTTGCTCAAAGTTAGCACCAGGCTTTCCCATTCCATACCCAGCACTTTGGCAAGAGTGCACAATTGGAATAATTCTCTCCATTATTATTTTTTAAACAGTCTTTCCCCAGATGTTCTGGCTTATGGCACAGACTTTGCGTTCCAGATTTTGACAGTGTTCCAGAAAGGGTTGTGAGCCGAGAATAGCCAGGGGTGGTCCTCATTTCGCTTAAGCACATTGTTGCACACAACCCCAGTCTTCGAGCAGGATGAGATTCCAGGGGTTCGAGGTGTTTACCCAGGGTTTTGCGTTCCCTTTGGAATGAAGCACAGCAGAGAATGTGGTGTCTCAGCCAACAATAGAGGGGTTCATAGCATTCGTATCCCATAGCTACAGCCTTGGATTCAAACAGAAATCAAATACCAGTCTGATTCTCTCTCCAGGTTGCTGCTATCCCTCTAGCTCACATCACTGCAGCACTAAACTCTGGCTTTGTCCTTCTAACTATATGTGAGCTGAGGGATGGGCTCCATCTTGCACAGAGCCCCTTTCCTTTGTTCCCCTTAATGGCCCATCGCCCAGGCAATTGCCTCATCAGGAAGCTAGCTCATATTTTAACACTTGCTGGGATCTAGGGGTTGGAAGGGTCTCAGCATACAGCCCACCCAACTCATAACAACAGCTATAAGCTATCGTTACCTGCCAACAGAGAGCTGGAATAAATTCTTAGGTCAGCAAGGCATGGCATTTGCAACAGATAAAGCCCAAATAGTACATGGGTTAAACAGAAGCCAGTATAAGTACTTTGGCAAAATATCTGCCAAGCCATGCAGAACCAAGAGGCAGGGGACAGATTTGCCCTTCTCTTCAACAGCCCAGATCTTTAACCCCCCCTGCCCTGCAGAAGTCTGAAGGACAACCCCCATATGGCAGAAGGAAAAGCAGGCTGCTCAAGGACATGGCGGCATGAAGGGGGCACATGTGTGCTTTGACCCTGCTGCTCCCAGCAACCGATAATCAAGGGTGCTCCTACCAGATTACCTTCAAGACCGGGGGGTTCTTTTTATTGGTTGAGTGTGACAGAAAGTTGAGAGCCCCCACCCACACCAGACGGATGTCCACCGTTCCTTGTGTTTATTTTAGCATTGCTTTTAGTATTATATGTCTTGTGTTTCCCAGATCTCCAAAGTAAGATTCCAATATTCATTTCCTTTAACAAAAACCCTGAAATCCACACCCTTTGTGAACTACAACTTTGCATTATTATAAGAGAGAGAGTTGTAAAAATAAACTGAGCACTACTTCCACAGCTGTTAGCTTCAGGCATGTTCATCTGGCATAAGAGAAGGATGAGTCTTGGGCCTTAGCCTGCCCTCATACTGACTCCACAACCAGACACAGAACATTAGCACCCAGTTAAGGAGACATGACACCTGCCTGTACCTTAAATTTCCCTGACCCTGTGGTCTGTCCTCTCCTGTACTCCAGGTTTGGGATTGTTTGTGCAACCAGCAGGCAGGGACAAGCCATAAGCCCATTTCTCCTTGTTGTATTAGATTTGGCAAAGCAGTATCTGAACACAGCATGTGACACACAATAGTACAATCAGGCAGGTGGAAACTGACTTCAAATTTACTGATCTCAAAGAGAACATTATTATTATGATTTTAAATTCAGGGAAGGAAACTGCCCCAAGCACTGCCTAGCCAAAGTTAAACACTGCAGTTCTGTACACTGACTAGCCAGGCTTTTAAAACTAATTCCTGGATAAGATGTAGATGCATCATGGCTTTTGCACAAATTGGCCTTATTCCGATGAACCATGCGTTTTGACTAAGGCCACTGATGGGGATCATAAAGGAAACTTGCTGTTCCCGACATACTAGTGGCATATAAACATAAATAACCAAGCACAATCAGAGAACAATACCCTACTCTGCATCTTCAGCCACTGACAAATCTTTCTGCCTAATTAAAAACATTTTAAATGTGAGGCCATTATATTCATCCCGCTTCATTATCTTCCATGAAGACTGAAGCTTCCCACATCAGCAATTGAAACAGATGTTGGGTTAGAGCACAATTAAGCCAGGTGGCCTTTAGAAATCGGGAGAGCTAAAATTAGTTTGCCAGAACCCTTTTGGCTGCACGCAATGCAGTCTTTGAGGCAGACTGTTGCCGTCCCTCCTCTAAAGATACCTCCCCCCACTTTTCCTCTGGCCTCACCACATGCAAACCTTCATCAGCAGACCTTAAAAGGTGGCATTCAACACAAGCCCTACTCAGAGAAGACCACGCCCTCCAACATCCCTCAGATGGAAACAGGGAGATTTCTCACTCCGCCGCAACTGACCCTCCTCAATCCCCCATTTTTTGTCACCACAGAGTATTCCCACCACCAACGGGACACAGCGCACACACCATCCACCGTCCTGAGAAAACCCCTTAATCCTGATTTGGTTTTATTCTTTGGTAGATTTGCAAATAGAAAAGCACACACCAATAAATAAATTTTAGAACGGGGCAAGACTAGACACGGACACACAAAGCAAATCAGAAGCCTGGATGGCTTTTGTAATTCCGGGACTGACCCTGGAAAATAGGGACACTTGGAGGGTATGGAAGACCTACTGATGTTTAGGGACATGACTAAGTTAGGTTCATTAATTTCAATGGGTCTACTCTGAGGAGGACTAGTTGAGGTCAATGGCTCTCCTCTGAGAAGGACTAGGACAGCTCTTTATATTTTCAACAATATTCTTCTCCAGGCTTCCTCAACCTCGGCCCTCCAGATGTTTTTGGCCCACAACTCCCATAATCCCTAGCTAGGATGGTGGGAATTGTAGTTTCAAAACATCTGGAGGGCCGAGGTTGAGGAAGCCTGTCCTGATTGATTGATTGATTGATTGGCCGGCCTTAACCATAAGGCTACAGCATCATGGTATTTTGCAGTACGGACACAAACTGGGAGCAAAAATTTCACCATAAAAGAGCTCTTCATCAATGGGAACAAGTATCTAGATTAAATTAGGCAGTTGGAACTTTATAATTTTATACAATGTCCTGCACTTTTAGCCATGAGGTCCTCATCATCAAAAAAGCAAATTAAGATCGTAGCAATAATGAAAAAGGTCATAGCTCTTGTCTCTGATTTTTTTTTTATTTTTTATTTTGCAGGGGTGTGTAGGGAAGAGGGGGAATTAGACACAGACATGAGGGGTTGGTATATCTTGGAACACCACCCACACAATAACATTCTGATTTTTTAAAACACTGCTGGGATTACAAGATCTATCACCAGATCCAAAGGAGAAAACCAATAGTGTCACTGTCTCAGTCGGCAGGAGGGGTCTCTGGGATAGTGTTGGGAGCCACCCCCCAACCCCCCCCCTCTGATTATTATTGGGAGAGCTTACAAACATCTCCTGGTGGGAATGATGAAAACACAAGGGTGACAGATGGGGTAAGACTCAGCTGAGAGCTCATTTCAAGCCTGAAGGAAGTGAAGAAATCTTCCTTCCATCTCTATATCTGCAGAGTGTTGACGGTGAAAGCAGTTCTGAGGGGTGATGAAGGGTCTCATATATATTTCCTGGCCTTTGTAAGGTGGAGTAGGACTCTGAGAGGCCCCTTGTGACTAGTTTGCAAAACACTTGGCAGAAAAAAACACCACCCATCTGCTCCAACCTAAGACTTCAAGCTGACTGTAGAGTTACTGGATGTGCTGGAGGTTTCTGCCTGTTTTTTTTAGTGTGGGTACTTTGCAGCTTTTTCTACCCGAGGATGTGGATAAGAGTTCTCTATTTTTGCCTGCTTAAAACAACCACTGGTAGTGTGGGCAAATGGATGGAGCACATTCTAAATGTTGTGTTGTCCAGCAAAATAACCCTCATGCCTTTACATGATAGCTCAGTTGGGTACAGCAGGCTTCCTCAACCTCAGCCCTCCAGATGTTTTTTTGGCCTACAACTCCCATGATCCCTAGCTAGCAGGACCAGTGGTCAGGAATGATGGGAATTGTAGTCTCGAAACATCTGGAGGGCCGAGGTTGAGGAAGCCTGCCTAAGAGCATGGTGCTGATAATTCCAAGATTGCAGGTTTGATCCCTGTATAGGCAGTTGCATATTTCTGCATTGTGGGGGTTGGGCTAGATGATCCCTGGGGTCCCTTTCAACTCTACATTTCTATGGGTTTCTCACAAAACAAGTCATGCCAGACAAATCTGATTTCTTTCTTTTTTTGATAGAGTTACGAGCTTGATGGTTCAGGGGAATGCTGAGGACAGAGTATATCTTGAATTTAGTAAGGCTTTTGACAAAGTGCCCTATGATATCCTTGCAGAGAAGCTGGTAAAATGTGGGCTAGACAAGGTAACAATCTGTGCATGCAGCCCTCAATAGCTGCTACAAGTTTTAGTAAACAGATCTTTTGCCTGACTCAGGGGCTAATCTACAACATACCAGCAGATTTGTGTGATGGGCCTGCACCTTCTCTTCAGATCGCAGGTGGGGAAACTAGGTGTCTGAATTCCGCCCCCCCCCCCCGGTAAAGAAAAATGGTGAGTCAGAGAAAACACAGGCCTATAAAGCTATTCTCTGGGATGTTAGTTTTCTATAAAGATGTCTTCTTTCTTTAAGCACACCTGCACACTGCAGGGTTAGGGCTGCAGGTCTGAAGCGGCACAGCTGAGCAAAAGATGGGTTGTAGAAGTCTGCTATTATTTAATTAAAATACTTTTATTCCAGCTTTCCATCACCTACATTCAAATTAGCTTACAACATCAAATTTAAAGAGATGAACTTATTACTGTGATAATTATCTGTTTTTAAACCACATATTGAGCGTCTATGATGGAAAAGCTATACAAAACTAGCATGACAGATTATAGGTTATATGAATAAAGACAAGCCAAATGTTAAAATAGCACCAAAACTGGTAGCACTAAACCAGCAGGAAATCCCAAAGTCATTCAGAAGCAAAATACTCTTTTCTGGCCATCTAAAATATACAAACATGGGCACTAGGCAGACATTTTGGGGGGACACATTTCAGTGAGATGTAGTGTCTCCATTGAAGCAATGCCAACTTTAGCTGCCAAATGGGTAACCCCCAAAAGCAGGATGTCTAAGCTTGTGCCTCTGATGAGGATGATATTCATTTATATTCCATCTTTTCTCCTGACAGTGACTGAGTTATGAAGACTGCACTTTCCCATGGCTGGTATTGGGATCAAGTGGATATATAATGGCAGACTTGTCTGCTTAACTGAAACCCAGGTCTACTCATGGGCAGAGTCCATGAGAGCTTATTCTTGGTCTTTTGGCTCTAAGCACTGGGACATCTAGGGATACTCCTGCTGCCTGCTTCTTACATGACTGGGGCCCTGCAGCTGTTACAGGTAATTTAAGCACTGAAGAAATGAACCTATGCTTGGCAATACTGGTAGTAGACCAGTATGAAGTAAGCAGCACATAAGCGGCACACAAAACACCACCAAACCATTCTATGTTCTAAATCTTATATTAATAATACAAAAATTGAGAGAACAAGGTACAAGATCTACTACAGAAGCCACAAACAGAAAAACTCATTCAAATTGTGTCCAAAAGGAAGATTCAATCTTTAAAGTCGCTTCTGGCAAAACCAGAGCAGTGCATGGAAACGCCGTTTACCTTCCCGCCGGAACGGTACCTATTTATCTACTTGCACTTTGACGTGCTTTCGAACTGCTAGGTTGGCAGGAACAGGGACCGAGCAACGGGAGCTCACCCTGCCACGGGGATTCGAACCGCCAACCTTCTGATCAGCAAGTCCTAGGCTCAGTGGTTTAACCCACAGCGCCACCCACGTCCCGCTGCACACAGTAGGCACCTCCAATTCCAAATGCTTCAGTTAGCATGATATGAAGGGACTCTACATGAGAGCATCAGTACATGCATAGAGCTTTGCCATGTGGTGGGGGTCTCTAGCCTCCACCACAGTTATAGAAACTATTTCAAAAGGTGGCAAAATGTGATCTAGGAAGGAACAAATTGCTTTGCTTATTGAAAAAACCCAAATAAGTTGTGCACATCACAGTGACTATAAGCTAAGGACTCACACCTCTGCTCTCATTTATTGTTAGGTACAAAAAGGATGAGGAAAAAACTATAACCAATGCTCTTCAAATGCACAACTTTAAAACATTTAATTTTGAATAGATGCAGGTGCATGCTTTCAAACTGTGCACCCTGTAACTGAAATCCCCCCATGTTTGAAAAGGCCCCCTCGGAACGTCCAGATATTAAAATACAGACTCCTTTCTCCCCCAGGGAATCTGCAGTCTAAAGTCACACAGACCAGGGAAATTTTTATTACAGTACTTGATTCTATTGAGTGTATAAACTAGGCCTTGGGCTTAAATTGTCAATTTATTTATAATGACAACGAAATCTGACTGACTGTTTCCTGTCCTGGTTATTAAGTATAAAAGAAAGCTGCAATCTTGTATTGTATAGAACAAAATGGTATAGAATTTACCTGGGAGTAAGCCTTACTGAAAATGATGGGACTTATGTCTGTGTAGACATGTATAGGCTTGAGCTATAAATCTCTCAGTGAGATTTATAGTGGCTTAAAATGTAGCGAGGCTGTTACTGCACACACCTGACGCACATTACCTTATTTGTTTTCCTGCACCTGCAACACTCCCAAATGCCTATTCAATGAAGCTGTCATCTGCACACATGCAACACCTGCCTCAGATATACACACCTCAGCTTGATTGCATGACCTCCAACATTTCTCCGATGAAAATAGGGACATATTATTATTATTATTATTATTATTATTATTATTATTATTATTCTCTGCCTATTTGACTGGGTTGCTCCAGCCACTCTGGGTGGCTTCCAACATATATAAAAACAATGAAACATGAAACATGAAAAAACCTCCCTATACAGGGCTGTCTTCAGATGTTTTCTAAAGGTTGTGTAGTTATTTTCTTGGCTCGGGATGTCTCAAAACTCCATACGTACCCTCCAATGAGAATAGGGATATCCTAAGAAAAGCAGGACATTCTGGAATCAAATCAGAAACCGGGATGTCTTCTGTAAATCTAGGACTGTCCCTGGAAACAGGGATACCTGGAGGGTTTGTACTTGTGACTTACGTTTTCAAGTTGAATGGAAGTTGGTTTGAGGGGAAAGGCTCAAAACAGGAGTATTTCTCAAGGAACTGCGGCAAACATCTGGGTTATGGCCAACTGCATGTGTACTCAGCTTCAAACAGGAGGAGTGGGAGCACACAGGTGCCAAAGTAAATGCTCATGTGTACACAACCTACATCTCACACTTTATAAGAGGGCGTGAGCAGAGAATGGAAGACTTCCTTTCATTCTAGCATGTTTTCTCACACCAAGTGTTAAGCAGCCGCAATCCTTCAAATGTCAAGAAAGCTCAGTAAGTTCTGCTGCTTTAACATGTTGTGATAGATGTTTCAAATGATGCTTGACTGACCAACCTCTCTCTCTCTCTCTCTCTCTCTCTCTCTCTCTCTCTCGCTGTGTGTGTGTGTGTGTGTGTGTGTGTGTGTGTGTGTGTAAGAAAGAGAAAGAACTGTTTTGGGATTGCTCAAACTTTGCTAAAGCATGACTCCAAAGCCTTATCGTTTATTTTGTATTTGCAGAGCAGTTAGAAAAACAAGTGCATGAGGAGCCATAGCAACTGAGCTAAAGTGAATGTTTGGAATTATGTTCACATCGTTCATGGGAAAGCAAAACCAGAAACATTCAAGTCAGTTGGTAAAGGAATGAGAGAAGCCAAACCAAATATGTATGCCTTTTTTTAAATAAAAAAAGGAAAGAGCAATTGAGCAGTTTTAAACCCTGCTGATCTCAATTCTCATTGAAAGCAAATGACCACAAAAAGTGTTTTAATATGGTTGCATTGTGTCCCCTTTAATTATAATTTTTTAAAATTAAAATGTTCTTCATCATTTACACATTCCTCTCCAAAGGGTCATTCTGTTAATATGCATATAAAATATATGAAAGCACCCATTTCCTCCTCTTAATTAATAGAGAAACTTACCTTCCGTACCAAGCCCAAACTCTTATAGCAACATCCAAAAGGTTTTGTGCAATTAAAAAACAAAAAAAACCTAGCCCCTTCACTGAAATCCAGAAGTTTCAAATGTTAACTTCCTGTGCCTAATATAATTAAAGCTGTAATCTGAAGCACGTTTACAGCACAATCCTAACCATATCTACTCACAAGTACTGTAAGTCCAAGTGAATTCCGTTAGGACTTACTCCCAGATAAGCAGGGCAAGGATTGAAGCCTTAGCCAGTAGTCTCATAGAATCATAGAATTGTAGAGTTGGAAGGGACCCCAATGGTCATCTAGCCCAACCCCCTGCAATGCAGGAATCTCAACTGGAGCATCCATGACAGACGGCCATCCAACCTCTGCTTAAAAACCTCCAAGGAAGGAGAGTCCACCACCTCCCAAATAGAATCATTGAACACAGTGGGACTTACTTGCAAAAATGGAAACACTTCTGCTAAAAACTAAGTTGTTCTGTTTGTACAACAGAGGGCTCTTACAAGCCCTGTTTGCTCTGAAAGGAATGTTCCTATTTTATTGGGATATACAGATCTGCATTTGACAAGATATACACAACGTCTGCAGCAGCAACTTTACAGCACTGGAATTCAGCTATTATTTTGCACAAACCTGCATTTTGAATCTTAGCCCTCTTCATTTTTGTTCCCTTCATTAATTGTTGTTTGAAAAAGCTTTGCAAGAAACCCACTTTCTTCTTACCTTGCTTCGGAGCCACTGATTTCAGCTTTCCCAGAAAAACCGTATGTTTCCTTTGGAGTTGCAACATACTGGTTAAAATCCACGCAAATATAGCTGTCCCAAATGAGTAAAAGTCCTTCCAAAAACAAGGAGAGGTGTCTTTCTGTCAAATAATAGGTTTCTCTGGATTCATTTGGAGCTTGATTCCCAAGTTTTGCAACTGTCTTCTTCAGCTAAATAAACACCCACTCGCTGCCTTGAACTTGAGCCAGCCACTCTAATTTAAAGCAACTGTCAACTTGACTTTTAAATACAGGGAAGAGGTCCCTGCACACTGCAAGAGGCTTCACTGCCTGCTTGAAGCAATACAGCACAGACTGTAATCGTAGACCCGCTTACCTAGGAGCAAGCCCTATGGCGCTCAAGGACTTCCAGAAGACCTACTTCTGAGTAGACCTGTGTAAGATTCCGCTGGTGCACCATATGTCCTGGATAATGATGTGACATAATATTTGGGAAATGCAATCTTTCAAATTGTCTCCTCCTGTGAAAAGAAAAACATAAAAGAAGGGAAACTCCTGTTGTTTCTGGCCAAAGCTGAATTGGTGATGGGTTTCGAAACAAGCCTTACAAACCTCCAGGCTCTGAATGGAAACCAAACGAGCGGATCATCCATAAAGGCTGGCTCAGGGCCAGACGAGACCTGATGCTGGAGAGCGGCCAACATGTTCTTCTTTGGGGCTTTTGCTTTGTTTTGTTTAATGCAGCTGTGTGGTGGTGGGTGATTTAATTCTAGAAAATGGTAGGTACAAAGCTGGGGACAAGGGTTAACTCTATGTAAAAAGATAAAATAAAATAAGATAATAATAATTATTCTCCCAGCAACATGTTCCCAGCCTGAATAGCAGCCTCCTCCTAACCCTCAGGCTGATTGTTTATCAGTATATCCATATCGCAAGCCTATGTTGGTTTTACCAACGTGCATCCACCTGCTCCTGTACATTGTGCAGTGGTACCTCGTGTTAAGTACTTAATTCGTTCCAGAGGTCTGTTCTTAACCTGAAACTGTTCTTAACCTGAAGCACCACTTTAGCTAATGGGGCCTCCTGCTGCTGCCACGCTGCCGGAGCACGATTTCTGTTCTCATCCTGAAGCAAAGTTACCAAGGTAATATTTCTGGGTTAGCAGAGTCTGTAACCTGAAGCATATGTAACCTGAAGCATATGTAACCCGGTACCACTGTACATGCTGGGCTGTGGCGAGGGTTCAGGCTCCAGAAAAACAAGTACCAAGTGGGCAGGTATATTGTCAAGCCTAGAAAGAGGTCCATTTCCAGAACAGCAAACAAGGTCCAGAAGTTCCACAGGCATGTGGATAATCAAAACCAGGCAGGACCAGAAATTAGTCAGTATTGCAGCCAGGCAATTATGGGGTCCGGTAGGCAAGGACTAGTCCTTGAGGTCTGCTGACTGGGTGTTCAGGCCAGCCAGCGCTGCAGCTTAGATGGTGCACTTGAAGCAGAGAGGCTTGCAGGAGACTGACTGCTGGGGAGTCCTGCTTTGAGACCATCCACTGGCCGCTATACAAAAAGATGATTGATGCAGGTAAGGACCCTGGGGTGGTTAACTCCAGTCAAACTTGACTATGTGGTGCAGTGCTCATTTTGCTTTCAGGCCGAGGGAGCCAGTGTTTGTCCACAGACAGCTTTCTGGGTCATGTGGCCAGCATGACTAAACCACTTCTGGCACAACAGGACACCGTGATGGAAACCAGAGCAGCGCACGGAAATGCCATTTACCTTCCTGCCACAGCAGTAGATACCTATTTATCTACTTGCACTGACGTACTTTCGAACTGCTAGGTTGGCAGGAGTTGGCACAGAGCAACAAGAACTCACCCTGTCGTGGGGATTTGAACCGCTGACCTTCTGATTGGCAAACCCAAGAGGCTCAATGGTTTAGACCACAGTGCTACCCGCGTCCCACCTGATTGATACAACCAACTTTGCTTTTGTTATTGCTGTGTTTTTATCTGTGCACAAAAGCACATGTGTGCCTTAATGACCAGCAATGCCATTGTGCATAGGCTCACATCGGGATTGTGTTTTAGCAGTGAGCGCAAGTGCATCAGGAAGGTGGCGCACCAAACAGGCGCAGCTGAATGGAAAGACCCACCCGCTGCGCCGCAAGATTGGACGGGTGATGTTGCCGTGAGGGAAAGGGTCAAGCGCCCCTCTTCAAGAGCTACTGCACTGAGCCAGTTTCAGCCCCTCCTTCTGTACTTTTTGCTGGGGCCTTTTAAAGGAAGAAAGTTCAAATCTGTACTCCCAGCTGGTTGTAAAATGGTGTTTGAGAGCCACTGACGACTATTTATGGCCCTATTTTATGACCTGGCTAAGCTGAAGGTAGAGCTTGTCTCAGGAAGGACAGCACATCGCCCCCCCCCACCCCCGGCAGCCACAGCCTGTTCCTACTTGCTGTTCTCCCTTTATACTGGAATTCTGTGCTTCCTCAGTGGCCAGGTTCCTCCTCTTTCTCTTCCAGGGATGCTTCAGCCAGAGTTTTCCCTCTTGCCTCTTTTCTGTTTCCTTGCCCCAGATGAAAATGCTCAGCCAACTCACTCACAGTAAGCAACCCTACACAGGCAAACCCAGCCCCCTTTGGGTTGAGCAGGGCTTACTCCCAAGTAGCCATGTAGAGCCTGCCATCCTTCGCTCTCTTCCTTACTGGCTAGTTCCAGTTGCTGTTCCCTTTTCTACAACATTACGAGAAGTGAGTGCAACACATGCTCGCAAGACATGTTGTCTTTTAGTTAGTTAGTGATTAGAATATGTCCAAAGAATAAACGGACATAAATCGGACATCAGGAATCACAAGACAGAGAAACCAGTAGGAGAACACTTCAATCTCCCAGGACATTCTATACAAGATCTCAAAGTAGCTGTTTTACTACAAAGGAATTTCAGAAATAGACTGGAAAGAGAAGCTGCTGAATTACAACTTATCACCAAACTTAAAACCATGGAGAAACCTGGTCTGAACAAAGACCTTGGATTCTTATCTCATTATACATGACAAAGCCATTTTTCACCTTTTCACCCCTTGCTTCTTCCTGTAAGACCTATTGCAGTCGTTAAGAGTCGTCAACAGGCTCATCACAGCTATCTGCCAATCACCCATTCCCACCAGCCTTCTGAGTAATACCCCTCCCCACCTTCTCACTATATAGAAGGATCTGGAAACTTCTGTTTCAGTGTATCTGAAGAAGTGTGCATGCACACGAAAGCTCATACCAAGAACTGACTTAGTTGGTCTTTAAGGTACTACTGGAAGGAATTTTTTTTGTTTTGACTATGGCAGACCAACACGGCTACCTATCTGTTAGTGATTAGAGTTTGTCTTTCACCTTTCTGCCTCAGTTTGACATGTTCAAGGCAGCTCAGTGAAATAGGTTGAAACTCAGATGCCACTCCCTAAAGTACCCTAGGAATTGTGGTTCTCTGAGAATTGTTTCCCAGCATCCTCAAAAAACTACATTTCCCAGAATTCTTTGAGGAAAATCATGTGTGTTCCAGTGTATGGTGTGGAGCTGTCCAAGGATTTGGTCTTAAACAGAATGCCAAATGGATCTTCCAGGGTAGGATATTCCCAAAGCCTCAGCTCAAGAAATGAGAAGCCCTGTTCCAACCCCCTCCATTTTGAGCCTCAGAAACCAACACAATATGCAGCAAAGCCTCTCTAGATAACCTCAGAGAATGGGCAGACTCGCATATCAGGAGGGCTTTCAAAGGAGTGAGCAGGACTTTGAACTGAGTCTGGAAATGAACCAAAAGCCTATGCAGATGGTGTACTGACCAAGTCTGATGCTTCAAACAATTGGCTCCTGTCAAAGGCGACACAACTTCTGAAATATACTCAGAGTCGCAAAGTGATTTCATGCTCTTTATTCAGCTCATAGTGGTGAGGAGGAATGAATGAATGTCCCCTCAAAGTATCTGCTTTATATACATTATTTATACGATGGGCTGCACATGATTGGCTAATTCCGGTATTCTACTTTAAGCCAATCAGGTTGTGGATTCACTTCTATCTGGAGCATGATTGGGTGGTTCCTGCTAACCAATCATACTGCTGCATTGTTCTAAGACCAATCAGACTGCTGCATTCTGAATCCTATTGTTCTAGGACCAATCAGACTGCTGCCTTTTGGATCCTATTGTTCTAGGACCAATCAGACTGCTGCAGTTTGGATCCTATTCAATTCAGTACATAACAACTTCATATGGCACTATCCTAGATGTTCCCCAAAGGTAGCTCCATGTAGAACACATGTCAGTAATTCAATGTAATAGATGTACCGTAATAAATCTCCTGGAAACATCAGGAAACCGTCTGGGTCCATCAGTCTTTGGCGTGGTCCTCCATTCCTTTTGAGTTAGGATTCGCAGTGATCCTAAGCTCTACCTTCTAGTGATCTGTCCATAAGAAAGGAACAAAGGAGTCCCCCAACCTCCACCTCGCCTTTCTTCAAACCAGCCCCAAACACCAAATCAAGACTGAGCCTTGCCACATAGCTGGGCCCGGATGTTAACAGCTCTTACTGCCCTGGGTTAAGCCTCTAGGGGGCACCACTGAGGCTCCCAGCCTGTGCCTGTATGCAAATGTGTGTGTGTGTGTGTTGGGGTGCCTGACTGGGTCTTCAACCTGGGCAAATGAAACTTAGTTTCGCTCCTGGCTTGAGGGACATTAGCACTTTGCTCATGAATGCTTGGCTAACTCAAGCACATAGAATATTGGGCTTTTCCTTTCTGTAATCTAACCTCAAATTCATCCAAGAATGGGCCTTAAAACATTGTTGAAAATCTTGTCATTCCACCAGTCAATTTTTTTTGCCCCACCCCCTGAAAACTAGTGTATGTGGGGGGTCTGTGGGTTCTCAAGTACCTGAAAGACCACAATGCCGAGATTTTGGAGAGGGGGGCTGCCTTGTGTTTGGTGAGTTAGAAGCTGTTTGGGCTACAGCAGGGTACTGGTGTGACTGTAATTTCAGTCCAGCTGGTGTCTCCTGCCGCATTCAAATCCTTCTTAGCCATGAAGTCATAAAATGCCATTAAAGTCACCGTAATGTTGCTAGCTGGCTTCAGTAGCCAGGAGTGCCTCTGCCGAGATCCAACTGGTTTGGCTGCTTCCTGGATCCAGATAACTTTGCCACACCAATTCATGTTCTGGTAACTTAGAGGCGCAGATTGCAGCTATAACAAAGGCGGCATTTTTTCATCTCCGCCAAGCTAAGCAGTTGGCTCCTTACCTCTCTCGCCCTGACCTAGCCACTGTGATCCATGCGACGGTCACCTCCAGACTGGATTATTGTAACTCGCTCTACATGGGGCTGCCCTTGAGACTGACCCAGAAACTCCAGCGGGTGCAAAATGCCACAGCGAGACTCCTTACGGGGTCTTCGCTTAGAGATCACATTCATCCGGTGCTATACCAGCTGCACTGGCTCCCGGTGGAGTACAGGATCAGGTTTAAGGTGCTGGTTTTAACCTTCAAAGCCCTATACGGCCTAGGACCCTTGTACCTACGGGACCGCCTCTCCTGGTATGCCCCACAGAGGAACTTACGATCTTCAAATAAAAACACCTTGAAGGTCCCAAGCCACAGAGAGGTTAGGCTGGCCTCAACTAGAGCCAGGGCTTTCTCGGCTGCAGCTCCAACCTGGTGGAACGCTCTGTCACAACAGACAAGGGCCCTGCAGGACTTGACATCTTTCCGCAGGGCCTGCAAGACAGAGCTGTTCCACCTGGCCTTTGGTCAGGGCGCAGCCTGACTCCCTCCTTTGGCAATCTTTACAAAACTTTAGTTTATGGTTGCCATCAATTTTGATTTTAATTCATTTTTATAATGTTTTATAATGTTGTACTGTTTTAGTGTTGTTAGCCGCCCTGAGCCTGGCTTTGGCTGGGGAGGGCGGGATATAAATAAATTTTTTTATTATTATTATTATTAGAGGCTGGAATATTATATATCTTACTGGAATTGCCTGATTCCTGCATGAACTGTACTGGCTGCCTGTTCAACATTGGTCCCAATTCAAGACTTGGATACTGACATATAAAACTCTAAATGACTTGGGCCCCAAAACTCAAAGGATTATCTGCCATTCTGTCAAGAAAGATCTGCAGAGGGGGCTCTGCTGGCAGTCCTGCCATTGTGCGAAACTTGTGGGGAAGTGACTAATAGCAGGGCCTTATCGGTGGTGGAGCCTAGGCTGTGAAACGTCCTACATGAAGTTCAGCTTGCTTCCTCAGTGTTCAGAATGTCAATGTGTTTGAATGATTTTACGTTTTCTTGATTTTAATGTCTTATTTTGTGATTTCTGCCCTGTCACCCTGATATTTTCTCCAAATTTGAGACTAGAGGAGGAAGCTACAAACCCTGAAAAAATCTGATCCAAACCCTGAGGCTGGGCAATAAGTGAAAATGATGATAGTCTACCTTACAAGGCCGTTGGTAATAATTTCAGAAGTAATGCAAGTGGAGCACTTCACAGTTGAAATATATAAATGCACAAGCATATTAAAAGTAAGAATTTAAAACTACACAAAAAAGGGAAATCATGGCTCCTTTCCAGCATTTCCCTCGTAGTTTATAGATGCTTTTCTTGAGCAAGAGGGTAATAAAATAAGCCCAAACAGAGGGACATGTGCAGCTGGAGGTGAATGTATCATAGGCTGCAAACCATCACGATACCCTCAGTAGTTGCTGTCTTTAACAGGCTCATGTGGCAGGCAGCTGTGCCTTGTTGAGTGCTGCTCCTCACTCTCTCTCTTTCCAAGAAGCTCCAAGATGCAGCAGGTTCTAATCAGGGCTATGGAAGCAATTTCCACCGCAAGGAGCAGCACTGGGAATCAAGTGAGTGTCTTGATGTACAGCGAGTGTCTGGCAGGAAGGAATGTGACTCTGTGGCATAAAATATGGCTCAGTCTTTGATGTCAGCATCTGCGATTTCCCTTGTGCTCTACAAACTGAATACATCTGCATTCAGAAACTCATAACTGCCCCGTCTTCCTTGCATTACGGCTGACTCTGTGGATTGGTACAACCTGGCATAATTCCTACGTGAAAAGTGTGGCGAATGTACGTTGCCGTAAGTAGCTCACGGGAGCCCAGCAGTAACAGGAAGTTACATTTGCTAAACTGAGAATTAAACAGGAAACAGGAAGCAAAACTGCAATGAAGATTTAAAGCAGATCACAGTAAGAAAGGACTTCCATAAATGCCACAGTGTGTAGTCCGTACAAAGTGCACATGTTTCACATATATAATCATCAGCATGTATGTTGAGTGTTGTTTTCTACACAGAAGTGTTTAAATGTACGAATTAGTTCATGTCTGAAGTGGGGTCAAGGCAACCCACCTTTTTCCCTGACAGAGACCCAAGGCGGCTTGCAGATAAAAGCAAGAACCACTAAACACATTTTGTATTTCTGTGTTGTGTTGTGTTGTGTTGTGTTGTGTTGTGTTGTGAATTGCCCTGTAATCTTCAGATGGAGGGCAGCATATAAATTTAATAAGCAACAACAACAACACCACACACATTCTAAGAAAACCATAACAATAAATAACAAGATGCAGAAATAAAAAGTGGAGTACACCTGGGTTGCCAGCAGTACATGCCAAAAAAAAGGATATTGGGGTCTTAGTAGACCGGAAGCTCAACATGAGTCAACTGTGGGATGCAGCATAAAAAATGCTAATGCTCTTCAAGGCTGCATCAAGAGAAGTCTAGAGTCCAGAATGTGTGCAGAGGAAGGCACCCAAGATGATCAAGGGTCTGGAAACCAAGCCTTATGTGGAACAGTTGAAGGAGCCTGGAAAAGAGGAGATGTGATAAACCATCTTCAAATATCTAAAGGGCTGCCATATAGAAGATGAGGGTAAACTGGTTTTCTCTTGCTCTGGAAGGTAGAATCTGAACCAAGTTATGAGAAAGGAGATTTCGACTAAACATCAGGATGATGATGGTAAGAGCTGTTAGACAGTGGATCAGACTCTCTTAGAAGGTGGCGGACTCTCCTTCCTTGAAGGTTCTTAAAAAGAGGTTGAATGGCCACCTGTCATGGATGCTTCAGCTGAGATTTCTGCATTTGCAGGGGGTTGGACTAGATGACCCTCAGGGTCTCGCTTCCAACTCTACAATTTTATGATTCTATGATTCCCATTGACGTAGTGGTGGCAGTGGAGGGAGCAGATATCCATGTCCACCAGACCTTTCTTGATAGCAGGAGGACAGGGGGCAACTGCTGTCTACCCCAAAATGGCTTATTGCTAGTGTATACTCACCACAGGGACACTCCTGAAAGCCCATCCCTCTAACGTACTAGCACAAGCCACAGCTGGCTGGAGAACAAGGCAGAACTGATGTCTGCTTCCCAGCTCATCTTCCACTTCCAGGTCTCTAGACTTGCTGGGCACAGTAGCCATGGCTGCCCATAGTCAAACTCACATGGCCCAGGGACATCTCACACTAAGCAGCAGTGGAGGAAATGGCTCACAGACCATTCTGAATGGGAGGGAGCTGATACTTCCCAGGAAGTTCTAGATCAAATGGCAGGAACTTGGTGCATGTTCAGTTCCATTGTGCAGGATCTGCACCAATCACTCCCGGTCCCGCCACCCACTATGTTTTCTGGCTTTCCATTTGTCAATGGATTCAGATTGTAAAAAAATTAACTTTCCAGAGGTTACAATAGTCTTAAAACTAAAAAGATGAGTTACCTGTAGACTTAAGCAATGGCTTGAAATGTTAAGAAATTCCTGCAATGAAATAATCTGTAATAAAGCATGCCAGCAACATGCATGTTACCCATGATGTTCAGACGTGTGCACATTTCATGCATAACTGACTGGCTGCTTCATAGGAGAGTAAAGGACTCCTTCTGATTGCTTTCTGCATACGACTGCCCTCTAGTGGTAATTTTTAAAAAGACACAATATTTCTGAACGATTTCCATGTTGTTGCTGCAAAACAACAAAGAATCTCTTAGCACCAGCTTATTATGGCATAAACCTTTGTGGACCACAGTGCATTTCTTCAGTTGCATGGAGTGTAATCTTCAGGCAGCTAAGATAAAATATAATACATAACATAGTGTTGTAGATTTGGGGGGGTGGGAACGACGACAACAAAGGGTGACTGCAGAAAAAAACTGATGTGGGGCATTTTTTACTCTCAAACTGCGTGTTAATCACTCCTGCTTTAGAGGCAGGCAAGAGAATACTTTGTAAGACTCATTCCAGAAAAAGAAGAAAAAGACTGGAGCGATCTGGTCATGGGGAATGAGCAACATTGATTTCTGGAATAGTACATGCAATAGGAAGAAGACTGCTCTTGGTGATTCCTTGCTTAGCCAAAAATGCCAGTCTTTCGTGGAATGCCCTTCCCTGTAGAAGACTAGTGGAAACGAGCTTATATGAGCAGACCCTCCAAATGTCCCCATTTTTCAGGGACAGTCCCAGATTTGCAGAAGCCATTTGATTGGATCCTGGAATGTCCCACTTTTCCTTAGGACGTCCTTGTTATGACGTGGGGTTTGTAATTTCAGCTCTCTTGACATAATATGCTGGAGACAGTTCTCTAGTAACACTTCTTTATTAAAGCAAACAAGACTGAGACCTGAGGAGGGGAGAGCTACATTTATAGGGACAGGGAACTAGCTAGAAAGGATACATTTTGGAGGGAACAATATCAGGCAATCACAGTCCTGCCTTTTGGAGGAAACCAATAAGACAGAGGATCCAAATACAGCAGCTTAAATGAACCAATAGTAGCTGTACCCTCTGGAACCAAAAGGCAGTTACTTTACCCTAATGCAAATACAGACAATAATAATACAGATATAAAATCCTTTGACTCAATACACAATAGTCCTCATTTTCAGTGGAGAAATGATGGAGAGTATGACTGCATGGTGAAGCTGAGTAAACGAGAAAGGGTAGGGTTGCTATATTTGGAAGAGCCAAAAAGAGGACACGTTTGCCGACTTATACTTTTAACTATGGATTGCTATGATGACTCTACCCACGAAAAAGAGGACATGTCCTGGAAAAAGAGGACACATGGCAACCATAGTAAAGAGATAGTAATGCTTGGGTTTCATTCTCATTACATAGCTGGCAATATAGTAGTTACTGCGGTTAGTCTTCTCTGGAGGCTGAGACTCTGAGATGCAGGAAGCAGAGCTTAGAAGCCAAGCAGTGGTGTTTAGTAAATGAAGGCGCACAGTCCGGCAGGATTGGGGTGGAATCTAACAGCACATCATGGTAACGGTAATGAATTTGTTCTAATTTAATTTTTCTCATGGCACGATTCCTTCCTCAGTAAATAGCTCTTACTTTTTCCAGTGTTACTTCAGTGGAGATGAAAGTTCTTTTTCTTAAAAAAAGAAAAAATTAAACATTGCAGCTGGTAAATGGCTTTTGCTGTTGCTACGGGATTAGGACCATTTCATGCTGAGACTGAAGAGATGTTTTGTGAAAGGGACATTTCCCCCTGGAGGTGGCATGCTTAAAAATGCTGACTAAGGGTTGCACAAGGCAGGATGTCAAACATCAAAGGGAAGCAAGCTTCAGAATATGGTTGCAAACATAAAAGCAGGTGTTTTGGGGGGGGAGACTCAGAGAAAGAGAGATGTGGCAAAGTTTTTATTTTCAAAAACCCTCAAAACCTCACACTTTGTTAAGTATACAGCTGAGATTACAACATTATAGGAGCTTGGGACTGGCTCCTGTAATATAGGAACACAGAAGTTCTCATATAGTTTGTTTTCAATATATTTTTATTAAAGATTTCCTGGTTTACAAAAGTATGTACAATGTCTCTTTTTTCCAGTTGTGTTTTCTACAGATCCATTTCATTTGTTGTGAGACATTAGTGTTAAATTAGGAAGAAAAGAGGGAAAGAGGGGGAGAGGAAAATGGTGAGTGGGGTGTGTTAAATTGTGGGTGAACATATCAGACGACACAGTGATTCTTCAAACAGCTCTTGTTTATTCACAGGCCAGAACTGAACTGAACTGAAGGGTTCAGCCAGCCTGCTTATATAGAGCTCCACTACAACGCAACTGTAACACTTTCTGTAACTATCCAATCACTGAACGTCACTTTCAATACCTTATTTGCATATGTGGACCTGAGTGAAAACTATCTACAGTATCCCCCTGCTGGCCCAGGGTGAAAACTTCAGTACATAACAGGGTGGGGTTGGGTGGCAACGCTTCAATTCTACTTATTGTATGTGTGGGGTTTTGTGTCAGTGTCACTTGTGTGGGTTCTCTTTACTATTTGCTTGTATTTCTTTGGTGGTGAGAGAGGTTGGGGTTGGCCTAGGGTGCGGATGCTTGTTTGTGATTGGCTGTGGTGAGCTTTATTTTCATGTGTGAGTGGGGTGTGTGTGTGTGTTTGGATCAGGTTAGCCAGATTGATTTGAATGCTGTTGGTGGGTTCTTTTTTGTGTGTCTTGTTGAGCAAGTACTAGAAGTCACCCCAGAACTGACCCTACTGAACATCTTCCAAGATAATAATACCCACTCAAACTATAAAGAGCTCATAACCCACCTACGTTCAGCAGCCAGAAGCATCATAGCCAGACACTGGAGAGACCTGTCAGGAGTAAGCATGGACCAATGGTACCAAATAGTATGGGAAACAGCCTTATTAGGAAAAACTAACCAGTAAACTGAAACTGACATGGGGACAAATAGAAGAGGACACCTTCACCCCAGTATGGCTCCCCTTTATCACATACACAGCCCAACAGAAGTTCTCATATAGTTAAGACCCATAGCAACAGCAGGACTCCATCATTGTAAGCCTTAATATAACATGTCTCTCCTGTATCGGTCAACAGCCATAGCTGGCGCTGTAACTCTCCAATGGTTTGACTTCACCCTTTTACTCTTTCATTGCCTCCCAAGGCAGAAGGACGCCAACATAATAAATGGCACCTTTTGAGCAAATGACTTGGAACTTGGCAGATGGTCTGTGAAAGTGCCAGATTTCAAACTGCTCTGGTAAAAATGGCCCGAAATACAGCTAGGTAAAAAGTACTGGAAATTGGCACTTTGACCCCTTTCCCCAAAGAAAGTATATCATATACTTCTTTCAATTCTGATGAAAATAGTAGTAGCTGTAGTAGTAAATGTGCTTCGTTCAGGTATGTTGTGAAGCACAAGTTTTCTTTGGTTTGGGGAAGCTCTGATCACCAACTAAAATTTTATTAAGGGTTTTCCACCCCATTAAAGTCTGTGGAAGGTTTCCCAGCAAAATAATGCTTATCTGAAAGCAAAGGTTAAGCTTTTTTTTAAAGCCAGGATTGTAGTATCAGCAAAGGGTGGGTGCTCTATATAATACCTATTATGAAATTTCACAGGAGGATTCCTCTAGCTTCCAAAAGCCATACAGGAACAGGACATTGTGTGGGGCATCTTTGCTGGTCGCTGGAACCAGCATCTCCTCCATCTAGATTAGGACCTGAAAGACCAAGGAAAACTCTTTCAGAGCTTGGAGGATAAGTTGTAAGCAAGTACAATATCACAGCTGACCTTCCCATTTTCCTGTTTTGTGGCAACATGAGATAGACTGGCAGGGTGTTGCTGTTGTTGTTTAAAATCATTAAATTGATTACTTGAGCCATGAGAAGACCTAATTTTAAAACTTCTTCTAGAATCCTGAAAAGATTCCTAAACGGGAAAGAGAAAAATCCAAAGTCAAAACAAAGTCTAATGGCTTAAAACAGTGTTGTCTGATGATTGAACTTAAGGTTGGAAAAACGAGAAACTGAAACTGAGAGATTCATCCACTCCTATTTGCATCATAAAATGATGTTTTGGGACACTAATATAGCTTGTGAGAGGGCAGAGGTAAATGCATGTCTCTCAACAAAAATATGCAGGATGGAGAGATCTGTGATTTGCATTTGAACTATATGTGTGGAGACCCTGTTACATGGACAAACTGCTCTTAGGGCTTTGGGGGCTTTGGCTGGAGTTTGTCTTCTCTCTGTTCACAATTCCTGGGTTCTCTCACTGGTTCCTAAAAACTCTAAATGACTTGCCATAGTTCCTACATGCACAAGAGACAACCTCATTACTTGTTTCCCGTTATAATCTCTGAGACTCTCAGAAGATGCTCTCCAAATGACAGCACCATAATGGAAAGTTCAGACACAGCTATGGAACTTCCTCCCATGGGAGATTCGCCCAAATCCAAGAGTATGTTTTAGAAGTTTTATAAGACCCGCCAGTGTGGTGTAGTGGTTAAGAGCGGTGGACTCGTAATCTGGTGAACCGGGTTCACGTCTCCGCTCCTCCACATGCAGCTGTTGGGTGACCTTGGGCCAGTCACACTTCTCTGAGGTCTCTCAGCCCACTGTTTGTTGCATAGCTGTCAAGTGCCCCTTATTTGAAGGGACAGTCCCTTATTCCAGCGCCACGTCCTGCTGCTGTCCCTTACTGATGGAAGTCCCTTAAATGTCCCTTAATGATGTCCCTTAAATTTCAAAGGAAGCAGCTCCTCTCCCTCCCTCCCTGCCGGCCAGGGAGGAGGGAGGCTCCAACTGTGTTGCTTGGCTGTGTTGCTCACCCAATAAGAAGTCTAAGAACGACTGGGGGGTGGAGCTTGCATGCCTTGTGTGTGGCTAGTTAATGCAAGCTGAGGGGTTTTTTGAATGCTGGACACCATTTTGTTTCCCATGCTGCTGCAAACTTTGCAGTGCAAAGCCAGGCCGGGGAGCCATCTTAAGTTGAGGCTGCATAGGCCTTGTGGTGCATGTGATTCAGATTCTATTCAGTTGAACCTCTGGTTACAAAGTTGGTTGGACAGTGTTCTCGAAGCTACCAGCATGAGTTTGACCAGACTGCAGGAGGACAGGAAGACTGGGGTGCCTGGAACAGGTGAGGCTGCAGGTCCCTTATTTTGGCTGCTGGTCCCTTATTTTCAAGGCTGCTGGTCCCTTATTTTCAAATCTGTAAGTTGACAGCTATGGTTTGTTGTGGGGGAGGAAGGGAAAGGAGATTGTTAGCCGCTTTGAGACTCCTTCGGGTAGTGATAAAGCGGGATATCAAATCCAAACTCTTCTTCTTCTTCTGTTTGAGTTGATCTTTAGAGATTGCAATGATGGAATTCCAGTGAGTTGGGTTCAATATGATTTTTCCCTGTTTGGAAGAGGTCTTGTTTGTCACACCTGTCTGAATCCTTCAGGATGTGATGAGCTATAAATGTAAATTTAAAAAACCCTTTCCATTGATTTTCAGCTTTAGGCAAATTCTAACTACAGTGGATTTTGGGAAATAGAGTGATGGACTAGATTTATCTTTAGTCTGATCCAGAAATGCAGTTTTTTGCCAATCTGCCAAGTGCTGCTCCTGAGTAGCTGCTGCTTTTTCATGTCTCTTATGTATTCCTATTCACCTTCCTATAGATCATGGTGGGGATCTGTGATCCTTCAGACAAACATGCATATCCCAACATCACCCCAACCATTGGCCTTCAGTGCTGCTTCTAGTTCCTATGAATGCCAATCTGAGCTTCTTTGCTCTTTTAATTCTATTGAGACCAGGAGAAGGTGGGAAAGCTTAGAATCATAGAATCATAGAGTTGGAAGAGACCACAAGGGCCATCGAGTCCAACCCCCTGCCAAGCAGGAAACACCATCAGAGCACTCCTGACATATGGTTGTCAAGCCTCTGTTTAAAGACCTCCAAAGAAGGAGACTCCACCACTCTCCTTGGCAGCAAATTCCACTGTCAAACAGCTCTTACTGTCAGGAAGTTCTTCCTAATGTTTGGGTGGAATCTTTTTTCTTGTAGTTTGGAACCATTGCTCCGTGTCCGCTTCTCTGGAGCAGCAGAAAACAACCTTTCTCCCTCCTCTATGTGACATCCTTTTATATATTTGAACATGGCTATCATATCACCCCTTAACCTCCTCTTCTCCAGGCTAAACATGCCCAGCTCCCTTAGCCGTTTCTCATAAGGCATCGTTTCCAGGCCTTTGACCATTTTGGTTGCCCTCCTCTGGACACGTTCCAGTTTGTCAGTGTCCTTCTTGAACTGTGGTGCCCAGAACTGGACACAGTACTCCAGGTGAGGTCTGACCAGAGCAGAATACAGTGGCACTATTACTTCCCTTGATCTAGATGCTATACTCCTATTGTGCAGCCCAGAATTGCATTGGCTTTTTTAGCTGCCGCGGCACACTGTTGGCTCATGTCATGCTTGCTCTTGCTCTAATGTAGATACAGGAATGTTCTCAAAATAGAAAGGGCAAGCAGCGCATCACTGAGAAGAAGAGAGCCACGGAGCAAATCCTTATTGCAATATGCGCCTGCTAACTGGCGAAGCAGCTATTTCATGGGTTACTTCTTTTAACTCCCACCAGATGGTGCCAGACCTGTTTTCAGAAAAGTGATATCTCCCTGGAGCCAGGTTCTTTCAGGACAAGGGCCGGGTGTTCTTCTTTTGATTTAAACTTCCTTGCTGTCGTTCTGCTTAATGCTTCCCCTTCTTCCCATTTGTTCTTTGGCGTTCCTGACCTGCTCCATCAATCTCATGCCTCCAGCAGCTGCGGAAGCTCCCTAAAATAAGATATAGCTCATTCTTAAGACACAGCTGCAAGAGCTTAATTATTATATGTTAATAAATCATACAAATTGGGAAGACTGTGGGATATGGGCCAGATAAGAGATTTTGGTGAATTATGCTGGTGAATTATTTTGGTGAATTTGTTTTCAGACGGGAGAGTTTCTTCACTCTCACTTCAGGCAGGAGCTTTGCCCCCCCCCCCATCAAGACCTCTCCAAGGTCTCAGCAGAGGCATTTCTCCTCAGGATTCTTGTAACTGATGAATTGGACCCAGGAGACCAGGGATTAGCATCATTGGGTACTTGCTGGGGCTCAACCATCCCTGCCAAGGTGCCGCTGTTATCCCTATAGCGGGGGGGCGGGGCGGGTAGGCAACCACTTTTGTCAAGCACGCTGAACCCAGAAGGAGCCGCTTCTCTGGGTCACCTTGGACAGGTGGGCAGGCCTCTCAGTCATCTGATGTCATGTAAGTAAGTAAATTTTTATTTATACCCCGCCCTCCCCGGCCAAGACCGGGCTCAGGGCGGCTAACATCAAATATCAAATACATTAAAACACAGTCAAACAATTGATTAAAATACAACTTAAAAATTACACCCATAGTGGTCGGGAACCTCAAGTATTCATCAGGGCCAGCTATCCATGTTGGTCCCAGAGGAGCCTATAAAAGGGCCAAAGAGGTAACTTACAGAGTCCTATAGAGGGGGGTCAAACTGGGCCCGGACCGAAGGCCAGGCGGAACAACTCCATCTTGCAGTCCCTGCGGAAGGATGTCAAGTCCCACAGGGCCCTAGTCTCCTGCAATAGAGGGTTCTATCAGGCTGGGGCCAAAGCTGAAAAGGCCTTGGCTCTGTCTGAGGCCAGTTTAACCTCCTTGAGGCCCGGGACCTCCAAGATATTATTATTTGCGGACCCAAGACTGCAAACCAAAGGAGTGTGAATTTAAACAGCACGTAAAAGCAAGCCCTTTTGCAAAGCAAAAAATTGAAGCATCCTTTAAGCCCTACTCTCCTGATGGTTCCTTGGCAGCAGGACTTACCTTTGGCACTGCTCAAATTCAACATCAAAAGGAGCACTTGGCTGCTTTCAGCAGAGCTCACCTCCACCCAGGAGCTCCAGGTGAGAGATCTCGAGTGGACCAGTTCCAACAGGGCTTGCCTTCTGTGCCACATTTAAACACTGCTGAATGCATGCCCTGGATGGGGTTTACGAATCCCACATCTGATGTCAGGGCAGTGACAGGTGGGGGTGGCCAGCAGAAAATGAGCACAAGGGGCAATCTGGCTGGCCTGGCAGGCCTAATTTGGCCCATGGGAGCGTCTCTATCTCGACTTAGAGTTTCCTGGTCCTGCTGTCCCTCCTTCGTGCTGTTGCTGCCTGTCCAAGAATGCAAGCAATGCTCTCTTGCGCTCTAGTCCATTGTGAACATTCAGCCCCAAGGATGAAGATGAGTGAGCAACAGTGACTGTAGGGAGGAGAAGGGCGTCACCAATACAAGAGACCATTGGCTCCAGCACAGCTCCAAACACATGCAAGCTGCAGTAAATGCAAACAGGGGATAATCCCCCAATGGTGCATCAGGTATATTTGAAATACAGTTGGGGGCCATCATTTACTGAAGGTAATTACATGTGTCTGAAAGACGCATTGCAACATGTCACATGTTAGGATTTGGGGCGTTTGGCCTCTGGGACTTTATTTTCACACTGTTATTGGATCTAAGAATAAGTTTCTTGAATGCCAGTATGATACTGTTAGCCTTTGTCTTGATTTAGATGCCATCTACGTTGTTTCTATACCTAGTGCGATGCATTGCCACCAGGTTATTTCCCCCCTCATAATTTTCCAAGCAGCTAGATATGACAACTGAACATCTCCATCAGCTGGGAAGTCTGAGCAATAAACTCCATTGGATGAAGAGTCTTCTTTCCCCCTCCATAGATGAGCAAGAGATGAAAGTCTCAAATGCCTTCAGTGGAAATTTGATTTGTTTTCAATAAAGAATACAGAGGATGATGACTGCAAGCAGATATTTAAGCCTGGGTGGCTTGTAATGGGATTTGCCCAAATTCCTCCAAAGCCCAAATCTTTTATAAAGGACGAATCATGGGGTGAAAACTCCTTTGCTCTTTCATTTTCATAGATGAGAACTACTCTCTGGAAGCCTGAGGTCACCATCTTTTGCAGCTACAGTTCCTCAAGTAGCAAAGAAGACTGCAAGCTCAGCCTCTTCCTGGTTCATATTGCCGAGGTGAACCACTTGCTTGCCATGAATAATGCATGCATCCTTGCCAGGGTTTATTATTATTATTATGAAGAGAATTAAATTCAGCCTGGTGCTATTTTATTCCCATTCCCATCTGTGGTGATTGCCAATCACTTTCAGCAGATTAACTTTGCAGAAGTTAAGAGCAGGCTGATCTCAGTACGTTTGGCTTCCCAGTCCCTGCGCATTCTTTGTTCTTGGGCGTAAATAAGCTGATGATGAAATGCACAAATGCAGGCTGACATCAGATGCAGAAGGGTGCCTTTGCTATTGATGGGCAGATTTTTCTCTGTTTTGGTTTCTGTCTGTTTCTCCTTTTTCCATTCTTAAACTCAGTTTGCTCCATTTCCACAGTCTGGCAGCAGAGGAAGAATGTTAAAGCCCCCATGAAAATCATTCTTATTTTTCTAAACATTGCTTCTAATATGCACAATGTTCTAATGTGCATATGTTTGCAATTTTCCACAACATACTGCATTTTGTACATTATTTACACTGACGTACCCATTTTGGAGAACTGCGTTGTAAAATTCAGAGAAGTGGATATGTTGAAAGATGGCTGTTTTGGCTTGTGTTCGAGAAGTGCAGATTTCTGCTCAGATTTTGCATTTCCAAATCATCCGATTGTATTTGTGGAAACTGTATTTCACAATTCATTATTCTTTTCACTTATAAACTGCACGTGGACTTTGATGCAGTTTTACGCTGTAGGCTTATCCCACACTTACCTTTCCTCTTACCTTTCCAGGCACAGTCTGTGCTTCAGAGCTACGTATCCAAGCTTTCTTCTTCTTCTTCTTCTTCTTCTTCTTCTTCTTCTTCTTCTTCTTCTTCTTCTTCTTCTTCTTCCCTGGAACTTTCCCCATGAAAACTTGCTCTTTATTGCTGAATCAGAACAAACAGCAATCTGTGGAAAATCCAAATTGCCGATAGTTGTGCTTTGGCTTTAAAGAGTGGGTTTTCACAGGGAAATCTACAGGGTGGAAGAAAAAAAAAAGAGCGCTCAGACTCAGAGATTTAAAGTGTAGGGCCAAAGATAAGTGTGGATGAGGCCTGTGAGTTTCTGCCTTCCTCCTTCTCACCTGCATTTTAAACAATTGTCTACAGTAGGATACAGAGGCATAGCATTAGAAGTGAGGAGGGGCCATGGTCCAGGATTCACAATTTTTGAATGGGCACCAACTAGGTGACCCCACGTAGGTGACCCCAGTCACCTACCTGGTTCAGTGCTCCTTAACAGTTTCAGGTTAAGAATGTACCTCCAGAATGAATTAAGTTCTTAACCCGAGGTACCACTGTACTTGCCAAGGACTGCATTGGCTGGCTGGGCTCCCCCCAGGCAAGGGGCTCAGTGTGACCCTGCTTTGCTTCAGTAGCATCAGCAGCGAGGGCTGGGCTGGCATCCCCCATCTGGTGCACACAGATGTGTTTGCCCCAGGCCCCGGCAACCAACGCTACACCAATGGTAGGATACAAGAACTGCAGTGGGCAAACCTGGCTCCTGAACTGGAACGTGTCCAGAGGTGGGCAACCAAAATGGTCAAAGGCCTGGAAACGATGCCCTATGAGGAACGTCTAAGGGAGCTGGGCATGTTTAGCCTGGAGAAGAGGAGGTTAAGGGGTGATATGATAGCCATGTTTAAATATATAAAAGGATGTCACATAGAGGGGGGAGAAAGGTTGTTTTCTGCTGCTCCAGAGAAGCGGACACGGAGCAATGGATCCAAACTACAAGAAAGAAGATTCCACCTAAACATTAGGAAGAACTTCCTGACAGTAAGAGCTGTTTGACAGTGGAATTTGCTGCCAAGGAGTGTGGGGGAGTCTCCTTCTTTGGAGGTCTTTAAGCAGAGGCTTGACAACCATATGTCAGGAGTGCTCTGATGGTGTTTCCTGCTTGGCAGGGGGTTGGACTCGATGGCCCTTGCGGTCTCTTCCAACTCTATGATTCTATGAAAATCACTTCCATTTTCACCTGGCCACCGACAGCACAAGGCCTTTACAGGGAGAGGAACAGGGATACCAATTTCTCTGGCCTCTCCTCTTCTCCAATTTCACGCCAGGCTGACACAAAACCCACTATGAAGTAATGCTGTGAGTGGCTTTATGGCCACTAGGTAGGGGAAGGCACAGGGAATCGGGGAAGGGGGTGTGGATTGGCCAACCAGTGTCTGTGTGTCTCCATTCTATGCACATTTATTCAGAAGTACATAGATTCTTGCAGATTTAGTTACTGATCAGTTATCTTCATCAGCTTTGTTGGATTTCAGTTGTTGCACACAAAGCTTGCATTCATGTATGACCTTCTTGCTTCAGAGAATAACTTTCTCTACAAAGTATGCAGAGTCTTGTGATACCTTAAAACAGTGGTTTTCAAAACTTTCTTCTCTGGGCCACACTTCCAGAATAAAAATTTCCTCGTGCCACATTATTATTTTTTAATATTTTAATATTTTATTTTTATTTTTTATGGTTAAGAAATATATTGGAAAACACTTTAAAAAGATACAACTTCTAGCAATGCCTGATTTATAAAACACAACTACTTTATAATAGGGATGCGGGCGGCGCTGTGGGTTAAACCAGAGAGCCTAGGGCTTGCTGATCAGAAGGTCAGCGGTTTGAATCCTTGCGATGGGGTGAGCTGCTCTTGCTCGGTCCCTGCTCCTGCCAACCTAGCAGTTCGAAAGCACGTCAAAGTGCAAGTAGATAAATAGGTACCGCTCCAGCGGAAAGGAAAATGGTGTTTCCCTGCGCTGCTCTGGTTTGCCAGAAGTGGCTTAGTCATGCTGACCACATGACCTGGAAGCTGTACGCCGGCTCCCTCAGCCAATAAAACAAGATGAGCACCGCAACCCCAGAGTCGGCCACGACTGGACTTAACTGTCAGGAGTCCCTTTATCTTTTCACTTTATAACATGACCATGGGACATGCAGAAAGTATAAAACAATGCAACTACACAAGAACATGAATCAATCCCAAAGTATAATATTGACTGTACAGTGGTACCTCAGGTTAAGTACTTAATTCGTTCCGGAGGTCTGTACTTAACCTGAAACTGTTCTTAACCTGAAGCACCACTTCAGCTAATGGGGCCTCCTGCTGCTGCCGCGCCACCGGAGCATGATTTCTGTTCTCATCCTGAAGCAAAGTTCTTAACCTGAAGCACTATTTCTGGGTTAGCGGAGTCTGTAACCTGAAGTGCATGTAACCCAAAGCGTATGTAACCCGAGATACCAATGTACTTGATTCTTCCTGCCACATTTGCCATCCTCTCCTGCCACACCAATGTGGTTGTCACGCCCTTTCAGGACCACTGCCTTAAAGACCAATACATTTTTTAATGAATAAGCTGGTAAGGGTGCTGGATTTTCCTCTGGGATCTTTCTGTGCACCAACTATACTGTGCTGTGGAATGAATCAAGAAATTGGGTTTTTCTTTATTCATAGTAATAAACACCTAGCCTTCCTCAGTGGTCTTCAGCTTGGTCCAGCCGTTGCGCTTAAGATAAATGATGTCACTAAATAGGGAATTAAGTGCCAGCTGCTCCCGAGTCTTATGATCTGCCCATCCCCCACCTGATCTCCTGTGAAAGTTCTGCCAAGGTTCTTTATTCCAAATTTACCGTTCTGTTGGCTAGCTGGTTTGTTTATGTGGGTTCATCTCTGTCTTTAGAATGACATTCAGAATTCCTGTACTGGGAACTGCAGGGCAGGAAGAATGCTCTGTAAAATGCATCCTTCTGGAGTCACCATCTGGGCAATATTCATCTTGCTTAGCAAAATGCCACGATATTCTGCCGAACGCAGGTGCCGAGGCTGATCACGAGGCACTGGTGACCACAGCAATAAACCAACATCCAGCAGAAAGATAATTAAGGCACCTGGTGCTGCCTTGGCTTTGAATGAGCCAATTTTATTTTCTGTACTGATCCGAATGGAAAAATCCACCCTTTGTTTCACTCTGCAGCGGCATTGCAAGTTGCTTCTAGACAATCTGTTTAAGGAATATTCAGCCTGATTTGTTTGCATTAATTTTGCAGGGTGGCTGGAAGTAGACAATGACAGCTATTTACTGAGCATTGATTCTGATCTGTTTGTGGGAAGTTTATATGAAGTTGCATCAAGCAATTGTTATCCTACACATTCCAGTGCAAATTCACATCCTTTCCCTTAACACATAAGTCTGTTATTTTTTGTGGGGGGAGCAGGTTTGTTACACCTAAATTCCACCATTGCCCATCATGGCTCCACCTTAATCCTCACCCCAAAGCAGCATTCTACAAAGCATGCTAAATATCTTGTATGTTTAAAATAATAATATTTTAAATGTACCTTAATAATAGTATTATCCTGCTGATATTTTGATTTCACTTCCAAAAGGGACAACATGGCTGCAAACATTTTATAAATGAATCAGTTCATTAATTGTCCCCCCCCCCCAGCTTTTCTGATTGCTAAATCATAAATTATTTTCCCAGAGTCACTTTTTCTGCCAAGGTCACACTCAACAGAGAAAAGAGCTCTGTGGTTTAATGGTCCCTGCACTTTAGCAAAACACCTGCAGCTTCTGATCAGTGCTAGCTTGTTGAAACACCTTTCAGCTTCTGCGGAAAATATCCAGCGGGCTAAGCAGATTACACTGCAAATTAATTGTACTTGGCTTTTCTAAATCTCTTTTCCCAAAAGTAGATTTGAAGATCCCCACCCAATGCAACATTTCACATGGCAAATATTAATAAATATCTGTAGGTCTGTGTGGATCACCTATCAGGTTATTATCTCCTTGGAATGCTAAACCTCTTGAAGCAAGATATAAGGCAGGGGGGAGGAACTGCCCAGGAGAAACTGCACCCACCTGATGTCAGATGTGACATTAGATGTGGGGCAGGTAAGGATGCAGTTGCAAACGAATGACCAGGAGTTTTAATGAGCTGCTGTTTGTTCCTTTGCAAGCAGGACTTGCTGATTAGCACTCATATAGGCCGGCTGAAGGGACGTGGGTGGCGCTGTGGGTTAAACCACAGAGCCTAGGACTTGCCAATCAGAGGGTCGTTGGTTCGAATCCCTGCGACGGGGTGAGCTCCCGTTGCTCTGTCCCTGCTCCTGCCAACCTAGCAGTCCGAAAGCATGTCAAAGTGCAAGTAGATAAATAGGTACTGCTCTGGCGGGAAGGTAAACGGCGTTTCCGTGCGCTGCTCTGGTTCGCCACAAGCGGCTTAGTCCTGCTGGCCACATGACCCGGAAGCTGTACGCCAGCTCCCTCGGCCAGTAAAGCGAGATGAGCGCCGCAACCCCAGAGTCGGCCACAACTGGGTCCCTTTACCTTTACCTTCTCAGTGGCTGCTCTAAAACTTTGGAACTCCTCCCTAGGAAGGTTAGACTGGCTGTCTTCTTGCAGTCTTTCCTCCACCTCCTTATTCCAACAGGTTTTGGGGAACTGACAGTTTTTAATGAAAGGGCTGGTGCCATGTTTTTAAATGATCGTTTTTCTCTCTCTGTGTGTTATTAGCTCAGGGCCGGATTTAGGTTTGATGAGGCCCCAAGCTACTGAAGGTAATGGGGCCCTTTTTATGTCCAGCTGTCCTTTGTCAACAACAAATTGTCACTGTTTTTTGTGTTCAGTATATGCTATATGGTAATTTATGGACCTAATAGGTATCTAAAGCCATTTGCACATAACAAAATATGTATTTTATCAACGTAATTGTTGAACTTATCTTATATTTTTGAAATGTACAACTGGTTTTTTCCCCTTTAAATTTTTTTGGGGCCCCCAAGAGAGTGGGGCCCTAAACTATAGCTTGTTTAGCTTATACGTAAATCTGGCAATGTATTAGGTGTTCTGAGTTTATCTGTAAGCTGCTTTGAGACCCTGTCAGCAAAGAAGGTGGGAGACAAACAAACAAACAAACAAGCAAACAAGCCCCATTGGGATTGGCTACTCTAAGGGGGTTTGCTCTTAGCAGCCATCAGCTGAAAGTGACCGCATGTGAACAGTTAGAAATTAGCCAGGCGCGAGGCACATTTTGTGTCTGCAACAGGTCCAGCTGTGACCATGTGGAAATCTCTGGATACCAGGCTGGCAACCGGGAAAATCAAAAAGAGAAGGATCTGTAATACTTTCCTTGAAGCTTGAATTTGTTATTTCCCTTCCCTGGATTGTTTAATTTGATGCTTTAATGTATTGTAAATTGCTTTGAGATTTGTTCTTTAAAGCTTGTTCTTTAAAACTGCTTTGAGATTTGTTCTAGAAAGTGGTATAGAGATGAAATTAATAAAAATAAATAAATAAATAAATAAATAAATAAATAAATAAATAAATAAAACAAACAACACAGTGGTACCTCGGGTTACAGACGCTTCAGGTTACATACGGTTCAGGTTACAGACTCTGCTAACCCAGAAATAGTACCTCAGTTTAAGAACTTTGCTTCAGGATGAGAACAGAAATTGTGGGAGGGGTCATACCCAGTCTTAAACAACTCCTAACCCACAATAATACTACAACCAGACCTAACACGGACACTGGCACCAGAGCCTGCAATAAACCCAGATGCCAACTTTGCTCCCACATACACCCGGACAACACCATTACTGGCCCCAACAACATCACACATACCATCTCGGGACTATTTAATTGCTCATCGTCTAACATTGTGTATGCCATCAAATGCCAACAGTGTCCTTCAGCTCTCTATATTGGACAAACAGGCCAGACCTTACGCCAAAGAATAAACGAACATAAATTGGACATCAGGAATCACAAGACAGAGAAACCAGTAGGAGAACACTTCAATCTCCCAGGACATTCTATACAAGATCTCAAAGTAGCTGTTTTACTACAAAGGAATTTCAGAAATAGACTGGAAAGAGAGCTGCTGAATTACAACTTATCACCAAACTTAAAACCATGGAGAAACCTGGTCTGAACAAAGACCTTGGATTCTTATCTCATTATACATGACAAAGCCATTTTTCACCTTTTCACCCCTTGCTTTTTCCTGTAAGACCTATTGCAGTCGTTAAGAGTCGTCAACAGGCTCATCACAGCTATCTGCCAATCACCCATTCCCACCAGCCTTCTGAGTAATACCCCTCCCCACCTTCTCACTATATAGAAGGGTCTGGAAACTTCTGTTTCAGTGTATCTGAAGAAGTGTGCATGCACACGAAAGCTCATACCAAGAACTGACTTAGTTGGTCTTTAAGGTGCTACTGGAAGGATTTTTTTTTGTTTTGTCTATGGCAGACCAACACGGCTACCTATCTGTAACTGCCTGTGAAGGCACACTTTCATCACCAATTAGCTGATTGGTGCTTTGAGCCCCCTCCGCCACCTTTTGTCTATTTGCAGGTGCAATTTGGATTCAAACTGTGTCTGCAAATGGTCAGCTTTTCTCTTCAGTCATGGTTTGAATCCCTTTGGAGGTGCACTGCTAGCTCTAGTGAGCTGATTCGTGCTGAAAACGAGTCCCTTTAAAATTGCCACCAGAAGTCACAGTGACATTGGATGACTGACAAGTCATCAGTGGCAGACTTTGGGCTTTCAAATTTCAGCATTGCCCTGTGAAATGTCATCCCCCCCCCCCCGCCTTCCGTCATTCATCATTGTTACAGAGCCTCCGGCTCAGCAACCAGCGCAGGCAAACTGATTGTGCTCCCCCCAATCTGCCTGTGCCCCCAGCTGTCTTTTATCCACAACACAGGCATTAATTTAATCCCATTCAACTGCTCCTATTAACTTCCTAATTATATTCACTTTATTTGACTTTTTAACCATCTTCCATGCCTTAACATATGCATTTTGGTTTTTTGCATCTGTACTGTATATATTGCATCTGTACTGTATGGTGTGTATGATCTTGGAGGAACTTTGGTTTGTTGTAGCTGTTAGACTGAGTGCAAATCACGACAGACAAGGGAATCCTCGTATTACACATGGACTGCCACAAGATGGTCGTTGAACACAAGGACTGCTCCCCCTACCTGCCTTTGTCCTGCTCCCTGCACTGCTTGGTGAGGCATGCTTTAAAGTGGGAGCCAGTGTGGTGTAGTGGTTAAGAGTAGTCACGTAATCTGGGGAACCGGGTTCGCGTCTCCGCTCCTCCACATGCAGCTGCTGGGTGATCTTTGGGCCAGTCACACTTCTCTGAAGTCTCTCAGCCCCACTCACCTCACAGAGTGTTTGTCGTGGGGGAGGAAGGGAAAGGAGAATGTTAGCCACTTTGAGACTCCTGAAGGGGAGTGAAAGGTGGGATATCAAATCCAAACTCTTCTTCAAATACCCACATCTTTTACTTAGTCAGAAAATTTCCCAAAAGGATGCTGTGTCATTTGAAACAGATTTCTTAAGTTTTCTGGGGAAATTCATCACCTTAACATGAGGAAAATCATATGCAAATATTGCATCCCTAAGGCTGGAGAACATCAGCAAACTGTCAAAAGATGGAGCTTGGTGGTCCTGGAAATGCCATTTCGCTTGCTTCAAGAATACCACGCCAACTTAGCCTGGGCAACTCTTACACCAATTGTGGGATGCCCAGATAGATGGACCTCATGCACCATGATGTTAGACACCAATCCAATTTTCATTCCCAAGGCAGCATTTTACAGAGGTGGAAGGTTAATGTATTAACACGTCCATTTTAATGCATGTCTAACTCCTTGAACAAAATTGCTGATGGTTAAAATCTGATTTATGATGACACCCTGACAATGGAAGTGGTTTTCTTTCTTTCCTTTTTTTAAAAATAAAAGATCAGCAAATGAGCACCAGCAGTCATAGAGAACAGAAACAAAACTGTGAACCAGATGTTTAGCTCATTACACCATGTCCTACATATATTTGAACCCCTTTGCCACAGATTAGAGGCAGGATGTGTGTGTTGTGTGTGCAGCCTAGAATAATCTGTTCAGTTTATGAGACTCCCTCCCTACATTTGAGCCAATAGGCAGGGTCACCCTTTAGAACTAAAGTTATGTATCAAAATGTGCAGGCACAAGGTGGCTTTTTGACCTGTGTTGATAACATTGCCGTATACCGCCACCATCTGAAGGATCATAAAATCTGTTCATATCTACAGATTCATTAGAACTAATGAAGGCTGGGTTGTTTTTTTTGCGTGGTTTAGGGCTGGCATTGGAGGACTGCTACACAGCAGTATGGAAATACAATTTCTAGTATGGAAATACAATTAGGAAGAAATTGTCACCAGTTCAGTCTTCTAGAGATCTTATTACACGCATATGACCCCTTATTTACCGTATTTTGGGGCCCTCTACCCTGCTCAACCCCCTTCACGAATCACTGCCTTTTCGTGGCGAAGGGGCTTGAATACCTCCAAGAAGCTATGAGCTATGCTGTGCAGGGCCAGCCAAGACGGACAGGTTATAGCCGAGAGTTTAGACTAAATGCAGAAGGAACTGGCAACCCCCTCCAGTATTTTTGCCATGAAAACTCCATGGACATGAAAAAGGAGCTTTGAGAAGATAGTGAGTTTCCAAGGCATGCTCTGGTTCATGGGGTCACGGAGAGTCGGACATGACTAAGACGACTAAACAGCAAACAATACCATACTCAACAAAAGGATACAAATCTATACAAGACACAAAGCATGCACCATGCAGGCAGAGAATCCTATTGGCACCCCTACCAACAGGCCTCCAAGATGGCTATAATTTTACTTTTGTAAGAGAGTGATTAAAACCAGTAGGAAACAGCAGTGTGTGCAAAGTGGTAGCAAGGTCAGCATCGTGCAAATGCAGATCGAAAACATCCTGGGCTCCTGTTGGTGTATTTGCACGCCCACCACTCCTTCCCTTTCCGTAAGCAGCAGTAACTCACCTGCTGAGGGGCCAGGTAAGCACCTTCCCCATCATATTGCTCACTACCAAGGCTAAGATGATTCGCAAAGCTTATTAAAATGAAGGTCAAAATGAAAAGATGTCAGGAATATGAATGCATCCATTGTGGGTCATGCAAGGCCTCATGAGCTGTGCAATCTGCCCTCCCTTTCAGTCTAGAGATGGTCCACTAAGGGCAATCAAGTAGTGCAGTAGAATTCATGCATTACTATTGCTGGGACGTTAGGGCATACATGCAGCAGAATGACAGCACCATCTGAACAGGGAGGATTTTCTGGTTTGAGAGATGAGTCAGGGAAAATGACAGCTGCAAAGCAGTCAAGAAAGTGAGAACATGCATTCAAGGTGTCCCATGAAAATAAGTGCATCCAAAACACTTGTATCAGGGGTGGGGGAACCTTAGCCTGGGAGGCCAAATGTAGCCCTCTGCAGCAGGCATAGGCAAACTTGGCCCGCCAGGTATTTTGAGACTACAATTCCCATCATCCCTGACCACTGGTCCTGTTAGCTAGGGATGATGGGAGTTGTAGTCCCAAAACATCTGGAGGGCTGAGTTTGCCCATGCCTGCTCTGGAGTCTCCCAGGCCACCCTGTCCCAGCTCTGCACCTTCCTTGAGTGCTTGTGCTTGGCTGGAAGGTCCTTGAATTGTGATGCTTGCCTGGACGGACGTGTGTGTTTCTGCGCACATGCAGTGCAAGGTGCTGAACTAGATGATGCTCAGGGTCCTTTCCAACACTAGTTCTATGAAACCACCAGCAAGCATAGTTGGCATGCAGCCTGCTGTACAAAGGTAAGAGTCACATTCACTGCTCTGTCTACATTTGCCTTGCCCATCTGATAAGTTGCTTCAAAAGGGTTGCCCAGGAGAGAATGGGGCTCTTGGGCTGAAGAAGGCTTCCTGCCCTGATTTAAATGTTACAAATTTAAGTACAAGTTTTGCACAAGTTCAAGAGAAATTAGCATGGCAAGGGGCATTTCCTGTGTGATGGTAACAGCATTTCTGTTTTTAGGGCTGTGGAAGAAACACATTACTTAACGATAGGATAATCACTTTTCATCCATGACTCAAGCAGAAAGCAAAACAATTCAGAGAGAAAAATATGCCAATAACTTAATAGTTTATTAGTCAGTCAACAATATTACAAATATTTAAAAATTACTTATTATATAAATAGTTGGCAGCAAACTATTCCATTACAGAGTTAAATTACCAGTACAACAGACAGACTGGAGATTTAGACACCTGGAAGATAACAGTAAAATGAACTAAAATATTTTAACAGAAGATTTTTAGCTGAAGGCGATTAACTAGAGAACCAATCTGCCAGCACCGCAGCTGGGTCACCCCATTCATTTCACTGGGACTTTTATGGGGCTCCACTGAAACCAACGGAGGGTCTCAGCGACAGTGCTTTCTGCATTGGTTCCTTTGTATCCATAAAAAGCATGGGTTTTCTTTTTATTTAGAAAAAAATAAAAACTGTTTTAACACCACAATAGGAATACAAAATAAAATTAACTGAAAATATTAATTTGCATATCAAAGAACCATTTATAATTTCAATCCAAACACTCCATAAACCACTTGTGCGATTCTTTACAGAAACTCGGAATTTAGAAACTAGTTGCTTTAATATTACAAAGATTTAGGCTCCAAAAATAATTCAACATAAAATAAACTTTTAGCAATTAGCGTCATAAAATTATATATTTTCACATAAAAATACAAAATAATATTAATGACAAGAATATGAAAAATTATTCCAAGTATTTTTGCTATTTGAAATAAAACAAACAAACAAAACCCAAAACGACAACAAAATAGAAATATGCATGAAAAAAGTCTCTCCTTTTGTTAGCAAAACACTATCCAAAATAACTACGATCATTTACATCAGTACAAAGATTTCTGGATTTTAAAAAATATTTGCAATGACAAAAGGGGTTTTCTTTTCTGACAGTAAAAAATGACACTGTGGATAAAATTTGCAAAAGATGCAATGAAAAAAATAAAATTTGCATTAAAAAGGTTTACACTGTTATTCTTTTTATACAAACATTAGAAACAGTATTGCACGTCACAACACAGAATCGAGGTTAGTCAGCCTTCCAAAATGTGTTATATTCAAGTTTTGTAGCATCTTTGAGGAGAGGCTCTGTGCAGCCAGATGCAACAGGGAATAAAATATCAAGTGTTTTCCATACACAAATATATAAATGCTAAATGTTTCCTTCTTAACAAAAAGTGTGGACTTTTAAAGTATTTTTTTTCTTCCACAGTCATATGTTTGGGCAGCAATATGCACATTTGGGGAAATAAAAGAAGCTTTAAAAATACAAAAATACAATAAAATTAACAATCTCCTACAAAAATAGTAAAATAAATATGATTTATATAAACAAAAACCAATACAGTGTTGAACAGTTAAGAAAATAAGGGCACAATCCACTAGGGAAATCTCTTACATTATTATCCTGCCCTGAAACAAACAGGAGCTGTGCAAAAGCACATGATCTCAGCCTCCATTGAGATGAATGTGCTCATTCACTTCAAAGAGTGCTGATGCAGGAGAACTTCCAGGGGGATTGTGTCCTAGGAACATGGATTTAAAAAGGAATAAAAAGAGGAGATGTAATTTACAGGAGCTATTAGCCTCAATAGCTCCAGAAATGAAGTGAGAAGCATAGCCTGATATTTAGAATAGTTTACCCATACCAAAGAAAGGGCATCACTGTTTTCTTACAGTTTTATTTGGGGAGAAACAGGATTTTTAAACATCTCCAATTATTTCAATTTTCCATATTCATTTTCATTATTTAAAACATGTAAAGGCTCTTTAATTTTAAACTTCAAGCAAGAAATATGAAAATAAAGTTAAAAACATCTGCAGAATTAAATTATATCTAAATAATTAACATTGCAAAACTACTGATTTTTTTTTATTTCTAAATTCCAAAAATTGAGGTATAGCAAAGGAGATGTCGTCAGTCAAAAAAAAGTGTGCCTTAAAATAGCTGACTAGTTGGAAAAAAAATCTCTCACAGAGATATAAAAATAGTGCATAACAAATGTCAAAAATGGATCAAGGTCTGGCAGGGTTTAAGGTTAGAAAAGAATACTCCAAAAAATCTGGAGGATCATGGTTAAGTAACAAATAGGGTACATTGACAACTAAATCAGTTAAAAAGCTCTTCTTAAAACAGCATCAACTTTAAAACTTTAAAAACTTGAACCACAACCACAACGAAACAGCAGATTTAGACATGAAACCACATATTGAACAGTACCAAAAAGCACATTGCAGACAACCAATATAAGAGCAACACTTTGCTTACATGAAGGATTGTCCCCAAGGGATTGCCAAGGGCAAAACCCTTGCAAATTTCTCTCTTGGAATAAGACTTTCAATTCTGCACTTCTTGGTGCTTGCTTAAACTGTAGAGTGGCTCTTTCTTCCATTGAAACATAAGGGCTAGTTGCATTAAAATGTTTTGTGGAGGACAAAAACACTGCTAATGAATTTCTTGCGTTTCAATCCAGAAACAGCCCCCTTCCCTCCCAAAAATCTTGCAAGCAATGTCGTCACTTAGAACTCCTTCATCAAAATTAAAACACTACGCTTGACTGTCCGTCAACTAACTACATTTCATGCAACAGTGACCCTAGTTTGACAGAAGTCTTAAACGCACCTAAGGTCAAACAAGCACACACAGTTTAAGCCAGATTTCACTGTTGTCTTAAAGGTAAGATTTAGCTTATGCAACTAGCTGTCTGTATATTACACCATCTCCATTTTGACTTTATTTTATTACTAAAGCATTAAGTTTTCTTGTATGAGCACATTTTAATGCTCATTTCTCAGTAGTTTCCCATTTGGTGACTGGTTAGCAGTGGGCTGGCCATCTTTGGTTTGTAAAGGAAGTTTTAACCGTGAACAATCAAGAGGGCTGAAATAAATATAAATCTATTTAAAAATCTAGTAATTTTGCTCAAACGTGTCTAAGCTACACCACTCCACACTAATTAGAACCACACGTCACAAAGTTGCACAGCGATTACAATATTACATCCAGTCTGCAAAAATTGAATTCCACTACCAACCAGGTCACAAAATGGCTGCACTTTCTAATCTAAAACTAGTTTGCATATTGTACACATGTAGGACATTTTTAGAGAAAAAAAACTTGAGTCACAATAATGCATGCAAGTGTCTTTTGTTACAAATTTTGCGGTTTGCTCATGCTATCTAGATTTCAGAGCATTAAAAAAACATTTTCAATAACTCACCTCTTGTTAGATCTAGTGCATGCATATGGTGTATACAGGTAAGTAAACATGCAATTTTTCACATTCTAAAACTATGGCACTTTATGCCATATTGTGCTGCCTGCATTTTAATCGGCAATGCAGTGTATCTTAAAACGTTTTAATCCCGTATTAATAGGTGGCATTCAACACAACACCTATATAGCAGCAAAGCTAATACAGCTTGTGATTATAAATGTTTAAAAATAGCTAATAAATCAGATTATCTTGAGGTATTATTTCTTGCAAGTCAAAATGGAGAGCAAAAAATCAACCCTATTTTTTTTAATCGATGTATACACTGAAAATAGCAACAACAATAAAAATAAGCCTTTTTTGTAGCAGACATATCCCATCTTCACTATTTTTTGCTACCTTTGGTAAATTACTAGGGCAGATCTTGAAGTTAAAAACCCATGTTTAGAAATAAGTGCACGCTTCACCCACTAAATATAGCAGCAGACAGTGTGCCCCTATGCAAAAACATTCTCATATCTAGTTTTAATTTTACATATAAAAATAAGTTGGAGAAAATACAAAAAAACATTTTTTTTTTATTTTAACATGAAAATATCACAAAAATTATTAAGCCTGAGATGTAGGGTTTTGGTGAAAAACAAGAGGCTTTGTAGTGTTTTGGCTGCTGAAAAAGATGCATGTATTGAGAGTCGGGGTGAGAAGCAGAAGAATGCACTTATTTCTTCTGCATGTCAGTATCTTCAAACACAGTAAGCCACATGCACCCTTTGTTCCTTAAGGAGATGCTGGAGAAGCAGGCTCAGTTCCAGCGGAAGTGGATCTGGCGCGGGCGGTCAGCCCCTTCCTTAACCAATGGCTTATGGAATTCACGTCCCGCCCGAGAGTGGATATTCGCCCAGCAAAACTCACAGTAATACTGCAGGCATGTGACATTGGCACAAAAAAAGGGAGCAAACTTTCCACCACACCGTGCGCCCTGGCATTCGTCACACATCTGGTCATCCAGCACATATGGCTTTACCTCCACCTGTTTAGGAAACAAGCGCACAAGAGGACAAGCGATCGGATTAGCTTCACATACCGTTGTTAAATTTGTATCCTTTCTTTTCTCAAGGGAAATCTGGGTGGCATAAATGAGCTCGCCCCACATGGACGGTGCACATCAGTTAAGTTATATTAGATAGTGACTAGCCCAAGTTAATATAGTGAGCTTCATGCTGAACAGGGGCTTTAACGCAAGCCTTATTTCAAATTTAACAACCAATCCACTTCATCACACTAGGCCTCGAGGGTTGTTTTTTTGTGGGAAATAGGGATAGTAGTGAGAAGCAAAGAAGATTTATAGTATTACATCTGGACTCGGGGCTTAAAACGAAGAAGTAAAAAATTATCAGCAAACGACTTGGCTTGCTCTCTCAAATTTTGCCAGGCACTTTTACAATAGTTTTATAGATTATAAAATTAGAGAGTTTACAGTAAAAATCACGAGCCAGGAAATCAAAGCAAATAAGTGAAAAATGACCCCCCCCCCCGCAAATGGGTTTTAACTAGTGTTCACTATGTATGTATTATAAAGTTAATCTATTCAGAATCCTAGTTCAATATACAACTATCAACAAATTGTGAAGATGTGCTGTGAACATGCACACACACACGTGAACCAAATTTATAATTGTGAGTATATGACTCTCATGTTGAGTTTTTGTCCAAAAAATATTTACTTATTTAAATGACCCTGAAGTGTATATGGTTTGTGTCACTCATTTAATAAATCAATTGTAAAACGAGCATGGAGTCGAGCCATTTCCTACAGCTCCCACCTACTACCATCGGATGCTCGAATTAGAGGTGGTTTCTCCAATCTGATCCTAAGAGATATTCATAATTCTCCTTGGAAAACTACAATTAATCTCAAATTCCGCTCTCTTCTCAATTTGAACCGCAAAACTGTTTTTAATTTAGAGTGTATTAGCCCGGCGGCCCTACCTCCAATCAAAAAGAAGCTACAGCAACTTGACTTCTCTAACACAGCCTCCCATGCAAGAGGGCCGTGTTCAGGCTTAGCCCTAGCTATTCCACCCCCTGAAGGGATCCCTCTATACTGCTTTACAATTCCTTCGGAGGCTAAGCGAAGGGCCTTTACCTGTGCCCGTCTCAACTGTTTTCCTACAGCAGTTTTGTCGGGTCGGTACTCCAGAGTTCCCATCGCAAATAGAACATGCTCCTGCAATGACACGGCTCTGGAGACTATGGAACATGTAATGCTCTTCCGTCCCAACTGGACAGATGAAAGATCTCGGTTTCTAACTCCTCTCGTGAACAAGCTTCACCTCCCAATCCAGCCTTGGATAGTGTCCCTTCTTCTGCAGGATTCTGACTGTTGGATTACCGAGATGACAGCTAATTTCCTGCTTAGTGTGATGAAGAGGAAAGCGGCACCAACTCCCTCTTCAATACCACAGATGTAGTCGATACGCCGCACAATTGAATCTGTTTTTTGTATTCTCTGTCACTCGATGTTTTAAATCCCCCGTTACCTTTGTTATCCCCATTTTCTCAAAGTATTCGCCCAGGACGACATCCACTTTTATCTCCCCACCCCCATTTTATGTTGTTATTTCTATGTATATTATGCTATGGCCGCATGGCTAATGCAATAAAATCATTATATAATAAATCTCTGTGGTTGAAAAATATGACATGATCATCAAGGTAGCTACCATCACAAAAAAGAACAAAATTCATCAGTATCTATTGGACCAGGTTCACTGTGTTACCTCCCACTGCAAAGGTATTTCCATGTGCTACAAAACTTTCCATTTTGCTTGAAAACTTCCCCTTTTAATTTTAGGTTAAAAAAAATTATTATTATTATTTTTTAGAATTATTACAAAACTGACAGCTTAATTACAATTGTTTATTGATTTAGTGTTTGCAATGCAGATGCCCCCCCCCCCCAATAGAAATGTCTTTGGGTGAGGAAATAATTTAAATATCTCCTAAGTCCAAGAAACATGTTTTCTGGAACACGTTCTATTATAGAAATACCTTTCCAAAAGAGTTTAGTGAATTAATTGGTTGAATAGATAACTAAATAATGTAACTGTGCCCATCTTGATGATGTAAGTCACAGCTGTAAATAACAGCTGAGAAAGTAACATCATAGATATTCTTCAACTACCAATATTTATGAATCAAAAGAAACTATATATAGTTAACATTACATTTGATACTGAAGGACTTTTCACACATTATGCTTGCAGACTAAATGTGAAAGTGTTAATAGACTCCACCAGTGGTCAGAAATGTAGAGATCTTATTAAAACTTTTGCTAATTAAATCCTAACAAGATACAGGATTAAAATGTTATATTTTATATATGCAAAGCAGAAATATGTAGGATGGATGTTATCCTTTTCTTGGTTAAGTTGTAGCTGCATCAAGTAGTTCTGGATCATTTTCTTTCCTTGGCTAACTTGTTTATTCTTTACCTGACCACTCTAGGAAAGATTCAGTAGCATTGTAGGTGGGTGAGGTGTTTATGTTCTATTTGCTAAAAACCTTAAAAATATCCTAGGCCTTTGCTGCTCATTAATGTCAGCTTGTTGTGTCTGCCCTGCATATGCTGCTGTATTTTAATGTATTTTTATATTGTTGTGAATTGCCCTGAGATATTTTTTTTTAAATAAATCATTTTAAATAAACCATTTTCCAATATATGTTCTTATTTACTTAGTGGTGGTACTTTGGTAGCCCCAGCATCTTCATTCCAACACTGCCAGCTATTTCTCAGCACGCTTTTATAAAGGTTTTATAAAGGTTAAGGTTCAGTGTGGATTTTCAGGCTACCAGAGAGACACCAGTCTTGCACACTGTTTTCCTCCTCAACAAATCTGCCTGCCCAAATGGAAAAATGGCAGAGGTCCAGTGCCTAATTTGCATGAGACCTGTGCTTGCTGCTGAACTGAGAAATCCTTACTAATTTTGCAAAAGGTTAGTATATCTGAATATAAATTTTAAAAAACTAGATGTTACAAGTTTCTAAAAACAGCTTTTATTTAAATTGACGTATTCTGTGATGACCAATAGTTTCCCACAAATAAATTCAACTGAGAACTCCCCAAAAGTTGATTGTTCCTGTGTATCTTTCCCAATATGATGATTTATGTACATTTAGACTTTCAATCGAAGTAGAACTGGTGTGTGTGTGAAGGGGGCGGCATTGTGCATGCTGGCTCTGACTCCTTGCTGAACTCAGTGTCCATACAATCCCACCTGTGTGAGACTTAAAAGCATACTCCTCAACATAAGTGGACTTTGTTCCTTCAATTTTTGCAAATACATGGAAAATCAGTGTGTGTGACAAACAGGTACAGATCAAGCATATGTAGGCAATTGACACATGTCAGTCCATTCAAACTCTCAAAGATATTCCTAAGAATTTGGATTGGGGTCGACAACCATTTTATAAGCTCATCAAGGGGCCAATGTACACAGAAGTTTTGGAAACCTTGTTTGGTGAGACTTTTATTCGGGATACAGTTTCACCTCGGTGTAGCTTTTCTGGCACCAAAATCTCTGTGTTGCCCAGATTTTGTAAGTCACTGTTTGTTGCTGATTGACATGATCAGATGATCTAGACCAACTAAGACCTTCCGTTATCTATCTCAGGTACTCTGCTGCCAGAGATCTTACTGTGGCAACCCCTCCCCACCTTCGACTTGCTTCTTGTCATGCTAGTCAATGTTTTCACTAAACAACTTCTTACATAATGAAATCAAATCCAAATGTTGCCCAAACATAGGTTGAACACAAAACATAGGTAAGAATCCCCTTGAGATAAATATTCAATTATCAAAGCTTGACAGAGATAATTTCTGACTGACTGTCCACTTTTGGCTTTTTTGTATGAATCATGCATTTATTCATATATGAACCACCTTGTGGCTCAGTGTCCATCAACGTGACTTCTAATACACCAGAAATTAAAATAAGCACCATATGGTTCAGAGAGAAGAGAGGTTTTCAAGAAACCAGAGGAACTGGAACTACTGCAAAGAGAGATCGATTTATTCTCCTCTTGGCAATGTTACTGAAAGGTCTAGCTTGACTTGAATAACCTGCAGGGAGACAGTAGACAGGGACCTGTGACTTATTTTGGGAGGGCAAAGGGCTGCTGGCCTACTGGAAATTTCCCCAGCTGTTGTTGAAGGTTCACCAACTGAACACTGGAATGAATGTCTCTCTGGAAAAACATGCTGAGTGCTTCAGGAATCATCTACATGTTCATTGAAATCACATGTTGATGTATCATATTGGACGGAAACATGCTATGTAGCAGGAAACATATTAAAAGATAGGGCAGTGGAGATATATAATTGGCATGTGTGTGTGGTTTTGTAAGAGCAGTGCTTTTTTCAGGGGGTACTCAAGGGTATGCAGTACCAGCTCCTCTCTTTCTTTGGTTAAAAGATGTGCCTCTTACTGTAACAACTTCATGGTGAGTACCAGCACATATTTTTCTAGGAGAAAAGCACTGTGTGAGAGCAAATGCAGTTTCAAACTCTGGAGCAGGTCTATGGCACCATGGGAGGGATATTAATCCTCCAATTGATTAGAGCCAGTTAATCTTGACATCCCACACAGACACTAGGCAATAAGTTTTTCTTAACGGCAACTGGCTTGCAGCCCAGGCTGTGCGCATGCGCACACACATACACCCTTTGACTTTGCGCCCAAGTAAAGTGCCCCCTCCCATGCTTAGACCCTCATATGCTTTTCAAAATGCAGTCTGTCCAGTTGGTCCCATAGAAAATAATAGTTGCTATGAAATACAGCAATGTCATGATTGATATTAATTTGATACAACTTACTCGTTTATCAATATCACCATGTTGAAGCTGAACAAACCGAGCACTAATAGCAGCAATGTAGCTCTGCTGATTGGAAAAAGCAACTCGCCCAGCACCTTTTGGATATTTGAGTTCAGGATCTGTATCAATTCCTGCGTAACAAACTCCACCATACAGACGGTCCATTATCATGGCTAATTCCACTACAGAAGAACAAAAAACATTGCAGTAACATTAAACTAAGTTGATATACTTTAAATGGGACACATATTTATAAACTATAATGGATTATGGGATGGGAAAACCCATAAGCCATGGATTCTGTGATTTGCTGAATAGCAAAAATAGTGCCTAGAATTAAGAGTTAAGCTAGCAGTGGTGGGACAAAAGGGCAACTTGTACTGTACAAGGCTACAATCCCCGGCACCAGGCAACACCTGCTTGCAGTGCTGTTGTGTTAGGAAGGGGGATAACACCCACTGTGGTGCAACAGTATTGCACAAATAGCAATTTGCAGACAAGAGGAGACAGGTTTACCAGTGGCATTTCATGCTGCCTACTACAGGCAGAAGTAAATGTCTAGACACTTTGTTGCAGTTATTTTTGTTCAACTGCTAGCAATAACCTGCAGTGATGAGAAGGGTTTTAGGACTGCGTGGTTTTGATCCCACAAGGTATTTGCTATAGTCTTTATGGTACAAACTTGTGCTTGTACCCATGCCAACTAAATAAGATTTGGTTTCAAGACACAATTATTTTACCCAGAACTACCTATTAACAAGGGACGCAGGTGGCGCTGTGGGTTAAAGCCTCAGCGCCTAGGACTTGCCGATCGAAAGGTCGGCGGTTCGAATCCCTGCGGCGGGGTGCGCTCCCGCTGCTCGGTCCCAGCGCCTGCCAACCTAGCAGTTCGAAAGCACCTCCGGGTGCAAGTAGATAAATAGGGACCGCTTACCAGCGGGAAGGTAAACGGCGTTTCCGTGTGCGGCTCTGGCTCGCCAGAGCAGCGATGTCACGCTGGCCACGTGACCCGGAAGTGTCTCCGGACAGCGCTGGCCCCTGGCCTCTTGAGTGAGATGGGCGCACAACCCCAGAGTCTGTCAAGACTGGCCCATACGGGCAGGGGTACCTTTACCTTTACTTTTACCTATTAAAAAAGCTGAGCTGCAAAGTAGCTTTCGTTCAGGGCCAGCTCACATGGTTATAAGTGCTATATGTATTCCATCATTCACATGCAGACCTACTTTACACAATGTTATTCATGCAAAGTGAGCCCATGTAGAGTGCATCTGTGCCACAAATGTGAAGGGAAGAGTGTGGAAACTGGGGATATGCACGCTTGATCCATTATATATGTAGGATCCATAGCTAAGCAACTGTATTAATCCAATACATGCATTTACTACATTTAACCTACTGTTTCCTCTGAGTTAATCTATATTGGTGTGGGAACATCCAGCCTGTGGGCCAAACTTGTCCTGCCAGTTTTCCCCATTTGGCTTTTTGCAAGTATCAGCAAGGGGAGGGCCTTGCAAGCCTTCCCACATTCCCCTTTCAACCTTTGATGTCCGGATTTTCACAGGTAGGCGTGGCCTATCAGTAAATTGTGATGCCAAGTGATTGACAAGGGGGTTGCCTTGTTCACCTTTCAAAGTTGGCCCACAAGGTGCAGTCAGAAAGCACTGACACAAGCACCTGTTTGATAGCACATCCCTAGTAAACACTTATGAGAATGCCTACTAATAGCTCTTTAACAGTACCTGACAATATGTGAAAGTAACTTGATGCATTTTAAGATTAACAAATTTATTATGGCATAAGCTTTTGTGGACCACAAAGCACCACATCTAATACATGAAGCATAATTCTAAAAAGGCAAACAGATGGGTGGGGAAAATGTAGAGGAGTAAATGAAATGCAAAAAGAACAGGCAGTGACTATTACATAAAAGGAAAATAGTTAGTGACCAATTAATGAGGCAGTGTAAGTAGCAGCACATGCATCCTGGTATTGGTAATTTAACTGTCATATGTAACTTTTTTTAAAAAAAGTATAATCTAGATTCAAGCCATAGGTGACAGAACTGATTTGCCTAATAAATTTTAATCCATCTGATTCTCTCAGTGGAGTTTCCCTTTCAATTGTCTTTGTTCAAAAATGGTTATCTTGAGGTCCGTTACACAGTTTCCTGGTAGACTGAACTGTTCACCTACTCAATTCTGGATATTACCAAAATGTCAGATTTGCACCCACTTATTCTTTTGCACGGAGATAGATCTGTTTGTTCTATGCAGAGTGCAGAAGAACATTGCTGGCAGGTGATGGCCTATGTCACTTCAAACGATGAGAAGGTATATGAACTCTTGATGCTGTGGCTTATGTCCTGTAATAGTGTCGCCAGGGCATATTAGAGGAGAACACTGGGATCTCAGTTTACTGCACAGTCTGGTCTTCCTGTTTGTGTCTTTGTTATGTGGCCAGTTGTTGGCTGAGATCAAAGTACTGTACCACAATTAAGCTAGCTTGTGAACAAGGGTGGTATGTGTGTTTAAAATAATGCAATGATAGTGCAATGTTAAAATTTGCTACAGTGCTTTAACAGTTCTACTATACTTACCAGCTCGTAATGGCCTGGGGACACCACCAACAAAAATTGTTTTTCGGGGATCAAGAGGCTGAGAACCATCCATCACAAAGTCACTGTCACTTAAGTTCCAGGGACGGATCTGGACCTATTAAAACAACAAAGAATAGATTTGCATATAAAGTTTTCACTAGATGTAGATGTAGTTTATTAATGCTTGGGACACAGGTCATTCACATGCAATGTAAATAGGTTCAGTACCAAACCTAACAGTATAAATACTGTATAAAACCACTGTGCTACCCAGAATCATACATAAAACCTACATCTTCACAATACTACATAAATCACAGTAACATATATAGAACTTACAAATTGAAAGAGTAAAATTTAATACAGATTAAAAACATTAATTATTAAAAGATATTAAGGTTAAACAAGAGCATCTCCAAAGCAGTTAACTGCAATCTCCTTAATAATTCTTGCCTGGATTTTCATTGCTGCTAGGGCAAAAAGAGAGACCTTGTGGGTTACCCTACAACTGGTGTCTGACAGGAGGTATTTTCTGGAATGGTATGGAATATAGATGAGGCAGAATAGATCCCAGAAATTTGGTTTTTGGATCAGAGTAAAATGAATAAAAGAACTAATAGATCCTCAATATCTGGGGCCCTGCAAATACACAAGAGGAGTGCCAAGGAGGTGTGAGAGTATCTGCCATCAATCAAAGCTGTGGGGATCATTAAGAAATGAAGGGCTTTAAATGCTTGGCGCTGTGGTCTAAACCACTGAGCCTAGGGCTTGCCAATCGGAAGGTCGGCGGTTCGAATCCCTGTGACAGGGTGAGCTCCTGTTGCTCAGTCCCAGCTTCTGCCAACCTAGCAGTTTGAAAGCATAACAAAGTGTAAGTAGGTAAATAGGTACTGCTCCGGCGGGAAGGTAAACGGCGTTTCCATGCGCTGCTCCGGTTTTGCCAGAAGCGGCTTAGTCATGCTGGCCACATGACCCGGAAAAACTGTCTGCGGACAAATGCCGGCTCCCTCGGCCAGTAAAACGAGATGAGCACCGCAACCCCAGAGTCATTCGCGACTGGACTTAACTGTCAGGGGTCCTTTACCTTTTTAAGCTTTGAAAACAACAACCAAGGGGTATGCACTGGCTATAAGATTTGGTTTGAGCCCTGATTTGGTGCTGTAAAAATTGGTTTAATTTGGCTTCAACTGGGTTCAAATCAGACCTCTGGTTTAGAAAACCTGAGCCTTTGTCTCTCCTCACTGACTATAATGGAGAAATCAATGAATAGCTCCACATTCTTCTATTTTAGACAGAACTGAATGAAATTTAGAGATATTTATTTATTTGTTTTTGTTATTTACATTTATGTCCTACCCTTCCTCCAAGGAGCTGACGATGGTATACTTGGTCTCCCCCTTCTCATTTTAGGTAACCCAGCGAGTTTCATGGTTGAGTGACCTTGGGACTCCCAGGTCCTAGTACAATATTCAAACCACTATACATCACACTGGTTCATACTGGTCCCATCTCAGTGAACAAAACCTGACAAACTACAGACTAACAGGTACAGGGTGCTTTTAAAGTATTAATTTTAAAAATAACCCTCTATAATTTTTTATTTCTTTTTTGCCATATTAGATGAAATTTGCTAGCATATTAGCTCGTCCCGAGCAGATAAATACAGTGGTATCTCAGGTTACATACGCTTCAGGTTACATATGCTTCAGGTTACAGACTCCGCTAACCCAGAAATAGTACCTCGGGTTAAGAACTTTGCTTCAGGATGAGAACAGAAATCATGCTCCAGCGGTGCGGCGGCAGCAGGAGGCCCCATTAGCTAAAGTGGTGCTTCAGGTTAAGAACAGTTTCAGGTTAAGAATGGACCTCCAGAACGAATTAAGTACTTAAACCGAGGTACCACTGTACTGCTAAATTTCAGAAGGATTGGTGCAGGATATTTAGAGCTAGGCACCTTTACATTTGATTGAAAGGATCTCAGAAGGATAAGTGTAGAGAACTAAGGAATGGTGTTGAATGAAAAAATATATAAACAGTTCCAGTCTTTTTTGTGTCCTGCTCACTGGCATTAAAGTCAGGAACTAAATACAAATCTGATTTAACATGCTGCATGTTTAACATGTAGGGGCATGTGGCAGGGGTGGAACCAGAAGGACTTGAACATGCAGCATTTTGCACGCAAGCACCTCTAGCAGAACTACCAAAGAGCACAGAACAGACAAGAACAGGGTTGATGTATTACTTCACTGTGATTGGAGAGCCCTGATAAAATCAACTTGTTTAGCTGTTGTCTTTCAATATTCAAGGTACTGAACTTTTTATATCAACTGAATATATCCAGATGTTTGGGTCCAAGGATCAAAACAGTCATGAAAATTCTAGCAGAACCACTGCAGGGATCTGAGGAGGATTAACCTTCTTCCCTGCAGCAGCGATCCTGCTAACCCTCCACCACTGCTATTGTTGAAGGGGGGAAAACAGAAACATTAAATGCTGGCCCTAAGTAACAACTTGCTTCTAGCTATTTTCATCACCATCCTCTTGGAAGCAGCCTTCATACAATGACAGGTAGCCATGTTAGGCCATGTTAGGTTCACTTACTGGCTTGTCCTTGATAGTAGGGCTGGAAACACAGAGATAAAGCTTTCCATCTTCTTCAATGCAGGCATCAATCAGTGCTTGAACAGAGGTCTCCTCTTGGAAAAGAAGGAATGCATAACCTGAACAGCACAGAGGGAAAAGGGCTTGAGTATCGTTAAGACATTCTTAAGTATGACCAAAAACCAAAGGACTCCATGTGTATGTTTCTATGCGCATACAGGAGTTTCCCTTGCACTGCTATCCAACACTCCACTGTTTCAGGTGGGTGTTCGGGAAAATGGGAACCTGCAAAGTTTTCATACCAGCATTGAAGCTACCTGATGAGATCCCAGGCCATGTTTTAAAACTTCTGGATAGTGAACAACTGAAGAGAGTAGGCAGATGAAGGTGATAGACTATATGGCACTGGCAGAAATGACTGGCAGAATCCGAGACCAGGGGAGAGAGACAGCGGAAGAAGATTGGAAGAAATTTAAGGACTACCTTAAGAAACATTGTAAAATTAATGAATGTTAGAATGACGTTGGTTTAGAAATTACTTGGTTTTCAGCGGTAATGGATAAGTAAAATGAAAAGAAAGGTTAAAAATTAAATGAAAAACAAGGGAAAGGATTTGCTGAATTAATAAACTAGAAATTGGAATACAGAAAGGGGAGGTATGAGGAAGTCGGGGAAGTAAGTTATAAGAAAATAAGGGATTGAAATTATACTTGTTTTTTGTTATCTTTGTCTGTTTGTATTTTTGTTTTGTTTTGTTTTTTATATAAATCTCTGAAACTTTAATAAAAATCTTTTTTAAAAAAAACAACTGAAGAGAGTAGGCTCTCAAGCAACACATACTCTGCCTTTTCTGAGTTTTCTTTTTAGTGTGGGTAGACTGCCCCACCTCAGAACCATAGAGAGGGAATTCACAAGGTAATCTCACATTTTTACTTCCTCTGTTTACATATGGGCTGTAGAAAAGTAGTACATACTGTACTATAATAGGGCAGATACCAACAACACTGAAGCTACCTTCTATAATGCTTATTTCAAAGGCTGTGTTGACTCATTCATTCTCTTCCATCTAATAATGTTCAGTAAATGGATGAAAGACTTCAATGGGACTCCCTTGTAAACTGACTCTACAGAGAACTTCTATATGCTGCAGAAGTGGCTGGATGTCACCCTGAGTAGACTATGGCGCCTTTGGGAATAGCTATTTCCAGGGCCTGATACAGTAATACCTTGGTTGTTGAATGCCTTGGTACTTGGACATTTTGGCTCCCGAACGCCACAAACCCAGAAGTGAGCGTTCTGAATGTTTTTGGGAAGCTGAATGTCCGATGGGGCGTACGCACTTTCCAATTGAGTGCAGAAAGCTCCTGCAGTCAATCAGAAGATGCACCTTGGTTTTCAAACAGTTCTAAGATTCGAATGGACTCCCAGGACAGATTAAGTTCAACATCCAAGGTACCACTGTATGTTTTAAGCATATAGTCCATAGCTACTGATCAGCTGTAGAGATGGATACCTGAGCTCCCCATCAGGAGGGTTTGAAAACTTCCACACTATTTTGCGACATTTTAGTTTACCTAACAAAGGTCCTAATATTGGTTTTGGATTTTTTCTTATGAGTGAATATACTTACCTTTACTTTTTGGGTGTACTACAAATAAATTTGGTTTTGTTTGAGTAGGAGCATGGCTTCTGTTTGTCATGTGGTATATTAAAAGTAAGGAAAGTAATTTAATTTCGTATGACATAAGACCATCACTTTATTCTGGTAAGGAATGAAATACACCTTGCTCCTGCTCCCACAGCAGCATGCAGTGTTACCTCTCATACAGAGAAATGATATACAGGCTTTGAGGGCTAGTTCACAAATTGGAAACAGCGTCTGAATGTAAATTTGTGGAAAAACTATATGATGAACTGGGCTACATATTGAGACTAACTGCAGTCATCAGTAGGCACTTCCACAAGTGTGTTGACACTTTTCTCTAGCTCCTATAAATATAGTAATGGATGCTGCACTTTGTTATGTGTACTGCCAAGTCACCACAGAATCATGTACAGATAAAGAATAGAGGGAAGCATGGCTCACATGTGTGAACGAGCTTCAAGTCTCATCAAAAACTGCCTTATATGGAGTGAAGAACTCAGAAAAGCAATACCTTTAGGTGGAAAGTAGGATTTACTTTCTGCTTTGTGAGGCCAGTCAACGACCAGAGGTCCAAATCGTCTGAAGCTAGCAGTAATTTCATCTAAAAAAAATGATGCAAATAACTGAGTAAATGTATTGGCCTGCATTTCCTTTCTTAACATTTTCCACAGCTACTTGTGAACCATTTAATTAAGTCTAACGTAATGTAGGGGACGTGGGTGGCACTGTGGTCTAAACCACAGAGCCCAGGGCTTGCCGATCAGAAGGTCAGCGGTTCGAATCCCCACAACGGGGTGAGCTCCTGCTGCTCAGTTCCAGCTCCTGCCCACCCAGCAGTTCGAAAGCATGAACTGCAAGTAGATAACTAGGTACCACACGGGCGGGAAGGTAAATGGCGTTTCCGTGCGCTGCTTTGGTTCACCAGAAGCGGCTTAGTCATGCTGAACAACATCAAACCTAGAGTTATGTAAAATACAATTGATGAAGCCCAGGAGGGCAAAACAAGGCATTATTCTGGAAATCCTTGTCAAGATTCTGTGGAACTGTAGTAAGCTTCCATTTGGATTTTATGAACATACAAAGACATATGTGGAACAGTTTTTGGCCTCACTTATTTAAAATATGAAACTATAATTAAACTAGCTTTTCAGAGCCGTGAAAACCAAACTCTTATAGACATACTTTTATTGATATATCTTTCAAAAACATGGAAAGACAATACAAAAGCAGCAATGCTTTATTTTTAAACTGTTTGTACCAATTGCATTCCTGCTCTTGGAAGGGGCAGGCTTGCCCTGCTACCTTCTAGAGGCAAGAGACTAAGGGTGGTTTATTCCTTTGGGAGAGTGGACCATGTTCTATAAAGTTTACTTTGAAGTTAATCTTATTGATTTCAGTAAAGCTTACTTCCAGGCAAGTGCATATAGGATTGCAGTATCAATTCCATATCTATTTGGTTTTTCCAAGACCCACCCCCAATCGAGCAATTCACCTTCATCAATATCTGGAGGAAGACCACCAACAAACACCTTCCGAGAGAAACGTTCTATCCGTTCTCCATTCTGATGAGCAGAATAGCATGTAGGTGAATTCAACACGCCTACTTGGTCACTATGACCATCATCCAGTAAACCATCATCTATTGGAAAGAGGGAAGAACGTCCTGTGGGGGGGGGGGGAGAGAAAGAGAGAACAGAATTCAGTGTTATTTATGGATTCTTTATTCAAACCTCTAATGGTCAGACTAAATGTCATTGAAAACTTCACGCTGGAGATCAGTAGCTTTGGGACCATGAGACGGGAGGAAAAAGTTAAAAACACACCTGCTACACGGCATAGTCCCAATTCTGACACGCACACCTCCCCGTGTTTAAAAATAGGTATGGGTTTTTTGCATGGGGGTTACGTTCTGCCTTGCCCCCTTTTCTGGCCACTTCCAGATCGTGGAATGAACACATGCGCAGTCGCAGACTTGGTTAAGTATAAAACAGTCATTGCCTGTATGTGAAATATGTATTCACAAATTTTATGTATCATGCAGTTGGACTCTTAGTAGCCTTGGGCATGCTACTATCTCTCACAATCAGCATTTTCACCTGCAAGCTGAAGACAATAATAGACATCCCTATAAAGCTGCCATAAGGATTACTAAGTTCACATAAGTGAAGTGTTTTAATGCACTATACAATGCCAATTCTGCAATGCGAAAGAAAGAAAGAAAGAAAGAAAGAAAGAAAGAAAGAAAGAAAGAAAGATTAAAGGAATTATGTTTTCAAATACCAAAAAAATCATTTTTGCCAATTTTAAAATATTTAAGGAAAGCAAATTTCAAAAGTAAAGCAAAAGATTAATGTGTTGCTTTAATAAAACTATATTGTTTTGAATAAATATAATTAGAACTGTTACAATATCGGTGCTTCAGAGTTCAGGCTGTGATCCATTGTGGGATTACCATTTTAACCAATGTGGAACTCACTTGCTCAAACAAATACAGAATCCATTACAAAAGCCACGCTTACAATATAGAATTCATAGGAGTCCTGTCTTTCCCTGGTTTGTTCTCCATTAATCCCTTTGCAATACTATCCAGGCCTAGTTGCTGTTATACTGAAGCAAAACATTAACTAGGATAAAAAGGACAGTTTGTTTAAGAGATTTCTTTTAGTGGGCATTGCTCTCCAGTTACAATAGAACAGATTTGGGTAGTAAGAGCTTGGCTGGGTACATAAAGGTCAGCTGGCTCATTCTGTTGTTGAACCGATGCTTGTAGGGCCCTAACTAGCTTTGAATTTGCAGTAATATTTTACCAGGGTAGGAGAAAAAGGAATTGCAGCTACTTTTTATAAAAGATTACTTGATATCCAGATGGGACCTTTAGTAGGATTACATACACCCACATTCACTTACGTGCATTCCACTTGAGTGCAAACCACATCTACACACGTCATAGTTAAATAAATGATTCTGGGATTTCTGAAGCAGCAAAATGTTATTTATAAATTGTTTAATAATTTTTTTTTTTAAAAAAGTAAGAAATTAATAAGTATTGGTGCTTCAGACAGCAGATAATTAATTTTAATATGAAAACATCCTAAAAACTAGCAAGTAAACAGTCCAATATGTTCCATTTGCCAGCAATTGTCAAACTGCACATAAAACCAGAGGGATGTCATACATACAGTGGTGCCCCGCAAGATGAACACCTCGCAAGACGAAAAACCCGCTAGACGAAAGGGTTTTCCGTTTTGGAGGCGCTTCGCAAAACGAATTTCCCTATGGGCTTGCTTCGCAAGACGAAAAAAATCTTGCATCCCCCCGCGGGTTTTTTTTCACTTTTTTCGCCCTTTTCTTAAGCCGCTAAGCCGCTTATCAGCTGTTCCGCTGATAAGCCGCTTAACAGCTGATCGCTGGAAGCCGCTTGACAGCTGTAGCGCTAATCCGCTAAGCTGTCAATGGGCTTGCTTCGCAAGACGAAAAAACCGCTAGACGAAGAGAATCGCGGAACGGATTATTTTCGTCTTGCGAGGCACCACTGTATTGCTAAATCTCCTATGTTCCAATGAAACTGGGCATAGATGCCTAACTGATTGGTTCAGAGGAAACTACAGAAGATAATGGTATTTCAGAGTAGATTTTTCTCAGTTTATTGGGAAAGCTTTTGTGACTGAAACAAATTTTAATTCAGCTATGGTGTGGAAGCACCTGATTGGCACTGAGGCTCAGCAACCAGACAGGAGTTTGCTTGGAAACAAAAACACGAAACAGCAACCAAACAAATGAGACAATGCTCACCAGGTGCTGAAAAAAAATATTGTTCATTGGGTGGTGTCCAACAAACTCATTCCATCTGCGCAAGGATGTTGGATACCACACAATATTTACAAAAGCATTCCTATGCTCCCTTATTATGGCTAACACATTCTGAATATGACATCTCGTCACCAGAGGCAGTAGATACTTCTTGTATCCGGAATGAGAAGTTTCTTTGTCTTTTCAGAGAGCACTCCCAAAATACAAAGGAACGTCTTATTCAGAAGGAAAGTACTGCCTCTGATGAGAAGATGTCATACTCAAAATGTGTTTGCCATAACAGAACTTAGGAATGCTTTTCTAAATAAAGTACTCATTTTTTAGAACCTGGCAAGGTATGCCTTTTCGTTTTGTTTGGTATTGTTGCCCTTCTTTTTTCCTACAGATTGCCTATGAACTCATTATGCTTGGAATGCCTCCTTTAAGGAAATAAACATACACAAAGTGGTGGTGGTTTTCAAAAAAGAGGGAAGGGGAAATATTGTATGTAAATGAAATTTATCCAGACTTGTTTCTGAGTATTTAAATAGCAAAGTGGCTCACTGTGACTTATTTGTGAAGGAATTTCACAGAGTGAAACAATCAGATGGCCTTTAATATGGGCTCCACATTGTTTTCAGTGCAAAAAGAGCTGCTTCCATGAGAGCGTGAGTTACTTCTGCTTGGATAGGTTTCCATTAGTGAGGCCAAGGATGCTGACAGGGTGCTTGGAGGGGTATGACTTACACGTGTGCACTCAACCTTTGTACATCTTGGCTGGACAGGGTAAAGAGGATGATGGGCTGGGTCCAAGAGACAATGAATACTTCACTGAGAAATGAACCAAATTTTGGTTGCCTTGATGGCAACAGTTATGAGGCACTCCTGTAGAAGCTGTTTTCGGCCACTGATGATTTTGGTAACAATTGACTGTTCACTGATAACTTTTCCCCCAGGGAGTCTCTCCAGCAGTTAGTAACAATTTAGCTCCAGAAATCCTAGATGAAGCTGATTTTCTAAACCAATTTCAGTGTGACTTTCAACACTTGGGCCACCCTTATGAAAGATCTACACAGGAAGAGAGACAGAGGGAGCCCATCCCTGTTGCTTTTTTTTTTTTAAAAAAAAAATATCTTTCAAGTAAAGAAAAAGGTGGTGGTAGACAGTTGGCCTGCCCTATGATGCTTATGTTAAGAGTTTCCCAGGCTATGTAACATAAAACCACTAAATGAGGTTATTTGGAGATTTGGAATAAAGCATAGTACCAGTAAGTATTATACAGAAGACACATGCATTTCTCCTTCAAATCCAATCCAAGTGGGGTTGTGAATATTCAGATCAGGTATTTGGAGTTAGTAATGGTGTAATAAACCAAGACTCAAACTAGATAAAACTAAGATCTAACAAAAGTAATGTTTGTTGGTGTGAATTGACCAGAAAATTAAAAGGGTGGTCTGTCCTGGATGGGGTTCTACTCCTATTAAATAATCTGGTCCACAATTTGTGTGATGCCTTAAAATTGGGCATTGCAGATTATATGTAGATGTTTTAGATGGGATGAAGTGTTTTGGCTGCTAGGATATGCCAGTTACAATCTTTATTAAAGACATGTGCCTAGCTAGAGTCACTTATGCCTTGGCAACATCCAAGCTGGAGTACTGTAGTTAACTATTATTTGGGGGCCACAAATAATTCAGAATTCAGTTGCTAGGTTGTTTGCTAGGACATCTAGAAATGAATATACGTCACCTGTAAATGAAGATCTTTCATAGCTACCAGTTCATGTCCAGGGACAATTGGTTTTAACCTATAAAGTTCCATAAGGCCATGGACCATGATATCTATTCCCTTATGGCTGCTAAACTATCTGCTGAAGACCTGGTTCTTCATTCCCCCACCATAGGAGTAAGAAGAGCAACTTCTTGGTACTTCCTTGTTGTTTTGAAGACCACACTCACTGATACCTATTCACCAAACTTGATGGTTAGGCACCAGGAAAAAACAGTTAATTTGCTGCTGGAGATGCCTCATTTGTCATTATTTTACTGTTATTTATACCATATCTATTATTTTCATATGAAATTGTGAGCAACCTGGAAGGCTGATAGTCAAGACCAAAAATATTTTAAACAAAACAAACCAAAGACTTAGGATGCAATTTCATGATTGTGGAGTCATGTTGTCATAAGGTTCCTTGCAAGACTATGCAGGCCACCACCCTAAAAGAGGTAGTGGAAAGATGCACTTTTGCCCTAGAGGAAAGAAATATTTGAAAAGGAACGGAAAAATTATAACCAAACCAAAAGAATCTGAATCAAACTATGGTGAACTGATACGAATGCCAACTCCACAAAGCAGGAGAAAAGAACATTTAACATGCTGTTAGCCTCTTAACCCAAAAAGCTCATGTTGTCATAGCAACAACACCCACATAATTAAGAAAACACCACAAAGTGAAGTGCAAAGGGCAGAATGAGAGTCAAAAGTTCTCTCTTTTGCATACGTAACATCTTTCATCACTATATATTAACAAAGAAACATCCTCCATTGGAAACAGGGTGCTAGCTAATGCTGTCTGTGCATAAGCAGGGCAGACTTCCATTTACATGGTGAGGGTTCCTCCTCCTGCACTCCTTTCTGCAGCCCCCACCCCCACCAATGTGTCCCTAAAATCTGCTCCAGAGGGTTGGGGGAACCTTCAGAGCAACATTTTAAGAGAACACAGGAGGGAGAAGACAAAGTGTAAGTTTGCTTCTGTGGTGTTGGATATTACTGAGACAGGTGTGTGTGTGTGTGTGTGTGTGTGTGTGTGTTTGTGTGCAAGCATACATGTTCACCAGCCAATATGCACAAAGCTTCCCAAATGATAGTGGTTGGCACCCACTCACTCACCTCCAAGTATTTGGAACAAATTAGCCAGCTACAAAATGGCACCCTGGTAATGAAGTGGATGACCTATAAGGATTATTGGTACCTTTGTGTATTTCACCTTTAGCTGTGATTTGCAAAGTGTGGGCCAAGCAATTGCTATCAGAAATAATATAGTATCAGAGATTTAACACACGAGTTTTATCTGGATTCTGTGCAGAGTGGTATGTGTGCTGACATGGATACTACTGAATTTCTTGGTCCTTTCAGTAAGTTATGTGGAATTAATGAGGATGTGTTGGTTCTATCCAATACAGTGAGCCACTGAAAAATATGTAACCATGGATACATATGCATTTTATGTATCTTGGAGAATATCAAATTTAGCTGCCCAGGTGAGAGCACCTGAAACTGCAGGTTATGATTTTCAGCCACCTAAATATGGGAGTTTGCATTCTGGAATGCTACATATCCTCCAAAACAAGAAGGCAATGCTACCCAATTTGGCTTCGTGGTGACCGGGGACACTTTTCCCCATCTCCCACTGGAACACCAACTATGAACTTATATAGAGGTATCATACCTTTGCCACAGGTATACATGCACTAGTGACTTCCAGGTTAGGCTACTATGATACTCTATATAAGGGGTTGCCTTTGAAGACTGTTCAAAAATGTCAACAGGTACAAAATGTGGCTGTTTGACTACTCATTGGGCCCAGGTGGATGGAACAATTTCACCAAAATTGTGCCAGCTGCACTGGTTACCAGTGCGTCACCACTGGTGATGACCTTTGAAGCCCTAAACAGCTTGAAAGTAAGTTACTTTTAAGGGCTACTTTGCACTTGATCTATCTGTTCATTAAGATCTACTTCAGAGGCCCTTTTCAGACACCTACCTATTAAAAAAAATTAGGCACATGGAAACAGGCCTTTTCAGCAGCTAATTATGGAACTTGATTCAAAGCAAGATATCGCTACTTTTTAATGAGCCTTGAAGACTCATTTTTTGTGATCTTTGAGGGCTAATCTAGGATCTGTAAATTGGATGCTCATTTTGCTGACTGAGCTAGATTATTTTTAATTTACTGTATGGTTTGTATATTTTTGGATGTAACTGTGTATTTTTAAATGATTTTATTGCTTGATTCAATGGGTATATTTATCCACAGTTGCAAATGAGATTGGGAGGCAGTGGTGCCTAAAAAGTGGGCTAAAAACCTACGAAATATATAAAGAACATAAATCTGAAGGTCCATTCAGCATCTAACAGAGACTAATCTAACTAAGTCTGTACACTTCCTTCTATAAACCATCTTGGGGCAGTTAAAATATGAAGGTATCATGCCATTAACATCACACCAACCTTTTCTCTTTTCCCTCCCATGTTATATTGTTAGACCTTAGCCTGATGGAGATGTTTGAGAAGTCAATCACTTTCTCAGTATTTTATGATGGTTCACTTGGTCCTAATAACTGTATTGCCCCACTGTGGATTTTGGGTCATAGTGACAAGAATCTCTTTGCTGTGGTGTTTCCCCATATTTCTCTTAATTTAAATCAATATATTATTTACCAATGCCCATTGCCATTAGATAGTGGAAATCACTTATGTGTCTCAAGCAATGAGTCCCAGAGAACACATTTTATTTTAGTGCTATATTTACAGGAAAGTACATATAGCATTGCTTGAGATAACCATGGCTTTCCAGTGTTGCAAAACTGGTTAAAATTTCAGATATGGACCTTCTCAGCATCAGCGATTACATTCTCTTTTGCTGTAGTCCATGGTCCGCTTTGAGAAGGCTATTCTTTTCTTATAATGACTCCAAAATACCTTCGTTTCAATACTTCAGTTTAGAGTTTATCTTGTCTCACTGTTTCAAGGCAGGCCAACCCAGGACACTTCAAAAGCAGGGGGTAAAACAACAGTAGCCTCCCCATTATGCATTACAGTAATCTAACCTTAATATTATGTAGCCTGGACAATTCAAACCCAGTTACTAGGTCCAAATATACAGTTTCATGAGGGACTTCCTCCAATCCCCATGGTTGGAAATCTGATTAACCAAATGTAATCAAAATCCATCCATGATCATCTGTGATCCATTCATGATCATTATCTCTCTATAGACAGGTGGTCTTAGCCTTTCCTTTACATGGCACCAAACTATTTTCCTTCATGACCCAGGCACTCGGCCGTGAAATTAATATTTACTCTATTAATAAGTCATTTAAGCTGAGTATATCTGAGAGTCATGGTTTGAGATCTGAACCACTAGATGTGGAGCTATGCTATTAAGAGTTGTTTTAGTCTATATAAAACTGTATATTGAATCTGAAACTTGCTGATGGAATGAAACAACATTTTTAGGAGGGGAAGGTGTGTTTTTTAATAAGCCTATTCAGGAAGTATTTATTTATAAACAAGAATGTGAATAAGGAGGGAGGGAAATCAAGCATCAACATTTAGATAATACTAAAATCAGTATCTAAAGCAGATAAAGATTTTGCTGAAGTGTGGTCATGCAAAATGAAAGGAACAATCTATTATTAAAAATCAATTGTTAGTTTACCACCAACTTCAATGAGAAGTAAATGGCACCTTCAGAATCACTGATTTGGAGTAATTATCAGAATAACAGCCAGTCTAACCCCAATCAGCATTAGATTTATTATAGGAAACAGAAGGGAATTACCTCGTCTTCGCCCATAACTCCTTGCTGCATGTAAACAAAGGACAAATGGTAAAACATTTGGAAATACAAATATAATGTAAGTGATTTGTGTGTATACCAAATTTAGTCTGCAGTGTTTGTTTATGATGTGCATTTTTACTTTCATTTGATAATGAGCACCAGAGTCACTTCCTATGCAAGTATGAAAATGGTTTGGATAATTTTATTTAAATTTTAATATTTTAATGCCTTATAAATTCTGATCGTATTAGTTGTAACAAATATCACACACTGTGTGTAAATATTTTAAAACTGTGTTTCCCATTTTCAGCTTTCAGGATGGAGTATAAACAAGATGAACAGAGCTTTACTCTTAACAGAGAGCACTTTGATTCTTTTCAGTGTAGAAATATGCAAATGAATCTGAGAAATGTCCTGACTCTTGGGACATTTTGTACTTCTTTTGCAGTGGTAATACAAATACTATAAGCTATGACCTTCATTTGCCATGAAAACAGCTGGAAGAAAATTAACTCAAAGGCTTTTGTCTCAAACAAAAGACTCCTTTTGATCTTAGATTAGTCTTGCAGATAAGTAAAAAAAAACAAAAAACCCTTTGCCTGGTAACTCAAGTGTGACAGAATCACTGCTGACTTTTTTTTGCAGTTTAAAGGCTCAGAGTGTTGCACATATAGCTGTAATAGAAGTCCTGATCTCTCGCTGGGCCCTCTACTCTGGCCACAAATAGCCACATGACATTATTGTGCCAGACTCTGTTCTCTCCGATTTTTAAAAGTGTGGAAAAGTATCATGCATAGGTATGGAAACCTTGGAATGCCACTGCCTGTCTGTGTCAGTAATAGAGCCAGGTCGTCAGACTTTGGATAAGGGAGCTTCTTATGGACTAAAAGTCATTCTAGCCCTAACTCCTACTCTAGCACAGAAGAACTAGCATATGCTGTGCATGCACTTACTTTAACACACACACACACACACACACACACACACACACACACACAGCTTTTTCACCTCATGTGGGTCTTCCAGAGAATAAAAATATACAATATACAAAATTTAAAACATTCATTAAAATATTAGAGAATTAAACATAAGAGCAGCATTCACAGTGCAAACAGCTGACTGTATGGGAGTGACTCATGTGGTTCAATTCAGGCATCAAGCAATGGCTTGAGGTAGCCATATTTTAGGACCTAAGCCACAGTATGAGCCCAACAGGTAAACCATGGTTTACAGCTACTTGTTTGCTTGCATTTCTTAGTATTTACATGCCATCCTCAAACAAAGTTCAATGGATTCTTACTACATTGACTTCACTCCTGTCAGCTATCACCCCCTGCGCAAAAGGTCTCCCCCTCCAATATCATCAACCATACATGTATGCCGTTTCTTTCCAAAGATTATCATCCACGTACAAGCGTATTTACCTAACAATTGTAGAAAAACAAAACAATTAGCTAAAATAATTGTTCAAACTACAGATAGAACAAAACTTATATTTCCATTGGATCTAAAATAAAATAATAATAATAATAATAATAATAATAATAATAATAATAATAATAATAATTTATTTATACCTGCCCATCTGGCTGGGTTTCCCCAGCCATTCTGGGTGGCTTCCAACAAAATATTAAAATACAATACTGCGTCATACATTAAAAGCTTCCCTAAACAATAATGGTACAATAATGTACCAGGGTTTTATATACCATATTTTTCGCCCTATAGGATGCACTTTTCCCCCTCCAAAAATGAAGGGGAAATCTGCGTGCGTCCTATGGGGCGAATACAGGCTTTCGCTGAAGCTTGGAGAGTGAGAGGGGTCGGTGTGCACCGACCCCTCTCGCTCTCCAGGCTTCAGGAAGCTATCAGCAAGCCTGGGAAGCCCGCGGGAGTTCCCGCAGGGCTCCTAGGCTGTGGATAGCAGCCTGCCGCCCGGCGCACGGGATGCCCTGAAGCAGAGCGCCCCGCGCACCGGGCAGACATGCGCAGCGTGGGGAGCTCCGCGGGAATTCCCGCGGGGCTCCCCACGCTGCGGATAGCAGCCTGCTGCCCGGCGGGCAGATTGCCCTGAAGCAGAGCGCCCCACGCGCCGGGCAGACATCGGCCAGCCCCACAAGCTTGGGGGACAGCGGGGAGGCACAGCGCCGCCATCCCACTGTTCCCCGACCTGGTTTGGGGGGGAATAAAGGGAATTCCCCCCCTTTATTCCCCCCCCAAATTAGGTGCGTCCTATGGGACGGAGCGTGCTATGGGACGAAAAATACGGTGTGTATGTATACATGCACATAAAAGTCTTCAAAATAGAGAAATCCTCCTCTGGCAGACTGGAAATGTCTCTAGTATTCAATCATTAAGATTACAGGCATTTTACAAATTAAAATACCCACAATATACAATGTCTAGCAGTGGCATCCTCCCAGGGCAGCAGCCATGTACTTGTTGATACAAGGGGAGAGTGGGGCAAGGTCAGGGCAGCTCTGGATTCACTGTGGAGCTGCTACCACCACCACCACCACCACCGAGCTCCCTTAACGTTGCTGCTGCCACACCTTACCCCAAACTGATGAGCTTAGCGCCACCATCAATATACTACTGCCTCCCCTCCCCAGCCACAACTGTCATTTACTCACAAAGCCTAAGTACAGCTGTATTATCAAGTACGACCACATGCAGCAGGTTGTGGAAAGCACTCAAATGAGCCTAATTGCAAAATAAGAAGGAAAATAACTTATAATTTGTTGTGGTAGCACTAGAAGGCTGTGGTGGTGGATTCTGACAAATGGTACTTCAGACTCCATGATGAAGCCACCAATTACCATGGCAGCACTTTGAAATGACTAATGCAATCTGCCACGGAGAAGACTGCTGTGATGCCCTTAAAGCAGTAGAGACAAATGATGAATGCTAAAGAATTTCACCTTGACTGACACAGAGGAATAAACAGTCCATATGGCTTCTAAACACTGCTCAACCAAGCCAGCTGCATATTTATTGACAGTTGCACAGGATGCAGGGCATCTGCAAAAATATCATCCAGTATCTCACCATGGAGTAAAAAAACAACTATCAGCCTTTTGGTACCTTAAACTCTTACATATTTGGCTGCAACTCTATATCAACAGAAGACATAACTCATGTACTCCTTGCGTGCCCTTTCTATGACGATCTCAGAAACAATTACATCCACCCATTGCTAAGATCGCAGTGGGGTAGGCCATCTCTTGCAAATACCTGTTTTTTGCTGTCTGATGTTGAGAGAGCGATATCCTTTAGAACATCTAGATTTCTTGTTAAGGCTTTACATATTTCGTGTAACAAAACTTGAGGGGGGAATGGGAGATGATTTATCCACTAGGGGTCAGGGAGTAGAAATGTTTATTAGTAGCAGTATTCCTGTTATTATTTTGTGTGTGTAATGGCTGCTTGCTAAACAATAAACCAAATTGACTGACTTAGGTGGAATCTACACACATATAAAAAAAAACATTCTGAAAATGCTTTCTTTTTTTAAAAAAGCATTTTTAAAAATACATCAAATTTTCCATAGGGCTCACCATCGCGATGTAGTGTCACATTGTATATTGCACTAAAACACACTTAAAACATTTTGTTTGCAGCTCTATAGCTGAGTCCTTAAACTCTTACTGTATTAAGGCATAAGCTTTCATGACCTAAGTCATTGTGGGAGGAACAGATGTTTACACAACAGCACCAGGGTGGCGTCAAGACACTGTAAGCCTTGGACTGCTGCTTGGTTTACTGGAGACCTCTCCTGGCAATGAAACAGAACAGGAGACAACTGGAGCGCTTTAGGTTGGGCGGGCATAAGAGTACATAATTGGGCTTGCTGTGCAGCAGCAAGGGCGACCTTCTTTGCTGCCTCCATCATGCCCTCAAGTATCTGTCCAGCAGGACATTTATGAGTAGTATCCCTATGAACTCCGTTTTAGAGACATTGGAAGCCCACTGTGCCATTTTTTGAGTCACTTTGAGGATAAAATTGCAGACTTGAATGCTGCTGCTGATTCAGTGCCTGTTGATAGGTCTAATGAACCTTCTTGTGGGATCAGTTTTAGTTGTTGACACCTGCCACCCACAGCTGTGCAGCAAATCCTATGCTCCTTTGACCCTTGCCCTTCTAGGTCATGTACTAGCCATGGCAAAATGATTGGGTGGATTCAGAGCATGGCAGAGTGGTCCACATTGTCTTGGAAGAGATGATGGTGGAAGCTCTCCTTAAAAAATAACTACCTTCTCTGGTAGCTCAGTTGATTAGAGCATGGTGCTAATAATGCCAAGGTTGCAAGTCTGATCCTCATATGGAACAGCTGCATATTTCTACATTGCAGGAAGTTGGGTTAGATGATCCTCAGGGTCCCTTCCAACTTTATAATTCTATGATTCTATGAATACACCTTTTCTAAGCAAGGTAATCAAGAGGATAGTGGTAGTTCTGCCCTCACCACTTGGCATGCCTGACCCTGATCTCACAATTAGTCTATTGTAATGTACTACATGTGGGGCTATCCTTACACTTTTTTTGGAAGCTGCAGCTAGAGCAAAATACAGCTGATAGGGTGCTCAGTAGGACAACAGTTCTGAAAGATATGCCCTGGCTGAATAAAAGCCACCTAGTTAGGTTCAAGGTCCGTTTGCTAACATTTAAAGCCCCAAACAACTTGAAAACTGGGTACCTAGCTGACCACCTTCTCCAGTAAATCCAAGCTTTAAAGTCCTCTGAGGAGATTCTGCTGGGCATGCCACAATCAGTGGATTGTCACTTGGTAACAAAATGGGAGCAGGTCTTTGATAGTAACACCTTTCTAATATTCGTTTAGCCAAGCTTTCCTGAACTCCAAATCCTAGCTTCTAAATTATTTTCAGTTTTACTTACGATATAAAAATATATGTTTTTACTGAATTGTTAGAAAGTCTAATTTGAATGTTATTGTTGTATTGTTACATTAATGTTGGTTTTTTTCTGACTTATGTAAACAGTTTAGATACTTATTTATATTAAGCGGTATATATTAAGCTCTGGAGCCAAGTGAGAATTCCCAGGTAGGATCCTCCCTCCTTTGTGTGGGCAGGTAATCCCTCCCCTACCTGGCCTGGCCTCCTTGGCAACTCTTCCCCCAGGTGGGATTGGACAACTGACTGAGGTAGGCGGAGACCTCCAGGTATCCCACCTGAGGGAAGGCAAAGCCTAGCCTATGCTGTTGGAGCCGCTCCAGATCTAGGGGCTGCACGCGTCCACGCAAAGGGCGCCCCCCGTTTTAAGCGGGGAGCGGTCATTCTGAAACCAAATCTCAGCTGCACAAGCAATAAGGCCAACTCAGTCTACTGAATGGCTTGGTTGTCTCACAAGTGTTTGTGGGGCCATAAGATGCCATGCTTTCTTCAAAGGTTGGGAAGGGCCAAGGAAAACGCATCCTGTGGCTCACTTGCTCCGCAAAGGAGGAAGACAAGAAATGTTTAACCCTATCGTCTCCACTGTGTATTTATCTGTCAAGAACTATATGAAAAGATGCTTCCACATTCTATCCAGAACAGAAAGCTGCAGGTATCTGCTTGCAATGTAGCAGAAATGTTAAAGAGTTTTCTGTTCTATATTTAGAAGTGCAAGCATTTCACATTTTACAAATGCAAGAATAAAGTCAGCAATATTCACACTCAAAAAATCTTAGCCCTGCATCTGAAATTATTGTCAGGGGTTTTATAACTACCAGAACATTCATAATGTAGAGCAAACACATATTACCAAGAGGTAAATGGAGAGAAGCTCATCTATTTCTCAGTTGTATGCTAAAGTACATATTTAGGGAAGGAGGTTGTAAATATGAAATAGTGCTATTTCAAAGAGGTCATTAAAAATTTGCTCGTCTTTGAAGTATTCTCTTTGGGGTGTGGCGGGGAATCTACCTTTTAAAAAATATGGTGGTATTATTGCTCTTAAGCTTCTAATGTCCTGTTTTACATTGCTGTTAAGTCTGTGAAGTCATCTATTTTGTATAATTACACACCTTAAAATCTAGATTACTCATGCACACATCACCAAGCTAAGTCATCACAGAAAACTAACTTCAGGAATATGTCTAAAGTTTCTCACTTAAAAACAAACACCTTTTAAGTTTGCACTCTGTAGTGATCTTGTGATTATGGGGATAGAATCTTTTATTATTATGGGTCAAAGAGGCACATTGCACTGAGATTTTCTATTCTACTTCATTACAATTTCAAGTCAGTGTATTCTACAAATAACTAGCAAGTTTTCGTAGTATGCAAACATCGATTTATTGTTCTTAAAGAATACACACACTCACAAAAATTGCAAATATTTAAATGGTTCGAGATGTATAAACAACACACCTGCACCAGAAATCTTAAATATAAACTCTGAAACATGTGGAGAAGTAGAGAAGAAAACTATAGCGATGCAATTCTATAGCTCTCAGAAATTTATTCCCACCTTTTTTACTAATAAGATTATCAATTTACCAGCTATTCCAATTACCTATCTTGAGTGCTACCTTGGTAAGGGAAATATAAGTAAGTAACACAATCACATACGAAAAGCCTTACTTAAGGTCTCCAGCATTTTATCACATATTAAGAGTGCATGTCAAGAAAAATATATATAATACCACATATTTATTAATACAACAACAACAAAAACAACAACAATGGAAGAAAACCTTACCACTAAATAATTTCCAGCAAAAAAATACTTTTAATCTAGCAGATCTTTACTACTGAGTGGTATTTTTAATTCTTTATTTCAGCAGCTGACATCTGCTGCTCAATCTCTAGACGTTCTGGAATTCCAACATCTAGATTGCACTTTTTGTAAATGTTCATCCGATCTGGAAAATGCTTATGCTGGTCTAAACTTGGAGAAAATCTTCATATACCACCATTTTAAACACCATTTGTACAGTTTGAAATGCATACTAAGTACTGGACTACCAACCTGCACAATTACCAATAATTAGATTAATATATTCTGCACACACACACTTTTTTGTTTGAGTTTCCAAGGTGATTAAGGTGGTACAAATGGTTTTCCTCCTCCCCATTTCCTCCTCACAATAACCCTGTGAGGTAGGTTAGGGCGTTAGGCTAAGAGATGGTGACTGGCCCAAGGTCACCCAGTGAGCTTCATGGCTGAGTCTCTCAGGTCATAATCCAACATTCTAACCATTATTTTTATATTTCTTAGTTTCTATATTTGTTTGTGTGTTTCAAAAGTTGTGGGGTGGGAAATCCGTTAATAAATAAATATAACATCTAATCTTTACATCATCCTGTAAAACCTGATTTTTGCAACATGCTATCAATTCAAGGGACGCAGGTGGCGCTGTGGTTTAAACCACAGAGCCTAGGGCTTGCCAATCAGAAGGTCGGTGGTTCGAATCCCCGTGACGGGGTGAGCTCCCATTGCCCGGTCCCAGCTCCTGCCAACCTAGCAGTTCGAAAGCACGTCAAAGTGCGAGTAGATAAATAGGCAGCGGAAAGGTAAAAGGCGTTTCCGTGCGCTGCTCTGGTTCACCAGAAGCGACTTAGTCATGCTGGCCATGTGACCTGGAAGCTGTACACCGGCTCCCTTGGCCAGTAAAGCAAGATGAGCGCTGCAACCCCAGAGTCGTCTGCGACTGGACTTAACGGTCAGGGGTCCCTTTACCTTTAACTATCAATTCAAATATCTCTCCCATGACTGTACTACAGTATGTACTGTAATGGAAAAAAAACAGATCTATGTACAGTACGCTCCTATGGTCGTGGCAATTCTGATTTGTTTTTGCATTTATATGAAGTATTAAAACTTGAATTCTTCACTATTCATAAATGCAAGCATGGCAAACTGTACAGTAGATCAGCGAATTCTGTGTTTATGAAACTGCAAATGCCCTCACTCTATTGCCTAACAGAATAATTAGATGCAAGTTTATTCAGAAGTAAATCCCACTTAGTTCCAAGTAAGACTGCAATCCTATGCACCCAAGGAGTGTTTTAAATCTAAATCCTTTTAGTTGTAAACACAGGAACCAGCTCCTAGGGGCCATGGGGGCTTCAGTCCCCATAATAAAATATTTGAGGGGGCCAGGCCCCCACAAAGTTGATAGGCATTCTCATTCAAATAGGCATTCTCATTCAAATTGTATGTGTGATTATGTGGGCCAGGGCTTACCCGGGCCCCCACAATATTTTATTCAAGTTGGCACCCCTGGTAGCAAATACAATTTGCAGGAAGCATCATTACAGAAAAGCAAACTTATTTCAACCATGTAAAGTAAGTGTGTCAGATGACAAAATTCCAAATGAATTGTCATATATTGGTAGAAAATAAAGCAGATGGAGGCGGAAAAGCATACCTGAAATGCTAAAATTAGTAACTTTTGGTTTCTGTTTTTTTTTTATTTTAACGCCAGTAGTTTTATATTGATGTAAGTTTTGTGGGTGCTAGCACAAAATGGCTTCTGTGAGCAGCAAAAATAGAGAAACCAGTACTCCACATTGTCGAGTACTTCCACACACAAAATGCACTGGATACAACGATATATAAACATACTGTAAAATGAGCTACTACTTTTTGGAAGTGGAAGACAGCCATGGTTCTCAAAAAAGCTGGCTATCTTTGATTATTTGTGGATTATTCAGTAACAGAATGCAGCGGTACTTAAAAAAATAAGCTTACTATGATAATAGAAAATTAAACTGCTAGAAGACTAGCTCTTACCATTTAACATTAGAAGATTGTCAGTTCCTGGATGTGGGTAATTCAAACGACCTAAGAACAAATAGTTGTAGGATTTTAGCTATTATATTCAATGGAAAAAAGAAGATGTGCAAAAATACTTAATAAAAATAAAGAAATTCTTATTTATACCCCACCTTTCTGGCTGGGTTTCCCCAGCCACTCTGGGCTGCTCCCAGCAGAACAGTAAACACACATTAAAACATCAAACATTAAAAACTTCCCTAAACAGAACCGCCTTCAGGTGTCTTCTAAAAGTCAGATAGTTGTTTATTTCCTTGACACCTGAAGGGTGTTCCACAGGGAGAGTGCCACTACCAAGAAGGTTATATACGTGGATACACCCATCCCACCATAACTCCATTTTGTTCAAGAGCAGAACCAGCTAATATTTTACTCGATTAGCCAACACCACCCTTGAGCCAACTTAAGTTGAAAGAATGAACTTCTTAACCTTAATTCTCTGGTCATAAGATCTGCAATGTGCTTTGGGATCAGCTCCAAGAGGACAAAGGTTCTCTTTGTTTCAAGAAATCCAGAAATAGTGCCGACTATTCCAAGTCTCCTTTTCCATTCTTACTATGAAAACTTCTACCTAACTGCTTAAACTCAGTCACACTGGGGAAATATCAAGCAGCTCAAATCTCAAACACATCTTCTGACACTACAGCTCAACAAAATCATTTATTCTGGTATAGCTGGTTTTCATTTACTCCAAACATTTAAATAAATATTTTAAGATAATACAAGTTCCATGAATGTTTTCTGGCTGGTACATTTTAGAATTTAAGTCAGAAAATACTAAAGAAAGAGAGACCTCCTATAATAATTGAATTCTGAATATTTAGAACCACATAGCAAAAGCTTTTGTATTTTACTAAGAAGTTTTAGTAACATACAACAGCTGCTTTGTTTTACTATGATATGGAAGATTGGCATATTACCTCAAGCTCTAAATAAATCTGCTATAATCCCCGAATATATACTAATATACTGCAGCTTTTAGAATCACTGCTCTGTCTTCAGGATGACCGATGACAAATCATGAAGTGTCCATTCATTCAGGAATTTGCATACATAACTTAGATCAACTGAATGTATTAAATACTACTGACTCAAACAGGCATCTAAATACATATGAAAGAAGTAATTTCTGTTTTAAGACAGATTTAATTAAACTCTATATAGATTAGGATCCTTTTTCTCATTTTTTAAAATACAATACTTTACTGAGTGAAATCAGTGTCCAGGCCATACAAAAGTAAGGTCCCCTCATTTCAGATCAAAAGCCCCCAACGTGATTGCCCAGCTGCATCTTTTATTTTTAATATTCTGATTTGGCAAACCTAGTACCACCTATACTCTAACTATGGACAGCACAGGAGAAGGGGCAGCAATGGCACAATTCCATTTAACCCTGCAATTTTTGCACCTTAATCTTAAATAGTTGTAGATTCAGGTAGGTAGCCATGCTGATGTGACGCAGTTAAAATAAATAAATAGAAAATTAAATTTTTCCAGTAGCACCTTAGAGACCAACTAAGTTTGTTCTGGTTATAAGCTTTTGTGTGCATGCACACTTCTTCAGAAGAGTTCCTCCTTTATTTGCTTCTGTTTAGAGTACAGAACGCTGATCAGAAGTGTGCATGCACACAAAAGCTTATACCCAGAACAAACTTGGTTGGTCTCTAAGGTGCTACTGGACAATTTTTTAATTAAAAAAAAAAGTTGTAGATGCCTATGTACTTTCAAGGCAGCTGTACATTTTACTGAGCTAACATAATAGGAGAATGCTGAGCGATGTAATGTGGATATGCTCCAAATAATGCATTATGTTGCCACTCAGCAAATCTTCAGTTTAGGCTCCTAAGGAACAACTTAACAAGAGGTTCTCTGCATAAGCCCCATCAAAATGAACTGGAGAAGGTGCAGCACACAATTCTGCACTCCTCATTCCAGATTTTGTGCATGCATCTCTGGAACTCCTCATTCAACCATTGCAAAATGACGTTCTCATTGCAACTGTAAGGGCTATCAAGACAACGATGAAAGACTGGAAGTCAGGCAATAATAGCATTTTGGGAGAAGTTGCTTAAATCACTGTGAACAAAAATAATAGAAAAAGCCCTTTCTGGATCAAAAAATGATTAGTTTTAGTAACTTTAAACTATACTAATGATAGTCCTCATCAAATAATTATTACAGTCGTGCATTTAAGGACTGATCAGACGCCGCAAGGATGGTAGTCAGACAAGGCAGTGGGAGATGGTTGATGAAGGATGGAGCCCACCATCCCTCCTCTGTATACCACATAGGAAACAAGTAGGATATCAATGTAAGGAAGCCCCCCCCCCCCCGCCTCCAGTGGAATGGTGGAGGCGGGATAGAACTCTTGGTTCCTCCTATGCCACCATCCAGAAAACGAGTAAAAACTTTTGAAACTTCGTGGGCTTATTTACAAGGTTAGATTATTATAGCTATTTAAGGACTTAGTAAGAGATACAAAACGACAAAAAAGCAACAAGCTGTTACTTCATAGAATTGACATTCTGTTAAATTGCTTTTCTAAATCTGACAAAATCAAGACCCTGATTAATCCAAGATTTATTTATTTATCAATTGATTTATCAATCAATCAATCAATCAATCAATCAGTGTTACCCAATTTATTATTTAAAGTCTGATTTTCAAACATAAATACAATTCTCAATAAAGTAACAGCACCAGCCTGAGCTCAATGGGACTTAATTCCTATTAAGTGTGTTTAGCATTGTAGTCAATACATTTAGTAGGCTATGGTATGCAAACTTATTTGAGAGTTTGTATCCCAGGAAATCAATGGTGCTTTCTTATCTGTAGATATGTACAAGATAGTGCTGTAGATGAATTTTAAAAACAAACCCAAACTGGGCAAGACTCAGTCAGAATCTAAATCTGAAACATGCTTATAGTTCTAAATGCTTCATTTCTGATGCTACAAATGTAAACATACAGTGGTACCTTGGGTTACATACGCTTCAGGTTACATACTCTGCTAACCCAGAAATAGTACCTCGGGTTAAGAACTTTGCTTCAGGATGAGAACAGAAATCGTACTCCAGCGGCGCGGCGGCAGGCCTCATTAGCTAAAGTGGTGCTTCAGGTTAAGAACAATTTCAGAAAGAAACTGAACTGAAAGTTAAGAACGGACCTCCGGAACGAATTAAGTACTTAAGCCAAGGTACCACTGTATTGTCAAAAGAATAAATCACAGAACCAAGGAGACTAATTTGCTCGGGCGCCCAGGGCCCCAGGGAGTTGGCACCTATGGTTCCCAATATGCTTCATTCTTCTGCTCACCAAGAAGAAATTGATTTAATTGGATATTTGCCTGCAGCATTTCCTCATTTGGGCAGGGAAGAGAACATGTGATACTTGGATGATGGATGGTATACAAATTTAATAAAATAAAAATATTTTTTAAAAGCCCTAAGCTCTCTCTGTATCTTTTCCAGGAGAGAACTGTGGAAAAGGGGCATAACTTCCAACAATCACATCTGAATAGGACCTATTTTGCTTTATTCAGTGTAAGCATATGATTAAACACCAATGCAACATTAATTTTTTCAAGTAAGGAAAAATACAGTAATGGTGAAAGAGCTCTCCTACAGACTGAAACATTAACCTACAGTAGTAACATACCTTTAAGAGGATCATGTTCAGCCCTCATTATATCAATGAGTGAATTTTCCAAGGAATGCATATTCAGACTGTCATACATTCTGTTTCGATCCTAGAAAAGAACAAATACATAGCATTAAAGCTAAAAAAAAAAGGAGAAAAGGACAGTATTTCTAGAATAAGTGAAAGTGTGCTATTGTTATAATAGTCTTCATTTAGCCTTGTAATAAAGGTCTCTACATAAAATTTTCTTCCAACTGTTGGTACAATAAGACACAGATTTTCTCATAGACATTTTTATAAATCAGTTTTTAAAAACTTACTTTTACTATAAACTAAAGGAAATGAAATATTCTATTGTCAGTGCTTTTCCCCACACATTGACCCATCAACCTAGTCATGCTTACTTTGAAACAACTGCCACTGAAGTTTGGCTTACACACAAGTGTATTTAGCATTAACTATATTTAGCATCTAACTAAACAGCTCAGATGCTATTTGGGAATTAGAAGTGAGTGAAATACAGATTGTTATAGAAATATGTTCGAACAACAAATATAATCAAATCTATAAACATTAGTTTTGTGAGAAGCAACCTGTTTGGTTTATATGTCAGTTCAACTAGATCTCGTGCTTTTCCTTTGCAAACACCATATATTTATAAATGATCAGAATATTTAGAAAGAAACAGCCTCTCTCTCTGGACCCAGGGTTGTTAATGTTACAGGGAACATTCAGGAGACAATCACAGGAGGACATCTAGATTTGACCAGGACCATCTAAGTAAAACTGGTAGGGGAATTATGGCACAATCATTATTTATTTCCGAGAAGTGCTTACTGTCCCAAGGAAGAATTAAAAATCAGACTGTTTCTGGTGCTCCTGCTAATATATTCCTCCTCACACAAACAACTCTAGGCATGACACTAAGGTGAACGGGTAGGAAACAGAGAATGAAGAAATCTATCCCATTTCCTTGTAAAGCCTGGAGCAAAATAATGCACGTGCAGATTGTTCTGGCATTTTGTTTCCCTGGTCAGCAAATATTTTTTCTGAGAGACACTTCAAGAGGAGAGAAGTAGGCCATCATCTCAACCTTTACCCTCTAATGATTTGTTTGCTACAGATGCAGCTTCCTTCACATCTAATCTGCCTACTAGTATGGCATACCACACTGCTCTAAACTGTACTATCAGGTTATATTTAATCTGACAATCAGCCATCACCTTGAAATGAAACCAACACTATGAACGCACACACTGCCTTTAACATTGTTAACAATGCTACTGATGTTTTTGATTATCAAAAGGTTTACAGCAGAAAATGTCACTAATTGAGTCATTTGGTTTGTTTAAAAAATGTTTTATTCAGTATTTCTTAACAGAAAGATAAAGCAGCTTATAGTCTAAAATAGTACAGAGACTGAAGCACCTTCTCTGAAGGTCTCAGTTGGAGGAGGGGAGAAGGGATTAATTCCTTCACTTTGGTACCTTGACACACAATGGGTTTTATCTAAGGAATGGAGCAGTAACAAAAAAGGGGGTAACATCATGTCTGACTACTGTTCTTCCTGGCCACCATTCCAGCCAGGAGCCATGTTTCATCTGGCCTATGTGAGAAGTCCCTTCCCCTAAGTGATTTCCAATGGAAGCACATTGAAGAACATAAGAATACAATAATATATACTGAAGAATATAAGAATAGCAGTAGCAGGAATATTACACAGCTGTGGAGAGACTTTACTATGACCCCACATTAGCTCTCTTTGTTACAGTAACACTATAATATGAGCTATTAACTCTTGCTAATGTAACTAATATGCCCCAGAGATTGTTTGATTGGGACTTCCGGGTTGGCGCCATCGTTTAATGGCGGATTCCCTCCGAGCTCCGGAGGGAATTGGCTCTGCAGAGACCAGGTCTTACCGCTGCGGCAACACGGGGACCCTTAAAATCACAGGCGTAGAAGCCTGTGAGCGTAGTGACTCGGCGGGCACCATTTGCGCCCCCCCAATCCGTGAAGGAGCCTTTTTAAAGGCTTCGGAACGGGGACGGTGTGCGGCGCGGTGCTGAGAGTACTCCTTCATCTGCGGAGTGAAGCCGCGAGCCATTATCGGAGAGCGCTGACTTTTTCCTTGGAACATTCAGACTCTAAAACATCAACCCGTGAGTAATACGGAAATTGGAATCTTAAAGAAAAATTTTGTGGATCAGGAACAAGGGGGGAAGGGTTAAAAAGGAAGTCCACCCCCCTTTGTAAACAATTTAAAGCAAAGGACCTGCTAGCTAAGGTCGAGAGAATCTTTTCTTTTTTTAGTAAAAGACTTTAATTTCACGGTTTTGACATTATAATAATTTTTGCTGGAGGATAAAAAGATTAATTTTGGGAGCTGAAGTTTCACCCCCCCGGACCCAGGAGTGTCCCACGAGAGAGCCTGTTGATGAAAGACTTGAAAGTTTGACAGCTGTCAAGTTGGCTGTCGAGATGGAAAAGGAGAACCTAGTTTTTGTTGCTTCTGTTGGTTAATTTGTAATAATTTGTTGAAAATAAGGAAGGGCTGATACAAAATAATCTGACTTTTGGACTTCAGCTGAAAGGAATACTAAGGAACTAAAATCCCCCTAGAGGGGTTTAGTGACATTACAGGAATGGCTGGAGGAAGGAAAATCCAGGCTGAATTGGACAGAGCATTTGTTCTCTTGGGAAAGTTACAAGGCCAATCTGAATTTTTGGCTACGAATGTTACAGCTCTGGACTTAGCAGTAAAGAACATTGTTGAACGTGATAAGGACTTGAAACAAGGAGCCTATCCAATTGAACAAATAGAGAAAACGGAGAGCTTTGACAATATGGAGCAGGTGACAGATGTTGTCCCTGAAGAAAAGGGAGGAGCTGAAACTTTGCAGAAGTTAAAGGAGAGCAACATTTTGAAGCCTGACATGATGACAAAAAAGGAAAATAAAAATCTGATGTGGAGAGCCTGGCCTGAATTGGAGGTGGAAGTTGGAGCCTGGGGGACATTTGGACTTGAAAGGAGTATAAAACAAGATTTGAAGTACCCCATAAGCTTTATCCCTAAAAATGGAGGTCTGGCTGGTAGAAATCTGGATCCTGTTGGGCCGGAGCTTCTTCAAGATTTGGATCCTGTTGGGCTGGAGCTTCTTCGAGATTTGGAGTTTAACATTAAGGACTACCCAAAAGACCGGCAGAGAGGAACTGAGAGAGAATTGAGAGCCTCGGACGTGAGATCTCCAGGCTAAACAGTATATTGAGACTGATGGATTTTTGTTGAGGACTGAAACCGGGAAAAGGGTGGGTGGAGTTTGGGAATCCAAAGGGTATATAAATATAGTTTGTTTTATTTTTACTTTGCTTTGCTATTGGTATGGAAATTGGGAAAGACGTGGAAGGGAAATTTTGGTCGACTTTAGGAAAAATGTTTAAAATGTTTAAGAAAAAATAATGAGGTATAAATATTAATGTGAAAATTTGGTTAAGTTAAAATTGACCTTTTTTTAAATGGCTAAATTAAATGAAAATAAGGTTTGTAAATATAAATTGAGGAAATGGAAGAAAGAAGAAAAATAAAATAATAATGTGTTAGAATAAATTAAATTAAGTTAAAATGGAGAAGTAAATTAAGGATTTGCTGAGCCAATAATTTAAATTGGAATAAAAGAAGGGGAGGTGTGAGGAGGTCTGAGAAACAAGTTAAAAGAAAATAAGTATTTGAACTTTCAGGTGTTTTTAATTGTTTTTATTTTTTTAAGTTTTGGATTTTTGTGGTTTTTTTCGGTTTATTTTTGTCTTTGTTGTTATATGTGTTGTTCTTTTTTGAAAATGCTAATAAACATTAATTTTTTAAAAAAGAGATTGTTTGATTGGAGGCTACACATCTTTAAATATTCAATCATCCTAAAAGACCCTTCAATTTAGCATCTATTTCCATAATATGTTACATTAGACACTGAAAAAGGACCATCCTAAAATGATGGAACTGGAAAAATAAACATGGAGGCCACTTGCAGAAAATGGAATAGTATAAGCAGCAACCCAATAGTGGTGGTAGAGGACTGCTGTCTAATTTAACTCTTGAACACAAAAGTGTAGTTTTCCAGGAATGTAAATTTAGATTTTTCACATGATGAGAAAGAAAAATTAAGGATTGCATACATGTAGTTTTTCCTTTATGGTTGAATGTCTAATTTCTACTTAAAAAACCAGACACCCACTTTCAAACATAGACTAATTAGATTTGTTCATGATACATCAGTTTAACATTCTGTATTATTATACAGAGGGTCAACACCCACATACTCATCTAAATATTTACTGTTTATGCGATTCAAACAAAGCAAAATAGCATCTGATCTGATAAGACTTCAAGGAAACCAGCTTGACTTGTAGCTCAAAACTGTCACTACAGCTCAAGTTGGTTAGTGATCATCTTGCAGGAAATGCACACCGTTCTGTAGAGTACAGTATAGTAAACCTTCCTTGCCATTACTTTTAAAATTATTGTCTGGTTTTAACTTCTCAGGCATGCTATTTTGCGTTCTATAATTTACTTCCATGCAATACAATCCCATCCTTATTTCTAAAGAGAATCATCTGAACAAAAGTCCAATAATGGACTCAAGAGAACATGAAGCTGCAGCACTGCTGAAGCAAATCTAAACATTGCAGCCCCATGTAAGAGAATTCCAGGAGTATATAAATTATTCTTAAAATTGTATTATTGCATGCTACCCAGTTTCTTCTCTTGCAGCTACCCATTAAATATGTATTATAGTGGCCTCTATAGTACTGACAAATCAGGGAAAGGGGAGCTATGATTTTAAGCCTATATATCACATCTGTGTATCACCTCCAATTTCTCAGATGCTTCATCGTAATGAAGGCAAATTTCTTGCCATAGGAACCCGCTTTTTTTTGTTTTAAAGCAGACATGGAGAAACATGTGGCCCTCCAGATGGTTTCTACTCCAACTGCCATTAGCTCAAGCCAGCAGAGCCGATGATCGGCAATGATGGGAGTTGTAGTGCAGGAACATCTGGAGGACCATAGGTTTCCCATCCCCAACTTAAAGCAACATATACATTGACTGCCATATAATAATACAATACTGAACAATGTCGGTACTAAATATGGGCATAATTGTAACTTGTGCTGGTTTATCCTAGTTTATTGAAAAGGGTGTGGGATCATTGTCTCTTGGGAAAAACCATTACTCCAACTATTAGCTTTTCTAATCTTGGCTGCCCTTTTATTCCTAAAGCATTTACTTAGAATTAAATCCCTATGGATTGACTTTAGCTGTAGTAGCACAAAAAACATGAAAGATTCCAAGTATCTAAAGTAGCAATCTACACATTGCAAAAGATCCAATACTGCCCAGCACTGGCAAACATCTACACATTATGGTCCACAACAATTCACTTTTTCAGTCTAAAAGACTTCTGAAAACCAGTTCACAAGTTTTTCAAAAATTTAGATTTACAACACAGACTAGCCCGTTAAAGTATTAGTAGTGTGCTTCCAAAGCTCCTTTGTGACAGCTGGGGGGGGGGGTTGGGGTGTGTGTGTGTGTGTGTGTGTGTGTGTGTGTGTGTGTGAGGGAGAGAGAGAGAGAGAGAGAGAGAGAGAGAGAGAGAGAACTGTAGGTGTTTTGCATGAATTATTTTAATGGTATAATTCATGTTTATGTTTTTAGATGTGTCGTAAGAAACTTGGAGACCATTGGGTAACAAGTGACTACCAAATCTAAGAAATAAAACAACAACAACCATTATCACCAAACTTTGAATCTGAGTTTGACCTGAGTGTCCAATGCATTGTAGAACCTGAAGGACAAAACATGCACAAATATGTATAGTCAGTAGGGTTCCTCCAATCAATGTTGTAATTTGAAGGTTGTAATCTAATACTCACTTACTAGGAAGGAAACTGCACTAGAACTTACTCTTGGGTAAACATGCTTAGGATTGCACTGTATGTTAGCTAATGTCCAAACGCATGGATGACCCACTGAACAAACCTACAACCGTGTCCAACAATGTTCATGTGAATGTAACAGGGATTCTGCACTAGCAACCGACATTTTAATAGCAAGAGTACACAACACTATTTTCTCCCAAAGGAGCAACATGTTCAATGAGGTTACAAGAGGCTATCCTTGAGCACTCCTTGGTTCTGCTGCCTACAGTGCTAGACAGTGTTACCAGGGAACAGCAACAGAGGGACCTTACTCCTGCAACATTCGCATGAATAAACAATGAAGGAGCCAGAACAGAATGTTACTCTTCTCTTTAAAGAGCAGCCTGTACCCTTGTTTCTTCCTCATTTTAATTCTTCACTCAGTGTAAACAGTACAGAAATTAAATAACTGCAAGTACTTAAAGCACATTTGTTAATCTGAAGTTTCCTCAAATATGACCTAAGTGCTTGGGACATTTGCAGGCATCTAGTCACTCTCTTACAGTGTTGTTCACACAACAGAAGGTCCAACACACACTCTCTCTCTCTCTCTCTCTATATATATAAAAACACCCCACAAACTTATACAGTGGTACATTTTGTTACGAACTTAATTTGCTCCAGAGGTCCATTCTTAAGCTGAAACGATTCTTAACCTGAAGTACCACTTTAGCTAATGGGGCCTCCCGCTGCCACCACCGGTGCGCAATTTCTGTTCTCAGTCTGGGGCGAAGTTCTTAACCCGAGGTACTACTTCCGGGTTAGCGGAGTTTGTAACCCGAGGTGTTTGTAACCCAAAGTACCACTATAATTTATTAACTACATCTTTAAACACTGGCAAAAAACAAATGTCAGCATCAAATGCATCTTAGACCAGGGGTCATTTCAAGGCCAGGCAATCACTACTGAGAAGGTCCATTCCGTGCCACCATGCTACATCCTGTGTCTGGTGGTGGAGCCATGAAAAATGCGTCTCCTGTTGATCTTAACACATGGATAAGCCCATGAGGGCGGAATTATTCACATATTCAGGCCACAAGTCATTCATGGTTTCATATATCTACACCATCACCTTGGATTGGGATTGGAAATATATAGGCAGCCACCACAGGTTCTTCAGGACTAGTGCTATATTGTCCTAACCTGGTGTACCTAGTTAACTTCCTAGCAGCTGCATTCTACAGCTTCCCAAACAGCCCCCCGAAGAGCTTTACAGCAATCAAAATAGGATGTTATCAGAGCAAGTGTTACCATGGGAATGGAGCTGGGGAACCATGCAGAACTTTTATGAAATTTTACAATTATAGCAAAGTATGTATCTCAAATATAAAATCACTAAACAAACAAAGCAAAAATAATAATCTGGGTCAATATAGGTTTTTTAAAAATCCCCTAAAATACATGAAATCAATTACAGAGAAACTGTTGTGGACTGACAATAATGTCAATACTAGGTTATACTTACTCAACTTTGTTATCTGTCAGGTAGAGGACAACCATGTTCCTTCATGTTTGTAAAAACAGTAAAATCATGCCAAGCTGCCAAAAACAAGTCATGTCCACATTGACTCAATTTCCACATCCACTTAAATTATGTATCAATTTCTCAAGTAATGCTGCCTCTTTAGACCTTTTGGTAGCAAGAATCTATAGTTACTGGACAGAAGTCACACCAGGCCCATGCCACCAACACTGACTGCAGATAACAAACTGTTTATTAGTTTACTACTTTTCATATTTCTATGATGACCTAGAAATAAATTTAAAAGAGCCAGTTGCAGAGAGTTTTTTGTAGCCTGTCTTGTAATGGCTCTAATTTTACAAAAACTCACTGGCAAAATTCCCAAACTCTGTGGCTTCCCCACCACATATGAAGGTACGTTTTAATTACCTGAACTCTCTCCAACACAATGGAGAGGATTTATGGTTGATATGACATACTTCTGTGGAATAAGATAGCAGTTATGACTTAGTTTTACTAATGATCTCTTAATCAGAGTTATTGATTTGAAAGGTTTATCCCAAAGTGAGATCAGTTGTCCATCATCTATTTCTACTTAATTAATTTCTTTTCAGCACATACAAAGACTATCTACTGCACCTTCCTCATGGTTTATCAGTAACCTATACATGTTTGGGGCCAAACCCGTCTTACTACTCACAGTCTCCAGCAAACAAAGTAAGCCTTCTATAGGCAACATGATAAATCTCAGGCTTCAACGAAAGAAGAGCACAGCTGAACCCAAGAGAACCATGATAGTAATGTGGCTCTAAAATTCTCTCTAACCATGTGTTCAGTAATTAGTGTTCTGCATAAAGAAATTGGAGAACCAATACAACCACTTAGCACACCATACCTCAGACTCAAAAGCTCTGTGTCTATTGAAGAAAGAGGGATGAAAGACTAACAGCAACAATGGAGACACGGCTGGCATTAAAATAGACATTTTAGATTCCTGTAATGGTTCTAGGGGTTGCTCGTGCGTAAGCCGGTGCTTATCTCCCCGGCTGGGTGCAAACATCTGGCTGGGTTGCCAAAGTGAACCTTTTCTGTCCGGACAGCCACTCACCCGTGGCTGCCTCAATCACTGGCAGAATCCATCAGTGGGCGTTTCTTAAACTTCTTCCAGCAAAGAAGCTCTTTGACACCTAGTCTCCTCCTACTCTCTCTGAGCGAAAGCCTTCTGCGCAAGGAGCGTGTGGGCAACGGAGGACCCCTACTCTCCCCGCTGGTCCCAGGCAAGGAGTCATGGGACCGCCTCGCCGCTTCCCCCATCTGCCCCCCTTCTCCACTGGTGCTACGCTGATTCTCTTCCCCAGAAGATGGGCTGCTTCTCCCGATCCCTGGACACTCTCTGGAATCCCTCTGGCTTTTGCTCTCTCCCTCCGGCACTGATGGCAGTTCCCTGACAATTTCCAAACCTTAAACTTTTGCAGCATCACACAATTGTTGAGCCAATGGAAGGACCTAAATTTAATATTTAAGAAGAGGAAATACACCTAAGAACACAACCTAGGAGTACCAAGTAGTCTTCACCTTGTGCCAAAATGATTGTGAAGGTGAGACTGGCACCAGGGAAGCCTCTCAGGGGACAGCTGATATGCTACCAACAAGAAGGCCCTTCTCCTGGTAGCTACCATTTGGCAAGGGTATTAGGAGTAGAGACCTTGAAGAGTAGGGATAGGGAAGAAATTAGATATCATTTATATTTAAAGGTGAACCTGCCCAATGTTCACTTCTGAAACAATATAAGAACCAAATGGAGCTATCATTCGAAATTTGCACTTATCTGAATTTTGAAGTGCAACTCTGCAACCAATGTCTATAAAATTGCCTGTATCAGTGGAAAGTGTTCATAAAAATGAATATATTTATGAAAATAACATACAAAATATTAGGGGGAATTCTTGCAAAATGTGTAGTCAAAACTGTACAATAAACATGTAATTATTAGAAGAAATCTTTACTAAAATGCTGATAAATTTTCATTATTAATATTTCTAATCCACGAATTGCTGCAGAAATTTGGAAAACTGAAATTAGAAAAATCAGAAACTGAGACCACCAAAGTTGAAAGGTATGAGATAGAAGACTATCTCAAAATGTGGGTGGATATAACTGGGCGAAGATTATTTTAAAATGTCCTGGCCCTAAGCCAATTGAGGGCATTTAAGGTTAAAACCAAGAGTCAGAAAAGAGACTGGGACCTCATCTGCACGATACATTTAATGCAGTATCATATCATTTTAAATAGTTGTTGGGTTTCCCCAAAGAATCCTGGGAACTGTAGTTTAAGGATTGAGAGTTGTTAGAAGACCCCTGGTTTGACAGCCAATCCCTCTTCCCTGGGAATTGTAGTTCTGTAGGGAAAAAGGTCTCTCCTAACAACTCTCTCTCTGCATCTTTAACAAATGACAGTTCCCAGGATTCTTTGGGAGAAGCCATGATTGTTTAAAGTATTATGATGCTGCTTTTAATGTATACTGTGGTACCTCCGGTTACGAACTTAATCCATTCCGGAGGTCTGTTCTTAAGCCGAAACCGTTCTTAACATGAGGTGCGCTTTCGCTCATGGGGCCTCCCGCTGCTGCTGCACCGCCGGTGTGCGACTTCCGCTCGCACCCGGGGCAAAGCTCACAACAAGGGGCAACTACTTCCGGGTTAGCAGAGCTCATTACCTGAAGCATTTGTTAGGAGGACGGGATGTAACATGAGGTTCCACTGTAGTGCAGATGAGGTCTGTCAGCCACAGTGTAGCTGATAAGACACCAGCATACTGTTATTGAATCATCTAGACCCAGTTCACTATCTTGCAGCCCAACTGTACTTTCTGGATTTTTTTTTTTAAAGAGCCTGCATACACAGTGTTAAAATAATCCTGAGTATGTTTATGTGACACTCTTGGGCAAAATGGTACCTATGAGGAGTATCTCTGGCACCTGCCATGCTTCTGAACCCATATATATATTCTCACTGTCCCCAACATTATGTGCTGGTAAGGACAGGTTACCTTTGCTTCCCTTGAGAAGTATGCAACAATGAAGGAGGAAACTGGAAGAGCAGCACTCTTTTTAACTGCCCAGAGTGGCTGGGGCAACCCAGCCAGATGAGCGGAATATAAGTAATAAAATTATTATTATTTCAGCTCTGTGCTCCTCATGAATTGGGTCAGCAGCTGAAATGCTGATCTAAGCTTTGAAAAGCACATTGAGTTGAAGTGAAGTGGGAAAGAACATTACCCTTCCAACTTTGTCTTTCATCTTTCTATACTTTTCAAGGCTCAGACTGCAACCTGAGCAGCTGAACAAAAAGCAGAGTGGCCAAGAAGGTAGGAAGGGAAGGATAGCTGAAGCAGAGCAAATGTCAATTCGAGTTTTCCATGGATTGAAGTTTGCTCTGACAGAGCTTTAAAGAGCAGGTTTTCATGGTGGAGGGAGAGGTGCTTTGACACAGAGCTTTAAATTGCAGACAGTGTCTGTAAGGAATGGAGGAAAGGTAAGTGTGGAAAAGTGCACAAGAGAAACAGACAGACAGATGGAACACCCACATACGGAAGCTGGATCCAGTGAAATGGATACCATTGGAACTGACTAAATTTTCAGTTTCCCCCACCTCTTTCAAATCACAGATCCCAGCTGTCTTCATTGACTAAACCGTAAAAATAATAGGATTTAGTTCCCAATACGACACAGATCCATATAGATTCTCAAAATTTTTCAAAGGATCCAGTCAAACTACCATCAAATTGTAGTTCACATCTGTGTTCTGTGATTTGTTGCTGATTTTATTGGCATACTGTGTAAAAAAATATGAAGCTCCATGAGGATCTGTACCTTGAATCAATATTTTAGGGTGCTAACAAGCACTGCATCTGATTTTTTACCATGCAGTCTACCACTGCAAAGTTTAATTTAACATAAGAACCCCATATAACATAATGCAAATTCAAAAGGATCCATTTTAATCCTATTATGAATGTGTCCACAGATCCTAAAAATGTTTGTGACCTCTGTATTGTTGAAGTAGGAGGTTTAACAGGGTCTGGATAAGTGGTGTCAGGCCATCTCCTCCCAGATATGCTTGCTGTTGGTGTATCAGCCAAGGTACTCTAAACCTTGGAAGTCTCTTGACACAAATGATGCAAGCTTTCCTGCCTACATCGCTACCTGAATAAAGTGTGCTCTAAAGTAAAAAGGTTATACCACAATTCTCTTTGCTGCAATACATTAATATGTAATTCCTTCTGAAACTTGCACACACAGTTGTTCAGAACCTCTGATTACCTCCAAGTGATTTCCAAACAAGAAAAAGAACTATCAGTAAGGTCAGAATAATGCAAAATAAGAATATGTATTTCCTGGATACAAAACTAACACAGAGAAAAAACAACAGAAGTTGTTACTCAAGTCTAATATTTTTTCTTTTTGGAACCACGGATTTCGATATGTTTGCTCTTCAAAAGCTGTAACAAATAATTGAGCAAGGGTCATAGGCCATGACAGCTTTACCACTGTCGTGACTATATGAGCTTTACAATTTTTTTTAGCAATGATAAAGGAACAATAAAATAGCTACATGTTAAAGTGGCAAAGTATAAAAAAGCTGCATATTAAAAGCTGGAAGACTATGGGGAAACTACTTTAAGATATAGCAGTTGCAGCTTGAAAAAAAATCTATCAGATTTCTAGTGCAAGATATGGAAACTGCTAGTTCAATATATCTTGGATTCAGTTTTGCTGAAATGAACCTGTAATCTCTGCATATGTTATTAACAATGTAGTATTTATAGCTCTCTATAATGCATTTTCCTCAAATGCTGGCATTTCTAAGTTGCAAATGGGTTAAAATTCACATATTGAACTACTTAGGGTAAGGTTTCTGGAGCGAAATTAACATATTTGCCCAAGGTTTGAATACAATCTCTAAAAAAAATATTTTACTTGTTCATGGGATATCCAAGATGGATCACATTGTCACTGAGCCAGTCTAATAAAAACACCAGTTTGGATTATTTGTAATGCAACTGTAGGCTTAGCACTACAATCCTTTTTCCTAATCATAAAATAATTTTCTGCTTCACCCTTCAGCTACATCTGATAAATTTTAATGATATCTGGGAATCTCATAGTCTTATCTGGGATAAAAATCAACAGGTTTCTAAAAAAGCTCCCTTTTGGTTAAATTCATAATGATTTCATTATCATTTATATGAGAATTCCTTGCTTCAAGGTAATGCCCAGTGAAGGAAATAAATAATCCTAACTTCACCTATACACAGGTGATGGTGGGGAGGTCTAAACTGACAGTCACAGACCAGAAGATAAAAAATAGCACAATGAAAATGTAAAGTTTGCATGTTGCAGCTGGGATAGCAACAGCAAATTCCATGTTGGGAATGATTAAGGGGACTGAAAAGAAAATTGCTAGTCTCTCCATCTCAAGGAGGACAACATAGAACAGAAGAAGGTACATAAAAGGACAAGAAGAATGATAAAGGTAATGAAACATCTTCTCTATGAGGAAAGGCAAAAGTATTTGGAACTATTTAGCATAGTAAAAGATTTATTGAGGAAGGAATATGGCAGAAGTTTATAAAATTATACACAATCTGGACAGAGTGAAGAAACACTGGGTCCATTCAGATGTCATGCTAAGTCATGGTTCAAGGTGATGTGAGTGAGCCTACTCTCTTCCCACTTTTTCTGTTTGCCTTTGTTTCCCAAACCATAACTAAGAGCCAAAGTGGAAAGTTCTGAACTCCTTCTCTTGGTCATGTGGGTTGAAGCAGAGTGAATAGGACTAGGCAGTGTCCGAAACTCAGATACATAAGCTCAGTGCCAAATGGCTCCATAAAACAAGGTTAGAGTCAGCAAAACAAAATGTCTAGGGGTAAGATGGCTCTAAAGTCTTATATGATGGACTATGACTGATTATCAATTAAATAACTAGCTAGTTCAGATGACAACCTTGAGCTAGGTTAAGAACTTTGAGAACTTAAAGTCACTCGATCCAGGGAGAGTCCACATATATATTAGCCTATTCCTACCTCTTTTTCATAACTGTGACTGCTGCTGCCCAGGCTGCCCAGAAAAAGCATTTTGGTTCCTGAAATTATTTTCAATTGTACAGATAAAATGTAACTGATAGAATTGTACAGGGTGTGGTATTAGTGTGTGAAAACAGTCCAATAAACCTCAGGCATGCACTTCCAGGTGGTGGAGATGTCAGACACCATCCAGGCATCTTCATTTGGTCACAAGTGTCAAAAACCAGGTGCAAAATGTGTCTGGCTAATTCCGAACACTGGGCCTGGGAGGAGGTTAGGTGCATTCATGCAACACTAAGCCATTCACTTTCTCCCTGTTCCACAATGCTGCAACTCCAGTTCTTATATTCTTAATTACCCTCATCCAAATGAGATATTTAAACTGATAGACAAGACCACCAAACCTTAATTTTCTTAAGAGTCTGCAGTTATTCTTAATTACATTAATATACTGTATATCCTTCTTAAGAATTCACCAAGATATTTTACAGACCTTTCAGTCCATTCTAACCTCCCTAGAAATAACTTATTTAAAGTTGAAAGCTATTACTCTGGTTTTTGATATTATGTTGCTTTAATCCAAGTTATATTCAAATATTTTACTGTTTTTTAAAAAACCTCAAATGTGGAACTGGAGTTCCCTTACCAAAAAATATGCGACTTGCTGTCACACAGGACCTTGGTCTCCTACCTCCATCATTTCTCTAAGCCAGACTGTCATGTATCTCCCACTAATTCTACTCACATGGGAAAAGGTACTTAAGAAGCCTACCTGGGCTATGTGACAAATCTGACAAAATGACTATGGCTCTCATTGGTCAGAAAGATCCAAAGGTCACTCTCTTCAGGGAGAGGGGAGAAGGGAGAGGAGAGAGAGTATTTAAAAACTGAGCTGCTCTTGCAACTTTTGTCCCTCTCATAATCAGGAATCCAGGCTGGCTCTTCCATATCACCAGGAAGCTAACCAGCCTCCCTGCCTATGTGAAAGTAGACTGAGATCATTGTGCTATTAGCAATTAGAATAAAAGTAATCAGGTGTTAGAGCCTTCCGGCTCTTTTTAATATTTCTGTTGGACCTTATTGCCCTTTTCCTTGTGTACTCTTAATAAACTTTCACAACTGAACTAGTGGAATCAGTATGTGACTGCCACCCTCAGGATTCGGGAATCACCACGCACCTAGGTTGCTTTGGGTTTAACGCTATTGAAATCTAAGAACAGAGTTAGGAAATCCAGTAATTTGCCCTATTGTCAGGGAAAAACAGAGCGCTGGAGAGCTGACTTTACACTCTACATAAATTGCAAGGGATTGGCTGGAGACATGAAGCCTGCTAATCCAGGGTCCCGGAATTTAACCATTAATTGGATATCCTCATTCCCTACCCCTTGTTTCTGGGGATATAGGTGACCAAAAAGAAGTGGTGGCAGCAGCAACTACTGGATATTAAGACTCAACTCTTAGTACTGCAGGGCAAAGAAAGGGGTGTGAGACGCTGTCCTAAGTATCCTCCCTTCTTCATGTCTATCACTAAAGCTGACCTCAACATGGGATTAGAAAGAAGCCAATTGATATTTAAAACTATGGAGATAAGGGTTTAAGTCAGATAACTGCATGACTAAGATAATAATAATAATAATAATAATAATAATAATAATAATAATAATAATAATAATATTTATTTATACCCCGCCCTCCTCAGCCAAGGCCAGGCTCAGGGCGCCTAACAAGCAATAATAAAAACAAGATGCCTTAAATTAGGCATAATGTGAAGAACTGGAAAAGAGAGGGGCTTTTTATACCTGAAAAAACAATAAAAATTACAATATGGGTGATTCAATGAAATTTATTGGCAATTGATCAAAGGAAGACAAAAGAAAGGACATCTTCACACAATGCATCATGAGAGTTCTCTTGGCACAATAAATGGTGAAGACCAGGGAGTGAGATGACTTTAAAGGGGGATTAGACAAATTCATGGAGCATATGTTTATCAGCTATTAATCATGTACACTAAATGGAGTCTCCAGATTCAGAGGAAGAGTATCTCAAAGTACAATGGGGGAGGGTATTGTATTCATGCTTTGCACAAATCCTAATCTAAAATACTTCCATATGAGAAACTGCACAAGTCCTGCACATAAAACTTTACATGTGAAAACAGCATTAAATGTGAGGAAAAGCTACAATTCATGACAACCTACTAATGTGTCAACAACTTTCTACTATAGGCACGGGGCACTATTACATGCATACATAGATTCATCAAGGTGTTTCAGTCCAGACAACAGGAAGAGATTGCTCTACAGTGGTGCCCCGCAAGACGAATGCCTCGCAAAATGAAAAACGCGCAAGACGAAAGGGTTTTTCAGTTTTTGCGTCGCTTCGCTAGACGAATTTCCCCATGGGCTTGCTTCGCAAGATGAAACGTCTTGCAAGTTCTTGCAAGTTTTTTTCCTTTTTCTTAAAGCCGCTAAGCCGTTAATAGACGCTAAGTCGCTAATAGCTGCTAAGCCGCTAATAGCCGTGCTTCGCAAGACGAAAAAACCGCAAGACGAAGAGACTCGCGGAACGGATTAATTTCGTCTTGCGAGGCACCACAGTATTACAGAGACAAACTACATGTGATGCACAAGATCTGTGATTAGATACTGATGGCATATTTTATTTTTTTGCTAAAAGTGCATATGAACGAGGGTATTTGACATCTAGATCAGGGAGCGCAAGATGTATAGGGCAAAACATACAGGTGCAATCAGAGAAATGGGGTTTGAGGGGGGAAATGAACTGGAAAATTCGATCTCATTGTCTAGCCTGCAAATTAGGGTAATTTGCAGGTTAACTTACATCTGAAAACTTTCAGTTAGCATGGGGGGAGGGAGAGTAGAATTTGGTGCCCTACAGAGTTCTAATTTAGTATGGCTGTTTTATTTGTATTTAATGCACTAAGCTAAAACTTTTGAAAGTGCCTAGCTTGTCTAAAACTATTTGAAATTTGTTTCTGCACATCCATACTTAGTTTCCACAGAAAATAAAGCTACAAAATGTTCTGCCCCACATGACTGGGTATAGTTTGTGCTCATATTCCACTCCACGGGGAAAGTATTGTTGGGGTTCTAGTATACTAGCTTCTGCATAGCATTTTAGAGCACCAAAGGTAATAAGGCCACCAAGACCCCTAGATCCTTTCCCCATGTACTGCTAGTAAGCCAGGTCCTATATTTGTGCATCTGGTTCTTCTTGCCTAAGTGCAGAACCTTACATTTGCCCCTACTGAAATTCATTTTGTTAGCTTGTGCCCAGTTCTTCAATCTGTTAAGGTCATTTTGAATTCTGATTTTGTCTTCTGCAGCATTAGCTACCCCTCCCAGTTTGGTGTCATCTGCAAATTTGATTAGCATCCCCTCAATTTCTTCATCCAAGTCATTTATAAAGACATTAAACAACAACAGGCCCAAGACAGAACCATGTGGCACCCCACTTGTTACTTTTTTCCAGGGTGACAAGGAACCATTAATGAGTACTCTTTGGATTCAGTCAGTCAACCAGCTACAAATCCACCTAACATTTTCCTTGTTCAACCCACATTTTAGCAGCTTCCTTGTGAGAATATTATGGCAGACTTTGTCAAAAGCCTTACTGAAATCAGGATACACTATGTCCACAACATTTCCATGATCTACCAAGTTTGTAATTCCATCAAAAAAAGAAATCAGATTGGTCTGGCGTGACTTATTTGTGAGAAACCCATGGTGGGGCTTAGTAATCACAGCATCCCTTTCTAAATGCTCACAGACCAACAGTTGAATTATCTGTTCTAGGATCTTCCCTGGTATCGATGTCAAGCTCACCGGTTGGTATTTCCTGGGTCATCCCTTTCCCCCTTTTTGAAGATGGGGACAATATTTCCCTGCCTCCAGTCTGCAGGGTCCTCACCTGTTCTCTAAGAATTCTCAAAGATAATAGACAAGGGCTCTTAAAATACATCCACAAGCTCCTTTAGTACCCTTGGATGCAGTTCATCAGGCCCTGCAGATTTGAATTCATTTAAAGTAGCTAGGTGTTCCCTTACTACCTCTTTTCCTATCCTGGGCTGCAGCTCCCTCCTTATATCATTTATTCTGTTATCACCAGGTTGGGCATTGCTTTCCTTTTGGGTGAATATAAAATAAAATCCTTATTTACCTCGAGATCACACAGTGTTTGTTGGGAAAAGATCTTGCAATTTTGCTTTTAACAGCAAAAGCCAATAAGCCAGTAGGATGGCATGAATAATCATGTCATATAACAAAGGCAGAGAATTACCGTATTTTTTTGCTCTATAAGACTCACTTTTTCCCTCCTAAAAAGTAAGGGGAAATATGTGTGCGTCTTCCCAGAAGCCAGAACAGCAAGAGGGATCGCTGCTTTTGCTGCGCAGCGATCCCTCTTGCTGTTCTGGCTTTTGGGATTCAGAATGTTTCTTTTCTTGTTTTCCTCCTCCAAAAACTAGGTGTGTCTTATGGTCTGATGCGTCTTATAGAGCGAAAAATACAGTAACTGGAAGATAGCACTGTACAGGTGCCCGTGTAGATCATCCATACTTAACGCAGCCAAGATGCAATGAGGAATAATCACAATCATAGAACATACTCAGAAGAATAACTGAACCGTTATGGTGCTGTCTCAGCTACAATAGCTGCCAATCTCTCCACTCATAAAATGTGCAAAAGCCATTTGCTATTCCAGAAGTGTGGGAAATAACAACAACAATAATAATCCTATTGTCTTATACTTGTTTTATCTGCTTGCTTACAATTCATAAACAATTTCATGCTATACAGAACAAAATGATCCTAACTACTATCAACTTCACAGATTAAAGTTTATTAACTTTTTTTATATAAAAAAGTAGACCTGACATAAATACTACAAGGTCAGAATGAGAACGTCTGTAGCTCATGCTGCTCCTCTTCTTTTTAATTCACATGCTTTAGTGTTACAGCCTGGGAGAGCTTAGCTTCAATATGATAAAATTAGTTTCAAAAACTGTATAAAATGGTGCAAGGGTGGAGTCAAACATGCATCCTTTGTTACCATGGATGTCGCAAGACATTTATGAAATCTACTTCACACAGCACTAAGACGTGTAGAAGGAATAAATTCATGTTTTCCCAATAGCAAAGTATTGTGTTTTCAGTACTAGAAAAATTCAATTCCTTCCCAACAAAACTTCCTTGAAAGTGATCTCCAGATTTCTCAAAGTAATGGAAATGCCACTGCACATTAATAAATGAAAGATAATGGTCATACTGACTACTAACCTCACTGTTAAGGTATTTTTTAAGGTATTAAGGTATTTTTTGTACTTTGAGAATACTTTCAAATGGAGGAAGAGTAGAGGAAAGACTCTGTTGATATATGGGGCACTGATTTAGCAGTATAGTAAGCAGTATTAACAGTCAAGGCAAAATGGAGTAAGATCTCCTATTCTTGAATGACAACTCCACCCAGTTACCAGTACACAATATCCAAGTTGCTTCTCAACACAGCAATATTAACCATAACACTTTTTTAAAAAAATTACAGTGTGTGTGGAACAATTTTCAATTTGCATTCCCAAAACCATAAGCAATATAAACTCTGAGACTTTATAAAAAAAAAGCCACTAAATTCTGTACAAGTGCACATGTATCACTGACACACAGATACCTCAAATTTCTGTGCCACTCAAACATCTACGAATGCATCAAGAAAAGCTGGCCCAACAATAGTATTATGAAGTTTCAGAACTTAATAGCTAGCACATGCAAAAACTAAGTGTTGAATGAAAGATGATTTTCAAGATAGGACACACAGATTTATACAATGCCAACTGCTGCAGTTAAATCCAGTTACTTCAACATCATTTCTACACATTTCTGCCATGCAGGATGCAAGCTTCCAGCCTAAATGGGGAGCACAAAACTATGCCCACTAGAGGCCTACTCAATGTCGAATGAAAGTGTTGCCTCCTGTATCTTTGATCTGAGGCGATCTACATTGAAATTCCATTTTCAACACAACATGGTTGATTTATAGTTTGTGATCTTATACACAGATTGTTTTCTCAATACTGTCTAGGCAAGCCACTCCACTGTTATCTATTAAGATTTTTTTTATGTGCAATATACTTTAACATTGCTCTGGATAACATCTTATTGAACTCTAATCCTAGCCTTGGTTGCAACATCTGCTAGTGTACACAACATCAACAGCACCAGACTCTTGGGGCCCAGGGAACATTTTTTCACCTGTGTTGGGAGTGTCTGATTGTAAAAAAAAAGTCATGGCATAATGTGTTTCATTGGTTTTCCATTATCTTCAAAACTTCTATTCAAATAACTCTACAAGGCTGGCTTTTAAATATATGGCACAACCAAACTCAACAACTGCACCCCAAAGAACTTACAACATGGCTGCTGGTACCACCTAGGATTATCCATGTTACAAAAATTGAAGACACTAGGATCTGCAAATTTCTTTATGGTATAACAATGCATGGAACTTGACAACCAGAGAAATTATAATGTACAATGTAAAGTCCCCAAAGCTCTCAAACACCAGAACATACTTTACTTTATGGTGGGACTATATTACTCATACTAATACAAATAATTTTCATTAATAAGTCCATATGCCATGCTTTGAAGAAAAGCATGGCATATGGACTTATTAATAGTTGTTCTTTGATATGTGTCTACATCACTCATGTACTCATTGAAAGAAGTGATAATACAACACATTTTCTTTGATATTTCTGCTATTGCCTTGTTTTGTAGTTTATGCAAAAGTGAAAAAAACTCAATTTTCCCTCCAGATTCTCTAAGTACCAAGTTGCTCATTTCAGTGGTATGAAATGCAGGGAAAACTGACAAGGAAACGAGAGTTAATTTACAAGGAAAATCATATGACAAAAGTATAAAAAAAGAGAATACTTGCATTCCAAATCTAAACATTTGCAGTGCCATGTTTGCAATTCCAGCAGAAAGTCATTGCCATACTGACTGTTGACTTTCATAGCAAGTTTCAGGGTGCAAAACATTGCTCTGACAATATACAGTGGACCTTCGGGTTACGTGACCTTCAGGTAACATAACTTTCGGGTTGCAAACGTGGCCAACCCGGAAATGTATACTTCCGGGTTTCATCACGTGCGCATGCGCAGTACCACTATATCACGCCGCGTGCGTGCGCAGAAGCGGTGCCTCTAGATGTGGACTTTCCGGGGTACGTACGAATTAAGTTTCGTACCAGAATGAATTAAGTTCTTATCTGGAGGCTCCACTGTATAAACGTTACAAAAGTTGCATGATTAAGGAAGTATTCAGTTTTATCTCATTCAATATCTACAGAGAGAACTAAACAACACAAGTTATATATTAAGGAGATGTAACTGTAGTCAGAAAGTACATTTTCAGCCATCTTACTTATTTAAAAAACAGTATGTTGGCAAAAGTTGAACAACATCAAAAGGCTGTGGTTACATACCATTCTTACCTGTAAGGGTAAGAGCGTGTTACTGTTGCTGTCTGTTCGGAAAACATTATCTTCAATCCATGATTTAGGAGTCAGCGATGGAGTAGAACGAGTAAACTTGGGAGGAGCTATGACGTTACCAGAAAACGGCTTCTTTAAGGGAGAGATCTGGTTCATAGTTCCTGGAATTCCCATGTTTCCAGTTCTACGATGGTCTCTACCATGCACACTTCCCCAAGACATATTTCCTGTGCTCCAGCCAGTACTCTGATGGTTGCTCCAGGGTGATGTCTTCAGAAGAGGCTGAGGAGGGGAGGTGAAGGAGGAGAAATACTAAAGTTATTTGAAAATATTTCTGATCAATTTCTTAAAAAGTATTGGTAACACAGCCTAATCCTATGCATGGCTGCTCAGAAATTATTCCTGCTGAATTCAGAATTCCGCTTACTCCCAAATAAGCTTAATACTACAATCTTATTAAGGCCAAATTGACTTTTTATGGATCAGGGCAACAGGAGGAACACAAACATAGTTCTTAGTTTTGATAAACCTAGCATATACGGAAACAGATGAATCAGGTTTTAAAGAAAAATGTCAAAACTACATGCCAGATTTATAATATCCCAAAATGATCAGCCCTGTTCTCTCACAAATTAGGAAATATTTGCAATTCCTCAACTTGAGTGCTTGGTTGAACTTGCAGTCCAGAGTCTCACTGTTCTGTATCTCTAACATTATTCATAAATACCGGTAATTAAAATGAAAACTGACACTTGCTTTATACACACCACTGAAGGTTTCATACACACACACACACACACACACACACACACACGTAATAATAAGTATTTATCCCTATTTCAATAACACTATCTTCCTATATACATTTATTTTGATAAGTGAGGTGATTCTCTCAGGATTACAGAAGTATGCAAGGCTTAAAGTGCAACTCAAAATTAAGTCTTACTGTGTTCAATGGGGCTTGCCCCCAGGTGATCAAAGTACTGTATAAGACTGCACCTTTAATGTCCCACAGATATTTGCTAGCTCAACTGTCCATAATACTTATGTGTACTCAGCTCTTTATCTTTCAGACTGTTGGTGTGACAGAAATAACTGTTACAATTTTCAAAGGTTTTCTGACTAGTCACCTGGAAAAGATTCTTATTTATCACAGCTGATTGGGAGAGTTGCTATTTACAAGCTTAAGGTAGCTATATTTGGGGTTTTTTATGAAGCAGCAAAAGCTAGGCCATAAAGCATCATCATATACAATAAAAGCATAAGAAGTTGATGACTTAAGAAGTAAGTAAAAGCATAGTAGCCCTAGGAAAGGTAGAGGGATGGTCCAGGTTGAGGGGGGGGGAGAGATATTGCACAGAATAACCATTCAAAATTCCTTCTTTAGCTTTTGGTACAATATTTTATGTCAAGTGATATGACGGAAAAGCTTTTCAATGACACTGATACGGGAACAGCTATAGCTGTGCAATGTGTCAACCTCCAATGTTAATAATTTAACACTTGGCTTAAAAAACAACAACCCCATACATTTAAAAAGAATTTGGGAGGGGCAACTTATAGTACTGCAACAACTAGAGGGCTACTATTCCCATTAGCCCCAGTCACCATGGCCAATCGACAGGGATGATGAGAACTAGTATCTCACAGGAACAGTCACGATATAATTATTTCAAAGTGAAATATTTTCAAGACTGTTGTGATACATCCTGGTGAAGAAGATATATAAACCATTTGGGTAGGATAATTAAGCAGACACTAAAGTCCTAAATAATTGCAGATAGACAAGGTCAGTCTTGAATGTCTCATGCTGCAATTTTTAGGAGAAATACGCATCATACTGTAAAACTAACAGTGAAGGTAGCAGGATTTAACAGGATTTTCATCTTTACAGCTAGTCTGATGCCCACCAAGTACTACTATTTATAAAGCTTAAAGCACAAAAGGCAGAAGAGATTTCATCTGCTTTGTGAAAAACTTAGAAATTCTTTCTGTAATTCTTAGCTTGTCCAACAATAGACCGAATAGTGAATATCAACGATACTTTTAAAAAATCTTATTTTAGTTTCTCCATTAAATACAACTTATAATTCTTTTTTGTTTTGTCATTGTAGGCCTTTATTACGGAAACACAGTTGGTTACACAGACAATCATAATTAGATTCTACACCATCATGGGTGACATTTGATCTCAATCCATTTTTGACCTGCTAGGCAGCCACTTACTCTCAGCCATCTGTAAAATGGGAGCAGCAGCAATCTACTAGGCCAGCTTGTTCCAAGAAGAAGCAAGAGGCCTTTAACATTAAAGAGCTTTAAATGAATCAATAAAAAGATTAGAAGGAAAATGTTTAATACTAAGCATAAATGTACAATACTAGAGCACAAACAAAATGCAGCACACTACCCGATGAACAAGGAAGTTTAAAGCTAGTCTGTTATAGAAAACATGAAACTGTAAACTTATATTACTGTGAGTATGCAGAGCTCATTGAAAGAAGAAAGCTTCCAACCAATGGGAGAAACGGTTTTCAGCCCACCCATAAGGTAGCAGTAAGTGCTGCATGCGAAAAGACTGGGACAACCTGAAATACCACACTTAAACTTTTCTTGGCATCTACAGCTGCTTATGCAAGCTGCTTAGCACATAGCTTAGTGTTGCAAAATAAAATGTAAGCGGAAATTTGTGTACAGACCTATTCACAACCTGGATAAATCAAGATTCTCAGTTTAAGCTGCTTTAGGCCAATTTATGGGTGTGCGGATTGGAATGCCAGATTTTGGACTACCACTTATGGTTGTTGGTTTACACATATGTATAACTCATTTAAACAAAAAACAGTCACTATAAACTAATAAGCTTGTCTGAAACAGATGTTCAAAACTGCCCTGTTCTGTTCACTATGAAGTTATGATGTTGCTGATTCACTGCAAAATAAAACTATTGAATAAAAGCAAATAAAATCTATAGGTAGCCAGTATAACAACCCAGTGAATATTGCTTAAACATAACTATAAGTTATGTAGACCCTTCATCATGGGCGTAGCCAGGATTTTGATTGATTCCCCCCTCCCCCGCTATACCCATGCCCTTCATAACTGAAATCCTGTGTATACTTATCCAGATGTAAGTTGTACTGAATACAGAACTTATTTATTTGGTAATTTATTTGGTTTGAAAAAACTGATAATCTGCTTTTTGAGCTCATACTCCACAAAGTGGCTATCATCGTTAGGTAAAAATACAATACAAAACCATTTACAAATATCCAGCGGAAAAACCCAATGCAAAATAAACAATAAAAACTAGCAGTAAAATTCAGCAGATCTCAGCATAGAAACCCTAGTTTATTTACAAGTAAACATGCATAAGATTGCACTGATTGTATTAAGTGCATTAAATGTCTAGGCCATTTGTCTTTTGTAAGTTTTGGCGATTTTAAATTCGGAGGTTTAAGTAAAATATGTTGGTATGGGAAACTGTCGTGTAACGGGCCAATGGCCGTAATAAAGATCAATCCAATCCAATCTAGGCCATATTATATATACAGAGAATAAATATTTAATGGAAAAAGCCTAACCGTGTTTACTCAGAAGTAAGTTCTACTGAATTCAATAGGGCTTTCTGCCAGTTAAGTGGGTTAAGACTGCAGATTTGATCAAGAGGACTGGGAAGAGAGAACAGCCATCTGAATGCTAGTACAGTAATTTATTATGAATTACTGTAACAGAAACTAAGAAAAAGATGTGGGAGTTAAAGGTCTCCTTTGTCTTCCTAGGACTTCTTCACATATTACCGAATTCCAACAAAGAAAGCACTTTCATGTATTGCACAATGTAAGTCCAATACAGAACACCGTATGTGTCAATTAGACCTCAATGGTTGATTGCCCAATGCACACATACTGTGCAAAAAAAAGCAGACATATAAGATCATCCACACACAACTGACCTACACACAGGATTCATTTTATCTTTATTTTCTTACGACTTATTTTTCACATTGGAATTTTGTAACTTGTGAAATCAGCCTAAAGATTATAGCACATATTTATTCCCCCTTGCCCCTTCCCTGAGGTAACCTTTGCACTAGAAAAGCCATATACATGGTCACAAGTGTTCCCTTGTGAGCACATTGGACCGGGAGGTCAGGTGTGGCACGTCTTGTCTACTCCCAACCCCTAGAAAAACTCCTCTCTCCGAAGGAAGGCACCTTGCCCCCCCCCCCATGCTCCACTAGCCAGCTGGCGGCTTGACACTGCTCTGACACTTCGGCATGTGCATTTGTGTCCTCAAAAATCTCTCTCGCATGTGCGCACACACAGACTGCCCAGGCTCACTCCACTGTTCTCTTTGGCCCCCCAGCCCCTTCCTCACGCAGTCCCTCTCCTCAAAAACAGATTCCTGCCACAGCAGACCTGGCAAACTCTTCTTGGAAGAGAGCAACCCTATAGGACAGGGTTCAAACCTGAGAAGCCTTAAACCCAAACAGAACTTGCCACCATATTTCCTTGCTCAATTTTCATGCATTCGAAATGTGTGTGTGTGTGTGTCCCCATTCTTTTATGTTTTCAGCAAAAACAATTTTTAAAGCAAAAATAACACGCATGCACACACATGTGTTTCCAAAACAACCCCACTAAGGTCCTTCAATCATAGGACATCCTCTTTCTATACACACACACACACAGAAACACACAAACCCTGTTTCACCAGCAGCTTTCTGTAAGCAATTAAATTCCTCTTTACCAGCCCTCCTGCCATTAAACAACCTTCCGAATGGGGGAGGGCGACTGTTAATACACCGTTTTCCTGCGTGATCATGTATTCAATCGATCCATCGATAGGTCCAAACTGCTTGATGGGACGGCGCGCCAAGGCGACTCGGAAGGAGGGCCAGATCGGGGAAAGGGCCACTAATCGGCAATAGCTACCAGAGAGCTGGATCTTCTCCTCTGGGTCGCCACCCACCCGGGACCCCCGATTCCCGCAGCACCCACCTGGTGGTGGTTGTAGGAGTTCCTCTGCTGCAGGAAGGCGGCTGCCGCTGCGGCCGCGGCCGCCTGGTGTTGGTGGTGCTGCTGCTGCAGCTGCGGGCTGACGGGCGAGCGCCGGTTCTGCTGCTGCTGCTGCTGCTGAGGTAAACTGATCTGAGGCGGCGGCGGCGGCGGCGCTGGCGAGAAGGGGCTTCCGAAAGGCCCCACCGAGGCGGCGTGGGTCGACACGGGCGAGAAGCTCTGGAAGAAAGCCGGGTTGAGCGACGACGGCATCCCGCCGCCCGCCGCGTAGAAACTGCTGCCGCCCTCCGAAGACGACGACGACGACTCCGGGCTGGGCGGAGGAGCCATGGCGGCTGAGGCGGCCGGAGGAGGCGGCTGCGGCGGCGGCGGCTGCTGTTGCTGGCCCGGCGGCGGTTGCTGAGGCGGCGGCGGCGAGGTCTGCACCGACCACGGCGTGCCGAAGCTGGGCAGCGGCGGAGGGGAGGCCGCGGCTGCCGAGGAGGAGCCTCCGCCGTGAGGGCTGCCCAGCTCGGGGCTCTGCAGGCTGCTGAAGCCCGAGCCCAGCCCGCCGGGCAGGAGGCTCCCGGCGCTGCCCAGCAAGTGGCTGCTGGTGCTGCTGCTGCTGGGGGGAGACTCCATAGGGAGGAGGGCGAGAAGGGAGCGGGCGACGACGGCGCCGCTTCACCACCACCTGGCAGCCGACGTCGCCGCCGGGCGCCACATCGGGGTCGGCCGAGCGAGCGAGCCGAGGGACGCCGGGGGTCCGACCGCGCTGGCGGCGGCGGCGCTTGGGCTGCTTCGCTGTGAGGAGAAAGGGCGGCGCGGGCCAAGCGAGCCTTGGGGGCGGCTCAGCTCGCGAGGCGGCGGCGGCGCCGCTGAGGGAGAGGCGGGAGGCCGCCGCTGGGTGACACGCAGCAGGCGACTCCCTCGTCCGGGTCGGGGTTTAAAGCCGGCCGGGGCGGAGAGAAGAGGAGAGCGGTGGGTGGGGGCCGCCGGCGCCGCCCGCTTCGCCCGGCGCTCCAGCCTCGCCTTCCCCGCGCTCAGCCCCGCCAGCGGCGCTCGCCCTCCCCGGACAAGCTGCTTCGGCTTCTCGGGGAAGCGGCGTCCGGAGCGGCGAGAAGGACCGAGGGCGACGCCTCCTCCCTCCGCCGAAGCGCTGCTGCTGCTGCTGCTGCTGGCTCGGCGCTTTCCTTTTTCTCCCTCTCTGCAGAGAGTCCGGCTCTTTCAGTCAATGCAAAGGCTGCCCTTCTTCTTTTCTCCCCCTCCGCGCTCCTGCTCCTGCCCAGTTTTTATTTTGTTTTTTTTGGGGGGGAGCCAATCTTCCTTCCTGGCTTGCTTCGCCCCCAAAGTACCCAGCGATGGCGAAACCAGAGCTTCCCTGCTCGTTGCTAAAAGAGGCTTCGGCTGCAAAATCATGTATTTGGGTTCTTGGGGGGGGCAGGGGGCGGAGAGAAGTGGGGGAGGGTTTTAACTAACAAAAACCTGTCCTGGACCAAAGAAAAAAAAAGGGGGGGGGAGAACAACCACCGCCCTTCACGAAATAGAAATTGTCAAAGTTATTAAAATAATAATAAAAAAATTCAGTATATGTATATCTAGAAGCAGCCCTGTTTATGACTGGTGTCCAACTCTATTGAATGGATTTCCTCACGTCACTAAAGTACTGGGGGAAAATCCCCCTGTGCTGAAAAATAGCCCCCGCTTTAAAGAAGACATTGAAAAAATCAAAGGAAAAACCCCTTCCGAAACCAGAGATTTCTCTCTCTCGGTATGTACATAAATACATATATCTGCCTATCTATCGATCTCATTTATCTGCATAAAAACTGAAGCGATCCCCGCCGCCCTCGATCTCGTGCTCTTAGCAGCTCCTGTCAAAGCCCCTCCATGTTCTACTGTCCTGGCCCTACAAACGGCCTGCGCAAAAGAAAGGGCTGGGAAGACACCCCCCCCTCCCCAAAGGGCTGCCGCCTCTTTTCCCTGCACAGGATCCCCGCGTTTCGTTTCTTCCGCAGCCGGTCTGCCAGCCCCGCCTGAGCAGCGCCAGCCCCGCCGCAGCCGCCCGCATAAGAACCCGGAACTGCCGTCACGGCCGTCACGCATCACAATCCCGCCCCTCGCCAGTCTGTCAACGTCCCCGCCGCGCCCTCAGGCCCCGCCTCCTTCTGAATTATTCATGCGCCGTCGGCTCGTGTCTCTCCGTGGCGTCTTCGACGTCGGTTAGTCGGCGCTGGGGGGAAGCCGGACGAGACCAACGCGAGACATTTCATTAGGGGGGGCTTTTCTTTTACAAAAAATTCATTAACGCGGCCGGAGGGATACGTTGGCTAACACGGTGGAAAGCTCATTTGGGTGTTTTACTTGGCTGCGTTGGGAAACAGCGTCTCCGCCCCGCCCTCTCTCCCCACGTCCCCCAGGAAGCGCGGCGCAATCGGCTCTCCCAAGGAGCCTGACGTCACTCCAACGCCTTGTTCGCGTGGGACACGGTCCCGCCCACCACTCGCTTCGCAACGTCATCAGTCGCTTTTCGCAAGCTGCGGCAAGTGGCTCGATTTGGTTTTGATTCAGTATATTTCTGTGCCTCTTGTCATTGAAATGAATCCCAAAGTGGCTCACAAACAACTAATAACGACAACATGGTAGAACACAACAGAACATCACAAATGCAGCATAGCTCATATAAGATAATTAACGCATCATCAGTGAAACAAACATTTACAATCTAACTCAAATAAATACAGCATTTATAATCAGTAAAGTCCAGAGAGTGGGGGAGCAGAAACTAAGCTGGTGGGAACTTATCTGCTGGCTGGCAAGATGCAGATTCCTGCTCCTAATGTTTTATGATGCTTTTATATGCGCTGGAAGCTGCCCAGGGTGTCTGGGGCAACCCAGTCAGATGGTGGGGTACAAATTTTAAAAATAAAAATAAACAGCTATAAATATAGAAAGAAATGAAATCAAACAAACCTTGATTGATAGAACACACACACACACTATTAAAACCATACAAATAATTAACAATAATAAAATAATAAAAGCAACATGACGCTAGCCCTGTCATTGAAAGTAGTCAGTTCCCAAAAGCCTGTTGGAATCAGAAAGTCCTTCACTTGCTGGTGGAAGGATGGCAAGGAGGGAGGCAGTCTAGTTTCTCCAGAGAGGGAGTTCCATCGTTTCGGAGGAGCCACCACCGAGAAGGCCCTTGGTATCAGCTCCAGTTCCTTCTCATACAACCATTCTGTATCAAGTGGTGGAGTCTCTCCTGGAAGTAGCATTTTTACGTTAGTGAGACTGGTTGGAAAGCTTCAGCATGTTCTATACAAACAGACATTTATCTGCCCAAGGTTGAGCATCTGAAAAAGGGGCTTTGCAAGATCCCAGTGTGGTCAGTTTGGGCTGGGGTGTGAGCCTATCCACCACTGCTGTGTCCCTGTTGCCTCTGCCCTCACCAGCTTTGGAGGAGACAAGGGAAGGGCAGCAGCTCCTGTACATACCACACATAGAAGTGCTCTTGCTGGCCTCATCCTGCCCAGTACCCCAGCATACTAGCACATGCATGAAAATGTGCAATTGTCAAATAGGAAGCATTAAAAAAATAGTTTTGAGGATAATTATCAGCATGACAGGCTTTCTCCCACTCTTGTCTAACAACTGCTCTGAAAAAATGACAAAGCCGGCCAAAACTTTTCCACTTTGTTACTTTAAGGCATGATTATCATTGGTACATCAGAATTCTGAGGGAAACACAAAGGGATGTTGGGCGTGACTGATGAACTGAAGGCCCTGCCTGATGCCCATTTTGAACGTGATGCTGTGAGGAAGGAAGCAGGAAGTATAGTTGGATTGTGCTTCCTGTTCCATGTGCTTCTAAAATCCCTCTTCCAGTGCCAGTGGTTGGAGCTATGAGCTGCTCTTATCTGGCCCATTAGCTGTTCAGTTAGCCCTTTCAGATTTCAATGGTTTTGCGATTATCTCCTTTTAATCAATCTTGAGAGAACCTTGAGGATCTTAAAGATGGTGCCTAAGTCTCTGTTTGTTCCATTCTCCCTCTCTCATCTCCTCCCTCAAATTTGCCTTTCTCAATGCCAACAACAAAAGAAGAAGCAGTGAAAGCAGCTACTATTTCATTTAGAGGTTGCTGGCCAGTTCTGATCTCTGAAGGAATAGAACGGGGGAAAACTAGAAGACTATAGCAACGGTCTTTTAATATATACAGTAATTTAAAATGAGGGAAAGAATCAAGACTTCTCTGTCATAAAAACCAATGTGTTTTTTTCTGGCAAGCTAATATGCAGCAGCACTTTGAATGATCTAGCAGCTTAGTACATAAACCACATTTCCCTCATTTTGCTGTACTGCAGATAAATTAGGGTTCCTTCACTGCATGCTCCTTCGTATAGCTGTCAGACGTACTCCTCCAGCCCTGGCCAATTTATATGAAAATTGTGTTCCTCGAGACATTCTCAGGTCGTACCAAACAGTTATTTACAAAATATGATGGTAGTTCACAAGAAAAACTGATTTATGCTTTTAAAACGGATTTTAAGGTCTTATACCTGGTACGAAGAAAGTGTAGCAGTGGGAAATTTGCACAAGCTATCTGCTTGCCTCCTGGACATAGTGGATAAAGGTACATGAGCTTGGCTGTCCATCTTTGCATGTAGTCCTATCGGTGCTTGCAAAAAATGAACACTTTCAAGCCACCTTTCCCTTTCACCAGCTCTGGCACCATTCTTGGATGTTGGAATGCATTTCACTTGATGCATCACAAGTTACGATTGCTATGATTTACAATGAACTGAAAAAAAATGTTTAAGATAACCTTTGTGAAAAATCCAGAAGATTTTATGCTAGGCATTTCAGGTCAAGATTTGCCAAAAGAGAAGAAAAAAACTTTTCATGTGTGCTACAACTGCAGCTAGGATATTGCTAGTACAAAGATGGAAAAGTGTTGAAATACCAACTAAAGAAGAATAGCAAGGGAAACTGATGGAATATCCTGAAATGGCAAAACTAATGGAAAGACTTTGAGACAAGGACAATAGAGATTTTAAGAAAGACTGGGAACCATTCATGTCATACTTACAGAATCAATGTAAAGAAATGGAATCACTTGCAGGGTTTGATTAAAAATGGTAAATGGACTCCTGACCATTAGGTCCAGTCGTGACCAACTCTGGGGTTGCGGCGCTCATCTCGTTTTATTGGCCAAGGGAGCCGGCGTACAGCTTCTGGGTCATGTGGACAGCAGGACTAAGCGCTTCTGGCGAACCAGAGCAGCGCACGGAAACGCCGCTTACCTTCCCGCCAGAGATTCAGGGATTCGAACCACCGACCTTCTGATTGGCAACTCCTAGGCTCTGTGGTTTGATTAAACACTTGCAATTAAGAAAACAAATGTAGGAATTAGAATGACAATTTTAAAATGATAAGAGAAGAATAATGACTATTTAATTTTTTTAAAAGAATAAGAAATAACAAATAAGCAGGAGGAGATAATATGCCAAAAAACCAGAAGAGGAAGCTGACGGAAGTTGTGGAGGGGAGGGGGAAATTGGGGAATGGTATTTTTGTTATATGTTATGATATTTTTATTTTTTTAAAAATGTAAAATCTCAATATATATTTTTAAAAACAACAACTTATTTTGCTGGTTATTCTCACAGCAAAGCTCTTTCTGAAATACCTCTCATTCCAATAATTGCTGCACATAATATTTAAGCCATGGCTTGTTTTAACCACGGTTGTTCAATAAACCATGAGTCATCCCACAAGCAAGTAGGTTAGCTTGGTTCCGTCCCCCCGTCCCCCAGTTGCTCTTTGTGCATCTGTAACTTAGTAAACACCAAGGTGGAGTGGTCAAACAAATAATGGTTAAGCAAGACTGCTAGGTTTGGATGCAACAGCAAACCATTGTTAAAATAACCCGTGTTTCATAAGTCAAGAACAAAAATGACTTACATCTTGGGGGTTGGGTTTGGGTGTTTGAATAAAACATACTTTATGTGCCAAGGATCTGGCCCCAAAGGGGTCACAAGTATTTGTCCAACAGTAGCAATAGCTGGAGAGCAGAAGCTTTGTGTTCACTCACAAAGGTGGTTGCATGCCCCATTGTCCTCGCTGGCTTGTGCATGTCAGGAGTTATCCTGCATGCAGGGTTTCATGGCCAACAAAGCTCTTCCTCTACCCAGGGGTTGTCAACCTGGTCCCTACCACCTACTAGTGGGCGTTTCAGGATTCTAGGTGGGCAGTTGGGGGTTCTACGGCATAAGTTGAATTCTCCTTCCATTGAGCACTGGTGGGCGGTAAGGAAATTTTACCATCCAGAAAGATGCATTAGTGGGTGGTAGGTATAAAAAGGTTGACTACCCCTGCTCTGCACTGTATAGGAGACGTTGCTACTACCTGTTGACGGAGGAATTATTATTTAGTTGGCACCCTGTTTCCCCATATTTGTGGCCCAGTTATCCACTCCTGCAGGAAGGCAAGGACTCCCTCCCTTTTGTTTACCTGTGTTATTTGGCCAAACTGTTTGTGTCACCAGGTTTCCCATCACCAAAGTCCCTCTTGCGTCCTCAGAGGTTCTCCAGGCATGAAGTGAGAGTGATGTGGCTCCATGCTTGTTATCCCTTGTTATCCAAGCTATGTGTTCCCGGGCCAAGATTTAGGGATGTTTTACATGCACATCCTTCTCCCAGCAACCAAAAAGCCGAGCAAGGAACACTGTGATACATTGCATCTTTATTATCAAGCACAAAACAGCTTTCTTTTTAAGAACCATAACTTATGGTTTAATATTTGTGTGCAGGTGCTCACCTTTGTGGGAAAAGAGAGTTTTGTCTGAACTGCATTTTGTTGAAGATTATTGAATGATCCCTGCCATGCTGCAGAGGCAACTTCTTTCTCAGGAGAGCATCTTCAGCTGTGAATACATATTTTTCAATACATATGCTTCAATGACACTCAGCTGTCATGTCCGTAACACATTTACTGTTGTGACGTGGGGTTTGTGATTTCAGCTCTCTTGACATAATATGCTGGAGACAGTTCTCTAGTAACACTTCTTTATTAAAGCAAACAAGACTGAGACTTGAGGAGGGGAGAGCTACATTTATAGGGACAGGGAACAAGCTAGAAAGGATACATTTTGGAGGGAACAATCTCAGGCAATCACAGTCCTGCCTTTTGGAGGAAACCAATAAGACAGAGGATCCAAATACAGCAGCTTAAATGAACCAATAGTAGCTGTACCCTCTGGAACCCAAAGGCAGTTACTTTACCCTAATGCAATACAGACAATAATAATACAGATATAAAATCCTTTGACTCAATACACAACACCCCTCCCCCCCTAGTGAGCACAGCAGACGTAATCTCTCAGGTACTGTGGGGTCCTACAACTTCTACTTGATCTCCTGACAACAGGTGTTGCCGGTTCTGGATTGGGTGTCACCTGTGGTAGGGGGGCTGCTATAGGGGTTTCGTCAGGAACAGATGGAGTCCCAGACATCTCAGGGTCCCCTACCTGTACCTCGTCATCCTGAGGACCAGCAGACCCTGGTTCATTTGCTGAGGCCCCTGGTGACTGCACCTCTGGGCCATTTTCACTCTGGTCTTGCAGCTCTGCGTCGTTAGCCAGGGATGAATTATCAGACTCCTCTCTGCTGAGCGCCCGGCGCCTCAGCTGATCTATATGTCTCTTCCAAACTTGCCCATTTTCCAAGGTCACATAATAGGACACAGGTCCACTAGCCTGGGTGACCACACCAGCCACCCACCGCGAACCTCATGAATAGTTCCTCACCCAGACCAGATCTTCAGGGGCGAGATACCTTGTTGCGTCAGTCTCAGCCTGGGGGGGTTGCTCTTGCATTATGGTTTGGCATTTTATCCGGGTGGACATAATCCAGCACCGTTACCAGTCTTCTACCCAAGAGCAGCTCAGCTGGCGACTTGCCCGTTGCAGTACACGGCGTTGCATGCTGCAAAAATAACATTCGCGCGATGCAAGCTGACCAGTTACCCTCCATTAAGCGCGCAATGGATTCTTTGGCTGTTCTTACCATGCGCTCCGCCTGCCCATTGGAGGATGGGTGAAAGGGCGCGGATGTGACCCCTCTTATGAAGTTATCAGCCAAGAATGCCCTGAATTCTTGGGATACAAAAGCTGCCCCATTATCTGATACAATGGTCTCAGGTAACCCATGGGTTGCAAACAGCTGCCTCAACACCTTGATTACGGCAGCTGATACCATGCTAGGGACCATCGCCACTTCTAACCATTTGGAATATGCATCGACAATAACCAAAAAGACCTTCCCCTGGAATGGCCCAGCAAAATCTAAGTGCAGCTGGCTCCAGGGAGATCTGGACTGCTCCCACCAGTGAACTGGTGCTCTGGCCACTTCTGGCCGCACCTCTTGGCATGCCTTGCATGTTCGTACCCATTGTTCTATGTTCTGGTCCATTCCAGGCCACCACACATAACATCGGGCTAGCGACTTCATCCTGACCATTCCTGGGTGTCCCATGTGAAGTGTCTCAAGACCCCTGTTTCTCAGTGGTGCTGGGATGATCACCCTATCTCCCCACAGGAGACAACCCTTATGCATGGACAACTCGTGCTGCCTTGTCGCATAAGGCCTGAATTTGTCTTCATGCGGACCACCTGGCCACCCCCTCCCCACCCAAGTGAGCACACGGGAGAGAACAGCATCTTTCCTCGTTTTCTCAGCTATATCAGTAGCCGTTACAGGAGCCCCCGGAAGTGTTTCCAGCATCATTATGTGCTCCGCTAGAGCAGGATCCTCATTGCTCCCGCCAGGAAGGGGCAATCAACTCAGCGCATCAGCGTGGCACAACCGCTTCCCCGGCACATGGGTCAAGGTGTACTGGAACCCGTTCAGGAATATAGACCAATGCAACATTCTGGGGGAGAGAATTTGTGGCGTTTGTTTGTTCGGGTTGAACAACCCTAACAGTGGTTTGTGGTCCGTTTCAATGGAGAAATGGCGACCGTACACATAATCATGGAACTTTTTGATTCCTGCCACATTTGCAAGTGCCTCTTTGTCAATTTGAGCATAGTTGCGCTCCGTGGCCGACAACGTACGGGAATAGAAAGAGATGGGCTTTTCCGACCCATCTGGTTCCCTATGACTCAGCACTGCCCCCAGACCGTATTGAGAGGTATCACATGCCAGGACCAGCGGCTTCGACTCATCATAATGAGCAAGGACGCTCCTGCTACTCTGCATTCCTCGCAAGGAGTCAAAAGCCTTCTGCTGCTCCTGCCCCCATCGCCACACATTCTTTTTCTGCAACAGTCTATGTAATGGTTCAGCTACCGAAGCTTTCTGGGGTAAGAACGAATGATAAAAGTTAATAAGTCCCAGGAATGACTGCAACTCCGTCTTGTTCTGTGATCGTGGTGCCTCGATGATGGCCTTAACCTTAGCATCTGTGGGGTGGATGCCTGATGCATCAATTTTAAACCCCAAGAAATCGACAGTTGGCACCCCAAAACTGCATTTTTCCTTTTTTAGTTGCAATCCCACCTCCTTGAACTTGAGCAATACTGCACAGACACGTGCAACCAGTTCCTGTGGGTCTTTTCCAGCAATCAAAACGTCATCAAAAAATGGCAAGACCCCCGGCAGACCTCTTAACAGGCATTCCATGAGTCCTTGAAAAATCCCTGGGGCCACACAAACTCCAAATTGTAATCTGTTAACTCTGAACGCCCCTTTATGTGTGACAATAGTCTGTGCTTCCGCTGATTGTGGGGTTACTGGCAGCTATTGGTAAGCTTGTGCCAGGTCAATTTTGGCGAACACCTTGCCCCCAGCCAGTTTAGCCAACTGATGTGATATGACTGGAATGGGGTATGAGTTTCCCCTGAGTGCCTTATTGATAGTACATTTGTAATCAGCACAGATCCTGACTTCCCCATTTGCTTTAAGGGGCGTGACGATTGGAGTCTCCCACTTAGCGGAGTCCACGGGTGAGAGAACTCCCTGCTTGACCAATTTATCCAGCTCTGCTTCGATCGTGGGTTGCAGTGCAAATGGCACTCGCCTTGGTTTGAGTCGGATTGGGGCCACCCCAGGGTCCAATTCGAAGTCAACTGGGGGCCCTTTATAACAACCCAGTTTTCCATTAAAGAGACCAGCAAATTCTTTGCATAATGCCTCACTCATCTCAGGGCAGGTTTGGATTGAATTAAGCCCTGATATACTCAGTCCCAGGGCGGGGAACCAGTCAGTGCCCAGGAGACTGGGGCGACTGCCCTTCACAATCAACAGTTTGAGTACCACCTGTTTGTCCCGGAACTGTACTCTCACGGCTCACATTCCCATGACATGGATGCGGCCCGCTGAGTATGACTGCAAAGTTGCCGGGAAGGGCTCCAGAGGGGGCAACTTAGCCCTGGGGAAGAATGTCCTCGCGGTCTGGTCCGACACGATAGTGAATCCAGATCCGGAGTCCACCTCCATGTCGCACAGCTGACCCTCAATCTTCACCTTGACGTGTGCCTTGCCTTGCGCTGGAAACTGCACGACCCTCCCGTTGATCTCCGTTACGTAGTGGCAGTCCTGTAGAACGTGGGCTGCTGTGGGCGGTCTGCGATGCTCCAGTCTAGGTGCTCCTGTCGCTCCCAACGCCGCCGATCTACAGACCCTGGCGATGTGACCTGTCTTCCCACACGTCCGGCACATAGCATCCCGGAAACGACAACTCTTCCGCTCATGGTTTCCGCCACAACCAGGGCACCTGCCTCGGTGATCTTTGTGCATTGTGCAGGCCTGACACACTGACTCGACCCCACAGACTCGAAGTAGCCTCTAGCTCGTCCATGGCATGCGCAACTTCTATCTGTGGCTTAGGGGCCCTGCGACTGGCATCAAGCTCCTCTCTTTCATAATTCTTCGTGGCGGTGGCCTACTTCAAGGCTGAAGCAAGGGTAACCTCTTCTTTAGCCACGATGCGTCTTCTGGCTTTCTTGCTGCTCAGACCACCGATAAAACGATCCAGGAGAGTCTCTTCCAGATCTTGGAAGTCGCAGTGCTGAGCGAGCTTCCGCAGTTCAGCTAGAAATGCAGATACAGACTCCCCAGCACGCTGCTGCCTCTTATGAAACTCCATCCGCCGGGCCATCTTGGTCTCAGTAGGCGCCAAATGGCTTGTTAGGCAGGCAAGAATATCTTTGAGAGATGTCTCACTTAGCTTCGCTGGAGCAAGCAATGCCTTGGCCAGCGTGAAGATCTCAGGCCCACAGTAGCTCAGGAATGTGGCCCTTCTTTTGCTGGCATCGGTGATCCCTTGAGCCTCCGCGAAGAACTCGAAGCGTTCGACGTAGTCTTCCCACGTGTGGGGCTCTGATGGCTGGAAGGGCTCCAATACCCTTGGACTCTCCATTGTCCTGTGGGCAGGGTCATCTTCTCAGCTGGCCAGTGAGTCTTGTTTTAGCTTCAATCCGGACTCTGAGGCAGGGCTGCGTTAACCGCTCCTCAGCATTCCGGATCCCACCTTCGTCACCAGTTGTTGTGACGTGGGGTTTGTGATTTCAGCTCTCTTGACATAATATGCTGGAGACAGTTCTCTAGTAACACTTCTTTATTAAAGCAACAAGACTGAAGACTGAGGAGGGGAGAGCTACATTTATAGGGACAGGGAACAAGCTAGAAAGGATACATTTTGGAGGGAACAATCTCAGGCAATCACAGTCCTGCCTTTTGGAGGAAACCAATAAGACAGAGGATCCAAATACAGCAGCTTAAATGAACCAATAGTAGCTGTACCCTCTGGAACCAAAAGGCAGTTACTTTACCCTAATGCAATACAGACAATAATAATACAGATATAAAATCCTTTGACTCAATACACAACATTTACCACCCACCAAGGATTCTTTGCCCCTCTTTGTGACCTCTTGCCTGCTTGCCATACTGCGGCCATGGGGCACAGATGGTACCATCCTGTCAAGCTATGGCAGGTGACAGCGATGTTCAGTGATTGGTAATCATAGGCTGTAATTAGCCAGACTGGATGCAGACTCAGATTATAAGGAACCAGCCAGCTGCCAGTCATGAGACCTTGTCTTTTAGACTATGGTAGATTGCCCAGGGGTGAGAAGTAAAAGAGAAATAAATAAGCCTTCCTTTATTTCTTATTCAAATACCTAAAGTTACAAACGCTCCAGGTTACAAACTCCGCTAACCTGGAAGAGTTACCTTGAGTTGAGAACTTTGCCCCAGGATGAGAACGGAAATTATGTGCCAGCAGCGCAGCAGCAGCAAGAGGCCCCATTAGCAAAAGCATGCCTCTAGTTAAGAACAGTTTCAGGTTAAGAACAGACCTCCGGAACAAATTAAGTCCGCAACTAGAGATACCACTGTATATTATATGTGGAGAGCTCTTTTTTTAAACAAGTTTTTTAGAAAGTCAACAACTCTGAGGGAAAGTCATTTCAAAGTTTTGCATAATTGGCATGTGAGCGCTTTAAAATTAAGTATGGGGAGGGGCGGGGTACCCTGCACAGTGGCGGAGCTAGTTGCTCCTGTACCCAGAGTGGTGGGGCGTTCAGCATGGCGGCATGATCCTCGGGGGGGGGGGGGCGATTGCAGCATGGTGGCGCAATCCGCCTGGCAGGGGCCCTATCGTGGTGCGGCGGCACGATTCGTCCAGGGGGGATTTTGTCACCCCCCTCTGGGATGGAACCCGGGGTGAGCGCCCCCGCCCCCCCCTTCGTATGCCCCTGACCCTGCGCTCACTTTCATTTGTGGCTGCTATAAGCTGTCAGCATGTGACAGCAGCCACAACCTGGGAACAGCTTTTAAAGGTAAAGGTAAAGGTACCCCTGCCCGTACGGGCCAGTCTTGACAGACTCTGGGGTTGTGCGCCCATCTCACTTAAGAGGCCAGGGGCCAGCGCTGTCTGCAGACACTTCCGGGTCACGTGGCCAGCGTGACATCGCTGCTCTGGCGAGCCAGAGCCGCACACGGAAACGCCGTTTACCTTCCCGCTGGTAAGTGGTCCCTATTTATCTACTTGCACCCGGAGGTGCTTTTGAACTGCTAGGTTGGCAGGCGCTGGGACCGAGCAGCGGGAGCGCACCCCGCCACAGGGATTCGAACCGCCGACCTTTCGATCGGCAAGTCCTAGGTGCTGAGGCTTTAACCCACAGCGCCACCTGCGTCCCGGGAACAGCTTTTACTGGCTGGCAAAACCAGGAGAGGGTAGCCAATGGGTCTCAAACCCTCAATGAGTTTGGACCTTCCCCTGGAGGGTCTGGCAGACTAAGCGGACAAGCCCAACAGTGGGTCCAACAGTCAAGAAGGCGGTTTCTGCATGTGCCGTAGAGGGAAGTGGGGGGCAGATGGGGTTTGTCAAGCTGGGAAGGGAGCCCATCTAGGAGAAGGAAAACTCTGGTCCTAAACCTCTGCTGCCTAGTAAACTCTACACAAATCTGGAATGCAGTTCCTAAGACGGCTGGATGGGGCCTTCTATGCCTCATGGAGTTGCTGTTTAGAAGGTCGGCGAATCTGTGTGATGGGGTGAGCTCCTGTTGCTCTGTCCTTGCTCCTGCCAACCTAGCAGTTTAAAAGCACATCAAAGTGCAAGTAGATAAATAGGTACCGCTCTGGTGGGAAGGGAAACGGTGTTTCTGTGCACTCTGGTTTCCGTCACGGTGTCCTGTTGCACCAGAAGTGGTTTAGTCTGCTGGCTGCATGACCCAAAAAGCTGTCTGTGGACAAACGCTGGCTCCCTCCGCGAGATGAGCACAACAACCCCATAGTTGCCTTTGACTGGACTTAACCGTCCAGGGGTCCTTTACCTTTTCCTGTTTAAGCTGGTGTGTGTACATCTGTGAAGGCCATTGCTCATGCACAGATGACAGCTTCACAAATTGTAATGCACATCAGCTGAGGACATCTCTGCGCGCTCTCTGGTGTGTACAGCAGTTTGCAAATGCATCTTGAAATGCAGCAAGGAAAAATGATCTTGCTGCCTTTTAAGCTGCTAATGTGCACACAGCCTATGATCCCCTTATGTGGCACTTTCTACTGTTTATTGCACTTTTATGCCACCTTTTCTGCAGGTGCTCAAAGCAGCATACATGCTTCTCTTCCTCCCATTTACATTTGAGGAAGGTTAGGCTGCAAGATTGTGACTGTCCCAAGGTCACCCAGGGAGTTTCATGGCTGAGCAGGGATTTGAACCCTGGTTTCCCAGGTCCTAGTCCAACACTCTAATCACTACACCACACTGCCTCTTCTTATGGTTCCCCATACCCCTGAGATTCAGGCGACCTCTGCTAGGGCCCAAGCCTTTCAGGTGACATGTCTGCCCCATGGAACTCCCTGCCAGTAGAGGTTTGGTAGGAATTGTTCTTGCCTTTGTTTAGACATCTCATTAAAACTGTGTTATTCAGGCAAATTGCTGACCAGTATTTATTGCTGTTTTTACTTATATTTTTATTGCTGTTATTGTATTATTATTATTATTATTATTATTATTATTATTATTATTATTATTATTATTTTGCAGTGCACTGCCTTGCTGTATTTTTTTGGTGAAAGTGCAGTTTATAAATATTTAAACAAAGCAACAAACCAATAAATATCACCCATTATTATTACAGTGGTACCTCGGGTTACATACGCTTCAGGTTACAGACACTTCAGGTTATAGACTCCGCTAACCCAGAAATAGTACCTCGGGTTAAGAACTTTGCTTCAGGATAAGAACAGAAATCGTGCTCCGGCGGCGTGGCGGCAGCAGGAGGCCCCATTAGCTAAAGTGGTGCTTCAGGTTAAGAACAGTTTCAGGTTATGAACAGACCTCCAGAACAAATTAAATTCTTAACCCGAGGTACCACTGTATTATTATTATTATTATTATTATTATTATTATTATTATTATTATTATTAAAATTAAAATTATTAGTTCCTTGCCATCCAGAGGTCTCCAAGCAACTTACACACACACAAACAAACACACAAATACCCATAGTTATTGTGATGGGATAATGAGCTGCTTGTGCGTAAAACCTGAATCCCTCAGAGCTTTGCATAGGTCTCAAAGCTCTGCCTTTACGGGAGCCCTCAAAGCATGACTCCCTCAATCGCTGGCAGAATCCGTCAGTGGACGCTTCCGGAATTTACTCCAACATAAGAGTTCCTTAACGGAAACTCTACGTCTGGATTCTCTGCGTGACAGTTTCCTGCGCGGAGTGGGCGTCCCCAGTGGAGGTCCTGAGCCCTCCCCGCTGTTCTCACTGGAAGCATCTTGGAGCCATCCCTCCGCCTGAGTTTCTGCAGGAACTCTCCCTCTCCCCCTGCTGGTTCCTTCCTCAGCATCTGAGGGTCTCTTAGCCTCCTTAAGCCCTTCCACCACCTGACTCTCTGATGGCAGTTCCCTGACAGTTATAATCAAAGAAGTGAGTGAATTAAACATGCTTAACAAGGGGATAGAAGAAAAATGAAATATATTTAAATGCTATGGAATGGGATAAATGAACACAATGGGATAAATTAAATCCCAGATCTAATATAATAATTTTCAAGTAAAAATGTCAAATTTGTATATTTAAATTTTTGAAGCCATTTTATAAGAACTAAATCGAACCTTTGCACATTTTTCATACACCTGGTAAATGATTTATTTTATTGCAATTAGCTGGATTTCCCAGAAATTGCACAATCTCTTGTGGTCCATGGAAAAACTGGCAGCTTTAGGAAGAGTCAAGCACAAGAGAAAAGTTAATGATTTTCTTGATTCTCCTCACTAGTTTGTTCCACTATGAAATGGGGACATTAATGTTACAATGGCATGTCACCGTTTTCCAAAACAAGCCAGTGTCAGAGAACATTTCATTTTATTTTGCAATAACCCACCACCCACACCCGCCTGCCTCCTGAAATTTAAATTCTATCTATTAAGAACAGATACTTGTAATCCTTCAGGGCTGCTGTGCAGAATGATCTGGATGACCTTCCCTTTATGAAAAGCCATTCTGATGTCATAGAAAATAGATATGGCATCTATAAATAAATTATTCAGAGCTCGGTGCGGAGATGGAGTTACACGTTGCTATTGTTAAGAGGGGAATATGTAAAGCCTGACCCCAGAGTGCAGCTGTTATCATCGTGATTGGTATCCTGCATTTCCTACTGTTTGTGATTGCAACATACAAGTGGGGCAGGGGAGTAGGGTGGGGGGAGAGAGAAAAGGATGCCTGCGCATGGAGAAAATTTGGCCTCAGCGCTGATTGCAATTATGGGCTTCTTAGCTCAGGAGCTATTACCGTAGTCTGGAGGAGCAGGTTCAGCCGCTGCTCCCCAGCGCACCCCGTTCTCCCCCACCAACCGAATCTGCAATTTCAGGGGAAGTGAATGTGCTCACCTTCTGTGTTTGCCAGCTGGACTTTACCCAGGCGACACAAACTGAATTGTGTCAACAGATGGCAGAAAAAAGGAGGACATAAAAGACAGTATCTCAAGTCTGAAATATTAAACAGGTGCAGAGGTAAGGAAAACTAAATGATCAAAAGCCCAAGATAGAGAGTAATAACTTAGTGTCTCACATCTACTGTCCTCTCTCTCTCTCTCTCCCTGCAGTAATAATTTGAAGGAAGGATGCATTTAAATGGCGTATTCCGAAGGCGCACAAAGGAGATGCGAAGATATGCTTTTGCTGAACTGCGGCCTAGCTGTGGCGGACGTGTGAGCTTGTGAGGGACACTGAGTTGCTCTTCACACACAGTATTATATAAGCTAAAAGTCCAAACACCCTCCCCCTCCACTAATGGATATGGGTCTAGTAAAAGGAATCTCTGCCCTTCATCTTTTGTAGCAGCAAAGTGCTCACGTTCTTTTCCGTGAAAGCAGAACATGTCTGCTGAAAGAAAAGCACCATGGCGCTCTAAACTTTGAATGCAGCACATGATATCTGGTAGAAAGCATTTGTTCCAAGGCTCCCCCCGCCCCAACACTGCCAGCTGGCATTACTATAATGCTTAGTAATGTGAGGTTGCAGAATCTTTCTCTCCCTTCAAGATTCCATTGTTAGAGACGATCATAATGATAAACCTTAGCAATTATATAGTTTATTTTGCATGTTCGAATCACATCACATTATCTCTGTAATCTTTACAGAGATCCTGTAACTCATGCTTAGATCTTTATGGGGTGTGACAATACCTCTTTATTTTCCCCAAATGTGTCCTGTCCTGCTTTCAGCTCACCGCTGCAATGCTCTCATGTTCCTATTGCCTCTGCTGTTTTAACACATATGATTTGTTATCTTGAAGCATTTGTTTGTTTGTTTAAATATCAAACCAGCACAACTAAACATAACTACTTATTAAAGTGCCTGGGTACAACAAAATGTTTTCACAAAGCATACAGGCCTACAGAGTTGGGAGGGCATTCTACAGTCATGGTACCCTTTGCCCGTACTAATGTTCTGCCTTCTTCATAATCTGCTTTGTAAGCCTGTTAGTCTCCAGAGCAGCCTTTCACCCATCCTTTACCAATGAGCTTGACCTCTAGAGCCAAGTGACTCCTGTGGAATGGCTGCAAAATGAATGGGCCAGGCCAACGCAGCCTTCCCGAACCCTCAAAAATATATCTATATTAGCAACAGATAATCCCAGAAACATCTGCAAGATTCCTGCGCAGTCAACATGGCAAATGTTGCATTTTTAACTGGGTAGCCCTGCATGATGACCTTTGTCGGGAGAGAGACAGGGGATATGTGACCTTGCGAGTTCTCCTCAACCTCTCAGTAGCTTCCGATACCATCGGCCATGGCATCCTTCTGGAGAGAGTTGGGGGTAGGTGGCATCGCTTTGTGGCGATTCTGGCCCTACTCAGATGGTGATGCTTTTCAGCCCTGTGAAGCCTTCAACGTGGAGTTCCTCAGGGCTCAGTTTGATCCTCTATGCTATTTAACATCTGCATATTTGCGCTTTTGTCTTGTATTTTTTTATCTTGTGAACCGCCCTGAGATCTTTTGTTGAAGGACTGTGCCTAAACCTAATAAATAAATAAAAACAGTGATATAAGTAGTTCTGACTTTGAAATATATCCCACTGTATTGGAGGAGGGGCCAGACTTTATTGCCATGGTGACAGTCATCCATTCCAGGCTTAGGGGCCCTAAAGCAACTGCAGGAGACAGTGGGAAGTGATGAGGGATGGGCATGGCAGGAAACTGGCGCAGTATCATCACATGGAATGGGAATACTAGGGTTGATGCGAGAGCCATCTCTCTCCCTCTCGCTCTTTGGCTGCACTGTGCAGCCCAGCAAAGCAAAACGCCAGGCTTCAGGGTGATATGAAAGTGGTCCTTTCTCATGTGATTGGAGAACTACTCTAAAGCAGGGTTTGGGCACATGGTAGATAGCAAAGGCAAACTGAACTCAGAGATTTTAAAAAAGAAAACTACGAGGGTCATTTTGTTTTTGTAATGGTCAAACCTTGGACTGCAATCATACATGATGAAAGAAAACCACAGTACCATTGAACATTTCTTTTATTAGGGAAGAAATGTATAGTATATCTGCAATGCAAACAATATCACATTTCAAATACTCAGTTCGCATCTATTGCTACAGTGTCAAATTCATAATCTTACCATGTTATTTCCAGAAATGTAGAAATAAACTCCCATTATGCCAGAACCTCATGATATGTTCTTCATTCTCTTATCTTCATATATTAAGTAACCTTTCTGTGAAAGCTATATCCCATATCTCCAATAACTAATCTACAATTTAAAAGTCATGTAATTTCAGGAATGATGGGAGTGTCATTCTGAGTGGCATTATGTGGGGGGAAATGGTCCCCCGTGACAGGCAGTGGGCACTGGTCTCTCCCTCAGAATGACACCATGTCATGATGTAGCATCATCCCAGGGCGTATTGTTCTGGGTTGGGGAGGACAATGGCAGCCACATGCAGCAGGAGGTCTGCAGGAGTCCCACCAAGTTTCATGTTCCCTCAGAGACACCACAATTCACAACCAGAAAGGGTTAGAGAAATAGGGTGACAAAGTGAGTTTTCTGAGTTTGTATGAAATGTCCGACTTGAAGGGAGTTTTGAAATGGGAAATCAGTATTCTCCACAGGCAATTCTTATTAGGGAATAAATGGACAACTTTCTCCTCATCAATCCAGTGGGAGCTGCCCTCATTCATCTGTCAAAGTTTCACAAAAAAACCATCCTTGTTGAACTTGTCCATAAACAGAACTGATGGCAAGAGGGCTCTGTCTGGATCAGTTTTCAGATCCTCAGATCTTCATTCAAAGTTTTAATCTGCACCCTTATCTAATACTGACGTCAGTGCACAAAACATATTCCAGTGGAGTCTTAAAATAATTTTCTTCTAGCTCCCTCCATGGAGAATTACCTCCTGCTAAAACCCATTTTGCCAGGAAGTGCAGATGACATAGGAGCATAAGGCAATAACAGGAAGACCTAAACCCTCGTCCCCAGGGAGTCTTGCCAGAGTAGCTTTCGTTACTCTTGGACGTTTGTCATGCCATACAAAATTCAAAAGATTTCCCCCATTCTCTAAGTTTCACTGGTGAAATATTAATGGGTAGATTATGGAACAGGAACATCAACTACAGCACAACTTTCTAATGCCCCACTTTTAAAAAAAGGTAATGCTTTGCAGGAAAAAAGTTCTGTTTGCGCACATTGCATTTCAGAAAGCATAAATATTTTAACATTTCAAAGGCACTCTGCCGAAAGGAAAGGTTTTAAATGTAGAGTTACCAGCTGTGTTTTACTTTGCTAGTGTGAATATGTGTGTGTGTGTGCATCTTACTTCTCAGGTCTGATATATCTGTGAGGCCATTGTGTGCCACAAAGAATAGTAGAGAATGATCAGTCTATTACCTGCCTGTATTTTATTGTTAGATATCTCACCGTGCAGTCTTGTTCAGCTCTACACAGAGGTAAGTCCCATGGAGTTCTACAGGACGTACCTCTAAAATTCCTATGTGATTTAAAAAAAAATGGTTGGGATCACCCTATTAGCATGTAGCAATCACACTGCTTCAGGCAGTCCTCAGTCCCACGCTGCCGACATTCTGTCTCTTCTTGGCCATTCAGCAGAGCTTGAGCAAGAAGCAAAGTCCAGAAGGGCTCTATTCAGACAAAGCAGGCATAATTCTCAATGGCTTAAGGTGATTGTTGAAGTGCTGTTTGTGCACAGCTCTAATTGCTAAGACTATTATTAATAATATGAGCACAGACTCATGTGTAGGGATCGGAGAGAAATTTCTCATTGGTCTTCTCCCTATATGCCATTCCTGCATTGCAGGGATATGGACTGAATGACCCCTGGGGTCCCTTCCATTTCTATGATTCTGTTAGTGAAATGTGCATAATAAACTAACCTTAGCTGGGCCACACTTGTGGAGGAGCTGCTTCTTTATAAATACATATATAGTGGCACAACAATCATCTTCCTTGGCCAGTTTGCAAAACAAATGCTGCCTTTTTTGTTTGTTTGCTGTTTCCTTGTGTTTGCTGGTGAAGGTTAGGAATGTAAGTTAAAAAGAGCCAGGAACAAGTGAGGTGGGGTTTCAAAAATGGTTGCTGCTATGTATTTTCTTTTGTCATTTATTGATGGGTTACACTTGGAAAATATCCCCACAAGCCCAAAAATGTTAAAACAGCACTCCTAAAAAAATATAAATAAATAAACAAAACTCCAGCCATAAATGGCCATGAATTTTAACCCCCCCAAGCTCATTTTAAAGTACGTGGGGGGAGGCACTTGCTGGAATGGGCTAGGGAAGAATTTCACAATTCTTCAGGAAAGAATTGCGCAGAAAAGGACCTGTGTCTGGTACTCCCAAATGAGTACCTAAAAGTAGGTCCAGAAATATTGACCATATGCACTGGGAAAGTTTATATGAATGATTATGGTCCTTTAAATAACCAAATACTTATTCAGCTCTATGAGAAGGGGGGGGGAGGGAGGAGAGGGAGAGAGAAATACTAATGGGAGAAACCAAGTCTGGTGTTTAAATTGAGTCCAGAAAGATGAAAACTACTTTAGATGATAACAGGTCTGGACAATGTTGCGTTTGACCATTATCCCATGTTAGCTCACTTGTTTCTGAAGCAGTGTTAAGTTGGCCAACACGACAGACTGCCCAACCAGTCTTGCTAGAAGCCAAGGTACAGGGAGAGGCTCATTGCTGGATCTTATTTTAGACATCAAGGGTTCAATTAAATCATTGTCATGTAAGTTTAGGCGCTGAGTTTCTTGGGTTACTCCCAAGTTTAAGCTATTGTATGAAGAAGAGAAATGAAGCGAAAGGAATGCAGGGCGCCCTGAGGACCTCAACATTATGACAGGTCAGAAGGGTGTTTTCCAGAGGCTTGCAGGATGTGACCAAGCTACTCTTTCCTGTAGTGCTAGCACTCAGGTTTTTTGCCCCACTGTGGTCTCTTTCGGAATAGTAGGAATAGTGTGACCATTCAGCCAGGCTGATTTACAAAACCGAGTATCTCTGCTCCGGCGCTTGTGAGCAGAACCGAGGCAAGCCCTGCCTGCTCACCAGCCTTTCCCCTTTCCCACAAACCCAAGAATGCTGTGACAGGGGGCAGCTACCATGGGTGCTCCCAGGACCCCCACAGAGTATTTTCCTACTGGGGATTTGGAGACTGCAATTAACTTCTCGTTACGTGAGCCGGGCACTCCCTCCCCCTAGGAGCGCCCGCAATGATTACACAGGACATGTAACAGGTCAAATAAGACTGCAACTTTTATTGATTACAGATGAAGGGTTGGGCAAGGCATTGGGAAACCAGTTTGACCATCAGTCCGCTTGCTGAGGTATACCATTTTGGGGTCAACCTGAGGCAAAGGGGACCTGATGACACACACCAAGTAGGTACCCCATGTGGGGTTGTCAGCTTGCAGACCTTCCAAGTGTTCCTATACTCCAGGGACAGTCCCAGTTTTACAGAAGCCATCCTGGTTTCTGATTTGATCCTGAAATGTCCAGATTTTCCATAGGACACTCTATTTTCATCAGATAAATGTTGGAGGGTGTGAGTTTGAGGAGTGTTATGGCCCTTAGCCCCACCTCGGCTTCCAGACAGAAGCAGTTCCTCCTGGATTTCTCTACCGGGATACCCCTGAGCTTTAGAGGGGCATGCAGAGGTTACAACCTCACCTCCACCAAAGACTAAGATTTACCCCATCCCTTAAACATCAAACTTGTTAGAATTGCTATGAGGCAAAACCAAAGGACAGTCCCCTGGGCAAATTCCAACATGGCCCTGAACACAGCAGCCAACAGTAGCCATAGCAAGGTCAAGTGGCACACAAAAGCCAACACAAAGGAAGGGAAGGTGGGAGATCCCACAATGAACTGGACAAAGAGGTGAACTAGGCTTAACCACTTAACCCTTCTTTTGCCCCCCCCCCCCGGGCTTGGAGGTAGGGGGAGTGTGAGGTTGGGGCAGGTGGTTTGCAAGTGTTTACTGGCCACCAGCAATCCTTCTGTTGGATCATTTGCAAAAGCTTGGCTGTTTTCGTAGGGTTTGATAATGCTTCAGATGGCATTTTTGTACATTAATGCATTTGTTTTGTTTACTGATTTGACACTGTGATTCTTTAGAATTAAATTAGTCTCCAAAGAAATAAGAGCTCTCAAGTTCCTGTCGTACTCTGCTCTTGCGCAGCTGAGAACAGAGCAAATGTAATCTGTATTCTGAAGTGACAGGCCACCTAGCTGCTCAGACCACTGAGCAATCTTTCTGATCCAGAAGCTCTTATAATTTATTTATTTTAGGAGTGTCTATAATGTGCCTTCAATGGAAAGTCCTTAAGGCAATTTACAAAACATAAGAATCCCAATAAAAACACAGTATCATAAAAACATTAATAATAAAACAATTCTTTTATGAGTCAGGGAATATCACTTGATCTCCTCAGGCCTTTTTGTATAAAGTGGCTTCCTTAGCTGGTTTCACTGCATCAGAAAAACAACAAGACCCAGAGCAGTGTGGTGGCGTCCTGGAAAACCCTGCCCGACAGCCCTCTACTCTTTTCAAGACATACTGTAGGTGTGATACATATTTGGTAATGGAATGAAGTTGAATCACATTCATTGGTGACTCTTCTACAGCTCATGTGTGTTGGATCAATGGGTGCACATGGACAATCTTTTAAAGAGGGCAACTGGCCAATGAAATAAGATAAAGGGGAAATGAAGCAAGCAAAGGGTTGGGATGCACACACCCTAAATTAGCCCTGATTCACGCAACTACTTGTTTTTCAGTCCATGCAGACTTCCTTGCACATGGTAAACTGGTTGAATCAGCTTTTACTATCAACACTGATTGCTAGCGTGCCAATTATGGTGGCTGGGTGAGAATTCTCACAGCTATGGATGTGCTGGAAGTCTATAGCTATGCTAGGGCCTGAGAGCTGCAGCCAAGTACAAATGTCCTAACTGTCTAAAGGACCTAAACTACCTCTTGTATATGATGTAGCTCCTGAGTAACACAAGGTCTTTCTTGTTCTTATAGACTATAACTGAGATGTTGCTTCTGGAATGAGAGCAGTGTATGACATTGGAGCAACTTGGCATTGATTAAAGGACCTGATGAGCACTGGACCTTACAACCTTTGTGTTTGATTGAAGAACTGTATGCTGTGTTTAAGACTGCTGCTGTTTTCAGCTTGGAATTGGACAATTTAATGCTGTTTCAATCAGTTTTCAAAATATATTTCTATGTTGTTTCAACCAGTTTTTGTAAGCATATAAATTAATTAAACCTACAAATAAATGCTCAGAGTATTTTTGAGAAATGCGAGGGATTCAGCCATGCATCTTTCATCAAGGGTCTGGAGCACCTTCCTTGTGGACAAAGGCTTTTTATTTAGAATAATTTGTTGGCATCCGTCTGTCTTGAGAGACAATGGAGTGTGCTGCCGGTGGCGAAGTCAAGCCGAGGCAGTGTGTATGGAGGTCCTACGCTGCCAAGATGACAAGACTCCACTCCAGATTTGTGTACAGTTTACTCCTTAGTCTTTTATTTTCCAGAAGATATCCCGCAAGGCAGTGGCAGTTTAGGATCTGACTTCTCCTTCTTCTAGGTGGGCTATCTTCCCAGGTTGATGAGCCTCATCAGCCTCTCACTCCCCTCTATAGCGCATGCAGAAACCTCCTTCTTGTCTTCGCATGCAGGGGAAGTCCCTAACGCCCTGAGGGTTTGAGACCCATTGGCTACCCTCACCTGGTTTAGCAGTCCAGTCAAATCCGTTCCTGGGGTGTGGCCACTGTCACATGCTGACAGCTACTAGGAGCCACAGGTGGGAGCTGAGTGCAGGGCGGGGGGGGGACCAAAGGTGGACAAACGAACCCAGAAGGAGCACAATGTGTATTACCCGTCTTCTAACACCCCAGACACCCTTTGAAGAAGCGGACTAAAAGGCATTATAGATGCTCATCAAACTATGTATGGGATAGAGGAAGATGAGGGATAATTCTGCCCCCTCTCTAAGAACAGCCTTGCTGTTCCCCATCTAATTCAGCATCCTGTTCCCACAATAGCCAACCAGAGGCTCCTAGGAAGCCTAGAATTAGGACATAAACCCAACAGCATTCTCCTATTCCATATCTAAATTTATTCATTGACCAATTCTCAGTAGATTCTGGACTGGCAAAAAAGAAGAAGAGTACAGTGGTACCTCAGGTTAAGTACTTAATTCGTTCCGGAGGTCGGTACTTAACCTGAAACTGTTCTTAACCTGAAGCACCACTTTAGCTAATGGGGCCTCCTGCTGCTGCTGCGCCGCCAGAGCACAATTTCTGTTCTCATCGTGAAGCAAAGTTCTTAACCTGAAGCACTATTTCTGGGTTAGCGGAGTCTGTAACCTGAAGCGTATGTAACCTGAAGCATATGTAACCCGAGGTACCACTGTACTTCACATAATGAACTTAGTAATTCACTGTCACAATGCTTGGATGGCTTCAAAATGTGGTTTGTTTTTTTAAGACGAATTCATGGCAGAAAGGTCTACCAGTCAGAGCAGGGGTGCCAACTTGAATAAAATATTGTCGGGGCCCAGGTAAGCCCCGCCCCACATAATCGATCGCATGACATGGTCACACGCACCATTTGAATGGGAATGCCCATCAACTTTGCGGGAGCCCAGCCCCCGTGGCCCCTAGGAGTTGGCTCCTCTGAGTCAGGCAGGAACTATAAGTTGGGGGGCAGTGTGCTTTTGCATAGTGTTTACTGAGGAGGGAGGGCAAGCAGCAGGGGATTGTTGTTGCCATTAAGCTCTGCACCTAACCAGCCACATTTGAAAACAACATGCTGGAGTTCTGATGTGAACCAGGAAGGCATTTCTCATGTTTGAAATAGTCTAATGGCAAAAGCTGCTGGCACACAGTCTTCGTGTTTGTGTATTCACTTGACCGAATACTGCTCAGGGAACACATATCCATAATCCACCCCCCTTTCATATCCTGAAATTAAGTAATTCATTTATATAGATACCACTGTTCAACCAAGTTTAATGCATAGGTCAAAATCCTGCATTTTGATGCAAACTTTTTACAGTTTAATTTTGTGGGACTGAAATGATTTTTTTAAATTATAAAAGAAGAAACATTGATGATTTCAAAATGTTCTCAGGCACTACACTGCAACTGTAAAATATACTCAAAAAGTTATTGGAGAAAAATATTAGACAGATGAGAATATAAGCAGTTCGTTTCCCCCCCCAGAATGCTAACTTCATTTGTGATGAAAAGGCACGGTAGCCATGGAAATTAGATGATAATTGGCTTACCTGACTACTACTTGCATTTTCACTCTGATAACATGGTGTTATAAAGGGCTATTTTTGGTATGTCCATGTTTGCACACCAATTTAAAAATACATCTCATTACACACAGTCCCCAGGATACTGCATTATTTTGGAAATGTGCCAGATCTCATAAAGCAGGTATACTAAACAAGGTTGCTCATCTACATAATTTAAAGAAATTGTTTTTAGTGCTATGTTTGGATGTAAGATGCCTTGAATATCCAATTAATGTTACAGGGTTGGTAAATAAATAAAGATTAAATTAAAATTAGCATTTAAAAGTAGTTAAATCAGTAGTTAGACTTTGAATGAGTGCTCTAAGATTTGGGGGGAGGTTTGACCATTAAAAAACTACCATCACACTGAGTCAACAACTGCAAGGAAATACGGTATTAGAAATGCCGCTTCTCGCATGATACATTGGCTGTGTTGGGTATCAATAGTTAAACAGAATGTACTATCTGGGCTATGGGCTGCACTATACATTCCTGGTCAGGTCCTATATATGGGGAGTGGACAAGGGCAGATCTGCAGTAGAGAGATGGCAGGCACAAAGAGGGGTGTTTAATCCATCCTAGTTTCCATGTTTCCTCTACGCCACTTCCCCACCCCCCACCCCCGGACTAACCAGGGGAGGACTTGGGTAATCTTTCATAATATGGGACCCTGTATGAGGCCAAAATTTGGCATCCCCAAATGGATCTTATCAATCATGCATCTTCTCAATTTTGCGCTCCCTTGGCTCCGCGCCCTGTGGGGGATGGGACGGCCCACACTGCTCTAAATCCAGAGCTGTGGGTAACCATTCCCCTTGCTGGACCCCCAACTTGTCTCAAACACACCCAGACCAACAAGGACGAGTGACTGGACTTTTATTCTTTATTGGCAAAGAACTCGATTACATCGGCTCCTCCTGTGCAAGCAGAATGCAGCAATACTCTCTGCTAACTAGGCAACCTATGATTGCAGAGTTGCACTCCACCTCAGACAGTTGGAGCAACAGTGTAGGCCTGCCCTCCTGCCTTCTTAACCCCCCTAGTCTGACACATTGCTTCAAGTCCCTCAACGAAGGGGGGACGGACGCTGGGGGTACCAAAGGCAGGAGTCCCTCTGGGACCAAGAGTGCCTGCAGCTCTTCTCCTGCCACCTTCTACCATGTCTGCATCTCCTCATCTTCTAACACCACCACCAGCTGCCGACAATGAAACAAGTAAAGGCGCTGGGCTAGGAGCCTCCGGAATGCCCAGACTTAACAGCATCCAATCACTAGAAACAAAGCCTTGTCATCTCCTTTACTCAATGACAGCAGAACGTTGCCGAAATTTTAGCACTGATAAAAAGATTCTTTATAAATCTATCACCTTTAAGGAGTTGATCAAGGTATGGGATTAATGAAGACATTCACACGGAATGTTCATAGGGGAATCATAGTTATAACATTATGCTATATTCAAAATCAGAACAGTTTATTTCAAGCTCTTTTTGATGCAAACCTACCCATTATATCAATCAGTAAGTCACAGTGTACCATTTTCTATGCCTAGATAGTAAAATCTGCCTGTTTTTCTTCGTTTTTGTTTTTGTTTTAAATTTTCATGTGTCCGAGCCCCACAGAGATTATGGGACCCTGGGCTGCAGATTGCTCAGCACTGCTTCATGGGTGGCACAGAACCCCACAAATCATTGGCCGCTTCCCCTAGATGCACCTCCTCCAGACCTGCTTCCTCTGCCCACACATCCCCATTACCCCAACCCAGCCCCTCCCCATTTCCCAGGTACGTCTGCTTGGCATCACTGTTTGCTTTCTCAAATCAATACTTGGGCTGTGATGGGAACCACTTAGCTAAAAGGAAGTTCCACTGAAATCAAGAGGACCTCAAACCAGTTCTATGTTTTCAGAGTTGGTATGTTGAATTCAGCTCCCAGTTCATCCACAAACCCATTTGGTAACCATCAATTAGTTACTGTTTTTACAACTGAAATTCCCTTATAATTATGACTTGTTTTATTAGGCCAGGGTACAATTAAATGCAAATAGGAAACCCTTGGCACACTTACGTTGCTCTACGTAGGATTGCTGTCTTACACTAAGTTCGGTGCATGTAATTCCAGTTCCAGTCACTGAAACTTTAAAGTTTTTAATTAGATACAACATTACATAATACTACTTTAATGCATTAACTACACTGCAAGAACTTTTTACGCTGCGTGAAATCAGCCCAAGTTTGCTACACCCATAATTAACCAGATACTTATCTCAGCATTCCTATCTTAAAGCAATTGCACTGCTAAGTGTGCCACGGTTGCTTGGCTAGCCCTGCAACAGCTTTGAGAAATGTGTGGTAGGATCAATCAGATAAATGTAACACTGACGCTGTGAAATGCATGGCAGCAGGTCAGATTGAAAACTGGGAATGAACATGTGTCCTGAGACACTTGTCTACAGTGCATTGTGTTTCGTTTGCACACTCCACTAGGGATGGGGAATTTGTGGTTCTCCACCTGTTGTCTGACACCCATCAACCCCCATGAGCACAGCCAATTTTCAGGGATTGTGGGAGTTGTAAACCAGCAACAAGCAGTGGGTCACAGATTCCCCATCCCCACACTAGGCAGTCAAAATGTAAAACTCATTGGAATAGATGAACCCTATAAAGTTTAATGAATTCTGATTAAGAAAGAAGAAACTACTGAAGATATGCACCCTTAGGAGGACCATAGGTCAGAATGAAAAGTCCATTCAGATGAGATAGCCAATCAATGCAAGCAACAGTAGGGTTACACTCTCAGGCAGCTGGTCTTCATCTTTTTCCCTGTGTAGAGATGGCCCCAGCAATCTACCAATGCTTCTTGGTCAACCAACCCATCAGTCAAATCTTTTTAAATAAAGATTTCTCTTGTACTTTCATTTATGTCAATGGAAACGCTTCAACAGAGGAAGCTAATTTTGAGAAAGTAATTTAGGATTAAAATAAATTATTATTTTTGGACTGTATGTAGGGGAAAAAAACCTGTGTAATACAGCTATTGTACAAAATGGAACAAGAATTTGGGTGAGGATGTCAGAAAACGTGTGGCAGTGTTTTCACCATTCCTACCTTGAATAAACGTTAACATTGTAATGTTTGCTGTTGTCCATGTCTAAGAATCCTCTTTAACTTCCAAGGCGGAACTGGCTGTGCCCTTGAACCCTTGCTTTCAAATCTGAGGAAGTGTTTTCCCTTTTGCAAGCCCTTCCCCGGGCCTTCTGAGATGGTAGTAGAAGGGCTGCTCCAAACAGTGGCGTAGCGTGGGTTGTCAGCACCCGGGGCAAGGCAAGTAATTTGTGCCCCCTAACCCGTGGATTTGAGCCCCCTAACCCGTGGATTTGCGCCCCCTAACCCGTGGATTTGCGCCCCCTAACCCTAACCCCCAGATGTTGCGCCCGGTGCAGCCGGGCCCCCCTGCACCCCCCATGCTACACCACTGGCTCCAAATCCCATGTACTGTACATATGGGTGGGATTCAACAGAGCACGGGTGCTGCTAATGATTCCTTTGACTGTGGCCCAAATCTGGTACCATTTCCTCAAAAGGTCTCATGGCATCTCAATCTGCAACGTAAGATCAAGCTCATCAAACAGTACTCTAAAGAGGCTGATCCAGCTCAAGGTACAGCTCCAACCTCTGAATCTGGCTGAGAGCCAAGAGTGCTCAGTTTTGAGAGGCTTCCAGAGCAGGGGGGAATGTTAGTATCTGGACTGAACCCAGTGCACTGCCTTTTCAAATTCATTCGCAACGCTGTTTGAATATCAAGGCTTTGGCAATCCTCAGGCCCTAATGGCCTAATGGTGTGGTGCCTAGTTTTGGGCTTAGATCAGAGGGGATCAGGTTCAAATCTCCACCCATCCATGAAACTCACTTGATTGTCACCTGTCACCCCAATCCCAACTCATCCTTCCATCCCTACCTGGGAATAAGCACCATTGAACTCACTAGGACTTGCTTTCGACATGTATAAGATTGTGCTAGATAGGTTTGTGAATTGCCTCTAGTCTGTGAGCATTGCTGCATGTGACTGCACCTGGATTTCAGCTTTTCGGGACTGCCCATCTTACAGTCACAGGGCTACGAAGAGATATTACATGTTAATCTTGACTCACATTCATTGAGTCATTCTCATTTGTTGATGGGCGTTTTTATGTGTAGCAGTTTGCTAATCCCTGGATATTTTGCTCATATGTGTTGCTTAAAAGTTGTGAAAAATGAAACTGTGCATCTCACCTGGGATGTCGTAGAATAAGGCAGTAATAAAAGCCTATAGTTCCACGTTGATCTGTAAGGATGAAAAGGCATTTGTGGTAGGCAGGGAGTGAGTCACAATCTGCCTGTCATAAATCATGCAGTGGCCATGACAATATCATCCAGGTAATTTGCTTCCATCTGTAACCCAGACATTTTACCATTCTTTTGCTGCTCTCTGTATGTTATCTAAAATGATGTTTGTTTCAGTTCCAACTTTTCAGATTTTCACATGGTAAACATGTATCATTAACAGGTGTGAAAGTCCTGTTGCATCTCTTGGGAGCAACTAGACATTTGAGCCACTTTCAGAGCGTCAATATCTTGCAGATGGGCTTCAGTTGCTCACTGGCAAAATCACACTGTACAGCTAAAGTGGATTTGGTGCTCCAGTGCAACTAACCCACTTAAAACAAAAACACTTTAGGGGGGAAAAAACACACCGCAGGGGAAGGATTCAGCATTCCTCTATCGCTGAAAAAAGTGGCGGGAGAGAACCTTCCGCCCTTCCGCTGCAACCTTTAGCCTCAGCTTGATTCTGAGATGGCGCTTCCTGCCAAATTGAGAGCAAGCAACTGAGAGTCACATTACTGTTGAAAAGTGGGAGGAGGAAATATTATGCAGGCTTCCTCCTATCCACCCCTCATGCCTTTCCGATGGCTACTAGTCCACACCTGCTACGCAAGTCTGGAGGCAAACAAGTGACTGCTGCCTATTTCTGGCCTGGCAGCATAATACCAATAGGGCTGCCATATTTCAAAAAGTAAAAACCAGGACACCCCAAAGGTGGTTGAGCTTTTCTTTAGGAAACACCTAAAAATGTCCCCAAAACATAATTTTTTGATTGACATGCCAAAGATCCAGGACAAAGGGCTGCCATTTGAAAATCCCTCCAGATGTCAATTCCCCCTTTGAAATCCCAGTAATGTCTGGACGTACGGCAGCCCTAAATACCAATGGGTAGGGAAAAGCTGTTTTACTAGCAAAATGCCCATCGTGATGATGATGGGTGGGGTATGCGTGGAGGGAAACCTCCATCTTGCAGAGCCTGTTAGGGAAAGGCTTATTTCATGTCCATTATTGAAAAATTAATATCAACCCATGGCTCACATGAGTTCTCAGTTTATAACAGCTTGCAGCGTTAAGGATGTACAATAAGAAAGCAAGCGAAACCATGGAACATTTCCCCACCAAGTTTCTGTGCCACCCATTATCAAGGAAGGGTATGTAAACTTTTGCTTCAAAATGAAATGCTTTTTATTCCCATCCCCACCACCTGTAAATTGTCAGTAACATGCAAAACTTTTAAGTTTTGGTACCAAAATTTGTTTGCTTCCCACATCAATCCTTTGTTATTTTCTCGTTGTCTGCTTTTGACCCTGCAGACAGGAACACTCTTGTATTTTTAATCTCCGCACAGCATCTAAAAAATTCAAAGTGCTTTATAAATAATAATAATGCATCTACAGCAACTAGGCACAAGGAAAACACAGGCCTTGCTCTCAGGCAGAGAATTCCGAGGATAGGCAAAAAAGGGAAAAGTAGGGAAGGGAGATGTGTTTGGGGTATGTCATCATAAAGATGTGAGTTTTAAATAGGCATTTAAATCTGTAGCTAGGTAAAGGGACCCCTGACCGCTAAGTCCAGTCACGGACGACTTGGGTTACGGTGCTCATCTCGCTTTACTGGCCGAGGGAGCTGGCATTTGTCCACAGACAGCTTCCAGGTCATGTGGCCAGCAGGAATAAACTGCTTCTGGCGCAACAGAACACTGTGAGGGAAACCAGAGCACACGGAAATGCCATTTACCTTCCCGCCACAGTGGTACCTATTTATCTACTTGCACTCTGAGGTACTTTTGAACTGCTAGGTTGGCAGGAGCAGGGACCAAACAATGGGAGCTCACCAGTCGCGGGGATTCGAACCGCCGACCTTCTGATCGGCAAGTCCTAAGCTCTGTGGTTTAGACCACAGCCCCACGCGCGTCCCATAAATCTCTAGTAGCATGAGGTAAAGTTAGTTCTGGTAGTGAAGTGTAGAAGAGGAGAAGGTGCAATGGAAGATGTAAGTATGGATCTGTGGAACAGAGCGGTTTCAAAGGAACAAATATTTCAAGAAGGGGCATAGGAAGAAAGAAGAGCAGAAAACAATAGAATGCTCCAATGCGGGCATTCAAAATTCAACAATGGTGGCAGCTGGTGCTTTCTGGGGCTGGTAGGGAGGTAAAGTAACTGGAACAGCAAGGAATGGAAAGAGGAAGCTGGTATAAATGCAGGAATATGGAACATGGCAATGTAGAACAGAGACATCTAAGACAGTGAATAATGTATTGCTGAATAATACAGTGCAGGGTTTCAAGTGTGTCCATTTCAGATAGTCTATTGATGCAAGGAAAGGAGATCTATCAGCCAATGGCAGCTTCCACCACCCCTTCCACTTGGGGGGTGGGGTGGGATGGACAACAAAAGCAGATGTAAACATTAAAGCATTTATTTTTTAATGGGAAATGGAAACTTTCCCAGCCACCTACCTGCTCTCCTCCTAACAGGACTTCTTCCTTTAGAATGGAACATAATGTGTGACAAATCCAAGACTTGTGGGCTCAGTTTGTGCAGTCTATTTCTTGATAGCACAAGAGAACATGATTGCTCTTTCCAATCTATATGTGTTGGAATTTACATCCAATCTGGTTTATAACTAAATGTTCCAGCAACAGACTTTCCAAGTGTCCCTATTTTCCAGGGAGAGTCCCAGATTTACAGAAGCCATTTCTGTTTCTGATTAGATACCGGATTGTCCTGCTTTTCCTTAGGACGTCCCTATTTTTATCAGAGAAATGTTGGCTGGAATAGAGTTATCTGACCTCAGAGACATCTGAAGGCAGCCTTGCATAGGGAAGTTTTTAAATGTTTAACGTTTTATTATGATTTTATATCTGTTGGAAGCTGCCCAGAGTGGCTGGAGCAGTCAGACCGGTGGGGTATAAATAGAAACAACAACAACAACAACAATAGTAATGGAAAAGGATGTCCCTATTTTCATTAGAGAAATGTTGGAGGGTATGCAGCAACTGCATTTATCCACATTTTCCCCTTTTTCTCAGGCCTTGGAAAAGTTCTGGATGTTAGAGGTTTTGGCACAGAGCATGTAAACAGGTTCTAGCAGAACTCAGAGGAGTATTGAGACATGCCCAAATACATGACTTTAGGAGGATTAGGGGTTAGAGATTAAAGAAGTTTCTATTACTGTTGGAAAAGAATACAAAAGGCAACTAGAATTATTTCAAGGAAAGCACACGGTGTGCTTGGATTGTAGCACAACCTGATTGGAAACATATTTTGTTCCCAGAGTTTCTAGGTGAACGAAATGTTTTTCTAGTTGCACAGTATTCACCTCTTTGGATGGCTTTTGATAATTACTGAATTACTGAGCATTTTTTTAATATAATGGGAGCAGTGTGATCCATCAATTAAATAGATGAATGAACAGCATTTGTGCTTTTTTAAAAATAAAACACAGTATTTATAGCAATTATATGCTTGTCCTTTTGCTTGCAATGCAGGAAAGCCTGTCTTTCTCGTTTGCAGGATGAACAACTTTTGCTGATTCATAGTTTTTACAGGTACACAGCCAGTCAGTCGAGGGAGACAGCTAAGTTTCTTGTCTCTGGCAACTTGTTCGTTTCCGGTTTTATAGTGAGAACATGAAAGCTGTGGGGGTTTAAAGGAAGAAGCACTGTAATACTGAATTGTGTTGAAATAGGTACAAATGTATACCCTCCAACATTTGTCCCATGAAAATAGGGACACCCCATTCCATAACTATAAATTTACTATTTATATCCCACACATCTTACTGAATTGCCCCAGCCACTGTGGGCAACTTCCAACATATATAAAAACATAATAAAACATTAAACATTCATTCCCTTCAGACAGCTTGGGGGTCAGATAACTCCATAACTTCAACATTTCCCCAGTGAAAACAGGGACATCCAAAGGGACATTCCAGGATCAAATCAGAAACCAGGGCAGCTTCTCTAAATCAGGGATGCCCTTGGGAAATAGGGACACTTGGAGAGCCTGCAAATCTTTATTGATATATATATATATATATAAATAAAAAACAGGTAATCTTAAAAGCTTATGCCCAGAAGAGCTTATATCCAGTCTTACATCAGAACAAAGGGGGCACCCAGTTCATTAACCAATTTCCAGCACAGGCCATTGAAATGTTTCTGGAAACTTACAAAGCAGTGCATAAAGACAAACTAGGAGCATCCGGATTACCAGTCTTTGGCAGGAAGGATTCAAGTCACAGGGGCCAACTCTGTGGGGCTGAGAACAGCTCACCCTCCTGAAGTATGTGGGGATGGGGCTGAGCCCCCCAATCCTGAGGGGCTGGGCCCTGCTGGGCTTCCCTACAGCAGCAGTGGGTCTCCCTAGGCCTCGTGGCCTCCTTCTGACATGTGTGACATCACACGCGTGTGTCGCACATGTAATGTCATGCACACACACTGAACCAATTCCCCCAGTGCTGGGCAGAAGTCGGCGCCTCTGATTCAAGTGCATGCCAGAAATGTAGGTTTGTTCAGTTAAAATGCTCTGCTACCAGTCTTTTTGCATTTGCTGCCTGAGGTGGCCGCCTCACTTTGCCTAATGGTAGAGCTGGCCCTGGAGCAAAATAAAGTAAGCAAAGTTGGAGGCAAGGGTACTGGGATGAATTTGAGAAAATGCAATTAATTACACATAGTGGGGCTTTGTTTCAGTCTGGGGCAACAGACAAGAGTTGTACCGCTGTATGCACTTACTTGGAAGCAAGCCCCACTGAACGCAGTGGAACCTACTTCTGAGTAAACGTGCATAGGGCCATCCAGGTATTAGTATTTAAGGTGCCACAATAGAACAGCACAACTGTTCCCTGAAAGTGATTCAGATGTGAATTACATGAGACATGGAATGGAGAGACAAATAGCAACGGCCTTTATGGCAAAGTGGTATGAACCATCCTTTTCAATTTTGCTGAAAGATTAGTGAGAAAGCTAGGCTTCTCCTGGGCAACAGAGTACGCTATTGCCGGCACTTAGAGGCGCTGGCACTCAGGGTAGGACACAGGCTTGTTCAAGGGCTATTTACCCAAGCTATGAGCCTGCCCTTAAATCACTCTTCACTCAGGAACATAGCCAGCCACAGAGTAATTGTAAGTATTTCAAACAAAGACCATTTCCCCCCCAATTGCTTCTTACCTTTATATTCTCAGCGGCTCAGTGAGGGAAAACTTCCAGCCTTTCTGAAGACCCAGGATCAGACTGACGAGGTTCCCGCAGTACTTTTAGATGTCATGAGATGGCAGACCAAACGTTTAAGCAGTTTGACCATGATAGAAATCATGGGAATAACAATAACAATATTCTGCTTGCCCTCCCAAAGGAGCCCAGGGAATTGTAGGTTTATGAGGGCTAATAATGTGACCTTCCAGCTCCTTTGGACTACAATTCTTGAGGTTTCGTGTGACAAAGCTATTTTTCAGCGTGTTTTAAATCCATTTATATTAGTACAGTATTGTAGTACATAGTCTCAGAACATGGGTTTCTCAGCTGGTTTAAGGAAACAACTGAATTTGTCTTCCTGGTGCTTATTACGTTTGAATAAATGATACAAAAGCTGTTTAGCAGGCAGCTTATCTTTTAAAACTGTTTTGCAGATCATTTTGGACAATGGTTCAACAAATTAGAGAAACAATCAGCTGTTTGCAGAAACCACCCTTAAAAAACAACCCAGAGCAGTTGCAGATAAGCCTTATTGCAGACCCAGCTGCAATGGGAGACAGCTGTATTGGCAAGAGAACATGGGAGTTTGGCTTGGCATTGGGGCAGGATATGCTTGTTGCACAACTCTTCTGCTGTGTGATGTGTAAGGCCTCACCCACCGGGTGAAGCCCCGGGGAGCTACTGTGGGGATACAATATGGTTGGCCCTCGGCTGCCTCCTCCCACCTTGCCGTCTGAGCTAGGATCATGAATACGGAGGCAGATACCTGCATCCCAAAGGGGGTTCCTCAAAATGCGAAGCCAGGAGTTCATTCCTGGTATGTATTTCCATTAGAGAACCAACCAAATGCCAAATTTTGCCTAGTTGTGACAGTACATACAACAGTAGCAATACTCAATCATCCTGTAGGTGAAATTTCTTCCCAGCCTTGGCAAACAACTACTGACTATGTCCACAGCAGGGATTGAGGAGAACATAGTTATTCTTTTTTCCTTTTTAATAATTTTTATTAATTTTCTTTTGTCAAAACAAATATCCAATATGATTGCTAAACATACATTTTCCAATACCCCCTCCCTCCCTTTTGACTTCCCTCAAATACCATTTCTGGTTTATTACATCAGATGATACTATGGGGGCCAAGATGGCGCCCGGCACTCTTCTTTAGCTGCGCCACTGCTGTCCGTGCCGGTAAAAACCTCTTCCAGCCTCTTTGGCCCTCTTAGCAGAGTTTACACAGCGGGGAAAGCTGTTGCTTGTGTGGGAATAACTCAGACTGCAAAGCAGGCTTTTCTCTTATCTCCAATAGCCTTTAATGAGTAGAATCACATCGTAAATTCAGCCCGGCGAATTGGCTGGCATTCTCTCCGCTTCTCCGCAAAAGCGAAAGGAAAAAAGACACACAGAGAAACACTCCCCTCTGTGCATATAGTCACGCCTCAGAATGTGAGACGTCACTCAGAACTGTTTAACCTTGTCAGTTCTGATTCCCCTCACAGATACATTCTGCTGTTTATATACAATACTATGTTATCACATTGTTGTACTTCTTGTTCTCTGTAAATAAAATTGTAAATATTTATTTAAATCCTGCCAACGAGACCATTTCTTTCTGTTGCTTCTGCAAATATATTGTAAAGGGTTCCCATTTTTTTCCAAAGTCACTATTGTCCTTTTCACGCAGTTTGTCCGTTAACTTTGCTAACTCTGCATAGTTCATCAACTTTTCTTGCCATTCTGTTTGACTGAATATCTATGAGAAGAACATAGTTATTCAGTCAAACAGAACTTAGGGAGCAGAGGATGGGGGAATATTTGGAGAAGTGGCAGAGAATATCTGGAGAAATAGCCCAGAGTAGACCAGAGAAGGCCCAGTCTTGTCTCTAGCCCAACCTTGGGGCCCACCTCCGCAGGAGCCAACAAGTGCACTGACTGGCTCTCTTGAAGGATGTCTTCCCCGCAACCTTGCAACGGCACAACAGCCCCATCACATCCCTCCACAATTCAGACAAGCTAAGGTGGTGATCTTCACCTGTCCCAGGTAAGTCTGCAACTCAGGTTTTATTTGAAGCAAGTAATATAATCTAGATAGGATACCTGCATAATAATTGTGAAATACGGCTGTGTGAGAAAAAAGGCAAATTTCTTAACTGGGAATTAATGTCAGGGGAATAAATAAAGACTGCAGTTTTTTAGGCTGTAGCTTTGTTTAGTCATTTGTGAATTTTAAAATGGCTGATATGAAATAGCAGGCAAAATTCCACTCTCCCAAAAGTATCCCTTGATTTGGTTACTGACTAAGAATTCTTTAAAATGAGGCACAGCAGTTTTTAACCCACCTGCCCTGTATAACACCTCTCGGCTGGTGTGGTTGCCATGAAAGAGGCTCTTACTAGCACATGTTTTGGGGTTGCCAACCTGTTTGCAATTTTCGGATACTGGTTGTAAAAGAAATGTCTGATTATTGGACGAGAAGTGTTGTTAGACTCTAAGCTGTGCTTATTTTCAATGTTTGTCTATTAAAATTCTGATATTGCCCTTGGTTCTATATCTCTAGGTCACTGAACATTTGTTTGTATCCCAAGGCTTTTAACTTCTCTCTGGTATGTTGGTTAAATAGGTGCTAACTTTCAATTCTGGTTACTGGACAAGAAAGCACAATTTTAGAGCTTGAACCAGTAAAATCCTGGCTGTATAGAGCCAGTGTGGTGTAGTGGTTAAGAGTGGTGGACTCGTAATCTGGGGAACCGGGTTCGCGTCTCCGCTCCTCCAGATGCAGCTGCTGGGTGACCTTGGGCCGGTCACACTTCTCTGAAGTCTCTCAGCCCCACTCACCTCACAGAGTGTTTGTTGTGGGGGAGGAAGGGAAAGGAGAATGTGAGCCGCTTTGAGACTCCTGAAGGGGAGTGAAAGGCGGGATATCAAATCCAAACTCTTCTTCTTCTTCTGTATGGCTGGCGGTCCAAGGACAAATGTCTTCATGGAATTGTTGCATTGGTAGGGACCTCAGGAGTCATCTAGCCCAACCCGCTGCAATGCGGGAATCTCAACTGAAGCACCCAAGACAGATGGACAACCAACTTCTGCTTAACAACCTCCAAGGAAGGAGAGTCCACAACCTCCCAAGGGAGTCTGTTCCACTGTCAAACAGCTCTTACTGTCAAGTTCTTCCTGATGTTTAGTCAGAATCTCCTTTCTTGTAACTTGAAGCCGTTGGTTTGAGACCTACCCTCCAGAGCAGGAGAAAACAAGCTTGTTTCCTCTTCCATATGACAGCCCTTCAGATATTTGAAGATGGCTATCATATCTCCTCTCAGCCTCCTCTTCCACTGTTTCCAAAGGTTCCTCAGGTTCACCACTGGGTGAACCACTAAGGAAACAAAGTCTATAATTGTAGACCTACCAGTGACAGTTCTTGTCTATGGAACTTTGTAGCTGGTCCTACCAAGTCTATGATCTTTGTGGTAGTCAATGAATGAATGCAATGCAATAATATGTTTGGGTTGTGAGTAGTTGGATGCATTTTAATTGGCTTTTTAGGTGCAAAGAGCCCCTCATAACCCAGTTTCTCATGTTTATTTCTTTTATACATCCAAATATAGGAATTAGGATGAGTTAATTGTATCTCAATTAATGCTATACCATGCTTGGCTATAACAAACTTTGCCATTAGAAAATAAAAATGGAGTGCAGGGTCTGCTTCTGTAGCCTGTCTGCATTTCCCTTCTCTTTTCAAAGAGTATGCAGCTTATTATTTTGTATGCTGTACAATTCTGAAGACAGAATTCTAAATATCTTCAAGGGCCTGAGCAATGATTGCTATGCGAACCATAACAATCAGTTTCCTGCCTTTGGGCAATTAGAATCTGAACCTGAATGTTCCATTAGCATAGTTTTTGCATGTAATTTGCTATTTTACTTATAACACATCACTCTGATTGCCTTTTAGCATTTCTCCACTTTTTGTGTCATTAGGTTTTTGGGTTTTTTTGCATGCAAAACCCTGCATTTTGGTGAGGGAAAATCAGAATAATGTTCAGTTTTATCTTACTTCTTCCCCCTTTTTTAAAATAGATCTCTCAGGGAGCACACTTTGAAGTCAAAGAAGAAAACGTAAAATACTATTGGGGTGTTTATAGCTAATATATATGACAATATGCAATGATGATATTGATCCCCCATGCACACACTATCCCATCAAACAGTTCGTAGTCATTTTGATATTGATAAAGCTTCCCTTAAAATTCTTCTAGTGTTTTACCTCCAACATTCCTTTGAATTTGAGTTAAAGCTTAGAGATGTGTGGATTCCCACCGACCCACCTGGAGAAATTTCAGCTTGTCTTGAGGTGCCCCCCCCCCGAATTTTTCTCTAGGAAAAATCCAGGGGTATAAAAGACCTTCCTGAGAATGTTTGCTTTCCTATCAAAAACGTGGTTTTTCGGTTTGAATGGTAAAATTGCAGAGCAGGGAAGCACAAAAGAGGTTGCTTGGGTTCAGCCTCTTGCAATGAATTTATGAATAAGATTTCACATTCTTAACCATAACGGGAAATGTTACAGAGTCATAAACTGGAACACAACTGGAACATCTAGCCCAGCCATTTCTTCCCACAGTGGCCAATCAGATGCATATGGACACAAGCAGGAACTGAGCATGCTAACTCTGTCCCACAGGTTTTATGAGTTTTCCATATCTGGAAATTAAGCAATGAGGTTATGCTATTTTATGGCAAGGACAAAGCTATAACATTCTCAACCAAAACTGGCAAAAATTAGGCAGCTACTGTAATCTAAAATAACTACTCATCCCAAAACATTTATTTAGTCAGTTATCTAGCAGTTGGATTGTAGCTATTTCTAGGGGGCTTCAACATTGGGGCTTAATTTGCAAATGGGTCATGGAAATATCATAAATCAGTCATTGGAAAGAGTTTCTTTTTTAACATATTGGATTTCCACTGGAAAAGATTAATCTGGATGAATGGGGGTGAGAGAACTGAGGTTGGCATTTTGATGCCAACTATGTTATGTAGATGCTTGGGGGGGGGGGGAAATGCATGCATGTGGAGCACCAATTCTACCCTAAACACTCATGTGGAAACTCCCCTAAACCCCTAAGCGCAATTAGGACAGCTGGGATCTTCACCAGTTATTAGATTTTTTGGGGGGGAGGGAGGGATTAAAAAGTTGGATTTTTGTTCTCACATTCCGTCCTTTGTTTGTTCAGTGAATACACTGCCCTATAACAATAATTGTTTAGGTGGCGTATAAAGTAAAACAGTGACAAAGTTAAAAATCACTGTTGCATACAAGTTAATCACAATGCAGCAAAAGATAGTTTTCCATGGCAGTGCTTGGTTGTGTGTATTTTGTTTTAAATGCTAATACAAAACTTCACACTACTTACTTATTCTTTTGTCCCTTAACTCTTTAGGTCTAGATAATTTGGATAAAACTACTCACTCAGAATCCCACAAAGTGGTTTTGTAAAATGCCAGACATTATTCTGAGTCCACACAGCTGAAAGACAATATTCATTTGGTCTAAACTTATATTTCATCCTCTCGGCAAAATGTGTTTGGTCAAACTTCATAATGTTCACAAAGGGCCTTTCATCACAGTTTTGTCAACAAAATGGGATTTTATTCTGAACATTCTGTCAACAGGAAGAAACACCATAAAATCACTTTACACATAATCATAAATTATATGGTTTCCACTTATTTTGTAGTGAAAATCGAAGTATCAAAACCTCTACAGCAGCAATAAACAAGGATAGCATTATTTTTTGCATTGAATATATTAATATTACCCAGACATTTTTGCAAGCAAAAGTTATGTACGGAATCCAACCAGGTTTTCGATGCTCAAGGTTTTATGGAAGGATTTTGGTAATTTGTTCTGTTCTCCTGATGTTTCCCTAACTGTTTTTTTGCACATTCTATATGAGTTTTCACATGACATAAAAGCCGCTTCCGTAAAACTAAGGGAATGCAATGGAATATTCCAGACATTTTCTGTTTGCAGATTCCTTAGCTAGGGAAGTTGAGGGACTTTTGTGCCTCAATTCCATACGCCTTTGTCTCCATCTCACTGTTGCTGTCAAACTTGAAATGTTCACAGAAAAGGTAGTCAGCCCCAAAGGGAACAAGCACCTTGACCAGCCCCCCCCCTTTGCCTCACTTCCCACCCCACCCCACCCTTCTTGTGATACTGAGCAAGTTGCATTCCTATAGGAAAGCTGGTTTCAGGGCTTCGTCCTACCCCCCCCCCCATGATCCTTCAGGGTCCAGAACCTCACTCTTGCAGTGCCTATTGGTATGAATGAAATTTAGGGTGACATGGCTGTGTGTCAGTACTGCAGGGTGAGAGGAACACTAGAAAATGGGCATTATAATCAGTAAAACATAGAACTTCATAGAATCATAGAGCCGGAAGGGACCATCAGGGTCATCCGATCCCAAATCTTTTGTCCAATACGGGGTTCGAACCCCCGATTCTAAGATTAAGAGTCTCATGCCAGTGGCGTAGCGTGGGTTGTCAGCACCCGGGGCAAAGCAAGTAATTTGCGCCCCCTAACAGAGAGAGTGAGTGAGCCAGGTAGGGGCAGAGAGCTGCGAGTGCGAGTGCCCCCCCAGATGTTGCACCCGGTGCGCCCAGCCCCCCCTGCACCCCCATGCTACGCCACTGTCTTATGCTCTACCAGCTGAGCTAGCTTTGGATTAGCAGAATAAACCTCATGTGTGAATGTAGCCTTTGCATATAACCCAAATGTCCAGCAGCTCACACTCACTTTCCCATCTCCATTAAAGTCCACCCACTGTTCCTGTCTAATATGAATAGTGTCACAACATACAGGTGTTGGTGTTCTTTATGAATGTGAAGTGGATAGTCATTTCTATCTGGCTAGAGCATTGCTGTTTACCATTTGTGGGTTTTGGGGAACAATGCACATGGGTGTTCTCCTACTTAGCATCTATTGAAATGAATGAGAGCCTTGTAGTGCTCGTTTGCAGCTCCCATTCACTTCAGAGCACATGGATTTTCTAACTTTGCTGAGAAAGATGCACACAAGAATAAATTGTAAGGACACCAACAAAAAAACTGTACCATTTTTAGTTCCAGTAGCTGTAAAATATGTACATTCAAATCTAGTTGAAGTCTAGGACTTCTGAAACTCTGCTCATCTGTTCCCAAAGTGTTTCACACCTGTATGGAATTCTCCAATGTTCTATTCCCCCCCCCTTCCAATTTTTGCGGGGCACAGAGCATACACAATTTGCCACAATTTCTTTCAGAAGCTACATTTGGGTGGGTGTCGGGGAGAATTCGGAGGAGCAGGTGACAGAAGAGGCAGAGCAGGGGCTCAGGGATGTTGTGGAGCCCTTCAACCTGCCAGAGGCTCGGGAAGGGAGCTCAGACTCTGGAAGGGAGGGGGCTTTCAAATCAGCACAGACAAGGAGGGAAAGGAAACGATTCCCACGCTTACTTTGTTGGCAGGGAATCAAAGGAAGCCACTCCCCAAACTCAACGGGTTCGGAGGCGTAATCCTGAACTGTATCTGTTTCTTGTACATATGTAATAAAGACTGTAAACACCAAGCTGACTGTGCTGGGGTGTTAATGTGAAGGGGAGACCCCACCTTTAGAGTGGGTGTGAATGAGGGCCCCAAACTTTTCAGCCTTTCAAATGTTCCTGTCAAACTTTTTTGGGGAAAGGTCATTGGTTTTTTTTGCTTTAGCATTTGAAAGGAATTCTGGGAAACCCCAAATGGTCGTCCCCCCATGAACCAGGGACCTGGGCGGGTGAACTTCCATGCAAACAAATTTCCTGCAGAAATATCAGGACTGCAGGGGAAACGGTGCTTCCAGATGTGTCTTGCCCAAATGATTTGGTCAGTGTAACGCTCTGAAATCCTTGTTGACCTAGATCCCAGTCAGGGATGGGCCTGTCCTTAGGCAGCTGCCTCTGATGGGAAATGTTGGGGTGGTGGGAATGGAGACACCCTCCCCAGCTGCTTGGGTTTTTTTTAGCCTGGTACCGCAGGTGGCGCTGTGGGTAAAAGCCTCAGCGCCTAGGGCTTGCCGATCGAAAGGTCGGCGGTTCGAATCCCTGCGGCGGGGTGCGCTCCCGTCGTTCGGTCCCAGCGCCTGCCAACCTAGCAGTTCGAAAGCACCTCCGGGTGCAAGTAGATAAATAGGGACCGCTTACCAGCGGGAAGGTAAACGGCGTTTCCGTGTGCGGCTCTGGCTCGCCAGAGCAGCTTCATCACGCTGGCCACGTGACCCGGAAGTGTCTCCGGACAGCGCTGGCCCCTGGCCTCTTGAGTGAGATGGGCGAACAACCCCAGAGTCTGGCAAGACTGGCCCATATAGCCAGGGGTACCTTTACCTTTACCTTTACCCTTCTGTGGGAAGACAGACTGTGTGTTTGCTGCGCAGTCTTTCCTGCATCCCCCTACGTAGCGTCCGGCCCTCAGGTGCAGTGGAGGACATGATCCACTGCCTGCATTGAAGTCAGTTTCAACGGCCAGGCCGGGCAGCTTCTGTATGCAAAAGTGGTGTGCAAGCATGCCATTGTGTCCTTCTCCTCAGGCAGCAAAATGTTTGGGACACAGTGCTTGAGGTGGAAGGGTGGGGAAAAGGTTATGGTCAGTTTTGCCCACTGAAAAGACGTGGGGTGGCTTTTGGTCCCCCTGAAAATACTGGAGATGACAGCCAGTATGCTAACACTGCCATGCTAACACTGCCACCCCATCTGTTTCAGATACCAACAAAAGCCCGTCTTCAGAACTGTTCTTTCCCACCCCAGGGATCCTTCCTCCTGCAAGCCATTTAGCAGACGTGTATGGTAGCAATCCTGCAAATGGTTTGCTTAATCACACTGAAGCAAGCGGGAGTTGAGTGGCCTCTGTCATACAGGCCCAACTGCCTCAGCAACATCTGACTATAAAAGCAGACACAATCAAACTTCTCTTGGTTGCACTTTGAGAACGCTCTATTCACAAGAAGGGAAATTTTCCTCACCGAATCCGATAATCATCACAGCGTGGGTTGCCACTATTAGCTTTGCCCCTAACATTTTATCCTTCTCTTTGCTTTTTCATCTCCGTTAAGCTTCAGAATGGATTGCACTCCATCTTTCATACATTATATGCAACACTGTCATATACTGCAGCTCTCATGCAAACATAAAGGCACACCTAATCTTTAATTAAGGTATGGGCTTAATAGGTTTTCAGAGTCTTCACAGAGTTTACATGGAGTGAAAGATGAGGCATGAGCAACTAAATTCTGTAGCCTGCTTACATCAGTAAATGCAGCTCATTGAGACACACTAGGGAGCCGTATTTCACACGCATCTTCAAATGGCATGGGGAAGGCTATTTGTGGCTTCAATGTAAAATTGAATTTTTGTGGAAGAAAGTAGAAATCAACTTTTAACACTCAGTAGCTGGAATAAGTGTCAGCTATTCATCTTTCTAAAGCAACTGGAGGGGGGGCGGGGAGTCATAGTAACAAACCGTAAATTATATTGCCAATTGTAATAAGATCCACGCACACAGCTCTCCAGAAGATGTTTCTACAGCCAAGCAGGCAAAAAGCACAATATATTTAGGATAACAGAAGATGAGGGAGGATATGGATTCCGTGTTTTTGGTCACAGAACCTCAGCTGTGGTCTTGTGTTAAGCATAAATCAGCTGAATCACATCCCTCCATTATAATTAGAAATGATGGGGGGGGGAAAGGTCCTACAGCTTATGTTTACGGGGAAAAACAGTGGACTACTTTGAAACTTGGCAGTCTGAGAAGTTTGAGGATGGTACATATCAAATTTGGGGTAGAAAGGATAACAAATGGCTTATACTGAATGAGTTAAAGGTTTGATGAGGGCTTTGTGAAGCTGACAGGTGAGGTGTTTTTCCCCCCTTTCATAGACTTTGCCTGGGTTGTGTGTCTGCACTACATCTTTGGAGAAACAGGTCCTCACTCCCTGAATTTCAAGTGTGATATACAGCAAAGCTGTTTTTCATTTATTCTTTTGCATCCTAACATTATAAACTTGTCACCTGCCATGAAGGTGTCAGTCAAGATTCCTGCACTGCAGGACCAGATGGCCCTGGGGTCTCTTCTACAATTCCATGATTCTATGAAATTTTGCAAATATAAAAATTTATTTATTATTATGTTAATATTCATGGTTTCCCTCCATGGATCTTAAGGCGCCATGCATAGCTCTCCTCTCCCTGTTTTATCCTAACAACAACTTTGTGAGGTATTTGAGACAGTGGCTAGCCCAAGATCACCCAGCGAGTTTCATGGACGAGAAGGGATTTGAATCTTCACCTCCCAGATTCCCAGTCCTAGTCTCCATATTTCCAGATGTTGCTGAACTGCAGTACCTAGACGTCCCAGCAAGCATGGCCAATGGCTTGGATTCCAGATTTTTTATTAGCTTGGTGGAAGTTAAGCGGTGTTTCCTTGCGCCGCTCTGGTTCGCCATGGGTTAGCCATGCTGGCCACATGACCTGGAAGCTGTAGGCCGGCTCCCTCGGCCAGTAAAGCGAGATGAGTGCTGCAACCCCAGAGTCGGCCACGACTGGACCTAATGGTCAGGGGTCCCTTTACCTTTACCCTCCTCTGCACACATTCCAGCTTGTCAATATCCTTCTGAAATTGTAGTGTCCAGAACTGGACACAGTATTCCAGGTGTCGTTTGACCAAGGCAGAATAGAATGGGCCTATTACTTCCCTTGACCTGGACACTAGACTTCTGTTGATGCAGCTTAGAAGAGCATTAGCTTTATTTTTTTGCTGCTATTGACTCATGTTAAACGTGTGGCCTCCTAAGCCCCCCTAGATGTTTTTCATATGTACTACTAGTATGCCAGGTGTCCCTCATGTTTGTGCAGCTGGTCCTTCCTGCCTAAGTGCAGAATCTAACACTTGTCCCTGTTGAAATTCATTTTCTTAGCTGTGGTCCAGTTTTATTAATACCTAATTGGTCAATAAATTTTGCATGTTTTACTTTATTGAAATACACTCACAGCTCATTCCCTTCTTGTTGCTGATTCCCTGGGTTCTCCCACTCTCTTTCATCCCTTTTAACACTTTTCAATTCCAAACACTGATCCATAGGTAGCTGTCAAAAGCATTCTTCTGATTGGCTGCAAGTTCATTGCCGCCACCCCAGGAAGTGTCCATCAACCACTGATTGGTTGTATGGATGCTTCCTATCAGCATCAGTTTGGAAATAGTGCAGTTAATTTGCATACAGCTGCCTACATTTGCATACTGATGCCTCCTCTTTCCCCATCTGTCCTCTTGCAAGCTTGAATGTGTCACTTTTTGATCATCTGTCAGAATAATATGTAAACAGTTAAGCACTTTTCCATTGGGATCACAACTGCCCTATTTCTGTGCTTGAAACGAAATGGGATAGAATAAAAAGACCATCTATGAAACATAATGATTCTGCAATTGATCTCTGGCCAATTTCTGGTGGACCATCTAAGGACTGCAGTGATGATTCATGAATGGAAAAGGATATTGCTTGTTGTTTATTATTTCCAAATTTAGATTTTCTTTTCAGTAGTTTCCTTTTTTAAAAAAGTTCATTTTAAAAACAAATCATCATTAAAATAGAAGGCAACATAAAGAAAATCAAGCTCTCAATGACTTAAAGATCAAAGAGATGGTGAAATAAAAATGTTTTCATGGCTTTCCTGAAGGAGACAACAGAAATGGTCCAACACTTATCTTTGGGAATTCTATCCCCCCCCCCCAATTTATATACTACCATTAATGCACATGACATTTTACAGAGAAACATGACCCTAAGATAAAATGAAGAATTTAAGGCAGCAATCATATGCACACTTGTGTAAATTCCAAAGAGCTTAGCTTTGAGTAAACACACAGGATTTTGTGGCAAGTCTTTATGCATTTATACCAGCCAATGGTATTATAATCCCTCCCCAGTACAACTAAATGATATTGACATTTATTTAAAAATGTTAAATGGTTGGATATTTGTTTTCCACTGTAAAATAACTGAGCAGGCTTTCAGCATGAGCCAGAGAATAGTTTTCTCAGATGTTTGGTGAGGAGAGCAGGCCACGCGCAATGCACCCTTGTGGCTTCTCACTGGCCCACACTGCCTAGCACAAGCACACACACACACACACACACACACACACACACACAGACACACACACAAATCACATTCAGCAAAGCCAACAAGGGAGGGGGGAGCAGATCAGAAACATGGGACAGTGGAGAGCAACTGACAGGCTTTTCTGCCAGAACAGCTTTTGAGAAGAAGCAGAACTCTGTGTCCTTAAAACTTTGATTGTTACCATTAGTAGTCTTGAAAGTTCATTTTCACTTTTCACACTCTCTAAGGAACTTGCACTGTGAGCCTGTCTGGGGAAGTAGATATGAATGCTTACTATAGTAGCAACCGAGGGTGTATAAAGAGAGACTGATTTTTTCCTCATAAGGGAATGAAGAGCAACCGGCCTTATCATCTATTAATCCATGCTTACAACTGATCTTAGACATACCTGACATAAATCTGTTCCAACGTTTGATGTGTCTCATATGGAGTTTGTTTAAATATAAATTCTGTATATTGTATTCTGTAATGGAGAAGCTTAAACCTCCATTTTTTAAAACGATAGTTTGTAACCCGGCTTTTGACCCTCGTTCAGATCCCGGGGAAAGTGAATTTGGCAATCTCATTTCAATTCCAGCGGAATAGCTGTTCACATACAAAAAAAAGGCACCTACCATTTGTCATAGTTGGCAGCTTCTGCCTAAGAATGGTCCAGAACTGCATTGCCATGGAAACTAAATTACCTGCTCCTACTTCTGGCTCTGAAGGTGATTTTAGCAATGGTGGAGGTTGAAAATTTCTAGTGTGTGGCAAAACTTACATGCTTGCAGCATAGCTGACTAATAATTATAGTATGCTAGGAAAAATGGTATGTGTCTCTGTGTGTGTGTGAAGGTAGAACTTGTGATAATGCAAGGACCATGGTACTAGGTAGAGAAGCAGAGTCTTTTTGCAGCCTGCACACAGAGACATCCGTTCTGCCCTTATCGGCTCTCTGTCAGTGGGGAGTTGGCCATCATGTGACCTGGGTAGAGTGCAGGATTTGTAATCAGTGTAATGATGTAACCAAGCACAGCATCTTAAAGGTAAAGGTAAAGGGATCCCTGACCATTAAGTCCAGTCGTGACCGACTCTGGGGTTGCGGCACTCATCTTGCTTTACTGGCTGAGGGAGCCAGCGTGGCCAGCATGACTAAGCCGCTTCTGGCGAACCAGAGCAGCGCATGGAAACGCCGTTTACCTTCCCGCCAGAGTGGTACCTATTTATCTACTTGCACTTTGACGTGCTTTTGAACTGCTAGGTTGGCAGGAGCAGGGACCGAGCAACAGGAGCATACCCCATCGCGGGGATTCAAACTGCCGACCTTCTGATTGGAAAGTCCTAGGCTCTGTGGTTTAACCCACAGCGCTACCCGCGTCCCTCAACTTAGTGCCTTCCAAAAGGATGCATTGCCCTGCTTCCTGAGCCAGGTGTAATTCTAGACTGCAGCTTTGTTGTTTTATATCATGGGAACATTTGCCCCATAAGAACAGACACCATTGAGAACAAGTGACAGCTGGTGAATTTTGGAGTCAGTGGGGCTGTATTGGGATGAACATTTTTCTTGGCACCAACAGGCAGGGCATGGTGGCAACGGCCCGCCCCAGTTGCCTGAGCACATAATCTGTTTTTCAGGATCAGACTGCCTCTTAACCAGAAGGCTACATTTACTTATTGTGGCTAAAAGCTATGATAGACTTGTCTTCTATTAATCTACCCAATCCTCTTTTAAAGCCAACTTAACTGGGGGTTGTTACCACATCTTTTGAAGATTAATTTCATAGGTTACTTATGCATCGTGTAGATGTCTGAAGCCACTACTAATCACTTTCATCGGATTTTAAGATTGAGAAGGAGTAAACACTCTTTCCTCACAGTTTTTCTAATTGTATAATCCTCTGTCATGCCCTCACATAGTCACTGCTTGTATTTTGTTGGCTAAAAAGTGGAAAACCCAAGAATTACCAACAATAGAAGAATGGTAGATGATGATGGATTTTTCAGAGCTAGCCGACCTGACCGGAAGAGTCCGCGATCAGAAGGAGGAGGAGTATCAGGAAGAATGGAATAAATTTAATGATTATTTAGTTAAATTTGTTAAGTTAAACTAACTGGAAATAGCTTGCAGATACTTAATGGGCTTAGGATTTTATTTATGTTAAGTGATGAATTAATATGCTTAATTCTATAAGGTGAAGATTTAAGGATGTTAATGTTTAAGTTAAATTTCATAAAAATTGGGATTTGGAAAACCGTTAAAAGGACATGCAATGAAATTCAACCAAGGGGAAGCGAGGAAGTCACTTAACAAAGTTAATAACTGTAATTTTTAACAAGGCTATGATTTTTTTTTTGTCTTGTGTGTTTGTTTGTTTGTTTGTTTATAATATTGTGAAAACCAATAATTTTTTTGGGGAAAAAACAGAATGCATCACAGTAATCATTCCCAAAAGTCTTCCTTATGGATTCATAAAACAGATCCTAACTCATTGTTGATGTGGACATGCTTGTAAAAGTTCTAGTGATTTATTCCTGATTTGAGTGTGGCATTAAACCCTTTCCCATTCTTGTGCATGTTTGGGCCATGTTTCTTGATGCAGAGTGTTTTATTGCTTTGGCCTTCTCTTTTCAGCACTGCATGTCTTTAGTCATCTTCTTGAGGGGACCAACTTCTTCTTCTCCTTCCCTCAACCCCAGCTTGGTTAGATCCATGTTCCATGCTTAAGGATTGTAGCTTGAGGACTGCAGTCATTTCAGATAGAGCAGTATTTTCTTTTTTCCGCAGTGTTACTTTGTCAGGGAGATGCACACTCAGGAGGCTGTCACCATCCTACACATCCTCACTCAAGTAATTCCTGAGCTATCCCACTTACACTATCAAAAGCCTTCTTTAGAAAGTTTCAGTTTTCCTCAAAACAGAAGACACACCGTCCTCCATTAATTTGGCTCATAAAGAGGGCATGCAGTCAGGACCTGCCCACAACATCTAACTGCATAAACTGAAACTGATCATACAACACATCGCAGACTGCAACATTGGTTGTTTTGGGTGAAACTGCAACAACTGCGGAGTCCAGGTCACTCAGAAGTTGAGCAACTTGACTCTCAAAATGTGCAGCCAGCTGATCACAGTGGGTCTTCAAATGCTCCAGAGGCTATTCCCACACAGTTAGTGTCAGTAACCTCTATTAAAGCAGATTTAATAAAGAATTTGTTAAATAAGCAACAACCGAAACAAGTTCAATTAAGAGCTTTCCCATTGCACACCTGAAATGCAATACTTGGACCCAAGTAGCAGTTTGCAGACACATAATTCAGTGATAATACTGATGCTAAGCAGGTTGGGCTGCTGCCTACAGATGTAGTAAATGGAGCAGGGGTGCCAACTTGGATAAAATATTGGGGGGTAGATAAGCCCTTCCCCCCATAATCAATCACAAGACGCAGTGATGTGCGCACACACCATTTGAATGGCAATGCCTATCGATATTGGGGGGCCCCATCTCCTCAAATATTTTAGAGGGGGCTCAGCCCCTAGGAGTTGGTTCCTATGAAATGGAGTCACTTTGCACATCCAGCAAACAGCCATCAAGTGAGTAAAGATCAAGACATGTAAATAGATAAACCTGCACTGTTTCTCAAATGGTGTTGTAGCTGAACACTGCTGTATGGGGGAGATTCCCAATGCGAGTCACATGGCATGGTGCTGAAGCAGTGGCCCCCACCCACCCGGCCTCCACAGTCACCCTGCAGTGTCAGGTTTTACCTCCCCAGTGTAGCAGAGGCTCGGAGGCAGAAACAGGCAGTCCATTGGCAAGCTACTGTTCTGGACTGGCCTAGCATTTAGTAGCAGTACCATCTATGGGCGTTGAGCAGGGATGACAGACCCTGGAGGGATTACAAGAAATGTGATTCTGACAAAACAACAGGAAGAACTTTCTGACAGTATGAGCTGTTTGATAGTGGAACAGTCTTCTTCGGGAGGTTGTGGACTCTTGTTCCTTGGGGGTTTTAAGCAGAGGTTAGGTGGACATCTGTCATGGATGCTTTAGTTGAGATGCCTGCATTGCAGGGGGCTGGACTAGATAACTTTCAGGGGTCCTTTCCTGCTCTAAAGTTCTATGATTCTATGATTCTACGACTTGAAGTGTCTGCCTCCCCCTCTCCTACGCTGGTAATGCTTGCTAATAGCTCTGCTCTGCTCTGCTCCTGAGAAGCCTGCTGTCCCTTCTCTTGCTGCTGTGTGAATCATGTCCTAAATTCAGAAAACCCAGAAAACCCAGGAGCTTTGGCTGAATAAATATAGCAGTTAACCAAACAAGGAGACCCCATAAATGGATGGATTCCTGAAGTGACAGCCAACTTTGGGATTCAAGCATGAAGTGGCACCTCTGAACCCAGAGAGTTGCCTTTATTATTATGGCATTGCTGGTAAGATACCCTCCCGTCAGCAGATGGGAACAGAACAAGTGGCCTTATGCTAGATTGGATCAACGAGTCACCTGGCTTGTCAATGTCTAACACAGGGTGGGAAAGTGGAGCTGACTGACATGGCAGCTGAAGGATCCAGAAAGACATTACTTTCCACTATGGCCAATTTTATGCAGATCCAATAATGAGAAGCCTGTACAAGATAATGTGGTGATAAGAGAACCAAGATTCCACCTTTTCACATGCTCCACCTATCCCTATTATCAGCTTTGGGAATATGATTTTGAAATGTTAGTTTTACAAACACACCAACACACACACACACACACACACACACACACACACACAAGAGAGACGGAGAGAAGTTTCCCTGAAGTTAAATCTGAAGAGAGAATGTGCGTGTTGTGTGTGTGGCGGGAGAAAATGCTGCCGATTGTGTTAATCCAATACATAAAATTCTTCTTTTAAAAGAAGCTGCTATGGTTAGTTTGCTACGGTTGGCTGGGGTGGTGGGTAGGCAAAGTGCTGTAAGAAGGCATCCCCATTTTTGTTTGTGAAACGCTGATGGATATGCTTTTTCTGCAAAACAGAGGGGTTTGTAGCAGAGATTTTGTGGGTGAGACCTGCAAATAGATAAAAAGGGAGGATATTTAAAGTCTTATAACTGGCAATTTAAGATTAAGTCATATGGGCATGGATGGTCTGCCTTTAACTTCCTAATTAGCTGTACAGGATCTGTTAAAAGCCAACAAACAGCTCTTCTTATCACTAAATAATTATTCACAAGGAGCCCCTTTTTCTAATACATCTTAGAAAAAACATGATGTTAGTCTGGAGATCTCAGTTCAAGTGAGCAGCACATGCTAGAAGTAGCTACCAGAATCTTCCTTTTCTGGCTTTAATTCTGCAAAGCTAGATTTAACAAGGAGGGGCAGATAGCCATTGGGCTATTTGGTTTCTCTACAATAAAGCGCCATTCATCGGGGCTTTTGGACCAAAATCCATCTGCTCTATCAGATAAGCTGTACGCTTGGTATTGTAAACACGCACTGGGAGACAAACAGTACAATCCTCAACTTACATTAGTGGGACATGGATAGGATACCAGTCAGTTGTGCCAGCAGATGCTGAAGAGACATTGGCATTGGAGAACTGCTCCACCTGCCTGCGTGCCTGGATGTGTCTTCTCCGGCTGCTTCAGGTTGAAACAGTTTTGGTTGCCTCCTCAAGAAACAGCATTTGATAAACATTGGTGGGGGGTGGGGATTGGAGATACTTGTGAGGTGCTGGCAACTCAACTCTGCAGAATTCTGGGTAATACCGAATGTTTTGATCCATTCCAGCATGTTTTCTGACCCATTTTTTGGATCTTGCTCACCATGGTGGATGATCTATGCTGGGAGGAAAGGGAGGGGAGATCATACTGGATGGCTTTGCCAGACTTTTCAGTGGTTTTTGACATCTTCCACTATGGTATATTTCTGTTTTCTCTGGGCTGGGATGAGACTTGCTGCAACTATTTTTGTTTTTTGTTAACCCTTTTTTGCAATCATTTTTGTTTGATTTTACAAATGTAAATTACCGTATTTTTCGCACCATAGGGCGCACCCAGTTTTTAGGGGGGGAATCAATAAAAAAAATCCCCCCCAGCCCCAAAGAGCAGCGTACAGGCTGCGCACAACCTCTCCCTGCCGGAGGGGTTGTGCGTGGCTATGGCACAAGCCAAAGCAGCAAGCGGGATGGATCCCACTTGCTGTTTTGGGTTCCCCTTTAGCCCCGTGCAGCCTCTCCTTGCCGGGAGACGCTGCACAAGGCTTTCCTGGCTTTACTGGGAGGTGGGGGGATTCACCCACCTCCCGCAAAACCGGCAGAAGCCGCGCAACTCCTTTAAAGAGATCGCGGCTTCTCCTGGATTTTCTGGGAGGTGGGAGAAGGGACTGATGCGGCCAGTCAGTCCCTTCTTCCTCCTGTGGAAAAGCCCGCAAGAGCGCAAGGAGCTTGTGTGCAGCTCTTGGGGGCGTTTCCCGCCTGCCTCCCCCCTGCATTCGCTCCATAGGACGCACACACATTTTCCCTTGCTTTTTAGGAGGGGAAAAGTGCGTCCTATGGTGCAAAAAATACGGTAGTTACAATACCAAATACATATCCATAAAATGAGATTTCTCTGAATCTCGGGACTTCCCCCCACCCCTCCCTCTATTGTCAACATTTCCAACTACATATTATTTCGTAGACTATGTTTTGTATCCATCCATATTGTCCATAGTATTTCTTACATTACAAGTGAGATTAAAATCCCGCTAATGTTTTCATCTGCTTACAGTGGTCTCCTATGTAAATTACAAACTTTCCCCATTCTTTCTTGAATTTCTTGTCTTCTTGGTCTCTGAGTTTCCCAGTCAGTTTTGCCATTTTAGCATAGTCTAACAGCTTAGTTTGCCATTCCTCTTTGGTAGGGACTCGTTCTTCTTTCCATCTCTGGGCTAGTAGCATCCGTGCTGCTGTTGTCGCATACATAAAGAGTCTTTTCTGTTCCTTTGGACTATCGGTACCTATAATTCCTAATAGCTTCTGGTTTTGTTTTTTGTTTTTTACAAAGGTGATTTTAAACATTTTTTCAATTCATTATATATCTGTCAGGGAACTGCCATCGGAGCCTAGGGCGGTGGCAAGGCTCCCAGACGCTGGAGAGGGAACCAGCAGGGAGAGAGGGAGAGCTTCCGCTGAGGAAGGAGAGGAGGAGGGGGCGTCGGAGGGAAGGCTCAGGGACGCTTCAAGCGAGACCAGTGGAGAGAGCTCAGGACCTCCCCTTGGGACGCCCACTCTGCGCAGAAAGCTTTCGCGCAGGGAATCTAGGCGGAGACTCACTGTCAAGGAGCTTTTATGTTGGAAGAAATTCAGGAAACGCCCACTGACGGATTCTGCCAGTGATTAAGACAGCCACAAAGTAAGGGCTGTCCGGTTAGGGAAGTTTTTACCCAACTACTCAGCTTGGAGTGGTTTTGCGCTTACGCACAAGCAACCCCTTATCCCATTACAATATCATTTCCCAGAAAGCCTTTATTACCTTACATGACCACCACATATGATAAAAGGTACCTTCTTTTTCTTTACATTTCCTTGCTGTGACTATTTTAGGTAGTTCTTGTCCTTCCTGGAGCCTAGGTTCTAAAACAGGGGTAGCCAACATGGTCTCCTCCATATGTTGTTGGACTAGAACTCCCAGTACCCAAAGATGGTGTCAAGACAATTGGTCATGCTTGCTAGGGCGGTCAAGCTCTGGAGTCCAATAGTGTCTGGGGGCATCACCCTAGCTGCCCCTGTTCCAGAAGGTAATGCTGAGAGACATTTGCTCAGTGTCCTGGCCAGGGACACAACCCTAATGGTCTCTCAAGGGTCTATCTTGAACTCTCTGCTATCTACAGAAAACAGCTGGGAGGGGTCTTCAAGAGAATATCAGTTCAATATCACCAATATACTGATGATATAGAAGTCTTATCTCTCACTTCCATCTCAGTCTATAGAGGTCCTGAAGATGCCTGAAATCAAGAACAGACTGGATGTGTGATAACTTCTCCTCCTCCTCCTCCTCCTCCTCCATCATATTATTATTATTATTATTATTATTATTATTATTATTATTATTATTATTCTGCCCTTCATCTAAAGATCTCAGGGTCATTTACAAGTAAACAGTTAAAACAAAAAACTAAACAAAATAATTTCACGGGTCAGAGCCCAAATCTCAGACACAATAGCAAATTTTAATTCAATATATAGCTATATATATAACATATAAGCTATATATAAACACGCACACAATATTCTCACAACAACCCTGTGAGGTAGATTATGCTGAGAGATAGTGAGCTTCATGGTTCAGTGGGGATTTGAACTCTGGTCTCCCAGGTCCAAGCCTGGCATTCTAACTATGACACTACGCTGGCTTGCATAACAGGAACTGCTAATTTTATTTATTTATTCCATTTCTATCCCAATCTATTCTATTTCCTAAATGGAAAATTAATCCAGGCCTGTGCTCTTGGTTAGTAGAACTGCTGATTCAGTGACAGGTTATTTTTGGCAGGTTTGCACTCTCCTTGAAAAAGTAGGTTTACAACTTGAAGGTACTCCTAGATTGCAGCTATGGGCTGCTTTTAGCCCAGGTGAAGTTGGTGTGTAAATTGTGCTTGTTTCTGGATAGCACACACGTCACTGGTGCATCTAAGTGAGATTTCTGTAATGTACACTTTACAGGGTTGCCTTCGAAAAGTATCTGGAAATTTCAGGTGATACAAAGTGCAGTGGCTGAACAACTGCCTTTTGCTAGACTTTTGGAGCAAGCATTTTCCCCTCTTTACCAACTTCACTAAGCTCCAGTTCACTTCTCTGTTTAAAGTGCAGCATATTAGTTTTTAAAGCTTTAAACAGCTGGCAGCCAGGACAAGTAAAAGACTGCCTCATATCTGTTGTAGTCCATGACCATTATTCATCACTGCCTTGTGCCGCTCTTGACACTTTACGAGTATGCAACCAGTCTCCCAACAGCTGTAGAAGCAAAAATGTTCTTCACTCCCAATGCACTGTGGACTGCAAGCCTACAGCAAAACCAACCCCAATGCACTGCTAACAACTGCCCAACGTGGTGAGAGCACAGCTTCCAAAACTTAGCTGGGTAACCCTGCTGAAGACTGCTCCCAAATTATGTGTGCATTTGCTATCAGCCCCCACCTCCACCCCGGGCTGCTCCTGGTGCCAAAAAACACTGCACTATAGGAGGTGGGCAAACCCATGGACCTCATAATGTTGGTCTTATCTCCAGAGATGTTGCAAGGTGGGTGTGGTGGGTTTGGTCCACCCTGGGTGTCACCTACGAGGGGGTGACAAAATGCTGTACGGCGCCCAATGTCTGTGAGAGACGCTGTGCCTTTGACACACGCAGGCTTCCCGGCTGCCCCTCAGCTGTAGGGCGGCTGGCAGCTCCCCATTGCAATCCCCTCCCAAAAGCTCAACAACTTTGGCTCCCCCAAAAAAGAAGTTCAACAACTTTGGCTCCCCCAAAAAACTCAACAACTTTGGCTCTGCAAAAAAAAAAGGAAAAAAGAAGAAAAAAGAAATAAAGTCAAACCATTTTTGCAGGCAAAAAAAAAAAAAAAAATCGGGGGGTGGGTGGGTGGAGGTGACAAGAATTTTTCTGTACCGGGTACCACCTGACCTTGCTACGCCACTGCTTATATCCAGGGAAAAAAGAGGCAATTCTACACAAGCAACCAGGATAACCTATCACACGGGGAAACCTGTTTAATTGGCATTGTACTACACTCCAGTAAGGCAGACAATGGCTTCTGCGAGTGCACAAGTGGAACCTATTTGCATCTCATGGATGATTAAAATAGATTTAATTGCATTTGTCTGCAGCCTGGTGAGTAAGGGCACATCTGCCACATTTGCCGTGGCCTCTGTTTCCTAGAACTAATGGAGTGTATTGAGATGCCGCACAGAGAGCTTTTACCTCTGAAAGTCCTCGTACCTTCTGCTGTGTGCCTGCTTTATTGTTCGCCCCTGAGAGTTCATGATGTAAAGAACCATTAAAAGCAAAGAGAAAGACGACCAAGATGCAATGGACTTAATGCAAGGAGCCTGCCTGCATCTGTTTGTGCGAAAGCCCTAGGGTGCTCAGATGCTCCCAGGTGTGATTTTTATAAAGTGAGATGAACAGTAATTTAAGTCATTAATTTGTGTTGATTCTTGGCAAACAACACCGTGGTACCTAATCTCACTGTGTTGAAAACCTGGCGCTTGCTGAACAGTACATTCAAATGAGATTCTCACTCTTTCCCCCCCAGGCTGTAAGCGCTGTGACAAAGCTCTGGGCAGGGGGAGAGAAACACATGCTACTTATTACAAATCCAGCATTTAACAGATTTGCCTATTTAAAAACCTCCAAGATTCTGCAGTAGGCTATTAAAAGGGAGTGTGAAATAAGGTAGAAATATTTTTGCCTCAGTACCTCATAAAATCCCAACATTACAAATATAAAGGTGTATTTAACAAATGAAACAATTTAGGTAATGTAATCTCAACATTTGCAGTGTTCACAACCAGTCCTCACACAGATGCATACTGATCCCTTTCAGGAGGAGGAAGACAGTGCAATATAGTGAGATGAGAGAATGAGAGCTGGTCCTGGACACTTTGGACTGCTTCCAAAAATGGCACCCCATTCCCATTGCTCCTTGTGACGCTTAGGCACACTTCTCTGTTTTGCAGTGTCATCATTAGGACATGGATTTACCTGTCCACCTTTATTTATTTATTTGCTGGTTGCCCCTCATTGAATATGGAAATTCAAGATGTGATTATGCTACACCAGGGTCTCTGAATCCCTACATATTATGGGGGACTGGAAAAGAATAAGTGGGTGCTATTTTTGGTGGTAGCCCCATGTCTTGGAAAGTTCCATCCTTAACCTCTAGCACCCTCTGCAGTCTAAGGGCTGTAGGCTACTTGATTTCTCAGCTCTTCAGTGCCCGAGGGAGTTTCACTATTGCATTCTTCTTCATTGTCAAATACTTCACTAATTTTGTTACTCTCATAGGCGCCGACTCCATGGGGCCTGAGGGGCCCCGAGCCCCCTCAAAAATTCGTTTGGGGGGGCTCCGCCCCCCAATAATTTGAGAAAATTATTAGTTATATTAAGCTTTGTAAAATCACAAAATTATGTTGGTATTTTTTATTTTCCTTGTTTGACGATAGTTACCTTTTAAAATACATTCAGTAATGAGCTAAAACAAAGCCACTCCCGATCTAGAGAGGGGGGTGGGGTTGCGGGCTCTCGACCCATCAACAATCTCGCGCGGCTGGCATCAGCCCCGCGAGAAGCGGGGATTCCCCTAGCTTATTAATATTCACCTCCCACGGGGCAGCCAATCGGCTGCCGCAAAGGGCGGCCCCTCACAGGTTCACTTAAGGTCGGGGCAGCCCGGGGCTCGCCCCTTTCGTTCCCCCAGCAGCAGCGGTTTGGAGGTCTTGGGCCCCCCCAATATTTTTTATAAGTCGGTATGGGCCCCCGCCCCCCCCAATATTTTTTATAAGTCGGCGCCCCTGGTTACTCTCCAGGAGGGGACTGGAGTGCGAGAGAAGGGGAACACCTGGGAGACTTCGGACTGTATTTGGAGCTTGTGCTTGTTCCTTCTGCCCCTCAAGGATCTAGCTGGGAGCCACTGCTCAGAGACACAAACCTCTGGCATCTCAGTCAGTGGCATGCTGCAGGCAGCAATCTGCACAGCGATAGGCCAATGCCAGTGGGAGTCACCTCAAGGTGGAGACACCCTCAGGTGTCTCCCCTTTTTGCATGCCGTGAGTGCAAAGGGCTGCACCCAGATAGATTGGTTTTCGTATACCTGATGTAATGGTTTGTGAATAGTGCATTTTAAACTATTGATTTTTATTGTGTTGTTTATATTTGTTGTTTTAGATTGTATGCCCTTCAATGTGGCATTCTTATTTTGACTGTGTACAGCACTAGGAACATTGATGGCTTTATATAAATAAATGATAATCACCAGCATCATTTAAATCCTTTATGTTTTATTACATATTCACATATTCGGGATGCGGGTGGCACTGTGGGTAAAACCTCAGTGCCTAGGACTTGCCGATCGTATGGTCGGCGGTTCGAATCCCCACGGCGGGGTAAGCTCCTGTCGTTCGGTCCCAGCTCCTGCCCACCTAGCAGTTCGAAAGCACCCCTAAATTCAAGTAGATAAATAGGGACTGCTTTTTAGCAGAAAGGTAAACAGCGTTTCTGTGCGCTGCCCTGGTGCTGGCTCGCCAGAGCAGCTTTGTCACGCTGGCCACGTGACCCGGAAGTGTCTCCGGACAGCGCTGGCTCCCGGCCTCTTAAGCAAGATGGGCGCACAACCCTAGAGTCGGTCACGACTGGCCCGTACGGGCAGGGGTACCTTTACCTTTACCTTTTACATATTCACTAACTTCACATTCATTCTTGCTGTTCCCATTCATATTTGTTTCTCCTTGCTTTTATTGGGAGATGAGCAGCCTGTAATTTGGCTGTTTTCCATATAATTGTTGTGAAATTTTTGGGCATTCTATTTGTTTGCTTATTCATTCATTATACGTTTTTTCATATTACCCTTCATAAAAAATAATGAAGGCAGTTTTTATAAGAAGAAAATACAAAGGCGATGGGTAGTTTCCAACTCAGATACTTAGAGTAGACTCAGTGGACGTAAGGTACTGAAGTCCATTCGTTCAGTGGGCCTGCTCTGAGTATGAGACATGATCCAGTTGAAATAAAAATAATGCAAACGAAACAGTCATAATGACCACAAGAAGTAAAAGGTGGCAACTTTTATAAAGCAAGGCAAAACAATCAAGGCAGCTAAAATTATATGTATAAGGTCTGGGTGTTGAAAAGACAACAAAGCCAAGAAGACTTCTCTGGGGAGAGCATTCCATAACTGGAGCATCACCACTCAAAAGACCATCTCCACGGCCCCTATTCACCTTAAATGAGTGACTACCTATACATTAACTCTCCATTGAGGAAGAGAATACAAGTGAAAAAGAAAAGGAGCATGGTGTGTGTGTGTGTGTGTGTGTGTGTGTGTGAGAGAGAGAGAGAGAGAGAGAGAGAGAGAGAGAGAGAGAGAGAGAGATTTAGGAACAATGGTTGGGCTTGGCTCTTTTCCATTGACAGTGGAGAAGTGGTTGAAGAAATTGAATTTGCACTATTGGCATAAGATTATGTGTTATTTGCCCCTGGTTTTCAGGGAGCCTTCTTCCACACTTCCCCATTGGTGCATGCTCTCGCACAACTTCCATTCCCTTCAGTAGGGGCTGTGCAAGGAAACTATAAATTACTTACTAGTAGGTGGCGGTGGACCCAAACCTGTTTATTCCCATTAGCAAACACGGGGTACAAGATATACAAATCCTCATAAGAGACACAGATCATGAGCTTGCAGACTTCATTTTTATTCAAGTCAGAAAAATGTTCCTTGTTTGAAAGTCAGTGAGCTTGTACATGCTTGGAAATTGTTTACCATGTTTCAGAAACACAAACATAAGGCTACACTAAGCTTGATCAGCCAAGTCTGACTGTATCCTCTCTAATATAGCACAGCCAGTAAGCGGCATGAAAGTATAATTTGCAAATGCCGTTGGGAAAAGAAGACGAGCCTTTCTGGGTAGTTAAGATGCTTTTTTCCCAATTTAAGAAGAAATCCACGAAATAGAAAACATTTCACTTGAAGGCAGAAAATGGCTGCTACATTGCTGCTCCAATGCCATAAAAAGAAGTGATGCTTCTGTTTTGTGAAGCAGAAATCAGATGATTCAAAAGGACATGTGCCACGAGTTTCCTGTTTAATGTTGCAGTCAACCAGCAGAAAAGATTTCAGGGAGAGTTTTGTTAGTATAGATAGAAGATTTGGTTGATCATTGGCTAAGTTGAGCTGAAAGTTCTCTGGACATATTTTTAGACTTTAAAGTAATAATTACGGGGTTCAGCTCCCCACTGAGGGAAACCTTATTGATCCTAACTTTTTTACAGCAGTTTGCAGCTATCCTCTCCTTGTCCCCAGCTGGAGTCTGAGTGGCTGCTTCTTTCTTGGTTTCTCAAGAAATCTAATCTTATTCAACATCTTTATCAACGACTTGGATGATGGACTCAAGGGCATCCTGATCAAATTTGCAGATGACACCAAACTGGGAGGGGTGGCTAACACCCCAGAGGACAGGATCACACTTCAAAACGACCTTGACAGATTAGAGAACTGGGCCAAAACAAACAAGATGAATTTTAACAGGGAGAAATGTAAAGTATTGCACTTGGGCAAAAAAAATGAGAGGCACAAATACAAGATGGGTGACACCTGGCTTGAGAGCAGTACATGTGAAAAGGATCTAGGAGTCTTGGTTGACCACAAACTTGACATGAGCCAACAGTGTGACGCGGCAGCTAAAAAAGCCAATGCAATTCTGGGCTGCATCAATAGGAGTATAGCATCTAGATCAAGGGAAGTAATAGTGCCACTGTATTCTGCTCTGGTCAGACCTCACCTGGAGTACTGTGTCCAGTTCTGGGCACCACAGTTCAAGAAGGACACTGACAAACTGGAACGTGTCCAGAGGAGGGCAACCAAAATGGTCAAAGGCCTGGAAACGATGCCTTATGAGGAACGGCTAAGGGAGCTGGGCATGTTTAGCCTGGAGAAGAGGTTAAGGGGTGATATGATAGCCATGTTCAAATATATAAAAGGATGTCACATAGAGGAGGGAGAAAGGTTGTTTTCTGCTGCTCCAGAGAAGCGGACACGGAGCAATGGATCCAAGCTACAAGAAAGAAGATTCCACCTAAACATTAGGAAGAACTTCCTGACAGTAAGAGCTGCTCAACAGTGGAATTTGCTGCCAAGGAGTGTGGTGGAGTCTCCTTCTTTGGAGGTCTTTAAGCAGAGGCTTGACAACCATATGTCAGGAGTGCTCTGATGGTGTTTCCTGCTTGGCAGGGGGTTGGACTCGATGGCCCTTGTGGTCTCTTCCAACTCTATGATTCTATGATTCTATGATTCTATGATTCTAATCCAGAGTTCATGTTCATGTGATGGCAGTTACCATCTTACCATTCAAAAGCAAATGGAACCCATTCTGGATACTTCCAACTGGTGGTCTGTTTGTTTTTTTAACTTACTGGGTTTTTCCTGGAAAAGGAAAATCCAGATTAAATTGGGGAAAATGTGGGCTTCCATTTTGATGTCAACAATATTGTGTGGATGCTGCGAAAAACACGCTTACCCCACCATCAACACCTGTCTGGAAGCACCATTGGAGTGACGAACGTTGCTTTCCACCCTTCTTTGCTAACCAGAGTTAATAAATTCACAAAGCTTTTGCAGTGATCTCCTCAAGCGCCCAAAGCAAGGAGTCTGACAAAGATCTTTATGAATGCCTCCAACAAAAGATATGGTCCTAAAAAAGATCTGAAGCTATGAAGAGTAGTTAACGTTCACCCTCCAAAATCTGCTAGAAGGGGGTAAGGCAGCCGCTCCTTCTCTTGTTCCCAGGGGTGAAAAAGAACTAATGCAGTCCCTGGTTGACAAAGAGAAGCGCCTCCTCAGGCAGGGATGTCAGCTCCTCCACCTCTTCCTGTTGTCTCCATTGTCTGTCTCCAGGCACAAGAGAGAGCATCGCAGGTATAATCAGCCATAGTCAAGCAGGGCCCTCTTGGCAGAAACCCAAGGCAGCTGCCTCTGACTACAAATTTATTTTCGGAGAGACAGAGGGTTCATGGAAACAAACAGTAGTAGCTCAGCACGTAGCTGAGGGCAACCAACAGGTCTTCTCCATTTCTCTGGCAAAAAAAAAAGAAGGTAATTCCAGTCCTCAATAGAGTGGATTCACAGTAAAAATCCCCCTTGCTTAATTATTCTAGAAACACAAGCCACCTACCCATTTCAGAACACAACTTGGCTTGGGCAGTGTTATTGTTACCATGGTTCTGATTCTTTTAATGCCTTTCTCTCTCTTAGACTGAGAGAGCTTCCTGTGGAATATTGACAGGAGAGCCGTGTGCTAAAAGGAGTATTTTTGTTGCCAGTTGCGGCTACCAGTCGAGTATCAGTGACGTTGTTACAGGTGTGGAATCAAACCTGAAACAGCAGCTGATGTTTTCTGAGTTGTTATCGTTGTCTTAAAAAATGTGGACCTCTCGTCTGCTCCTTTTCAAAATAGAAAGCCCCCACACTACTTTTTTTTTAATTGACAGCCAGTTATCAAGACCAACTTGGAAGCTTTTATACGGTTCAGACCCTGCTATAGGACCTGTTTTGATCCTTTGAGATTTATGGGGCTTGTTATTCTGTCTTTCCTGAGGTTGTGGGTGGGTGGCTGCCCTGAATGGATTCCCTGTGGATTCTGGCCCCGACGCCATCTGACTGTAGGAATATTGCTACCTTATTTCATACTATTGTTATGTGTTGGGGCGCCAGAGTTTTGTGGGTGAAAGGCACTCATAATTCTTAGAATTAGTAAAAGCTAGAATCAATCAAGGTTTGATTAAATTATGCCAAACACAGAAATTTCTAGGTTTAGCTTATGCTAACCAGCCAGACTAGCCTGGCAGGGCTAGCTGAGTGTAAGCTAATAATAATAATAATAATAATAATTCAAAATAAAAAATTCCTTCCAGTAGCACCTTAAAGACCAACTAAGTTAGTTCTTGGTATGAGCTTTCGTGTGCATGCACACTTCTTCAGATATCTTCAGGTATCTGAAGAAGTGTGCATGCACACGAAAGCTCATACCAAGAACTAACTTAGTTGGTCTTTAAGGTGCTACTGGAAGGATTTTTTTTATTTTGACTATGGCAGACCAACACGGCTACCTATCTGTAACTAATAATAATTCATTTATACATACCCCACCCATCTGACTGAGTTTCCCAGCCACTCTGGGCGGCTCCCAACAGAATTAAAAGCACAATAAAATATCAAATATTAAAAACTTCCCTAAACATTGCGTGTCAGGATGCTGTGAGTGACTCCCGGCCAGTTGCCCAGGAAAGTATAAAGACAAGGCAAAGTTCCTTACTGTCCTTTTTCATTTCAATATTACAGAGAGAGGCTATAGAACCCAGCCTCTTGGATAATGGCATTGTCCTGAGTGATTTTCCACACACACACCCATCTCTTCCACTTCCTCATTCATCTCCTATACAAGTACTGCTACATGCCCTCTGTCTTTGAGATCTTTGCTCTCCTACTTTTAAGGCTTGCCGGGTTCTGGGAGAGGAAGGGTCTGGAATGCTTTCTAAGGACACTGTGCCAGCCAGCTGCCGTTATGGTCTTGCCTCCTTTCCCATTATTTCCCAACTTTCCCCCTCATCTGCCTCTGAGCTATGACCTCCCTCAGCCCCCTGTTGTAAATCTATACCGTCTTCCTCTTCCTCCTCCTCCCTGGAGGGGTCAGACTGGGGAGGCGGTCTCCACCATTCCTCCTCTGCCCAGTCTCTGACATTAAGAGACAAAGACCAGTGATGGGCCCTCAAGGAAACCATCAAGGGAGAGTGAAGGCGGCCAGACAAGGAGGGGGAGGGGCCCTTCCTTCAGCCTTGTGTTGGGGGGCAGAGACCAAAGGGGGGGGGGGAGAACCCGATATGGGCCAGCTGTGACAGGCTGGAACAAGAGAGGCACAGGGCATGGCTTTTGGCTGTTCTCTGAATCCAACTCTGCGCTTATGGAGGATGGCAAACCCACTTGGGGTGCGAATGCTCTGCAATCGCTTATGCCATCCACCCTGAAATCCTAGACTCTGCAATCTTCATCTAGGCTCAGGTTGTAAATATGTATAAATAATCCATATATCATAATGACACCACAGTCTCTGCTGTGACTCATTTCCAAAAGGAAACACAAACTCTGTGTAAGTGCCAGGAACCCCTGGAGTTTCACACCCCACTCAGCAGAGATTGGAGTGGCAGGTAACCATTTCACCTTTCAGCATTTCTTTTTGGCCCACATCCACCCTTCTGAAACTGGAGAAGAGCTCTGGGCTGAATAGTTTGGCCAGAACTACTTCAACTTCAGGCTTGTGGTTGCATTGCTCTTGCACAGGGATCAGCAAACTTTTTCAGCAGGGAGCCAGTCCACTGTCCCTCAGACCTTGTGGGGGGACGAACTATATTTTGTGGGGGGGATGAATGAATTCCTATGCCCCACAAATAACCCAGAGATGCATTTTAAATAAAAGGACACATTCTACTCATATAAAAACATGCTGATTCTTGGACCATCTGCGGGCCGGATTTAGAAGGCGATTGGGCCGGATCTGGCCCCCGGGCCTTAGGTTACCTACCCCTGCTCTTGCATGTGCTTTCCTTGCCTGCTGGGCTTGCAGAAGGAGAATTGTGCATCCATTCTCCCCACAGCAGCCTCCTGCACCCGACAAAGTCTCTGCTGAGTTGGATTGGGACCTAGGATGGAGCTGAGGGCTGCAGTGCAAGGCAGCTCCCATGGGTTTTACCCTATTCCTTCCTCCCACTGGACCCCCACACCCGAATTCATAGAGAATCAAAGTGAATTATTGGTAGGATTGGGAACAGAACTGAACACTAGGGCAGACCTACCTGAGGGTTACCCACATAAATGTTTACATTTATTATTGTTTTTTCTAGCGGCTGCCAGGATGGAATAAACAGCCTAAGCTACTTCACAAGTTTGCTGAGAGGCTAAAATGGGAGGAAACATGTATTCTTGTTTCCATTTTTAGCACTTTTAGAAATAGGTGTTTGCTTAATCCCTTTTATAAACCCATTTCTGCTGACATCCCTCACAATGTTCTGCGGCAAGGAACCCCATACATTTATTGAGTGTTTCATGAAGACCTTGTAATGAAACCAAGTTTGCTTGATAAAGCGACTGGCATTTCATAAAGATCAAACTCCACTTTGGGAATCAGTCAAAAAGCCAATCTTCCATCTCGCATGCCTTCTTTTGTCTGTCACCTAGACAACCCAAGGAGGTGTAATTTAGAAACCAGAAGTAAGAAATCCTGTCAGCCTCTAAGTAGAACAGGAGCCTTGTGGCGCTTGTTCCAGGCTCATGGAAAATGGCGTGGGGGTTGAGGAAGATACTTTTAATAAAACTTTCCCCCTCGCCTGAAACCAGTGCCAGATTACCAAGTAGGCAGAGTAGGCACCACCTTAGGGGCCCCACACCTTTAAGGGCCCCGTGACAACGGTTCAAAATAATATTGATTTGATCTTGAAAGGAAATTACAATCAAGCTTTCTTAGCTCAATGCGGGTGGTGAGGGGGGGGGAGATTTCAGCTGCCTAGCAGCTTCCACAAAGTTTAATCTGGCACTGCCTGCAACTGTCACACACTGTACTGTAAAGTGCCAATGTGCCAGTCTCAAATCTGAGCACTTTCTTGTCATATAGCAAGGGGAAGTTTCCTGGAGAGTATGGAGATGAAATCCCTCTGAAACGCCCCCAAATATCACAGGGAGGGAGTTTCATTAATTGCATGGCACACAGCTCCTCAAACCTGCTCCTCCCCCTTGAGGATTTCTATTTATCCAAGGAGAATTTGCTTAATGTACCTATTGTTCATAAGCAAACAGTATAAAAATGATGCTCATAGGAATGTAAGAAGAGTCCTGTTGGACCATGCCAAAGGCCCACCTAGTCCAGCTTCCTTCTTGGAGGGCTGAGCCACACTTCCGCATGCTGTTCCTGCTCCCCCCCCCCCCCCAGGAGCAGTGGTGCGTGTCTTCATGGCGCCCGGAGCGGGCAGATGCGGGTTGCGGAGGGCAATGTGAGGAGGACACAACAGGGCAGGCACGTGCCGTTCCAATCAGTCCAATCAGACTGATTTGAAGGGCGCATGTCTGTTGTGTTCTCCTCACGCCACTCTGCCAGCGCATACCCCCCCCAAATGCCCCCAGAGTTATTGCCCCAGCAGGCAATATGCCCCTGCCTCCAAGGAAAACTGCTCTTTAGCGCTCCCTCAGAGTGAACGCTAATTCGGGTTTTTGTCAGATTCATGTTGCTCTGATTTGGCACTAAAGAGTGGGTTTTCCCCAGGAAAGCAGTGGGGCAAAGGGTAAACCACTTGGATCTGGGCCTAGAAAGTGTGGGTCCGCCAGAAAACTGCTCAGACCCGTGCTTTCTGGGCAGAGGACAAGCAGAGGTGTGGACAAGTTCTCACAGTGTCTAAGCAGATGCCGGTGGGGACCCCATAAGCCGGGCTTGAGTGCAAGAGGACACACCCCACCTTGCGATTCTCAGGAACTGAATGGCCCTGTGATTCCCTCCCCCAAACCAGGAGTCAATGTGTTTGGATTCATATTCAATAATACCTATGCATTATTACTGCATGGTCATTGCAGATTGCAGATTGGAAATTGGAATTGTACTTCAATGTTGGACTGTAGATATCAGCTTCTTGAGACACAGCCTAATAAGTACCACCTGGCAATTATGTAGCATGCTGGGACATTAATTTTATTGTTGTGTTTCTAATATCATAATATTGGTATGTTTCTTCGTGACCAATTTTCTTAACTTTTATTGTGGAATATTGCATTACTAGGGTAATTAACTTTGCTGAGCCTGTTGTTGTAATTCCTCTTGTAGAAATCAATTTTGCTACTCAGTGCAGGTCTTAGATATTTTTGAACTTGCAATGAAAGCTACGAAGAACCACCCCATGCACTCATTTTAAATTAGAGGTTGGCATGTATGTGCATGAGTTGCATCCAATTGCACCCCTCCACTGGAGGAAGACTGACCCATCAGAGGCTTCCATCAGTTTAAAGGGGTGGGTCATGGGAGGTGATTTTAGCAAACTCTTCCTTTATCTCGCATTCCCCCTGCACCACCAAACCTGCCGTTCTAAAAGATCTTCTAATGTTCTGAAGTAGATTTAGGGATGCACACAGGGAGCTGCAGAGGGAAGTGGGGGAATAAGCACATATCTCTTCCCTACCTTTTTGTTAATGGAAGCCTCCACTGGATAAAAGAACCTCCCACTAGCAGGGGGACACAACTGAATACAACCTGGATATATATTCATGAACACACACACATCTTTACTGTGGCAAGTGACATTCTGGGAGATCTCTAATAGACTATAGTTAAGTTTGCAGTGTAGATAGGACCCACATAATATGTAATCATGTATTTTAGTGAGAATTGCTAGCTTAAAATTTTAATTAACATTTGTGGACAGGCCAGAGGTTGGTGTGTTAGACCTGAATCAGGGAGATGTTGCTTCAGAGCCCTGCTCAGCCATGAAGCCTGCTTGGTGATGTTGGGTCAGTCACTATGTTTCAGCTTAATCTATTGGATGAAGTTTCTGAAGGGATAAAATGGGATAACCCTCTGCATACTTCCCTGAACCCCAGAGAAGGATGTAGGAATACAAATGTGAAATATAAGCATGATTTGTATGTTGGGTCAGAATAAAAATGTCAACCCCCACCCCGACTGCAAATGTCCAGTAGGCCTTGTAGACTCGTTAGCAGCTAATCATACTCTTTGGTGCCTCAAATTTGGTATGCAAATGTTGTAAGAAATATTCTGCAATGATCTGACAGACGGCGCAGTTGTTGACAGAGAGTCAGGGAAGTTCTTGGCTTAATGAGTGTGGGAGTCAGTCATTAGTTGACGAAAGGATACCACAGTGGCTTTTTAGAGAGTGGAGACATCCTTTGGCACTTTAGTCATTTGAATGGCACAGAAAAAGCAATGTTTACATTTCTCACCACTTAGGGTGAAAAGGGAGCAGGCCATTGCTATTTCAGGTGATCGCTTTATGCAGACTCACAAAACAGAATACAGTGGTACCTCGGGTTACATACGCTTCAGGTTACAGACTCTGCTAACCCAGAAATAGTACCTCGGGTTAAGAACTTTGCTTCAGGATGAGAACAGAAATCATGCTCCGGTGGCGTGGCAGCAGCAGGAGGCCCCATTAGCTAAAGTGGTGCTTCAGGTTAAGAACAGTTTCAGGTTAAGAACAAACCTCTGGAACGAATTAAGTACTTAACCCGAGGTACCAGTGTATGCTAACTCTTCATCACCTCCATTTGGATGCTTGCTACAATATACTTTGTGATATGGTACACATCGGAGAGTTCGTGGACCTCAGAGGCTAACAGTGCAAACCTGCACATGCCTACATGAAAGTAAGCAAGTGTGTATAGGACTGATGCCAAAGAAGGTGAACTATGGGCAATGAAGTCTTCCGTTCACTCACAAAGACACTTAACTGTCATTGAGAAAGCCCATATTTTCTTAGCTTTCACTTATTATACGGCAGCATGCAAAAAAACAACAACACCTGGGACACAGGTGGCGCTGTGGGTTAAAGCCTCAGCACCTAGGACTTGCCGATCGAAAGGTTGGCGGTTCGAATCCCTGCGGCGGGGTGCGCTCCCGCTGCTCGGTCCCAGCGCCTGCCAACCTAGCAGTTCGAAAGCACCTCTGGGTGCAAGTAGATAAATAGGGACCGCTTACCAGCGGGAAGGTAAACGGCGTTTCCGTGTGCGGCTCTGGCTCGCCAGAGCAGCGATGTCACGCCAGCCACGTGACCCGGAAGTGTCTCCGGACAGCGCTGGCCCCTGGCCTCTTAAGTGAGATGGGCGCACAACCCGAGAGTCTGTCAAGACTGGCCCCTACGGGCAGGGGTACCTTTACCTTTACCTTTTATGCAAAAAACAGTGTTGCTTTAGCTTCACAGAGCTGTAGCAGTAGCAGCCGGTGGGGTCCGGTGGTGATACTCTGGGCATCCATGTAGCTGCTGCATACTGCGATGGAGGGGGGGGGGGAGCAAGGCAGTGGCAAGATTGGTGCTGTGGTGCATTTGCACTGCACCAGTCTGGCATTCCTGCCAGCATGTTTGCATGGCACTGACCTCACCATCGCCTTGCTCCCTGCTCCTCCTGTAAGCAGCAGCAGCAACATGGGTAGCCAGAACTCAGGTGGGTGCTGCTGCCCCACCATGCTCCGAGAGTTATTGAGCTAATGCATGTGAAGTCATTTGAACGCATGCAATGTACTAGCATTACAGAGGCTTTTAAAAGAAGCATGTGGCAATTTGCAGTTAAACAGTTCTATGTAATGGGCAGGAAGAACCAGGCTTGGTTAATTGACTCACAAATGGTGCCATGTAAAAGCCAGCCACAATCTCTTGCATGTACAAATGTGTAAATGATTCACCCCATATTTATGCCCCAAGGAGTAGGACAGTCACAGGCTCTGTTCAGGAGAATGTGTGAGCAGGGTTGTGCTGGTTAGTCAGGTTCCTGACATTGCAGCCTCCAACTAATCCCTCCCTGATATCTAGCCCTATGCAGAAGAAGGGCTCATGTGTGAGAGAGCCACACCAAATACACTGTGTGTCCCGACAAGCCTCTCCCCCAGCAACCAGGGAGGAGCCTTTGCTGTGGTTGCAAAGAATCCTTCCTTCACACTGAACATTCAAATGGCAGGAGGAGGGACCAGTCAGGGCACATGATGTTGGGAACGGAATGCAAGGTGGTGTAGCTCTACTCATATAGATGTCAGGAAAATTGCAAAAAAGTGTACATTTGTACTTATTCGTTTATTTAGACAAGTTATATACTGCTTATATCTAAGTGGTTTACAGTGTATCTTAAACATCATTAATAAAGATCATACAAAACTATTAGAAAAATGTCAAGTTACAAAACATCGCAGTTAACTAATTAGGACATCCTCTTCAGCATCAGAATCAACAACAAAAGGTACAATGAAAACTCCACGTTTTAGAATAAAGTTAACAACCAGGTGAAATATCTTCTGAATGTCAGAATAAAGTATATATGCACAATCACCTGACACTTACATAATTTGTGTGGTTGATACCCTCACACATTCCCAAGGTTGGTGCTGCCACAAAGGCCTTTCTTGTAGTTGTTAGAATATATCAGTGCAAGACTGTAAAGCTCTTTGTTCATCAAGAACTGCCATAAACTGGGGTTCTAGTTATCTGATTCTGAAGACAGACTCTCCTTTAAAATGGAATAGTGAACAGAAAAAGTGGGTAAAACACATGGAGAGCCAAACAATGACTGAGGTTTCCCAGATGCAGGATTTTGCTCTTGTGAATATAATTGTCTGTTGCAAATTCAGGAGCAAACTTGCTGAACTCAGTGGTGTTTTGCTGGTTTAAGCGGAGAATAATGAATATTTTATCCACCTCCTCACAGTTCCATAGAATCCCTGCCTTTAAAAAGTACAGAGATCTTCACATTTTCTTGTAAGAAGTGACTTTTCAAAAAGTCACAGTAGTTGCCTCTGTGTTTGCCTATTGAATCTATCTCCACAGGATAAGCATGAAATACTTAGTGTGTCACTGCTGAAAGCTTCTGTGATCCCCTACTGTCATACACCTTGGTCAAAATCGACACTCTCCACAAATTTTCTTAGATTTTGGGGAAAGGAAGTCCTCTTGTCGATAAAAAAAATCCATGAAAAAATAGCCCTAAATTGTGTAGAGAAAAAGCAAAGATGAACAATTGTGTTCTAAATGTGTCCAGATTAGCTAATTTGATAATAAACATAGAAATGTTCTTTCTCTTCATATATTAGACCATTGGGTGTTTACAATAGAGCTGTTTATAGCAGAAAATGTTCTGCTCTGGGAAACATTAATTAATTTTCCAAATGTGGGCTTTAATTGCTAGAGTGCTGTGCTGACTATCATGTCAGAGAGTCTCTACTCTTGGCTTGGAGAAGGAGGAGGAGGAGGGGCAGTCTCTGCCAAGTGAGCACATTCTGCACACCTTCTCCCTACAGCAAAGCCCTCTCTTTCTTTGTTAGATTTAACAGTGCGGCATTTTAAATTAAACTGCATGAAGCAAAAAGCAGCACCACCCTCTTTATTCCACCGAACAGCAATTTGCATCAGCCTGCCCCAGTGTGACCTTTTTCTCATTCTCCAAATCTGTGCAGCCTAATTTGCACGCTATACAAATTGTTTGCTAATTAGGGACATTTTTTTGCAGCTATTGTACGAAAAATCTACTGTTTTTCGTTTTTGTATAAAAACATACATATGCACACAAGTTAATGGAGCACAAGGCTTCTGTGTGCAACTGAGTGCTGTGTTTCAGCTTGGGGGCTTTGCTGTGATTCAAAATTCAAACCAGCATCAACAGAAAAGGATGTGGTGGCAATGGCTCCCTTCTGCAGCACCTTCAAGCATTCAATTCACTTTCACAACTCCTTCCCAACTAGCAATAGGGAATAATAGTGGAGATAAAGCACTTAATTCATCTACATTGACAGGGTAATTAAAAAAAATAAAATGTTTACGACTTTTTTAAAAACCACATTCTGCAGGTATGCATGAAGTAATACCCGAGTACATGGTTTTGTTTTGCTTCTTTTTCTTTGCTTTCCCCACAAGCCATCTAAGGCTGCAGGCTAACCTGTTTTTAGCACAAATGTGTCTGTTTTCTCCATCCGGAATTATTCATGCTCATCCTCAACATGATGTTTTCAATCCAGATTGATTCTAGATCTTGCCACCCACAGAGGTCCGTGCGGTTACTCCATACACATCTGAAACTCCAGCTCCTTACCTACAGAATCAACCAAGCAGGATACCATGTGTTATGGCATCAAAAACATCTGAGTCCCCGCGTCCCACTCTCAACAAAGAATATACACCAAGCTGGCAAAGGACACCTCAGTGTCACTCAGATTGAAATGGGTCCAGATAATTCCTTCCTTCCTTCCTTCCTTCCTTCCTTCCTTCCTTCCTTCCTTCCTTCCTCCCTCCCTCCCTCCCTCCCTCCCTCCCTCCCTTCCTTCCTTCCTTCCTTCCCCTGCTTCTCAGGCACCTTGCCCCCCAGAGGGAAATTATTAGTGACTTGACGTTCGCTATCACAAATCTTCCAGTCCGGAGAGGACTTCCTCAGGAGTGACCATACTAGTGTCTGCTTTAATTACATTCCTCAGACCCTCCAGACCACCCACGTCCATACAGTGTTCTTAGAATCGTTTGAGCACACACACATTTTAATATTTATGTTTATACAATGCAAAAACTTCAGCGCAATGAGAAATGGTGAAAGTGTGCTGGTTCCATGAACATGGGCTTTTAAAAGGCTCCTACTAGAGTCTTTGTGAAAGGGCCATGTAGGAAATGATTAAATTGCAGGATAAGAAAGGTTCAGGTGAGACTAATTCAAGGCACAGTAAGAGAAAGTGCAGCATAGCTTTCCATTTGCACCTAGTGAAATCCCCAGCTGTGGATAATTACTTTGTCTCCTCCTCGTCTTTCCTGCACAGTCTCATTACCTGAGATCAGCAATGTATGAGCACAATGGTGGCCTATTTCTGATGGGAAAAGGAGAGTAGTTAGTTTTAATTATTTTTCAGTGATACATGCATATTAGAAGTGGAATGGTGCTGATTTAAATTTAAGCTTGTCTGAAAACTGTGATTGACCCAGTGAAATGCTTAAATAGATAAATGTATTTCTGGGAAATTCTGCATAGCTGGGTCACAAACTAAACACAAATTTTCAAATGAAAACTACTTTGGAAGACAAAGTATTATGTGTGCATAATACTTCTAAAAGTATTGCTAAACATAACCACACTTGTATTTTGTATTGATCCCAGAGCTGCTTGCCCCAATCCAATGGAAGACAATAACTTTAACTCACTGGAATTGTAGACAAAAGCGAATGAATAATTCATGTGGGCCAAATAATTTACACAACAGAGCTAAATTTTGGTATATGCATAACCCAAGACATAAAGGTAAAGGGACCCCTGACCATTAGGTCCAGTCGTGACCAACTCTGGAGTTGCGGCGCTCATCTCGCTTTATTGGCCGAGGCATACATCTTCCTAAAAACAGAGACATGAAGTGTACCCCAGAATTGTTAAGGCAATCCAGCATTAACTAAAAAGTTATAATTTGATACATAGATACCTATGTATCTAGCTATCCTGGTTTTTTCATAAATGGTTGGAAAGTGGGTATTTTTAAACCTAGCCTTCAAAATTTAGGCCTCTCAAAACGCCATTGATCCTTCACATTTCAATTATCTCAATCTTGTTTGGGTTTCCCCTAATAATCCTGAATGCAGATCCTGCCTTAAAAAAGCTGCCACTACCAGTTATTCCCTCCCCCCCACGCTATCCGTTTCTGGTCAAATATGCTTGAAGAGGAACCAATACTGTTTTTGCTGTTTAGTGTAGCTAATCGGTACAAGAATGCAATTCCAATGAAACACCACAGTACAAGTTTGTAGTTCAGCACAACCCCAGTAGCGCCGGACCAACGTACACCTCCCCCCAGCATGAATTAAGGTTGTTTAGACAACACAGCTCGAGACGATGTTTTATTTGTGGGGAGATCTGAATAAGCGAGATTACATTTAATCAGAGTTTCCAGTGTGATCAACATGTAGAAGATTTGCTCTTATCTCTTGAAGACAGAGGCAGAATCTGCAGCAAGAGACACATTGTTCCTTCTCCTCCCCGACTTGCTTCTCAAAGGCTCTCAGGACATCACAGGGTGCACGGATGAGCTTTTGTTGTCTTGTGTTCATTTAGCTTAACTGGAAATATGAAAATGACATTAATTAGCACTTCATTGTATCTATGTACAGCTGATAGCCCCAGTCCATTGTGTGCAGCCATTTGAAAAAACCTTGCCAGTCCTTCTTGGCCTCCCCTGTTAAAATATTTGATATGGGCATGCATATTTGTGGTATGACAAGGTGAAAAGTCATAAGGCTTTCAAGAACCATATTGTCAGGAAAGCACTGTTTAATGTCTGGACAAAATATAAAGACTTATTGGAAAACAAGACCCCAAGGTGGTTATCACCAATGGAAGCTAAGGCTCGGAAAAGACTCAATATGGAGGCCAAATGGCCGAAATATTGGGAAATATTAGAAAAAGATGGAGATAATTGGAGGCTGCAGAGTTTGGAGAAGTTAAAAGATAAAGTGCGAGATTGGTTACATTATGCTCAGATTAAAGAGGTTTTTAAGTTGGACAAAAAGATAGGATTCCAGGTGGAAAAATCGAAGTTGGAAACAGAATTGTTAGAACCTAAGACTAAGGTAAATCCCTTATGAATACACAGTGGAAGTGAGGAACAGGTTTAAGGATTTAGATTTGGTGGACAGAAAGCCTGAAGAACTATGGATGGAGGCTCGTAACATTATACAGGAGGCAGCAACGAAAACCATCCCAATGAAAAGGAAATGCAAGAAAGCAAAGTGGCTGTCCAATGAGGCCTTACAAATAGCGGGGGAGAGAAGGCAAGCAAAATGCGAGGGAGATGGTGAAAGATACAGGAAATTGAATGCAGATTTCCAAAGAATAGCAAGGAGAGACAAGAAGACCTTCTTAAACGAGCAATGCAAAGAAATAGAGGAAAGCAATAGAATGGGAAGAACCAGAGATCTGTTCAAGAAAATTGGAGATATGAAAGGAACATTTCGTACAAAGATTTCCATAATAAAGGACAAAAGTGGAAAGGACCTTACAGAAGCAGAAGACATCAAGAAGAGGTGGCAAGAATACACAGAGGAATTATACCAGAAAGAAATGGATGTCTCGTATACCCCAGGTAGTGTGGTTGCTGACCTTGAGCCAGACATCCTGGAAAGTGAAGTCAAATGGGCCTTAGAAAGCACTGCAAAAAACAAGGCCAGTGGAAGTGATGGCATTCCAGCTGAACTATTTAAAATTTTAAAAGATGATGCTGTTAAGGTGCTACACTCAATATGCCAGCAAGTTTGGAAAACTCAGCAGTGGCCAGAGGATTGGAGAAGATCAGTCTACATCCCAATCCCAAAGAAGGGCAGTGCCAAAGAATGCTCCAACTACCGCACAATTGCACTCATTTCACACGCTAGCAAGGTTATGCTTAAAATTCTACAAGGAAGGCTCAAGCAGTATGTGGACCGAGAACTCCCAGAAGTGCAAGCTGGATTTAGAAGAGGCAGAGGAACCAGAGACCAAATTGCAAACATGCGCTGGATTATGGAGAAAGCTAGAGAGTTCCAGAAAGACATCTACTTCTGCTTCATTGACTATGCAAAAGCTTTTGACTGTGTCGACCACGGCAAACTATGGCAAGTTCTTAAAGAAATGGGAGTGCCAGATCACCTCATCTGTCTCCTGAGAAATCTCTATGTGGGACAAGAAGCTACAGTTAGAACTGGATATGGAACAACTGATTGGTTCAAAATTGGGAAAGGAGTACGACAAGGCTGTATTTTGTCTCCCTGCTTATTTAACTTATATGCAGAATTCATCATGCGAAAGGCTGGGCTGGATGAATCCCTAGCCGGAATTAAGATTGCCGGAAGAAATATCAACAACCTCAGATATGCAGATGACACAACCTTGATGGCAGAAAGTGAGGAGGAATTAAAGAACCTTTTAATGAGGGTGAAAGAGGAGAGCGCAAAATATGGCCTGAAGCTCAACATCAAAAAAACGAAGATCATGGCCACTGGTCCCATCACCTCCTGGCAAATAGAAGGGGAAGAAATGGAGGTAGTGAGAGATTTTACTTTCTTGGGCTCAATGATCACTGCAGATGGTGACAGCAGCCACGAAATTAAAAGACGCCTGCTTCTTGGGAGAAGGGCAATGACAGGCCTAGACAGCATCTTGAGAAGTAGAGACATCACCTTGCCAACAAAGGTTCGTATAGTTAAAGCTATGGTTTT